>NC_045590.1:0-625000 GCF_009819795.1 Aythya fuligula
CTTTTTCACCTAAGCTGCTTGTTATTGGAAAGCACCTCATACAATAAAAGAATGTCAGTGACTGCTGGCTTTCAGGTACCATTAGAAAAAAACAGACTTCAGAATCAAAAAAAACAGCACCTACAGAAACATGTGGGCTTGGCTTGCACAATTAGAGGAGCAACATCATTACGGAATAAACTGTGTGATGATTTTTGAGAGCTGTAACAGAAAAAATAGAGTGAAATTGAAGGCTAAAGCTAATAAATAGTGCAATCCTCCTCAGCAAGAATAAGGTGCTAAAGGATCTGTTGGACTTCTCCCTTAACATTTGAACTTGGATTTTCAATAGTTATAGTTCCCCATCTTGATGGGGAATATCCACAAAGCTTAGCACTTTCCTTTTCAGTGTTAAGTTTAACTTGACATATGTCAGAAACATGTTTGTCCACAAACTCTTCTTCATCACTATCATTTTGGTCATCTGTTGGTACTCTGTTCTCTTTATCAAATTGAGAACTCCTTCTTCTCTTTGCTGCAGCATGCGCACAGTTGTTCCTTCTGCGCTTTCTTTCTGACGCACCTACAAAGAGACAGCATAAAAAAATAATCCAAAACATAACCAAAAGAATTCTTTCTTCAAAATCCATTATCTTCATCTTACTTGACTGACAAGGAAAACAAAGGAACTGAGCTACCACTGCCTATATCCCTACATATGCTGAGAAAAGAGTTGAAAGTTAATGGGGTAAGTTTGCTATTAAGATTAAAACAAGCAAACAAACCACACACAGAGCTATGGAATTCATTCACTAAACAGTCACTTTCAGGATTTTACATGCTGAGGATTCTTACTTTGGATGGGCAGTATTAATACAACGTGAGGTTATTTGATAAAGTCACTGTCTTACTACATGAACTAATACAGATGAACATCATAAAAGCCTCTGGAAATAAGCTCTCCTTCGACTCTGGTATCAAGCTGAAGACTTCAAAGCTGAATACATGTTTGGAAGAGATTAATTAATGAGACAATTTTAAGGGAATATTCAAAGGAAAAAAACGTGAAGACTTATACCTCGTATGCTTCCTGATTCGTTAACCTTTTGTGAAAAAACAAACTTTGTGATTTTGCCCAACATTCGTAGTATTCATAGAGTATTGCAAAAGGATATGGGTGGAGTCCATGGCAAAATTCCCACTCTCACTAGTTAGACTTCCCTCCTTCAACTGGAAATCGCAGTATGAGGTAGCTAAGATTTTAGCATTTGGGGAAGGGAGGGGTGGAGTGGGGGTAAAAATACCATTTTGCATAATTAAAAACTAGTAAAGTATTCAGAAACTGCCATCCACAACATTTTTTACCTCAAAATTAGCAATTTAGGGGCGATTAAATGTCAATTGGGCCATCAAAGTTGTTTTTTGTTTTGTTTTGTTTTTTATATTGTAAAGCCAACTTTCTTTGAACTTTAATTCATTACTATATTGAATGAATGACCTCTGGATTTCTCTCTTCCCATTGGAAGTCAATTTGAAAACAAAAGACCTCTGCCATAAAGAGCCAGGCATCAGAGACACCTGTTGCACCTCAAGAACTGAGAAGGTATAACGACAAGAGCAGCTGAATAAAATGCAACTTGCCATTAGAAATGGGTGTACTGGCATCTACAGGTGCCGCTGGCACCTCCTCATTTTCATTACTCTCTTCATCTGGTTTCTCGTCTTCAGTAGCAGGGTTCTGCTGTGGTGACTTGGAGCTGTCGCATGGAGCACACGCTGCAGAGGTGCGACCTTGCAAGAAAGAATAGATACCAAAGATCTTCGTCGTGCATTTTCAGTTACAAATGCAGAGACAAGTCTTCAAATCCTTAGCGTTAAAGCACGTACCTCTTTTCTCACGAGATTCTTTAATTTGTTCACAAAGTCGTCCAAACTCTGTATCCGTTTCGTTCCTCACCATTGAATATGCAGTGTCTTGCAAAACATAGGCGCTGTGACGATCTGAAATTTTACAGACTTTAACTGAATGTTGTCTACCAACCAATGAAACTGTTTTGATCACAGAAAAAAATTGCTTTCTTCATAGGTTGGTTCCGAAAGGTTCTCTCAGTGAATATTTCAGCATAACAACATCGAAGTTAATTAAAACAAAAGCACTAGTCCCTTGGGAACACTTATATCACAATTCCATGCCCAAGTAGCAAAATGATAAAATATTTGCAATGTGGACGTCCAAAATCATCTAATCCATCCGAAGTCTATTGTCCGCACACAGCATTTCTCCATCTATACGTTTGACAGATTTTTTAAACTAGGGCTAAAAAGCACATCCTCACCTGTAGATCTTTGATCCGGGTAGTACTCTAAGGCATTGTTACAGATTAGATCGATGTCCTTCAGCTAGTCTCCTGCAGCGAGGTACTGGCGCGAGTCAATTTGAGTCAGAACTGTTGAAAGATCCATCGGCTCTTTAATCCTTGTGGCAGTCAGGTACCTGCAGATCAAATACAAGCATTCAGAGGTTTTCTTAACCTTGCACACTGTCTACCAAAATTATTCTGAAAACTTTAAATAAACGACTTCCTAAAAACTCTCAACATTTGCGATGCATCAGAAGATGCTGAAATTAACCAGTTTGCTTCTCAAAAATGGAAGGGCTCTTTCAACTGGCATTAGAGCTGCTAGGAGAGGACAACAAGAAGTAGGGAGGTCAGAAGCACGTGCATGGTAGAGAAGAAACACTGAGGGTGGGAGATTCATTTCACTTTGCTTCAGAAAATCACAACAGTGAAAGCTGAGCAAGCCATCCAGCATTCTCTTTGTTGTCGACATTGAGGAAAAGGTGCATGAATTGCACCTGTGAAGTACCTATTGCAGGCATCTACTTTAGAATGAGATAACTGGGCCCTGAGGTGCTGATTTCTTCCCTCAGACCAGAAGAGGAGACTAATGACTAGTTCAGATGAGGACATATGTATCTCTCTAGATTTTTCACAGCTCTAGAACCTAGGAGAAAAGGGGAAGAAAAGCCAGTGGATGCCCACATGAAGAGGAATTTGCTGATCCGCAGGTATATTCAAGTTACATCTGTCTTTCAAATATACGCCCCTAGTTTAGGCTTATCTCATAAATTAAGGAGAAAAAGGCATCTAAGCAGCCAATTGGAGGAAAAAGAAAACACACTGCACTTATGGTTGATTCCTATTGAGGAGTTCCAAATGAAACAGAGAACAGGATCTCAAAACTTATTTTTACAAACTGCTGCTCCTATTCCTGTTCCCACAGGAACTGACAGTCCAAGAAAGGGCTTCAGACTTCATTAAAGTAGTCCTGTAAATACTGTTTGTAATTAGAAGGAAAGATCTCTGTGCTTTTCAGTGCTGTGACACGCCTACATATCAAAGCCTTTTCACGAGCAAACTGTGTTGGCATTTGGACTGGCTTTTTAGAATGAAACCAGGGCTTTCAGCGAATAATCCCAAAAGAGACATTTGAGAGTCAGCAGAAGTAAAAGCACTGCCTCTGCTTCTTGCAAAATCCTAATAGTGCAGCCCTAAAAACAAAGTTGAACCTTCCCCAAAACGCTGAGAAGTACGAACACTGAGAAGTTACAGACACACACAGATCAGCACTACTTTACCTTCTGTGGGTCAACGGGCTTTGCAAATTCCCTGAAACGTCTGTCAGTGGCAAGTCTGTGAGTAACGTCCCTCAAGAAAATTCTAAGGTCACGCAAGGTATCCTTCTCTTCCTCCTCCAGCATCCCTACTTCTTCCTCTTGTGGCTTCTGAGGCTCAGCTGGTGGTGCTACAGGCGGGACTCCCAATGCCCGATCAACTTCAATTAATCAGGAAAAATTAGCCATTTTCAGTACTCAAATACAAGCATATGACAAATTACTGACAGAAAATGACCACCAAAGCAAAGCCCAACGAGCTAGTAACTTCGATAGGAAAGTTTTAGATGTACTTCTCATATCCTCCTCACCTCTTTTCTTTACAGGAGGCTTAGCCACTTCATTTAGAATTAGGTCCTCAAAAGAAGCTGCTCTCTCTGCCCTACCAGGCAACTCAATATTGCACACTTCTCCAAATTCCGTATTAAATAATTTTTGGATCTAAAGCAGAAGGAGGAGAGACATTTCAGATTTAAGGCCACAAAAACTCATCTTCTATTCCAAAAGGACGAGTACCTTTTCAAATTAATAATAACCTGAAGAACACAAACTGAAAAAAGTTATCTTCCTGGCCTTAAAAGGCTACATTTTCACAGGCTGGCACGGCAAATTCAAATATCACCTTTAAGAATCACCTGTAGAATTAAAGCTCGCTGAAGGGATTGTACGCTACACTGATAAAGTAATGGCTTTCACCACATCCAACAGCGCCTCCTTTGTATTTACTTGCCTTGCTGCAGCCTTTACTTAGAACCTTTATGGCTATAGAGGGAAGAGAAAGGCTTCAGCAGACAAGTGAGGGCTTTTTGCTGAGTTTTTCTCTACCAAAAGGTGTCTGAAGTAGCTAGTACCTCTACGTCTTCCTCCATGTCCAAGTTCTAGTATTAAAAGGTAGGTAAGGAATTTCACTACTTATTTTAGAAGGAATTTACAACCTGTACCAAAACTTCTGTGGGAACTCAAGCACTTTCAAAGCAGTTGATAATAAACACGTTTAGGTAAGACCCGTTCTCTTCCCCCAGTGACTGAGACCAAATCATCAGAATGAGAACAGCGTGGTCCTGTTTTGGGCACCTTCCCTTAATGTAAACTCTCAGAAGTCAATGAAGTTCTGCACGTACTTTTACTACAGTTTATTTAGGAATACAACTAGAATTCGATTCCAAAGTTACTTTAGCAGAAATTGGAACTTAGCTTTCCAGCTTGGAAAGCTTTGGCCTATATGAAGAAAGAAACTGATTTAATTATTTATTTTTTAATCAAAGTGTTTCAATTCTCTACTAAATTGCATTATTAGCTGTTTACCCAACATAGCATGGAATGGCAGACTGTCAGAAGAAATCTCTTCAGTAAAGACATCCTCTTGTCATTTCAAGCACTGCATATTCTTGACTGAACCACTTTGTAGCCACCGGAATTATTGTATTAACTTATTATTTGCATGCATGAGAAAGGGGTAAAAGTCACTTGCTTGACTCAGAAAAAACCTTAAGCAGATGCTTTCACAGTATGCTTTTTCTCTAAGCAAATTTTAAGTGATTTGTTAGGGTGCCTGAGTAATAACAGTATGCATTTAACAAAGCACAGCATTTTGATGCTGAAAGCATTCATAAATTACAAGACACTGAAGAAATAGTAAGGAAAGTATTGACAAATACCTCTTCTGGGAGATCTGAGTGACGTACATCAGACGGAGCAAGCCGCAAAATTGGCGGAAATGCTGGAATGTTACATAGTAGAGTTAGAAAAGTAAGTTTCAAGGCAGGTCCAACGTTGTCCCACCATAAATGGATATCTGGGATATAAATTATGCTTGGTGCTGTCTTCTGAGCATTTCGGATCAGCTAGTGAAAAGGAAAGCTTGGGTAAGAAAACTAAAACACGTACAAGAACCTGTTAATACATAGCTACATAGCCATCTGACTGCCCCATGAAATGAAACTACGCGAACAGAGTGGCAAGCATCCTTTCACATAAGGAATTTCTCTGTGCACCCTTTCAGATTATCAGTATTCGGAGAACTCTAGTCAGAAGATGGGAAGGATATATTCAGGCAGTGGCTAGACACCGTAGCTATATGGCCACAGCCACAATCATCGCATAACAAAGAAAGGAAATGTCCCTCTTAAGGGACACATCAGTATTCAGTCGTGGAACATGTCTGTCCTTACCTGTATGGCTCTCAAACGTTTCCACTAAAGGTAAAAATATTTTAAGGTAGTGATGCCAAACAAGAAAATGGATTTCCTGCCTAAAAGTAAAAACACCAAATCTGTTCATTTTTTCTAGTTAAAACCACATCAGCGTGCAAATGAAGTGTTTTGTGACTGTTAATGCTTTTGTTGCACATACTGCAACAGCACAAGTTGTGTATGTCCGTGTGAAAACAAAATAAACAGAAGCCCCAAACCTTGGTTGCCTTACTAATATAATTTAAAAGAAGGCTACAAAAAGTAGCCGATGTGCAGTCTGATACAGAGCCATCTACTGGGAGCACACAGTCTTAGGAGGCAATGAGAACTACTTTCTGGATCCCAGTGACATGAGCAGCATTTCTTTCCACAAAGAGATGTTTATTAGCAACACCGCCCAGCTTCCTGAGCTGCTAGCAACAGCCTCACTGTAAAACTCGGTACGGAAAATGTGGACATGTACAACATCCAGATTGTTTGTGGTGCTGTCTAAAAGAAAGGGGGATTTTCAGACAGAAGCAAACATCCCAGCACATTAAAACAAGGCCACCTCCATTACCAATTAATTTTGCTCACCTTACTTGCAACTCGATTGATCCTTTACATACAGTCAGTGAATCCGATGAGAAGAAAAAGAAAAAAAGGTACCTGTCCGCAGATTTCTTCTGGCGGTGCAACGTTTGTAAGCAGAACAGAAAGGTCCAGGGTGTGAACGGGAAACTTCTCCAAAGCGTGCAACACCGCGGGTGCCACGTAAGAAACCTGGCCGTACCCTTCTTTTCCTACTATTAGCAGACGGGGCCGGCATGATGTTGGTTCGCAGAAAGCACTCCTAGAACAAGAGTTAAGAAAAAAAGTTTATAAATGAGGTGCTGAATAGACACACAGATGTTCCAAGTAATTTTCCTATAGACTTTCTTTTCCCTCCCCAAATAATCCAAATGGCAGCAGTACATTAAATACATGTAAGATTTCCAGTTAAGTTATTCAGTCATTCCAATTGTTTCATCTTCTTCCCTTTGTTTCATCTTCTTCCCTTGTGTTTCCTATTCTTTACTAAACCAAGACTGCAAATTAATATCCCTGCAATCTTGCTTTACTACTAGGAAATAAATTTCTGAGGAGCATTTGTTTCCCCACTACAATCAGGCTGTACCTTTGCTGGCTTAAATCAAAGATGCTAGAGACTTAGCCTTGCTCTAAAGCACAGAAAATCTTCTGGACAGCACAGCAATAGAAACTGAGAAAAATAACTGATCCAGTTGTGACAACATGATCTAACTGTGGACTTGCATGACTTCCATATTAAAATATCACAAGATTAACACAACTTGGTGGCTTAACAAATAAAGACACCATTCAAATTTTTCTCAAGGTGTTTTATCAAGCCATTTCTCAGTTTTCTTTCTGCTACATAATTCACTACTGGTTTAACAATCCTGGAAAACAGAAGGGCAAAAGGTGGCAACACAAACCCATAAAGTTGGGGTATTTTTAGCTAAAAGGACGGACAGGACATTTATGTGGTCTTGAGTCTTTCAAAGAATGCCATGGATTAAGTCAACGTGTTCTGGTAGTCTACGGATCACTTTGGCTTAGGAAGAGAAGCCTGGGCTTTTCAATTTGGTCATTCAGAGCAACTTCATTACAACTTTAGTCCCTCCACCCTTTCTTCTTGTGAATACCAAGCACCCCTTCAACACACAAACTTGATGTTACCCCTTCGTCTACCACCCCTCGCACTTTTAACAGCTGGAACTGTTTACAAAGACTCAACAGACCTGAGAATTTAAACGTAACAGGGATCTATCTTTCTTTACCTGCTGAAACAGAGGCGTTTTTTCTCTGGTCTGTCAGGCATTCCATCTTTTAATTCATCTCCAGAAACCAAGGATGCATCGTCATCACTGTCAAACATATCATCTTGTAAAATAGGATTGAAATGCTCTGAAAGGCAAAAGAGGTTTGTTAGCTTTCCTGAATAGCCTTTGTCTCTTTGCACACACTGAAAGCTATTTCCTAGAGTTCATCCCACCACAGATCTAAGGAGATGGCACAAGGCCCTACAAAGCTGTACTAAGTCCCACTGATGTGTACGTATAAGGTACGCTACTCTTGGTGATTTTTTTTCTCCCCCTTAGAATAAAGGAGATTACGAACAATTTCTGCAGTTGCTTAATAGCTAAAAAAAAAAATAAAAACAAGACCATTTCTTTCTGGAGGAGGTTCCCACAATGAAAGCACGGGGATAAAGGATGTGATGGCCACAGAATTCCGTTCATCTAGTAAATATCAATGCTAATTGATCTCATGTGCACGTGTATAGTACGATCCACAAACGTTTAAATTAGGAGACTGGTTAAAAAGGATGATAGCTAAAACAATATTTAGCTTAGACCAGTTATACTTGTATCCTGGTCCTGACATTCTTCAGAAAGGAATTAGAAACATTGACCTAGAAATGCTTCCCCTCCAAAGATCTGAGTTTTGATTTTTTAAAGAAAAATAGGTGCCTTATACTTCAAACCTCAAGTCAACCTCTACAAATGCTAATTATCTTAGCAGCCGTCAGAAGCAGGATGCTGCAGTAGAGAACGCATCGTCCTTTACTGTGTATTGACTCATTCAGAGCTTCCATTTGGCATTTCAGTTTCGAATCCACAATAAGACCTATGCGTTATATTCCAGACTTGCCCAAAAAAAAGACATGCACATGCAAATAATAAAATTCTACCACCATTATGTCTGAAAGGTTTAAGTTGATTGCACAAACCACAAGTTTTTGCTTTAGCAGAATTATAAAGAAGTGGATGCTGTGGTTATACCTTGCTGTCGGTCCTCCTTTAGCGCAAGCTGTGCATGCGGGAAGATCTTCTGCACAACTTGTAAAATATTCTCTACTGATCTTTTAAAAAGTGGCTTGAAAATGGGTGATAGTGCTTGTACGGGTGAAGCCTCGATCCTGTTTGAAGCTGGAACAACCTTCTTCATAGCCATGAAAAAGTCCTTTGCTTTTATTTTAATAGAATTAACGTCTAGTAGCAACTTCTCCCTACTTGCATAAATCTGAGGATAGCATCGGCGCAGAGAGCACAGAGCAGCTTCAGTACAGAGGGATTTGATATCTGCACCACAGTATCCTAACAAACAAAAATCAAACGTTACATCAGTCAAGGCCCAGGTTTACAACATGCAACATTTAAAGAATTTGTAATGCCAAAACCAAACAGCTTAACAGGGAATTCAAAGTGCTACCGCTCTGCAGGGAAGTTTCATGTTGCTCACTGCCTGATATCCTGCGCTTATGCAGCTGAAGCAGACTCCTCATCAAAAACTATACTCTTGAGGAAGATGCCCCAGAACCATTTAACGTTCTCAGACAACAAGAGGAACGACAACAAAGAGTAAACAGATGAAAGCATCTCACTCTGATTGCTATGAAGGCGTGCCAGCTGCCTCGTTGACTAGTTGTGCAGCAAGGCACAAGAGCATGGGTACTGCCTGGTACAAGCTAAGGTTCTTTACAACTTGGTCACAAGCAAGAATCCATTTTGGTTTCAGTCTTACCAATGCATGTCTCAGCTAGTTCATCAAGCAACATGTCCGGTGGCTGAGGGGTCCAGTCAAGAGTATGAATCTTGAAAATTTCTTTTCTAGCCTGGAAGCAAAATCATTGCATTTTAGCTTGTCCCAAGTTTTCCTTAAAAATACCAACAAGAAACAAACAAACCAAAAAGCAAACCAATAAACAAACAAAACAGTCCTCCCTCAAAACCCCTCATCTATTAATACGCTTCTCTTACTTGCTCAACTTTCAAGTATTTTACAGTTATTTAATATATACTCTGCATTGTCAACCAGAAAATTGAATATTTCTTATTTGTTATACTGAACTTTTTCTAGGAACCTACAATGAAAGAAAAGGCATTTATAGCTTCAATAACAAGTTTCCAAACTACGAGACCTAAGGACCCAGAGGAAAATACTGCAATGAAAAATTTATCCAGAAACATTTCTTTGTTGTCCAAAAAACTTCTCTAAAACTTAGCAAGCTTTCATTGGGATAGTCTCATTACTTCATCACATTTGCTTTTCAGTCAGTAAATTCACAGAAAGCACTTCTGGCACAATGCTTCAAATTGCTACAATTACTATAAAGAAGAAAAGAATTATGACTCAAACTACTACCACTGATCCGGGGCACAATCAAATGCAGACACGTCCCCTATTCATTCATAAGTGAAGGATTGAGACCAAAAACACAACTTCATGATGAAAAGCAGCCCAAGTGGACTAAATAATTAAGCAAACAGGTACAACTTGGGGAATGAAAGGTTTGATTATAGAACTAACTACTTGGTGGTATCATCCTGACCATATATATCCAGTACCAGATTTGCCCTCCATGGAACAACGCAGTGTCTCCACATATCACTCGTTTGTTCAAGTTGTCAATTATTTTTTTTCCTATAAAGTTGGACTTTGCCATGGTAGCACTAACGTTGAATTTAAGTTCTCACCTCTTTATTTGGCAAGTTGAAGAGGAACTTTCTGCCAAAGTGTCCTGGTCTTTGTAAAGCAGGATCTACAGAATCCAGTCTGTTGGTAGCTCCGATTACCACGATCTCCCCTCTGTTATCTATGCCATCCATAAGCAGTCTGAAGAGTTGAAACAATGGAACTAATAGAAAAATATAAGTTTTACTTACTGGTTCAGTACATTTTGTTACATTCCACATGACTTTCTTGATGCCGGAATAACCTTCTTCCTAGTGGTCATTCAAAACTGGGAAAAAAATAGTCTACCAAGTCGGGTTTTTTTTGATTTGATAATAAATCTGCAGACTGTTAAGTCATCAAGCACTTCAAGACTGTTTGAAATAATCTCTACGTTAATATAAAAGGAGTACCGCACACTTCTGCTCAGGAAGAAAATCACGGAAAATGTCAACTTTGATTTTAGATGTTGAATTTGTTGCAGTGAGATCTTCCTCATCGCACTGATTCTATTTGGATTTAAACCATATTATCTATGGAGAGACCAAGATTAGGACAAGAACAGCACAGAGTTCAGCATGAAGCCAATCAGGAGCTCAAGTTTGTATTCTTTGTATTCAACTTTATCCTTCTCTTGCTCGAAGGATCTGCTTTTTGAGTCTCCTTCTCTTCACTAGGAGCATGTTCCCTCTTGCTTCGGTAATGCTTTTTCTCAGTGGTTTTAGTCTCGTCCTTTGTATCTTGGCATCTCTCTGTAACAGCTGAGGAGGAAAGGTTTTTAGAGCTACATTCAGTGTCAGACTTGAGAGAGGAAGTTTGCCGCAATTTCTCACCAGGCTCACAAGACTCTTTGCCGTACAAAACGGTTTCTTTTGAAATGAGGTCACGTTCTTTTGATCTTCTTGCTTTCTCCTTGTCTCCACCGTCATCACATTGGTACTGTGCGAGGTATTCGTCGTTCCCAGGAGATTTCGGAGGGTCCGCGACACTGCACAAAATAAAATCACATTTCTGACTTCTGCTGAAGGACGTGAATATTACGAGTAAAATCTTCCAACATCGAACAAACAAACAAAAACCTCCGGACTAAAGGAACCCTCGCAAAGATATGCCATTTAGAAACCTCACCTGTGATTAGGACACCTTCTCCAGCTCCTAGAGAAAGTGCTTTTTCCCCTCTTGCTTCTGAAGCCATTGCACTAAAAAAGCAAACGCATCTGTCTCCCTCCACATGCCGCTCTGAATAAGAGCCAAAATATTCAAAACCACTCTATTTGTTCTCCCCACATAGCCGAAAAAACACCAGTTGAAACAGTTTTCTACCTCTCTCCCACGAATTTACATTCACATGTCCTATGACTGCAAAAATAGAAGGCGGGGCTCAGGAGGAACAGCCAGTGTTGGAAACGAAAAAAAGCAGCCTGTTTCTTCAGAGTCTTAAGTCTATGCTGCTAGGAAAAAAAAAAAAAAAAAAAAAAAAAAAAAACAAGAGGAGAGGAGAACAACAGCGGAAAATTTACCTATTCTCCAAGTGTGCAATTGCAAAGCCTCCTCTGGAGGATCAACAGCTGTGAATTCAGCATGCTTAGGAGAAATCAGATCTACATCTGAACCACAACTATTTCAGTCGTATCACTAACTTCTGTTACTCTGAAGAAGCAGTCAGCACCGTTTCTATGTTAGGAAAGAGCTGGACAGTGTATGATATTCACATGAAGTAGTCAGGCAGGTTTCTTTAGGAAGGCTGGGTTTCACTAGAACATTACTAGCCTCTAAGCCTCATGGCATCACCTTCCATCTTGACTGCTAAACCTCCTTGCTCCCTACTATCTTCTTTGCCAAGATACAGCTGTCCACATTTACTTTTCCTACTTGGCTGGACTGAATTTAAGAAGGGATCTTGCATCTAAGAAAGGGAACAAAAGCTGCTGCCCAGCAGCGTCTGGCTCAGGGAGGAGTGAGAAAGCTCTGTGCAGCCCCCAAGGTCCATGCAGCAGGAGGCAGGAGGTGCTCCAGGCTCACAGCAGCAGTTCCCCTGCGGCCTGTGCAGGGAGAGGCCCCTGGTGGAGCAGGCTGTCCCCCTGCAGCCCATGGGTCCCCCGTGGAGCAGATCTCCACGCTGCAGCCCCCCTGTGGGTGGAGGAGCCCCCGGTGGAGCAGGTGGCTGTGGCCTGGAGGAGGCCACGGCCTGTGGAGAGCCCCCACAGGAGCAGGCCCCCTGGGCTGGACTGGAACAGGCTGTGCTGAGCCTGCTTTGCCCGTGACGCTCCTTGTGGAGTGATCTCCCTGTCCTTCTGGCAGCCCTTGAGCCCTTGCCAGCCTCTTTTCTCCCCTTGGCGTTGGAGGAGGGGCAGGGAGAGAGCGCTTGTGCTGGAGCTCAGCTGCCCAGCTGAGGAAAACCACCACGGCTCTGTCTTGCCGCTGCTGTAGCACGCTGGTAGCAGCCAGCACCGTCTGTTCTTCGAGCCTCAGCAAGCCCACAGCATCTTCCTTGAAGGGATCCCTTTCCTTCACGACTGACAGGCGCCGCCTCCAGAGGCTGAGGGCTTGTGCCCCGTTTGCAAGCGCTTTCTCAGTGCCCCCTTCCCCAGAGAAGGATCCCAGCTGCTTGGCTTCCCTGCCCTCTGCTGCCAGGCTCCTGCAGCTGCTATCCCAGCAGCGCAGCAGCCAGCTGACAATGTGCTCGCCTGGAGGACAGCTGCAGTCTTGTCCCATGGCTCGCAGCTCGCCCAGGGATGGGGATCACCTGCTTCCAGCTGCTTTTCTCTCTGCTCTCCTTTCCAACAGCCTCCTGTGCCCTGGGATGGCCCTACCTTGGGGTAGGCTGCCTTGCCTTCCTCTTGCTCCTTCCCCTTCTTGGGAGGACTTTCTGCCCTTCCGAAACGAGATGACTTCTGCATGCATTCCTTCCCCTTGTGTGTACTGGTGCCTGATCGTCCCTGGAGCCAGCTGTAGGGCCTGTGCCAGGCTTGGAGTGGCTGCAGGGAACATGCCAGGGGCTGGAGGGACTTCAGGGAACATGCCAGGGGCTGGAGTGGCTGGATGTGAAGTACTATCAGTAAAGAATTTCTTCCTAACATATATCAGAAATCTAACTTTTCAGTGTAAAGCTATTACTCCATGTCCTGTCACTCCAGGCCCTGATAAAGACCCCCTCCCCAGCTTTCCCATAGGTTGCCTTTTGTAATACACAATAAATGTTTGTTCATTGCCTTTTGTATTATAAAGCAAGGAGTTCCGTTTGAGGAGCAGGAGTTGCAAAAGCTTCCTGCTGAAGTAAGGAGCTGTATAATACTTGGCTAGACACTATGAAAATTCTTTTGCTTAATGTAACAAAAAAGAGAACCCCCTCCCCTTCTCTCCTTCTGCATCTCAGTTGCCTCTTTTGTTCAAAGACACTGCTGCAAAGTTCATGTAACCATCTCCTGATAAGTTGCTAAACTAGTGTATCAACATCCTGCCTTCCTGTCTCACGCTGGGCCAACAGGACCAAATAAAAAAAAGAAGTTGAACCACAACGCTGAGGAAGACTACGGCCTTCATCTTCACGACCACCAGAGGGACAGAGACGACCCCCTAGCAACAGTGTGCGCAGTCGCAGAATATACCAGGATGTGCTGCGTAATCCCGGAATTACCAAGATATAAAAAGGGACCCTGGCGGGGGTGAGGTGCGTGCCGTTGGCGGAGCCGAGACTCCCCGGCCGCCCAGCGCTGTTTTGCTTGCTGTTGCTTACTCAATAAATTCCTTTCTATTATTAATGCAATGCTCTCTGAAAATTAATTAAGGGGGCAACTTATAACACCTTTAAGTACAGGAAGGCTCTCAGCCTGGCACACAGTAAAACTGATGGCAGATTCTTCACAATATTTTTTGAATTTCATGTAAATAGAACAGACTATCAAATTACTTAGGAGAAGTAATACAATTTCAGAACTATTCAAAACCAAAACTGACTGCCAGGAGAAAAGGCTGCCGTGAAATGGCTGCTCCACAATGCCAGGAGCAAGGTCTGCTGGGCTGGGGGTTCGCAGGGGAGCTCGGCCTTGGGCCTGGCAACTGCGCCTGGAAGCCAGGGACGGCCTTGGTGTGCAGCTGGACACCTGGGCCTGAGAAAGCAAGGTCTCTTTCCAGACACTTGGCACCATCGTCACCCAGTGGCTGTCTCAGGGGGACGAGAGAAATGCACAGCATCTCTTGCTGCCCTGCAGTGCTGCTGTCCTACGCCCTTGGGGGTCTCTGGGATAGAAAAAGGGACGGATTTTGACCCAAAACCCAGCTCCTTTCTATCAAAAGCATCATGTCCTCCTCTCTTTCTTGTTGTCCTGGTTTCAGTTAGAACAGAATTAATTTTCTTCCTAGTAGCTGGTGGAATGCTGTGTTTTGGCTTAGGATAAGAAGAGTACTGATAACACCCCAATGTTTTAATTGTTGCAGAGCAGTGCTTATACTAAACCAAGGACATCTCAGCTTCTTGCTCTGTCCTGCCAATGGGCAGGCTGGGGGTGCAGTAAGAGCTGGGAGGGGACAGACCCAGGACAGGTGACCCAAACTAGCCAAAGGGGTATTCCATACCATCTGACGTCATGCTAAACAATATATAGGGGTGGCTAGCCGGGGGAGGGGGCCGGACTGCTCGGGGTTAGGCTGGGCATTGGTCAGCGGGTGGTGAGCAATTGCATTGTGCATCACTTGTTTGTACATATTAGTAGTAGTAGTACTATTATCATCATTTTATTATTATTATTATTATTATTATTATTATTATTATTATTATTATTATTATTATTATTATTATTATTATTGTTATTATTTTCCTGTCTTATTAAACTGTCTTTATCTCAACTCATGGGCTTCACTTTCCATTTCTCTCCCCCGTCCCAGAGAAGGAGGGGGGAGGGTGAGCGAACGGCTGCGTGGTGTTTAGCTGCCGGCCGGGTTAAACCATGACAGTCTTTTTGGCGCCCAACATGGGGCACGAAAGGTTGAGATAATGGCAGATCTGACCAGAGTGTGTTAAACTAAAATTGGTATAAGTATTAGACCTGCTTAATAGTCACTTGTCATAATGCTGATTGCTTTAATCTCAACTCTGCTGCGCCTGTTTTCCAAATTGAGTATTATAGCACGTTATTTTCCGTATGTGCTCTCTGTCATGTTGTTTATCCTCTCCGGGCCCTGGTTTCAGACCATTATGGTACTGTGTGTTGTATCAGTGGCTTATGAGATGATGAAATATCTGGCCATGACTCTAACCTGGTATTTGTACTCAGTAAGATCTTCGACTCTATACTTTGGAAACTGTATTTTGGAAACTATTAGCAATTATATCTGTTGCCTTTTTTCATTAGGGAGTCAATCTGTGGAGGGGAAAAGGGAAGATATTTTTTCTTACTTGATCACTCTCCCTTCCTCCTTCACCACCCTCATCCTCCGAGCTTATTACAATAGCTCTCCAAGATATTGAATATCCTTGGGATACTCAGACCAGCATAGTCTTGTTGTTCTGCCTCCTGAATGCGCTTCAGATTCTGCTTAAAGTTAAACAACTACTTAGGAAGCTCATCCGGAGATCTGCCCGGAGGCAGTATAGTTGTGGGTGGCAGGGAGTATGGGAGGATATGGGCAGGCATCTAGAGCAGTTGGCACCCCCAGTGTTTTGGAAATTCACCCCTGAACAACTGCAAAATCCTCAAAAACTGGCAGAATGCTTGAAAAAAAGGTGTCACGATTCTGGCAGTTCCAAAGTAACACAAATCATTGTAACTTGCTGGGGCCTGGCTCATGCCTATCGAGCTGCAATTGATACTACTATCAACTTAGTGACAGACCCTGCGGCCACTCCAAGCCCTGTGACAGATCCAACAGCCACTGTGACCCCTACGGTGGAGTCTGCAGCCGCTCCAGCTCCAGCTCCTGCAGCTGCTCCAGTTCCATTTCCTGTAGCTGCTCCAGTCCCAGCTCCTGCAGCCGCTCCAGCTCCGGTTCCTGCAGCCGCTCCAGCTCCTGTGGCTGTGTCAGAGAAACGAGCTGTAGCAGTGCAAGTTGACC
This sequence comes from Aythya fuligula, assembly GCF_009819795.1. NCBI lineage: Eukaryota > Metazoa > Chordata > Aves > Anseriformes > Anatidae > Aythya > Aythya fuligula. Next base: position 16,396 of record NC_045590.1, read on the forward strand.
CTGCAGAGGGTATTCCAACCCCTGTAGCAGACCCTGTAATGGGGTCAGAGAAACGAGCTGTAGCAGTGCAAGCTGCCCCTGTAGAGAAGGTGAAAAAATGGTATAGAGATTCAGGTCGTCTAGAACGCAGAGAGTCTTCTGCCAAATCTAGGTATAGAGATGACGATGACTCTGGGCCATCAGGGATTCAGGAGGAGGAAGATGAGGATGCCAAAAAATCAACAGTAACTACCCGAAGCCTAAACGAGCATGAGTTACGAGATGTGCAAAAAGATTTTGGTCGCTGTATAGGTGAGCAGCTTGTCACCTGGCTGCTCCGGTGCTGGGACTCTGGAGCCAATTGTGTGGAATTAGACGGCAGGGAAGCCAAGCGACTGGGATCCCTTGCTCGAGACGCAGGCATTGACAAAGCAATTGCAGATGGAGCACAATCTCACAGCCTCTGGAGGCGTCTCCTCTCAGCTGTGAGGGAAAGGTATCCCTTCAAGGAAGAACTTTTACGTCTACCAGGCAAGTGGACCACTATGGAGAAGGGAATCCAGTACCTGAGGGAATTAGCTGCACGGGAAGTGATTTATGAGGATCCAGACCTCAGACAAACATCCAAAGATCCAGATGAAGTCAGGTGTACGCAACCCATGTGGCGGAAGTTTGTACGGAGTGCACCATCATCATATGCCAGCTCATTGGCAATAATGGCCTGGAAAGAGGATGAGGAACCCACAGTGGATGAAGTGGCTAAACAACTCCGGCAGTATGAAGAAAGTCTCTCCTCTTCCTTACAGGCCTGCGTCTCAGCTGTGGAGAAACTTTCTGAAAAGGTTCACCAACTTGAAGAGAATCTATCATCCTCCCCACCTGAACCAACCAGTGTCCACCGACCAAAAGAGAACACTTGGGAGAAACTTTCCAAAAAGGTTCACCAACTTGAAGAGAAATTATTCTCCTCCGCACCTGTACAAAGCAGCGTCTCAGCTATCAGGGGTAGGCGTTCATCCACACAAGAAAGACGATATGGTGGGTACTCACCCCGTGCCACCCTGTGGTTTTACTTATGAGACCATGGAGAGGACATGAGAAAATGGGATGGAAAATCTACCGCGACCCTAGAGGCACGGGTACGTGAGTTGCAAAAGAAAACAATCAGGAAAAAGGGATTCTCTGAAAAGTTTGCTGCTCCAACTTCCAGCAGACAGTCCTTCAAACACAGAAACGAAGAAGATTCTGACCAGGATTAGGTGGGCCCTGCCTCCAGCCAGGGGGAGGAAAGGGGCAATTGAGTTTATTGGACTGTGTGGATTCGATGGCCTGGCACATCAGACGCACAGAAGTATAAGGCTTTGGTAGACAACAGTGCCCAATGTACTCTAATGCCATTATGCTATAAAGGGCCAGAGCCCATCTGTATTTATGGAGTGACGGGGGAATTCCAGCAGTTAACTGTATTGGAGGCTGAAGTGAGTCTGACTGGGAATGAGTGGGAAAAGCACCGCATTGTGACTGGCCCGGATGCTCCATGTATCCTTGGAATAGACTATCTTAGAAGAGGATATTTCAAGGACCCAAAAGGGTTCCAGTGGGCTTTTGGTATAGCTGCCTTAGAGACAGAGGGCATTAAACAATTCTCTACCTTGCCTGGTCTCTCAGAGGACCCCTCTGTTGTGGGGTTGCTGAGCGTCGAAGAACAGCAAGTGCCAATCGCTACCACAACTGTGCACCGGTGGCAATATCGCACTAACCGAGACTCCCTGATTCCCATCCATAAGCTAATTCATCAATTGGAGAGCCAAGGAGTGATCAGCAAGACTCATTCACCTTTCAATAGTCCCATATGGCCAGCGCGAAAGTCTAATGGTGAGTGGAGACTAACAGTGGACTATCGTGGCCTGAACGAAGTGACGCCACCACTGAGTGCTGCAGTGCTGGACATGCTGGAACTTCAGTACGAACTTGAATCGAAGGCAGCCAAGTGGTACGCCACAATTGATATCGCTAATGCATTTTTCTCCATCCCTCTAGCAGCAGAGTGCAGGCCACAATTTGCCTTCACTTGGAGGGGAATCCAATATACTTGGAATCGGCTGCCCCAGGGGTGGAAACACAGCCCTACCATTTGCCATGGGCTGATCCAGTCTGTGCTAGAGCAGGGGGAAGCTCCTGAACACCTGCAGTACATTGATGACATTATTGTGTGGGGTGACACAGCAAAGGAAGTTCTCGAGAAAGGGAAGAAAATAGTCCAAATCCTTCCGAAATCCGGTTTTGCCATAAAACAAAATAAAGTCAAAGGACCTGCACGAGAGATCCATCGGAGCTTCGGAGGTGGTCGGTACTGAAGCGCAGCTCCTCCTAGCACCCCAATTGCCGGTACTAGGCTGGATGTTCAAAGGAAGGGTCCCCTCTACACATCATGCAACTGATGCTACATGGAGCAAGTGGGTTGCACCGATTACTCAGCGGGCTCGAATAGGAAACCCCAGTCGCCCAGGAATACTGGAAGTGATTATGGATTGGTCAGAAGGCAAATACTTTGGGACATCATCAGAGGAGGAGGTGGGTTGTGCTGAAGAAGCCCCACTGTACAACCAGTTACCAGAGATTGAGAAGAAATATGCCCTGTTCACTGATGGGTCCTGTTGTATTGTGGGGAAGCATCGGAGATGGAAGGCTGCTGTATGGAGTCCAACACGACGAGCTGCAGAAGCTGCTGAGGGAGAAGGTGAATTGAGTCAGTTTGCAGAAGTGAAGGCCATTCAGCTGGCTTTAGACATTGCTGAACGAGAAAAATGGCCAGTTCTCTATCTCTACACCGATTCATGGATGGTAGCAAATGCCCTGTGGGGATGGTTACAGCAATGGGAGCAAAACAACTGGCAGCGCAGGAGCAAACCCATCTGGGCTGCTGCATTGTGGCAAGATATTGCTGCCTGGGTGGGGAACCTGGCTGTAAAGGTACGCCACATAGATGCTCGTGTGCCCAAGAATCGGGCTACTGAAGAACATCAAAACAACCAGCAGGTGGATCAGGCTGCTAAGATTGAAGTAGCTCAGGTGGACCTGGATTGGCAGCATAAAGGTGAATTATTTATAGCCCGATGGGCCCATGACACCTCAGGCCATCAAGGTAGAGATGCAACATACAGATGGGCTTGTGATCGAGGGGTGGACCTGACCATGGACGCTATAGCACAGGTTATTCATGACTGTGAAACATGTGCTGCAATCAAGCAAGCCAAACGGTCAAAGCCTCTTTGGTATGGAGGACAATGGCTGAAATATAAATATGGAGAGGCCTGGCAGATTGATTACATCACACTCCCTCAAACTCGCAACTGCAAGTGCCATGTACTTACAATGGTGGAAGCAACCACCGGATGGCTGGAAACATACCCTGTGCCTCATGCCACCACCCGGAACACTATCCTGGGCCTTGAAAAGCAAGTCCTATGGCAACATGGCACCCCATGACATGTTGTGCTTCTGGCACTGGAACCATGCGGCCTCCTTGCAGCCCGGTGCAGTGGTGTTGTACTGTTGTCCTTCAGTTGCCATCACACCCCCCATATCCCACTGCCCCTTGAAGAGCAGTGTGAGGGACAGAAGCTCTCTTCCCAGAGGCTGGGTGTCGGGCCTTGGTGTTTGCTTTGATAAGACACATCAAGGTTTCCTCAGCGTCAGGGCCACCTTTACTTTGCCTTTGCTTGTCTGTCATCACTGCCTCTTGTTTTCTTCTCTAACGAGTCCATAGGGGAGTAGTGGTGGTAATGGTCCCCAGTGGGACCAATTAACACTCCCAGAAACTTCAGCTCATTACAATGCAGAGAGTGCTCTTGTGCCCTCTTTCTGCCCAGCAGTTCCTTCAAGGCTTCAGGGCTTGTACATCTAATTCAGGAGATTTCAGGAGGATGGTGAATGAGGCAGATTTCAATGAGCAGTTGGTACTAAGGGAGTTTTCCCTTTGAGTAAGATTCTTTATTGATTTATTTCAATTGCCTGACCTCTGCCATTGCTATTGATCCAGAAGGTCACCTAAAGAGGCCTAGTTAGCTTCGAAAAGCAGTCCCTTGAGACCAAACACTCTGTGGGCAACCTTGCTCCTCACCTCCCCAAGCCCACCGTTTCTCTCAGGAGCCACGTGGGCCTTTCAGCACTTCTCCTCCCATCAGACTTCTCCATTCAGGTCTGCAGCTGCATGTTACAGCTCCTTTGCACCAACTCCTGTCCCTTTTCCCCACAGACCTGTCTGCACACAGGCACTGAGCAATGGAGAGGGACCGGCTTCCCATGGAGAACAATGTATCAATGTCTTAGAACTTTGCCTTTGTTTGTATTGTTTTGATGTTTTCTTTGCATTTTTATTGACTTTTTAAAAAATATTTCTGGTACTGTTAGGCCAATGACATTAAATAAGATTATTCCATGTCTTGTACAAAGCACCGTGCCCACTAAAAACCTCAGTCTGCCCAGGAATGTCCATGAAAATTCACAGTCTTTGCACAAAGAAAATCACTCTGAACTGAAATGTTCTGGAGATGCTTGAGTTCCCTTGGAAATGCCTCAGTACCTAGGTGAGATGATTGTGGGATACAGGGATTTGCTTGAGCTTGAAGCAAGCGAACACCTCCATGGGGCACAAAAGCACCACTCATGGGCACCCCAGCAACTCCATAGGGCATGCATGAACATCCTTGGAACTCCCAAGAACCTCCCTACAGCCATCAAGCACCTCTCAGGAGAAGACACACATCTCCCTGGGATGCCCAGGATGTCCCTGAGTCACCCACAAACCTCCATGGACTCCTGAAGCCCCTCAGCCTGACACACCACATGTCTCTGGGGCACTCAAGCATCTCTTCAGAGCACCCAAGCTTATCCAAAGGGTAGACAAGAATCTTCCTGGAGGAACCAAGGACCTCCTTGGGGTAGCATGGCATTTCCACAAGGCACCCAGTCATCTTCCCAAGGGAAACCAGCACCTCTCTTGAGGGACCAAGCATCTCTGCACAACACTCAAACATCTCCCTTGGAGCAATCAGATATCTTCCCAGGACACAGGAGCATCTCCGCCAGGTTCCCAAGCACCTTCCTGCAGCACACAAACATCTTCCCAGGGCATCCAAGCATCTTCCCGGAACACTCAAGTAACTTCTTGGAACACCTACAAATGTCCCTAGGGGATCCTAGAATTTCCTGTGCAGTCCCCAGCAAGTTTCTGGACCTTGCCAAGGACCAATCCAAGGCACCTTGCATGTCCCTGAAGGCTCCAGGCATCTCCCTGGAGCAGCCAAGCATCACTGCAGGCCACTCAAGAATGAATATTTTAAGGTCTCAAGCATTCCACAGGAGCAGAAAAGGATTTCCAAGGGTGCTCAGGCATCTCCTCTGGGCACATAAGCAAATGCCTGGGCATATCAACACCTGACTGGAGCACCCATGATTCTGCCTTAGTCAATCCCAGTGTTCTCCCCAAGTCACCCAAGCATATCCCTGTGGCACAAATCACTTCCCTGGAACACCCGAGCACCCCATTGGAGTACCCACCAGCCTCCCCACCACACTCCAATCAAGATCTGACTGGAGAAACCAAGATACCCATAGGAACCCAAGCATATCCTGATGCAGTCAAGCATCACCCCAGAGCATCCAAGCACCTCCCAAGGCAGACATGCAGAGTCCCTTTTGTGCCCAAGGAAGAGGTTTGTATGATCAGGGAGAAAGATTTGTTTCTCCAGGGAGGATTTTGGGTGCTCCAGGGAGATGCTTGTGTGACTTTGTGAGATGTTTGTCTCCAGGGAGATGGTGGAGTGCTGTGGGGAGATGCCTGCACATTGGCATTTGTGTCCCCTGGGGGATGCCTGCATGCCTACAGATGCAGACTTGAATGACCCTTCTAGGTGCTTGTGCTACCCACAGAAGGGGTTTGGCCAGCTCCTCCACCAGTTCTCTCAGTACCCTCGGGTGGATCCCATCCGGCTCCATCGAATTGCGTACATCCAAGTGCTGTAGCAGGCCGCCAACCATTTTAGTTTTAGTTTCAAAACATTAGTCCTTATCTCATTATGACAGTCCCTGACAAAAGGTCTCTCCCCGGCTTTTCTGTAGGCCTCCTTTAGGTACTGGAAGGCTGCTATAGGGTCTCTCCAGGCTGAAGAGAACCAGCTTTCTCACCCTGTCTTCACTGAAAAGGTGCCCCAGACTTTCAATCCCCTTTTTGGCCTCTTCTAGACTCATTCTCATACTTCCATGTCCTTGAGCTTGGGCCCAAGTGCTGTACACAGTACTCCAGGTGGGGTCTCATAGGACCAGAGCAGAGAAATAGAACCAGCTCCCTGGACCTAGTGGACAAACTCCCTTTGATGCAGCCCAGGATGGCTTTCTGGGCTGCAAGCACACATTGCCAGCACATGTGGAATTTCTCATCCACCAAAATGCCTACGTCCTTCTCCTCACAGCTGCTCTCTATCCATTCTCCACCCAGCCTGCATTTGTGCTTGGGATTGCCCCAACCCGGTTGCAGAACCTTGTATTTGGCTTTTGTCAATGTCAGACCCCTCTCAAATCTGTCAAGGCCCCTGTGGATGGCATTCCTTCCCTGCCACGTGTCAACTGCACCACCCAGCTTCGCGTCGTCAGCAAACTCACTCAGACTGCACTCAATCACACTGTCTACGTACCAACAGATGTTGTACTACCAGTGCTGTAAGCCCATTGGAGATGGTCACCAGAGTTGACGGGCACGATCTGCCCTCAGTGAAGCCATGTTGGCTGTCTCCAACAGCCACTGGTTGGCTGTCACCACCAGTCCAGAAAGGCAGGGTAGCATGACATAGCAGAGAGGGATACTTGCAATGATCCTGTGCAAGAAGGGTGACAGAAATATCAAGGCAACACTGGGGCCAACCACCCAGAATAATGTCAGGGCTCTGGGAGGTCCCCATACCTGAGCTGGCCTCGTGCACTGCTCATCCACACAGGGCTGGTCAGAGACACGAGTCCCTGCCTTGCACACACACACAGGCAGTGTACTGCAACACTTGCAGGGTCCCCCTGGCTCCTGCAGCCACTGCCAGAGGCTGGGAGGCACCTCAGCCCTGTGGAGAATCACCCTGCTCTGCCCTCTTCTAAGATGCCCCGAGGCATGAGGAATGGTCACAGGGTCCTTGGAGGTTCAAGGAGGCACATCCCAGAGCTGCATTCAGGTCTTGCACTTTGGCCTCCAGTTGCTGCATGGCCACACAACAGCACTAGCACTAAGATACAGGAGTGGCCAGGCCTTTCACAAGAGCTGCATTTAGGTCTTACACTTCGGATTAGTCAGTCTCTGACAGTGCTTTCCACCTGGCCTATTCTGTGCTATTCAGGCAGATGCCCCATGGATGTTACTCTCAGGATGAAGGGACCTGTAGACAATGTCTGCCCCACTGGCCTTCATGCCACCCCTGGGGATAGTTGATGGCCTTTGTGCTCAATCATCTTCCTCTGTGCCTGCTGGCAGCAGCAGCAGAGGTTGTCTGTTCCTGTGTCTCCCCTGCACATGGACAAGGCCCTGCCTCTGACTGCCTCCCACAGGGGGAAATGCTGTTTTGGAGGCCAGTTGTGTCACCCAAGTGCCGACTGCCTGTCCCTGCCTGCAGTCTCAGCACAGCCGCACAGCAGCTCTGGCATCAAGCTACAGGAGCAGCTGGGCCTTACACCACCAGCAGGGCTCAGAAGGAGAGGGTGGCAGTGGCAGGAGAGCAGCTCTGGATGGACCAGAGTTAGTGCTCCCTGGCCGTACTGCTGGGCTACGGCTACTTTCTCCTCCAACTCTGCACATGGGCACTGCCACTGCAGTCACAGAAAAGGTCTCAGGAAGGATATAAGACGAAAGGATACTTTAATTGCTTTACATACAGAAGCAAAATGAAGAATTATATTTCTTTCTGGACAACATGTGATAGGATACAACAGGAAAACAAACAAACAAACAAACAAACAAAACAATTACATTAGACGGACAGGCTTCGCCTACCATAAGAAACATTATGAGTGACTTACAGACGAAGGAAGGCAGTATATTGCTCAAGAAAACCTGCCAGTCATCTGTTTCCACATGGCATTCTTGAGTTCCTGGTTCCTCATGCTGTAGATGAGGGGATTCACTGCTGGAGGCACCACCAAGTACAGAAATGCCAGAACAAAATCCAGGGGAGGGGAGGAAATTGATGGGGGCTTCAGGTGGGCAAACATGGTTGTGCTGAGATAGAGGGAGACCACAGCCAGGTGAGGGAGGCATGTGGAAAAGGCTTTGTGCCGTCCCTGCTGCGAAGGGATCCTCAGCACAGCCCTGAAGATCTGCACGTAGGACAGTAAAATGAAAATAAAGCACACCCCAAATAGAAAAGCAGTAACCGCAAGAACTTGAACTTCCCTTAGGTAGGAGTCTGAGCAGGAGAGCTTGAGGATCTTGGGAATTTCACAGAAGAACTGGTCCAGGGTATTGCCATTACAGAGAGGCAGTGAAAAGGTATTGGCAGTGTGCATCACAGCATGGAGAAAGCCACTGCCCCAGGCAGCTGCTGCCATGGTGGCACAGGCTCTGCTGTCCAGGAGGCTCCCGTAGTGCAGGGGCTTGCAGATTGCAATGTAGCGGTCATAGGCCATGACAGTGAGAAGAAAAAATTCTGCAGTATTGAAAAAGACTAGCAGAAAGATCTGAGCAGCACATCCTGCATAGGAAATGGCCCTGGTACCCCAAAGGGAATTGGCCATGGCTTTCGGGATAGAGGTGGAGATGGAGCCCAGGTCAAGGAGGGCGAGGTTGAGGAGGAAGAAGTACATGGGGGTGTGGAGGACATGGTTGCAAGCTACAGCAGTGAAGATGAGGCCGTTTCCCAGGACGGCAGCCAGGTAGATGCCCAGGAAGAGCCCAAAGTGCAGGAGCTGCAGCTCCCATGTGTCTGCGAATGCCAGGAGGAGGAACTCAGTGATGGAGCTGCTGTTATACATTTGCTGTCTCTTGGTTAGGGAGCCTGTCCAAATGAAGCAAAGACAGTGCAAAATTTAATTTCTTCTCTGACCAAAATCCATTGCATGTCTCATAGAATACCCTACAATCACCACACTGCCTTATTGACTTCAGGAAGAGCTTTCTGCAGCTCCTTGGCTTACCTCTGGTTGCTGCTCTGAGGGTACCACAACAAGCAGGGGGCTGTGCTGTGGATTCTGCAGCAGGCAGTCCTGGTCTACGGCGTCATGTAAAAGAGAACCAGGAGTCATCTGAGAAGTCCACAGGCCAAGGATATCTCTCTGATCTCAGAACATGAGGAGAATGTCAAATAATCCCTTAAGAAACAGCAAAGGTGATGTTGGTACAGTTTGTAGGATGAGCTGTGTGAGGTGCCTCAAAGCTGCAGCAATGCTCTAGGAGCCTTAGTCTCTAATACAGATGTTACTACTCCGTTACTATCCCTCTGCCTCAGCACGCAGTCAGAAAAATGGAAACAGAGACTGTAGAAATTGCATTGCCTTCAGGTAGCTCTTGTCTTGCAGTTCTACTGTGCAATGCCCTGCAGAGGTGTGGGGCTGTAAGCAGACTGCCCCACGTAGCAGACTCTGGGCAGCAGCAGGATCCTGCCCTGCCCTGCCCTGCCGGGGAGCATCCTTCCACCCACAGCTTCTCACCACAGCCCCTGGGCAGCTCCCCGGGCAGGCTGAGTGCTGAGCCTGGCAGGCAGCAGAGCCCCTGCCCCAGCACACAGCCCCTGGAGCACAGCAGGGACCCTGCTCTGCACCACAGCCCTGGACACCGCTGTCTCCATCTCTAGCTTCAGAGCCTGCAGCTGGCCCCAAGAGAAGGGAGCCCTCGGGCCCTGCATGCTGACCCTGCAGCACACAAGCCCTGCATGCCCTTCAACTCCAACACCGAGCGTCCTCCTGACAGCTCCCATCAGCTGAGGGCTGTGCCAACTCCAGGAGAGCCTGGCGGGGTGCACAGCAGCATTGCCCTGCACCCAGAGACCTACCATGGGGAGGTGGCTGTGAAGATTTCTCCCCCAGCAAGCTCTCCCCCTGCATTTCCCCCCAGGATGCTCTGAACCTCATTCCCAGTTCTCTCCTTTCCCCATGCCTGCTGCAGGCAGTGCCCCCAGCCCTGCTGCACCTTGCAGAGGAGATACTCCTGGACAGAGCTGTGTCTCTGCATTGCTGCCTGCTTGCCAGGAGCTCCGTCCCTCCATGCCATGAGCTGTCCCAGCTCAGCAGCACAGGCCCAGCCCAAGGCATTTTACTGACCCTCCCGGTGGGTTTGGGCAAACCCAAGGAGCCTCAGACACTGAGAGGAAATAGAAGACATTTCTCAAGTAGAGAATGCAGATGCAAACACCAAAGCCTCTCACGGCGTTAATGAGTCCCACTGAGGGACGTTCCTGACAAAGCCCCCCCATGGGCTTGTTAGAGCAGAAAAGTGCAAGCAGTGATGATGGGGATACCAGGCCAAGTAAAGGTGGTCTTGATGCTGAGGAAACCCTGGTGTGTCCCCTGAAGTCCAACAGTCAGGCCCTGAGCCCAGCCTCTGGGAAGGGAGATCCTGTCCCTCCAGTGGGATTTAGGGCTCCTCCTGGATCAGTGCAATGTGGGTAAGGGCAATGCCAAGTACAAGGCTACAGAAGGACATCTCCTAGGCTCATGGAGGGGGATGAGGAGACACTGAGACCCGAATGGTGTGAGAATAATATGTCTCCCAATAGGCATCACTGACAGAGACAGGAGCCAGATCCTGGCAGACAAAGCTGTTGGCTCTGTCGGGGGCTTTCATCTTGCAAAAGTTGGCTGAGTTAGGGGAAGCTTAGGCTAGACATCAGGAAGAGGTTCTTCACTGAGAGTGTGGTTATACACTGGAATAGACTCCCCAAGGAAGCAGTCTCTTCACCAAGCCTGTCAGAGTTTAAGAAGCATTTGGACTGTGCAGTTAGTCACATGGTCTGAATTTTTGGGTATACCTCTGTGGCGCAAGGATTTGGACTCAAAGATCCTTATTAGTCCCTTCCTACTCGGGATATTCTACGATTCTATGTAGTGTCAGTCATTTGTTACAGGCAAAAGTAACTGAGTTCTTAAATTGACCTAGAATACTTCCTTGGTTGTGAGCTGCTCCAAGAATTTTCAGGAACTTGAAGCCCTTTTAATTTTCCGACTGATGGCTATACTGTATATATGTATCTACAGCTACCTTTGTTGATGGTTTTCTCTGAAGCAACTTCAAAACCTGCCCAGAATATTTCCTTTGTGCTGACATAATTTCTGATGAAACCTGTACCTAGGTTGCTGCTTTCTTTAACATATAAACTGTGTTGTGTTGAACTTCTCTTTAGGTTGGATTTGAGAACGTGGGTGGTCTTTTGCAGCTTTAAAAAGAGATGGTGATTTTTCCCCTCCTTTATCCAAAAGTCTTTGAAAGATTTTATATTCAGCCTCCAAGGTAACTCATTAAAGCGGTAAATTGTTAGTCATTTGTTTTCAGGAGAATGTTCAATTAAGGTATCTATAAGTTTCCATGCTTCAACATTTTTGGCAGTGCTGAACATTTGTTGAACATAGTAGTAGTAAAAAGTAATTTCTTAGAAAGGGATAGAATCCAGAATATATGTAGATTAAAAAGATAAGCAACACCTTCAAGTTTTACTACCTGGTGTTTTAAAATGAGAAAATACTTCAGAAGTGCCTGGGTTTTAAAAAGTTGGGTTGGAGTGGTTTTGTTCAGAGTTTTATGTACAAGCCAGCTTGATTAGTTTGTAAGCAAGAAGGGATTATCTAGTGGAAGTCAATGGTAATATGTTGCTTGGAAGCCCAGTTGTTTCTCCCACCTACTTTTGCTTTCTTTCTTTTTTCATTTTTCTTTTTTTTTTTTTTTTCTTTTTTCTCTGAGTGATAAGACATCACTTTTCCTTCCAGCTTTAGACTTCCTCCCTTGTCATCAGCAATAGATGGTCTGACAGACCAAACCCAGTAACTTAATGCTTTTGAAGGGAGAATTAAATGTTTTCATATCAGATTTTTTATGTTGTAAAAGCAAGAATATGCAGCTTATCACTGAAGAATGAACTGGTGATTCACCATTGAGCCCACTCTCAGATTCTGTGCTGAAGTTTGCTCGTTTGGCTCCACTTTGGTGTAATCACCCTGTTTGTCCACAGTTTTGGAAGTGTCCTTCTGGGACAGTATCCTCTCGTTTGAAGGTTTTGTACAATTGAGTTATCCCCCTTATTCATTTCTCTGGGTGAAAGAAATAAGTTTTCCTGTGGAATCTTGTAGGAATGCAAAACTTCTATCTGTTCTGACTCTACCTACACTTCAACTATTAATGCTGTCTTGGACATGATGTGTTCATGATGTGTTTTGCTTAGGAAAGAGGACTTGTTTTTTTCTAGAGACAATGGTTGTAAGAGGTACTCATCATGATGTTTTTTTCCTGTCTGAATCTTCTTTATTGCAGAGGCTATTTATTCTATACCCACCCCAAGGAACGGGAAAGATGCTGGTTGCTCATGCTCTTGCTAACGAATGTAGCCAAGTTGACAGAAAAATATCATTTTTTATGAGGAAAGCTTTGGACTGCCTGAGACAATGGGTGGGTGAATCAGAAAGTCAACTTCGCTCATCATTTGAACAGGTAAGGTTGAAATTTACAATGTATTCTGTTCGAGTTGAAACTGTCAAATTTATGGTCAACATTTTTAAGTAGAACTTGCTCTTGTTTTTATGTTTTGTTAGGTGGTGGTTGTTTGTTTGTTTGTTTTTTTCCCACTAAAATGGAAATGACAGTACTTCCTTTTTCAGTGACACCATAGTTTGGATCAGGGGCTTGAAATTGAGTTGTGTGAGGAAGGAACAAAACGAGAAAACCTTCCAAAGCAAGAAATTACCTCCCACCAAAACAGCCGCTGAAAAGTCTGCAGGAGGCAAGAGATGATGGCTTTGGATGAGAGGGAAATAGATACAGGCTGGAAACATGGTTATTTAACTTCATAAGGGATTCTTGCTTCCCAAAGCTGTAATTGAATTAAGTTCTTAATTTTTTACTTTTGTTTGTTTTTTAATGGTAGTGAAAAAGCTGTAAAAAGTACTACTATGATTTGTTTCCTGTTGCCCAGTAAAATTGGGTTGACACAAACTGCCATCTTCTGTTAGTCATGACAGATACTCTGTGAGCTGTGTAAGTAGAAGTCCCAGATGCTAAAGTGAAACATCAAGTTTAGGTGACATTCCAACCATAAAGTTTTTGAGCATTTTTTCTTTAAATACTGCGGTTTTACTCTGTGTTTTCATTCTAGGCCTATCAGATGTGACCTTCAGTTATTTTCTTTGACGAGAAAGGTGGCCTCTGTGCAGTCCAGCAAACAAGACCAAACTCAGAGGTACTACATTTTTGCACCTACCTAAAATCTGCTTGATCTTTGGGGAATAAAAAAAAGGATGATGGCATGTTTAATTTACTGTGAGCACATTAATTTATCTTGAAAACTGGTAACTCAAAGACACTAAATTTCAGGTGATTTTAAACAACAGTTGAAAACAATACTCTAAGCCCGATACCAGCTCTTGGTCTGTGTTAACTTACCTATATATATTTGTTGTTGTTGTTGTTGTTGTTGTTGTTGTTGTTGTTTTTTATGGCTTAAAATGAGTCCTGTCCTTAAAAAACTTGTCCTTTTTGACTACTCATGGAAGAAAGTCATGTGGAATGTAAGAAAGTTTACTGAACCAGTAACTAAAGATTATGTTTTTCTGTTAGTTCCATTGTCTCAACACTTCTGACGCTTAAGGATGGCATAGACAACAGAGGGGAGATTGTGGCAATCGGAGCCACCAACAGACCAGATTCTATAGATCTTGCGGAGACCAGGACGCCTTGACAGAGTTCCTCTTCAACTTGCCAAATAAAAAGGTGAGAACTTCAATTCAATGTTAATGCTAATGTGGCAAAGTCCAACTTTATAGAAAAAAAAAATTACAACATGAACGAAAGAGTGATATGTGGAGACACTGTGTCATACTGTGGAGGGCAAATCAGGTACTGAATATATATGGTCAAGATGATACCACCAAGTAGTTGTATAATCAGATCTTTGATTCCCAATGGTGTTCCCATTTGCTTGATTATTTAATCCACTTAGGTGCTTTCACCTTGAAGTTGTGTTCTTGGTCTCAATATTTCATTTATGAATGGATAGGGGACATATTTGCATTTGATTGCTCCCTGGATCAGTGGTAGTAGTTTGAGTCATAATTATTTTCTTCTTTATAGTAATTGAAGCAGCCTGAAACATAGCGCTAGAAGTGCTTTCTGTGAATTTACTGACTGAAAAGCAAATTTGATGAACTAATGAGACTGTCACAAAGAAATTTTGCTCAATCTTAGAGAAGTTTTTTGGAGAAAAAAGATCTGTTTCTGGATAAATTTTTATTACTGTCTTTTCCTCTGGGTCACTAGGTCTCATATTTTGCAAACTTATTATGGGAGCTATAAATGTCTTTTCTTTCATTGCAGGTTCCTAGAAAAAGTTCAGTGTAACAAATCTAGAAATACTGGATTTCCTGGTTGAAAATGCAGACTGTATATTAAGTAACTGTACGATACTTGAAAGTTTAGCAAATAAGAAAACTGTGCTAATATATGAGGGGTTTTGAGGGAGGGTTGTTCTTTTTTGTTGTTGTTGTTGTTGATTTTTGGTTTGTTTGCTTTTGTTGGTATTTTTAAGCAAAACTTAGGACAAGCTAAAATGCAATGATTTTGTTTCCAGGCTAGAAAAGAAATTTTCAAGATTCATACTTGTGACCTGATCCCTAAGCCACCGGACCTGTTGCTCGCTGAGCAAGCTGAGAAATGCATTGGTAAGACTGAACACAAAATGGATTAATGCTTGTGACTAAGTTCTAAAGAATCTTAGCTTGTACGAGGCAGTACCCAAGCTCTTGTGCCTTGCTACACAACTAGTCAGTGAGACAGCTGGCATGCCTTCGTATCAATCAGCGTTAGAAGTTTTCATCTATTTTTGTTGTCATTCCTCTTGTCTGAGAACACCGAATAGTTTTGGGGCATCTTCCTCAAGAGTATAGTTTTGATGAGCAGTCTGCTTCAGCTTCATAAGCACAGGATAGCAGGCAGTGAGCAACATAACAAAACTTCCTTGCAGAGCGGTAGCACTTTCCAGTCCCTGATAACTTGTTTGGTTTGGGCTTTACAAATTCTTTAAATGTTGCGTATTGTAAACCTGGGCCTTGACTGATGTAACATGTGGTTTTTGTTTATTAGGCTACTGTGGTGCAGATATAAAATCCTTATGTACTGAAGCTGTGCTGTGCTCTCTGCATCAACACTATCCTCAGATCTATGCAAGGAGGGAGAGATTGTGACTAGACGTTAATTCTATGAAAATAAAAGCAAAGGATATTCTATGGCTCTGAAGGAGGTTGTTCCAGAAAAAACAGGATTGTGGCTTCACCTGGACATGCACTGTCGCTCATTTTTAAGACACTTTTTGAAAATTGAGTAGTGAATATTTTACAAGCTGTGCAGAAGATATTTCTGCATGCAGAGCTTTTAGCTAAAAATAACCAACTTTCTGAATTTGTGTTGCCACCTTTTGCCCTTCTGTTTTCCAGGACTGTTAAGCCAGTAGTGAATTCTGTAACAGAAAGAAAACTGAGAAATGGCTTGTTAAAACACCTTGAGAAGAATTCAAATGGTGTCTTTATTTGTTACCATTAAGCCACTAAGTTGTGTTATCTTCTGGTATTTTAATGTGGAAGTCATGTAAGCCCATGGTTGGAAAGTTAGATTATGTTGTCACAGTCGGGTCCGTTATTTTTCTCAATTTCTCTTGCTGTGCTGTCCAGAAAATGTTCTGTCCTTTTGGGCAAAGTTAACTCTCAAGCATCTTTGATTTCAGCCAGTAAAGGTACAGGTTTACTGTAGTGGGAAAAAGGCAAATGCTCCTTGCATATGTATTTCCTAGGAGAAAAGCAAGATTGCCAGGCTATTAGGTCACAATCTTGCTTTAGTAAAGAATAGGAAACGTAAGGGAAGAAGATGAAACAATTAGAATGACTGAATAACTGGAAATCTTACATGTATTTAATGTACTGCTGTCATTTAACCAATCCAGTTGTGTGCTGCTTTAGATACGGCCCATGTGGTTCAGTGCCCACACATATTTTTTTTCTAGAAAAGCTGTTCTGCTCCTTTCTTGCTATATTCTCCAGTAACTAGGGCCACATTTTAGCTAAACTTGACAGATGTAGAGATCTCTCAGGCACTTAAACTTGAGACCTTCTGAAGACTGGTGTATACAGGAAGTGATGAAATCCAGATTGGTGTGTGCTGGGAAAGTTGCTGTGCTCCCCATTTGAGGTAGCAGACCAGTTGTTGTCTATGTATTCAGTTAGACGGTCTGTGTGTACGCCTGAGGAGTCATTACTTGCCCCATCCAAATGAATAGCTGACATGATAGAGATGGGCAGGATTTCTTAGGGGGAGGTATGGTACAAGATTGTAAGAGAATGGGCTTTGATAGTCTTGCTGATCACAGAAGAGCTTATTGCTGGAATATGGAGATTTTTTATTTATTTATTTATTTATTTATTTTGGGGGAGGGGGAGAGGGAGGAAGTGTATAGGAAAAGTACTTGGAACATCTATGTGTCTATTCAGCACCTCATTTCTAAACTTGTTTTTCTTATGACTCTTGTTCTAGGAGCGCTTACTACAAACTGACATCATGTTGGCCCCATCTGCTAATAGTAGGAAAAGTGGGATATGGATGTGGTTTCTTATTTGGCACCTGCAGCGTTGCATTCTTTGGAGAAGTTTCCCATTCACACCCTGGACCTATCCTTTCTGTTTACAATCATTGCACCACCAGAATAAGTATGCGGACAGGTATCTTTTTTCTTTTTATTCTCATAGGATTCATTGACTGTATGCAAAGGATCGATTGAGTTGCAAGTAAGGAAAGCAAAATTCATTGGTAATGGAGGTGGCCTTGTCTTCATGTGCTGTTATGTTTGCTTCTGTCTGAAAATCCACTTTTCTTTTAGATAAAACCATAAACAATCTGGATGTTGTACACATCCACATTTTCCATACCAAATGGAGGATGTTGCTAGCAGCTCAGAAAGCAGGGAGGTGCTGCTAATAGGCCTCTCTATGTGGAAAGAAATGCTGCTCATCTCAGTGAGATCCAGAAAGTAGTTTTCATTATAGAATCATAGAATCATAGAATATCCTGAGTTGGAAGGGACCCTTAAGGATCATCAAGTCCAACTCTTGACACCGCACAGGTCTACCCAAAAGTTCAGACCATGTGCCTAAGTGCACAGTCCAATCTCTTCTTAAATTCAGACAGGCTCGGTGCAGTGACCACTTCCCTGGGGAGCCTGTTCCAGTGTGCAACCACCCTCTCTGTGAAGAACCCCCTCCTGACGTCCAGCCTAAATTTCCCCTGCCTCAGCTTAACCCCGTTCCCGTGGGTCCTGTCACTAGTGTTAATGGAGAAAAGGTCTCCTGCCTCTCGACACCCCCTTACGAGGAAGTTGTAGACTGTGATGAGGTCTCCCCTCAGCCTCCTCTTCTCCAGGCTGAACAGGCCCAGTGACCTCAGCCGTTCTTCGTACGTCTTCCCCTCAAGGCCTTTCACCATCTTCGTAGCCCTCCTCTGGACACTTTCCAACAGTTTCATGTCCTTTTTATACTGTGGTGCCCAGAACTGCACACAGTACTCGAGGTGAGGCTGCACCAGCGCAGAGTAGAGCGGGACAATCACCTCCCTTGACCTACTAGCGATGCCGTGCTTGATGCACCCCAGGACACGATTGGCCCTCCTGGCTGCCAGGGCACACTGCTGGCTCATATTCAACTTGCTGTCTACCACGACCCCCAGATCCCTCTCTTCTAGGCTGCTCTCCAGCGTCTCATCGCCCAGTCTGTACATGCAGCCAGGGTTTCCCCGTCCCAGGTGCAGGACCCGGCACTTGCTCTTATTGAACTTCATGTGGTTGGAGATCGCCCAGCTCTCCAACCTGTCCAGATCCCTCTGTAAGGCCTTTACGCCCTCATTTGAGTCCACAACTCCTCCAAGTTTGGTGTCATCAGCAAACTTGCTCAAAATACCCTCTATTCCTACATCCAGATCGTTTATAAAAATATTGAAAAGTACCAGCCCTAAAATGGAGCCTTGAGGGACCCCACTGGTGACCGCCCGCCAGCCTGACACAGCCCCATTTACCATAACCCTTTGGGCCCTGCCCGTTAGCCAATTGCTCACCCATCGTATGATGTTTTTATTTAGCTGTATGGTGGACATTTTGTCCAGTAGGATCCTATGGGAAACCGTGTCAAAAGCCTTGCTGAAGTCCAAAAAAATCACATCAGCTGGTTTCCCTTGGTCCACCATACAGGTGATCTTATCATAAAAGGAAATCAGGTTAGTTAGGCAGGACCTACCCTTCACAAACCCATGCTGGCTGGGACCAATGACTGCTTTGTCCCCCAGGTGCGCCTCAATAAGTTCGAGAACCAACTTCTCCATGATTTTACCAGGCACTGACGTGAGACTGACAGGCCTGTAATTGCTAGGGTCTTCTTTCTGACCCTTCTTGAAAATCGGCAGAACATTTGCCAGCTTCCAGGCTACTGGGACCTCTCCAAATTCCCAGGATCATTGAAAAATAATTGAAAGAGGTTCCACGATGACGTCCGCCAGCTCTTTCAGCACCCGGGGATGAATCCCATCCGGACCCATGGACTTGTAGGGATCCAGGTGGAGTAGCAAATCCCGCACATGTTCAGGGTCAGTTGGGAGTTTGTCATCCCCACTGTCCCGGTCCTCCAGCTCAGGGCACCCTGGGTCCCGAAGCCCATCATCGGCATTGAAGACAGAGGCAAAGAAGGCGTTAAGCGTCTCTGCTTTGCCTATGTCATCGTCTGTGAGGAGACCTTCCCTATCAAGGAGCAGCCCTATGTATTCTTTAGTTCTCCTTTTTCCATTTACATATCTAAAAAAACCCTTTTTATTTTCTCTCACAGACACAGCCAGCTTCAACTCTAGCTGTGCTTTGGCCACACGAACTTTCTCCCTACAAACACGAACAGCATCCCTGTATTCTTTCCATGACGCCTGGCCCTCCTTCCAGTAGCGAAACACTCTCTGTTTCTGCCTAATCTCCATTAGAACGTTCCTGGTCAGCCACGCCGGCCTCCTGCCCCGCCTGCCTGACTTGTGATATTTAGGAATTGCCTGATCTTGTGCTTCTAGGAGGCATTGCTTAAAGAGTGACCAGCACTGGTGGACATCGAGGCCTTCATTGTCTCATAAGACTGTGCTCCCAGTAAATGGCTCTGTATCAGACTGCATGTCATGTACCTTTTGTAGCCTTGTTTCTTATTCTGTTTGTAGAGCAACCAAGGTTTGGGGGCTTCTGTTTATTTTGTTTTTACATGTACATATACAACTTGTGCCGTTGCAGTCTGTGCAATAAAAGCATTAAAATTCATAAAATTTGCATCTGCACACTGATGCTTTTAACTTGAAAAAATAAACATAAACAGATTTGGTGTTTTTACATTTAGGCAGGAAATCCTTTTTGTTGTTTGGCATCACTGTCTTAAAATATGTTTACCTTTAGTAAAAACATTTGAGAGCCACACAAGTAAGGACAGACCCGCTACATGACTGGATCGTTATGTCTTAACAGGCTATTCTACGTGTTTTAGGTTTCTCATCCAAGCTTTCCTTTTCACTAGCTGATCCAAAAAGCTCATAAGACAGCACCAACCATAATTTATGTCCCAGATATCCATTTGTGGTGGAACAACGTTGGACCTGCCTTGAAACTTACTTTTCTAACTCTACTACATTCCAGCATTTTCTCCAGTTTTGCTGCTTGCTACATCTGATGTGTGTCACTCAGATCTTCCAGAAGAGGTATTGCTGTCAATACATTGCTTCCTATTTCTTCAGTTTCTTGTTAATTTAGGAATGCTTTCAGCATCAAAATGCTGTGCTTTCTTAAATGCATGCTGTTATTACTCAGGCACCCTAACAAATCACTTAAAATTTGCTTAGAGAAAAAGAATACTGTGAAAGCATCTGCTTAAGGTTTTTTCTGAGTCAAGCAAGTGACTTTCACCCCCTTCTCACACATGCAAATAATAAATTAATACAATAATTCTGATGGCTACAAAGTGGTTCAGTCAAGAATATGAAGTGCTTGAAATGACAAGAGGATGTTTTTACTGAAGAGATTTCTTCTGACAGTCTGCCATTCCATGCTACGTTGGGTAAACTGCTAATAATGCAATTTAGTAGAGAATTGAAACACTTTGATTAAAAAAAAATAAGTAAATCAGTTTCTTTCTTCATATAGGCCAAAGCTTTCCAAGCTGGAAAGCTGAGTTCCAATTTCTGCTAAAGTAACTTTGGAATCGAATTCTAGTTGTAATCCTAAATAAACTGTAGTAAAAGTAGGTGCAGAACTTCATTGACTTCTGAGAGTTTACATTAAGGGAAGGTGCCCAAAACAGGACCACACTGTTCTCATTCTGATGATTTGGTCTCAGTCACTGGGGGAAGAGAACGGGTCTTACCTAGATGTGTTTATTGTCAACTGCTTTGAAAGTGCTAACATTTCTACAGAAGTTTTTATGCTGGCTATAAATTCCTTCTAAAATAAGTATTGAAATTGCTTACCTACCTACCTTTTGCGACTAGAAAATGAATAATGGAGGAAACCCGAGAAGTACTAGCTACTTCAGACACCTAATATTTTGTACAGAAATAAAAACTCAGCAAAAAACCCTCACTTGTCTACTGAAGCCTTTCTCTTCCTTCTATAGCCATAAAGGTTCTAACTAAAGGACAGCAAGGTAAGTAAATACAAAGTAAGTGGTCTTGGATATGGTGAATGCCATTACTTTATCAGTGTATTGTACAATCCCTTCATTGAGATGTAATTCTACAGCTGTTTCTTAGAGGTGATATTTGAACGTGCCATGTTACTGTTTAACCTCAGGAAACATAAAGAGTGTACATGTATTCAAAAGATCTCGTGCTCTTGTAAAGTTGTTTTTTGTTTGTTTATTTTTTTCCCATTGTTTTCTTCAGAAACTGTTGCACACTGTCATTGAGCTAACTAAGGGATCTGACATATTTCACTTGGAAAAAGTATATGGCATGATTAATTAACGTATTTACAAACACTGGGAAGACTATGACAAAACCCATTTGGTAGAGGTAATTTTTCTTTTTGTTCTATAGCATTTTCTGTCACTGTTACGCAGTATTTGTGCATTCGGGCTATCATTCGGGAGATACTCCTGGACAGAGCTGTGTCTCTGCATTGCTGCCTGCTTGCCAGGAGCTCCGTCCCTCCATGCCATGAGCTGTCCCAGCTCAGCAGCACAGGCCCAGCCCAAGGCGTTTTACTGACCCTCCCGGTAGGTTTGGGCAAACCCAAGGAGCCTCAGACACTGAGAGGAAATAGAAGACATTTCTCAAGTAGAGAATGCAGATGCAAACATCAAAGCCTCTCACGGCGTTAATGAGTCCCACTGAGGGACGTTCCTGACAAAGCCCCCCCATGGGCTTGTTAGAGCAGAAAAGTGCAAGCAGTGATGATGGGGATACCAGGCCAAGTAAAGGTGGTCTTGATGCTGAGGAAACCCTGGTGTGTCCCCTGAAGTCCAACAGTCAGGCCCTGAGCCCAGCCTCTGGGAAGGGAGATCCTGTCCCTCCAGTGGGATTTAGGGCTCCTCCTGGATCAGTGCAATGTGGGTAAGGGCAATGCCAAGTACAAGGCTACAGAAGGACATCTCCTAGGCTCGTGAAGGGGTATGAGGAGACATAGCAGGCAGTGAGCAACATAACAAAACTTCCTTGCAGAGCGGTAGCACTTTCCAGTCCCTGGTAACTTGTTTGGTTTGGGCTTTACAAATTCTTTAAATGTTGCGTATTGTAAACCTGGGCCTTGAGTGGTGTAACATGTGGTTTTTGTTTATTAGGCTACTGTGGTGCAGATATAAAATCCTTATGTACTGAAGCTGCGCTGTGCTCTCTGCATCAACACTATCCTCAGATCTATGCAAGGAGGGAGAGATTGTGACTAGACGTTAATTCTATGAAAATAAAAGCAAAGGATATTCTATATATATCTTTTACCCAGTACCATGAGCTGGTGGAAGGGGATGGGGAGCAGGATGTGGCCCTCACTATCCACGAAGAAATTGTTGGTGACCTGGTACGGCACTTGGATGTGCACAAGTCGATGGGGCCGGATGGGATCCACCCAAGGCTACAGAGAGAAGTGGCAGAGGAGCTGGCCAAGCCACTTACCATCATTTATCAACAGTCCTGGCTCTCGGGGGAGGTCCCAGTTGACTGGCAGCTAGCAAATGTGATGCCCATCTACAAGAAGGGCTGGAGGACTGACCCGGGAAACTACAGGCCTGTCAGTTTGTCCTCAGTGCCAGGGAAGCTCATGGAGCAGATCCTCTTGACAGTCATCACACAGCACTTGCAGGGCAAGCAGATGATCAGGCCCAGTCAGCATGGGTTTATGAAAGGCAGGTCCTGCTTGACGAACCTGATCTCCTTCTATGATAAAGTGATGCGCTGGGTGAATGAGGGAAAGGCCGTGGATGTGGTCTAACTTGACTTCAGCAAGGCTTTTGACACCGTTTCCCACAGCATTCTCCTCAAGAAACTGGCTGCTCTTGGCTTGGACTGGCGCACGCTTCGTTGGGTTAGAAACTGGCTGGATAGCCGGGCCCAAAGAGTCGTGGTGAATGGAGTCAAATCCAGTTGGAGGCCAGTCACTAGTGGCGTTCCCCAGGGCTCGGTGCTGGGGCCAGTCCTCTTTAATATCTTCATTGATGATCTGGACGAGGGCATTGAGTGCACCCTCAGTAAGTTTGCAGATGACACCAAGTTAGGTGTGTGTGTCGATCTGCTTGAGGGAAGGAAGGCTCTGCAGGAGGATCTGGATAGGCTGCACCAATGGGCTGAGGTCAACTGCATGAAGTTCAACAAGGCCAAGTGCCAGGTCCTCCACCTGGGGTGCAATAACCCCAAGCAGAGCTACAGGCTGGGAGAGGAGTGGTTGGAGAGCTGCCAGGCAGAGAAGGACCTGGGAGTGATGGTTGGTAGTCGGCTGAATATGAGGCAGCAGTGTGCTCAGGTGGCCAAGAAGGCCAACAGCATCCTGGCTTGCATAAGAAACAGTGTGTCCAGCAGGGCTAGGGAGGTGATCATCCCCCTGGACTCGGCTCTGGTGAGGCCGCACCTCGAGTACTGTGTTCAGTTTTGGGCCCCTCGCTACAAGAAGGACATCGAGGTGCTTGAGCGGGTCCAGAGAAGGGCGACGAAGCTGGTGAGGGGACTGGAGAACAAGTCCTACGAGGAGCGGCTGAGGGAGCTGGGCTTGTTCAGCCTGGAGAAAAGGAGGCTCAGGGGCGACCTTATCGCTCTCTACAGGTACCTCACAGGAGGCTGTAGTGAGGTGGGGGTTGGTCTGTTCTCCCACGTGCCTGGTGACAGGACGAGGGGGAATGGGCTAAAGTTGCGCCAGGGGAGTTTTAGGTTGGATGTTAGGAAGAACTTCTTTACTGAAAGGGTTGTTAGACTTTGGAACAGGCTGCCCAGGGAAGTGGTGGAGTCACCATCCCTGGAAGTCTTTAAAAGACGTTTAGATGTAGAGCTTAGGTATATGGTTCAGTGGGGACTGTTAGTGTTAGGTCAGAGGTTGGACTCGATGATCTTGAGGTCTCTTCCAACCTAGAAATTGTGTGATTCTGTGATATGGCTCTGAAGAAGGTTGTTCCAGCATCAAACAGGATTGTGGCTTCACCTGGACATGCACTGTCGCTCATTTTTAAGAGGCGAGAACTTCAATTCAATGTTAATGCTAATGCGTCACTTTGTCATAGATCAGGTTCGTCAAGAAGGACCTGCCTTTCATAAACCCATTCTGACTGGGCCTGATTGTCTGCTTGCCCTGTAAGTGCTACGTGATGACTCTCAAGATAATCTGTTCCATGAGTTTCCCTGGCACTGAGGACAAACTGACAGCCCTATAGTTCCCCGGGTCTGCCCTCCAGCCCTTCTTGTAGATGGGCGTCATGTTTGCTATATGGCATGATTAATCAATGTATTTACAAACATTGGGAAGACTATGATAAAACCGATTTGGTGGAGGTAATTTTTCTTTTTGTATTACAGCATTTTCTGTCACTGTTGCGCAGTATTTGTGCATTCTGGCTATCATGGTTATCTAGCGTTGCTCTTTACTGCTTAGTTGTCTGTGCCCAGACAACAACAAAAGTCAGACTTTCTCGTTTCAGTCTGGAAGATGTTTCTCTGTATTGCAAAACCATTGTTGTATTTGGCATAACTGTTGGCAGTTTCAGCAGGAAAAAGCTTGAACTTGAAGGCAATGGGTCCACCAACACAACCCTTTCAAAGCAGTTAATCTTAGTCTGTCAGTAGTTTTTCCTGAGAACCATTTTGGGGCTGGGAGGGCTATGAAGGGAAGGTGCTTTTCTAAGTCTTTCACTTCCTCTCTCTCCCTCTACAGCCAGTCAGGCATGGTAATACGTAGTAATCGTTCCATCCTTGGAGAGAAATTGAAGTATATAACAGGAGTTTGAGATGTCTCTCTACTCACACTCTAATCTCTTTTTAACTAGTATGCTTGAACATCTGTAATTTGGGAGATTGCTGCTTGTGCCAGATTTACACTAATGAGTCAAATTCTCTGGTCTCTTCCTGCTGCTTTCTGACTTGTCAGAACTCAGCAGAAATCTGCATGAGGCATCCAGAAGAAATCCTGAAGAAATGAGATCTTTTAGCTTGAGAACAGCTTTATTTATGTTATCTCAGGGCCTGTGAACTTCTCTAACTTAACTTTTAATACTTAAATTAAAAGTAATTAGCTTTCTTGGTTTTCCATTTCTTCTTTTAGCTTTAACAAACAAATTAACTTCTTCAGGTTGTGGCTTTTCAGGAACTGTTTCTAACTCTTTCTAATTGTTGTGAAACCACTGCTGATACAGGTCCATATAGTTCATATCCTACTCTCTATTTTGGATGCATAAGGATGCATCTGAAGCTAGAAGGGGTTATAGGTCATTGTGATGGTGGTAGCACACTATTTGCTAAATATCACTAACTCTGTATTACAGGGTCTTTATTTTTATAGTAGTAGAAATTGTTCTTAAGCTTTCATTTGTGCTTACTGCTAATTTGTCTTTGTTTTTCTTATTAGGAGATTAAGAAAGGAATCGCAGTCTTCTAGTATTACAAGGAATGGGATCTTCCACATACTTGATTTCTACTCTCCAAGGCACCCAAGTTTCAAAGCAGTGAAAAATAAGAAAAAACCATCATCCCAGGGCACCCAAGCACATACCCAGAGAACACAAGCTCCCCATTTGAGCGGCAAAGCATCTCCCCAGGGCATTCAAGCACCATTCTGGAGCACCCAAGCTTCTTGCTGGATGTGGTCTTAAACTAATAGAGGATTAATTTAATTTTGGAGGAAATTCTTCACACTGCCCACTGTGACACCTGGGTGACACAGCCACTGCTGCCCTCCTGCTCACCAAGGCCTCTCCTTTCAATACCCAACCACCTCTGTAGGACACAAAAGCTTCTACAGGGCTACTTGCTCAACTCCTAGGGACACCCAAGAAAATCCTGGGAGCACCCGACTCTCTCCCCAACACACACTAACTTATTCCATGGGAAAGCAAGCACCTCCAAGAATGCCACACCGCATCCAAGTACCTTCCTGGAGCACCCAAGAAACTTCCCAAGGCACTCAAGCATCTCCCCAGAGAAAGCAAGCAGCTTTACAGAGCACACAATGCACTCGATGGAACATTCCTATATCAGGCCAGGGAACACAAGCACCTCCAAGGAAAAGAAGGCATCAATCTGGAGCACCCAAGCAGCTCATTGCAGCACCTGACTGTCTCCCTGGACACACAAGTATTTCCCTGGAGCGCTCAATCTTTACGAAGCAGGCTCCTGCCCTGGAGTACCCAAGCACCTCCGGGGGAACACAAGCACCTCTGGGCATCTATGCATATCCCCAGGAAAACCAACCACCTCCTGATGCACTCAGATACCCCCCCAGGGGTGCTTAGTTTCTTGCTGACTCACCAAGCATCTCCCTGGAACACCCAAGGTCCCCCCTGGAGAAAGCAAGCATTGCTCTGGTGATACGCAGAAACACTCCACAACTCACTATGAAGTAAGTCATGAAGTTGGTATGCCTTTATTTCAGCACCAGAAGCGTAAGGGATAATTCCTCAAAGTTACACTCACACTTAACAACGTGTGCTCTAGCTTTATACAGTGTACGTTTACATTTGCATGAATTTTGTAATGGGCTTATACGTATGCATACTCTATGTCCATCTCATATTATAATTAATTCCAAGAACTAATCTACATGTGGTCTTCCCATCCGCGCCTGTGTACTGCTCTCTAGCGGTCATCTCAGGTGGTCTCTTGAGATGAAGTATGGCTCTTCCTTCCTCTTCCTTGTATCTGAACTTCTTAACTCTTCTTCTGGCGCTTGCACTTTGTGTCCTTGGTTCTTGTCTGAACAAGAGCAGCAGTTTCAGCTGGTGCTTGAGGCAGGTGCTCTATTTTCATTAGGAGTTACCCTTTGCGAAGGGCCCCAAAACTTCTTCCTCCAATTAGTTTGTACAATAGTTAACAGCAACATCTATTAGTTCAATACAGCAATCTAGGTAGTCATTAATCAGCATCCCATCTACTAAGATTCTCTTATCTCCCTTTCACTGGGGCCAACAAGCACCTCCAGGAATCAGAGAATCCGTGAAGTGTGGAGATGCTTGAGTTCTCTGGGAAATTCCTGCCTGCCTAAGTGAGATGTTTGTGGCATACAGGGAATTGCTAGAGCCTACAGCAACCAAGAACCTCCAGGGGCAAAAAAGCATCAATCATCGCTATAGGGCATGCGGGAGCTCCCAAGCACCTACCTACATCCATCAAGCCCCTCTCAAGTGAAGATACAAATCTCCCTTGGGATGCCCAAGGATCTTCCTGGGTCACCCACAAACCTCCATGGACAACCGAAGCCCCTCAGTTGGGCACACCACATGACTCTGTTGCAGCCAGCATCTCTTTGGAGCACCCAGGCTTATCCAAACAGTAGATAAGCATCTCCCTTGAGGTTCCAAGGAACTCCTTGGGGTAGCAAGACATTTCCACAGGGCACCCAATCATCTTCCCAAAGGAAACAAGCACCTCTCTTGAGGCACAACACTCAGAAATGCCCCTGGAGCAACCAAGTATCTCCCCAGGACACAGAAGCATCTCCATCTCGGCATACAAGCATTTTCCTGCAGCACCCAAACATCTCCCCAGAGCATACAAGCACCTTCCTGGAACACCCTAGTAACTTCTGGGGACAGGCAAGAATGTAACCAGTGTAGTGGGTTTAGTGGCAAGGTTTTGGTAGCAGGGAGCCATAGGGGTGGTTTCTGTGAGAAAGATCTAGAAGCTGCCCCATGTTTGGGAAGGGCCCCATTGTTTTCCAGATCCGAGCCAATAAGCGATGTTGTTTTGCGCCTCTGTGAGAGCATATTTAAGACAGGGAAAAAACGCTGCGCCACACAGCAGCCGGGAGAGTCAAGGGAGTGGGAGAACAGCCTTGCACCAAGGTCAGTGTAGAAGGAGGGGGAGAGGTGCTCCAGGCGCCGGAGCAGAAGTCCCCTGCGGCCTGTGGTGAGGACCATGGTGAAGCAGGATGTCCCCCTGCAGCCCATGGAGTACCACGGTGGAGCAGGGTTCCACGCTGCAGCCCGTGGAGGAGACCACGGTGGAGCAGGTGGCCCTGCACCGACGGAGGCTGCCGCCTGTGGAAGACCCCTGCCGGAGCAGATTCCGGGCCGGACCTGTAGCCCGTGGAGAGGAGACCACGCAGGAGCAGGTGATCTGGCAGGAGCTGCTGCCCGTAGGGGAGCCAGGTTGGAGCAGTTTTCTCCTGAGGGATGGACCCCGTGGTACGGACCCATATCTGGAGCAGTTCTGGAAGAGCTGCTGCCTGTGGGAAGCCCATGCCGGATCAGTTCATCAAGGACTGCATCCTGTGGGTGGGACCCCACAGCACAGGGGACGAGAGTGACCGAGAAGGAGCGGCAGAGAAGAAGTGCTGTAGACTGACCATAACCCCCATTCCCCGTTCCCCTGCGCCGCTCGGGGGGAGGAGGTGGAAAAGGGTGGATGGGGGGGGAAGGTGCTTTTGGTTTTTTTTTTTCCTTTGTTTTCTCACTTCTCTCGCTTGTTAGTTGTAGGCAATAAATCTTACTATCTCCTTATGCCGAGTCTGTTTTGCCCGTTACAATAATTATTGCGTGATTTTCTCGTCCTTATCTCAATCCTTGAGCCCTTTTCACATATTTTCTCCCCATTCCTCTTTGAGGAGGGGGAGTGAGAGAGCGGCTGTGGTGGAGCTCGGCTGCCCACTCGAGCGGAACCACGACACCAGGGAATCCTTGAATATCCTGTGGGGTCCTGAGCGTGTTTCTGGACCACTGCAGGAACATTCCAAGACACTTTCCATGTCCCTGAAGGTTCCAGGAATCTCCTTGGACCACCCAAGCATTACTGCTGGGCACACAAGCATGAACGTTTTCAGGACCCAAGCAGTCCGCAGGAGCAAAAAAAACATCTCCAAGAGCACACAGGCATCTCCTGTGGGCACAGAATCATATGCCTGGGGCACATAAACACCTCTCTGGAGCAACCAAGAATATCTTTCAAGCACCCGGGAATGTCCCTCCTACAATGAAGCGCCTCTCTGGAGAAACCATACGTCAACATGGGTCAGCCAAACGTCTCCCTGGGTACACAAGACTCTCCCTGGGGAATCCAAGCACCTTCCCAGAGGGCCCAAGGGGTTTCTTGGGGTATGCAAGCATTTTCCCTCGGCCGCCAAGCACCGCAAGGGGCACCGAAGCACCTCCCTAGAGGCTGCCAGCACCTGCTTTTGGGTCACAAGCTCCTCCCAGGAACACCTAAACTTCTCACAGGGACACCCAAGCAAATTCCTACGGCAACCAAGAGCACAATTGGAGCACTCCAGACCCTTCCTGTATGACACAAACTGCTCTCTGCAGTACCCAGGCACCTCCTTGGGCATCCAAGAGACCCCTGGGAATTGAGCAGCTTCCTACAGAGCCCAAGGATATTCCCAAAGCACACAAGCTTCTCCCCAGGGAAATAAGGCCAGCTTAGCTCACTTCAAATCCAAATAAGATGAGGACCTGAGCAACGTGATCTAGTGGGTCTCATCCCTGCCTATGGCAGGGGGATTGGAGTTAGATGATCCTCGAGTTCCCTTCTAACCAAGGCCATTCTATGATGCCATGATTGTATGATAAGTATATCTCTTGGGCACACAAAAAAACCTCCCTGGAGCACACCAAGATAACCCCTAATCACACAAGCTTCTCCCCCAGTCACCTAAGCATCTCCCTGCAGCACAGAAGCACCTGCCTGGAACACCCAAACACCTCATAGGAGCACCCAAGAATCTCCCCACCGCACTCCTACATCTGCGTGGAGAACCCAAGCATCTCCCCAGGGCTCCAAAACACCTCCTGGGGCACACAAAACATCTCCCCAAAGGACGCTTTCCTGGAGGACCCATGCATCTTCTAGTAGCAAAAAGTAAGGCAAAAGTACATTCCGGGAGGAACCGTCCGTTTCCCTGGGATAGACAAACACCTCCCTGGGGAACACAATCAGCTCCTTTGAATACCAAGGATCTCCCTGGTGTACCCAAGCATTTTCCCAGGGCATGCTGGCATCTCCTCAGGGCATTCAAGCACCTTTCAGGAACACACAGTCTTCTCTGCAGAACAGGGTCTTATCTTGGAGGCACACAAGAACATTCCCAGAGCACCCAAGCACCAATTTGGAGCTAGAAAGTGTAACACAGGGGCACCCAGGCATGTCTCTGGAGTACCCAAGCATCTCCTTTGTGCACTGTAGCATCTCCTCAAGGCACACAAACACCACCGGGGGCATCCGGGCATCTTCCTGGGGACACCCAGTGCTTCCCTGTGGTCCACAAGCACCTCCCAGGGGGACACGAGCTTGTTTCCAGAAAAACAGTGCTTCTCACCTGAGGAAACATCTCCCCGAAGCATCCAAGCATCGTTATTGAGTACTCAGCAATCTTGTTGGAGCACCCAAGCATCTCAACAGGACAAACAAACACCTGCCCAGGGAACTCAGCAATACTCCTGGAGCACTCAGGACCCTCCCTGGAGGAGACAAACTACTGTGCAGTACTCAGGCACATACTGGGGCACCCAAGTATCTCCCAGGGGAATAGGAGCATCTTCCTAGGGAGCCCAAGGACATTCCCAGAGCACACAAGCAGCTCCCTCCCCAGGGCACATAAGCAAATTCTGACTGCACCCCAAGGTTCTCCCCTCAAGGACCCTGAGTGACCCATTCAAGGTCACTCAGGCATCTCCCTGGAAGTCCTAAACCATCTTGGTGGAACATGCAACTAGCTTTCTGGGCACACCACCCGTCTTTGTTGACCTGCAAAGCGTCTCCCCCAGGAATCCAACACCTTCCTGGAGCACATGACTGGGGGTAAGCTCAGGGTAAGCAAGCACCTCCCTTGACACCAAAACCTATCCCTGGAGAACCCGTGCCTCTTCCTGGAATAACCAGGGATCTCCCCAGGGTACCCAAGCATCTTCCCAGCGCACCCAAAAACTTTCATATCACCCCTTGGGCTGAAGGTCTGCAACAGCATTTCTGCAGCAGACACTTGGTTCCCCTTGTGCTGTGGGGGCTGCTCAAAGCCAGCCCCTGCTCAGGCTGCAGCAGGACTTTGGCCATTGCTCACTCACCTCCCTGCTCTGCCCTCTGCCGCCAGTGGCTTCTATCCCAACTGAGGCCTGTCTGCACCCCTGGCCCTTTTTCACAACTGGGCTGCCATGTCACAGCCCCACTATGACACCTTGGTGACACATGCACCTCCGCCCCCCTGCCTACTGTGACACCTGGGTGACACAGGCAGCGCTACCCTCCTGTCCACTTTGACACCTGCTTGACACAGCCACAGCTGCTCCCCTGCCCCACTAGGACACCTCAATCAGACAGCCACCAATGCCCTCTTGCCCACTGGGACACCACTCAGTATCTATATCTTTGAACTCAAAGGTTTGTCAGTGAGAGTTAAATTTAAAAGAATTTGACAGATTCACCCCCAGAAAAAAAAATAAAAATATTTCTGGCAAATTCCATAAACCTCACTGGTAATGAAGAAGAAACAATTCTTGAAGTTTTAATCAAAAGTGATCGTGGTTGTATTTCGTTGTGTGTTTCTTGTCCATATTTAGCAAGCCTTTAATTTTTCGAAAGTTTAAAGTTGAACACATAGGCTTTCGTCTTTCTCTAGCTTGGATAGTTCTCTTATAAAAAGATCTATTTCTAGCTGCTTTCTTTACTCTTCTGTTAAGAAGGATCCTCATGGTTTGTGTCTTGTCCTTGTCTCTATATTTGCTTGGTCAGGTCCGTGTCTCAGCACTTCTGTTTATTATCATAGAATCGTCGAATCGTTTAGGCTGGAAAAGACCTCTGAGGTCTTCTGAAGTCCAAGCACTAACGCAGCGCCGCCAAGTCTACCACCAAACCACATCCCCAAGCACCACATCTACACAACTTCTGCATAGCTGCAGGGACAGTGACTCAACTGCTTCCCTGGGCAGCCTCTTCCAAGGCCTCACAAGCCTTTCAGGGAAGAAATTTTCCCTCATATCCACCCCGTACCTCCCCTGGTGAAACTTGAAGCCATTTCCTCTTCCCGTGTTGCTTGCTGCTTAGGGGAAAGACCGAACCCCTCCCTGCTACAACCCCTTAAGAGGGAGTTGTGAGAGCAATAAGGTCACCCCTGAGCCTCCTTTTCTCCAGGCTAAACAACCTCAGCTCTCTCAGCCGCTCCTCATAAGACTTGTTCTCCAGATCGCTCACCAGCTTTGTTGTCCTTCTCTGGACACGCTCAAGCACGTCCATGTCCTTCTTGTAGTGAGGGGCCCAAAACTGAACACAGTATTCGAGGTGCGGCCTCACCAGAGCTGAGTACAGGGGCACAGTCACTGTCCTCGTCTTGATGGCCGCACTATTTCTGATCCCAGCCAAGATGCTGATGGTCTTGTTGGCCACCTGAGCACACTCATGTCTCATACTCATCTTGCTCATTATTTTTTTTAATGCCCCTTCAAATTCCTGCTTCAGTTTAGAACTGCTCAGTCAGACCGCCTTGTGTGAGTCAGCATCCCCATGTTCTGTCCCGTTCCTTATCAATTGGCACAACTGACCAGGTCTGGCTCCCATCACGGTCTCCCTTATCAGAATCCCTTGGTGCACTGGAAGAGGCCCTTAACCAGATACCCTGGAAGGACAGACCCTCTACTTCTGCGTACCCTTACACAAACCACCCAGGAGGCTTTGGGAGCTCCTTGATGACATCTGGCTGACACGGGTGACTGAGGAGCCAGTGAGGTGAGGTGACCTGCAGGACCTCATCCTTAGAACTCCACATGAAGTGCTCAGGGATTTGAAAGAGGTGAGAGGGTAGAGTTGAGGATGCTGAGAGAGGGGACCAAGGCAAAGCAGAGGAGTTGAGGTGAGCAGGATCTGCTGAGGGACCTGCATGGAGGATTCCTTTGGGATATGGAATACTGGAAGGGACTTTAAAGATTCTATAAATGCAACAGCCCTGCCATGGGCAGGGATAGCTTCCAGTAGACCTGCTTGCTCAAAGCCCTGTCCAACCTGGCCTTGAACACTTTCTGGGATGGGGCATCCACAGTTTCTCTGGGCGACCTCTTCCTAAGACTCATCATCCTGATAAGAAAAGAATTTCTTCCTCATACCTAATCTAGATCTACCCTTCTTTGGGATTCAAACCATTTCTCCTTGGTCTGTCGTCTCCTCGTCAAGCTCATGAATGGTCCAACCTGACACACAGGAAGTAAGCAAAGGTGGCAGGAGGCTGGCATGAATGAGAAGGGACTCCTGACCAGGAGGGGATGATGGGGCAAGCTCCTGGCTAGACAGAGGGTCCAAATCCAGCTGCTGGAGGGGTGCATATTGTATGTGTGTCTGTACAGGTGCATGTTTTCCCAGAAAATACCCTAGCAGAGAACATGCCCAACATTCATTCCGTTTGGTCCTGGCTTTGCTTGCTTTGTAGCGTCATTGGGTGTTTCAGAGATGGTTCTCATGGTAATTCCTGCCCTGGTCAGAATTTCCTCGAAATGAGTACCTCTTTCAGTGCCTGTAGAGTCCTGACACTCCTCATGCTCTTATCCTATGAGCAACACGACCATCAGGGTGAGCTATGTGGATCCAACCATGAACAGGTGACAAAATGGAGCTTCAGTGCAGTGGGTATTGACCTTGGGAATCTCCAGCCTTCAGCCAACAGAAACCCCTGAAGTTGGCAAGGAGACGTGGCCAGTGCTGCACATGGGGCAGAATACCTGCATCCATCAGGGCACGGTTGGACATGAGCAGCTGAGGGGGGACCCTGAGGAGAAGGCCTGGGTACTACCAGGACACCTTAGGAGCCAGTGGGACATGCTGACAGGGAGCAAGGCCAGCTCCTTACAGGGCTGCACTAGGGGCAGCATGGGCAACCCGGATCACTTGAGTTATCCCCCTTGGCTCAGTGCTGCTGTGGCTACCTCTGGAGCAGTGTATCTCAGGGTGCGGCTCCAGGTTTTGCAGGAGTGCAGAGAAACTGGAGAGTGTGGAAGGGAGGTCTGCCAATGTGGGCTTCAGGGCTAGAAGCACATGAAATGAACAGTTTGAGAGACCTGGTCTCCTTTGGCCCTGTGTTGTGGTGGCTCCAGGCAGTAGAGAAGTACGCAAAGACTGCTTGAGGGGTGGCTTCCGACATGTAGGTGCTTTTCTTCCTGGTAGGAAAGAGCATGAGAATGAATGAATATCACAAAATGTAGCTGCGAGCACTAAGACTGAGGTGGAGGAGAAAGGTTTATTGAAGGACAGAGGTCACCCAGAGCCACTGGCTTTGTGTTTCAAGGATTACTGATGCAGATGGAGAGACGTTGGTCAAGTCAGGAAGGTGCTCAGGTGAGAACAAAGTGGGGAAGCAGCGTGGATACTGAAGTCCTGCAGGACTCCAGGAGCCCAGGAGATATCCTCCTGTAGCCTTGTACTTGGCATTGTCCATCCCCATGCTGAACTGATCAAGCAAGGGCCATAAACCCCACCAGAGGGACAGGATCTCCCTTCCTGGAAGCTGGGGTTAGTGCCTGACTGTTGGACTTGATGAGACACATCAAGGTTTCCTCAGCCTCAGGGCCATCTTTACTTGGCCTTGGTGTCCCCATCATCACTGCCTGCATTTTTCTGCTCTAACTAGTCCCTGGGGAGGCACTCACAGTAATGTCCCTCAGTGGGGCCATTAACACTGTGAGAGCCTGTGGGGTTTGTATCAGGCTTGGACTACTTGTGAAGCTGCTTCAGCCACCCAGCACCAGCTCCTCTGCAAGGTGCAGCAGGGCTGGGGGCACTGCCTGCAGCTGACATGGGGAGAGGAGAGAAGGGGGAAAGAGTTTCAAGGCACCCTGGGTGTAGGAGCGAGGGAAGGGAGAGGAGAGCTGGCTGGGGGAGGAATCGTCACAGCCACCTCCCCATGGTAGGTGGGTGCTTTTCTTGTGTGTGGGTGTTTTGTTTTCATTGCTCTGTCCCATGTGCAGATCTTCAGGGCTGTGCTGAGGATCCCCTTGCAGCAGGGACGGCTCAAAGCCTTTTCCACGTGCATTCCTCACTTGACTGTGGTCTCTCTAAATGTCAGCACAGTCATGTTTTCCCACCTAAAGCCCCTCTCTATCTTCTTTTCTTCCCTGGACCTTGTTGTGGCAGTTCTGTACTCGATGGTGCCTCCAGCAGTGAACCCCCTCATCTACAGCATGAGGAACAAGGATCTCAAGGATGCTGTACAGAAATTGATGAGCAGCTGTATTTCATAAGCAATAAACTGACAGCCTATTTCTGCAAATCATTCTTAAAGGTACTCCTGATAAGCAAAGCCTCTCTTATGTCCTTGTTCTGATTATTTTTCTCTCAGTTTTATTCTTATGAAAGTTGTCCAGAAAGAAATATAATTCTTCATTTTGCTTCTGTATTTTATCCAATTAAAGTGACATTTTCTTATATCTTTCTTGGGAGACCTTTTCTGCATGGGCAGTAGCCATGTGCAGAGGTGAAGAGAAAATGAGTCAGGCCCAGCAGTACAGCCAGGGAGCACCAGCTCTGGTCCATCCAGAGCTGCTCTCCTGACACTGCCACCCTCTCCTTCTGAGCCTTGCTGGTGGTGTAAGGCCTGTCTGCTCCTGTAGCTTGATGCCAGAGCTGCTGTGTGGCTGTGCTGGGACCGCAGGCAGGGACAGGCAGTTGGCACTTGGGTGACACAACTGGCCTCCAGAAGGGCATTTTCTGCACCACAGAGCCCCATCTCAGCTCCCACTTTGCTGCAAGTGCCTCCCAAGGCTGCTCCTGCCAGCAGAGACAAGGCCAGGGCTGAGGGGAGGGGGCTGGAAGGGCCATGGCAGTGAGGTCCCAGCCGCTGTGTGGCCTGGTTGCCCCACAGTAGATGTGCTGGCCAGCAGGCCTTGTGAGGTCATCCAGAGCATCACAGAGCACCCCAAGGCAGCAGTGATGGCACTGGAGGGGTGGGTGGCAGAGCCCAGCCAAGGGCTGGCTGTCCCCTCTGCTGCAGCCGCCTGATGGAGCGTGGCAGGAGGAGGGCAGGCAGGGCTTGGGGCTGCCGTGCTCAAGGTTTTCAATTTCTTTACATGATTCCTAACCTGAGACTCATTCATGCAGGTTAAATCTTCCTTGCAGGGGACCTTGTGAAACTCTGGGATTTCACAAATGAATCTCATTCTGTTTTCCAAGGAGAAGTGAGCCTCTCTTTCCCATCTTCTGATGCTCTGCATCAGGGGCAGAATAACTCCACACATCACAGCAGTCTTGGACTGGACTGCAGGAAGAGCAACCTGGAGGAAAAGAGCCTGGGCACAACCAGGGAAGCCATATGAGGCGGCAGTGCTAAACACAGATATGGTCATGTTCAAACTGGGCTGCACTAGAAGGAGTGTGTCCATCCAGGCAAGGGACCTGTAATCCTCCACGACACCATACTGGTGTGGTCCTAACTGGTAGAGAGCTTCCCAGTGCAGGGCTCCTATTCTGAAGGAATAGGGAGGAAAGGAGAGGTTTTAGAGGTGCCATCTGCAAGACCCTGCACTACGGGAGCCTCCTGGGCAGCAGAGCCTGTGCCACCATGGCAGCAGCTATATGGGGCAATGGCTTTCTCAACGCTGTGCTGCACACTGCCAATACTTTTTCAATACCTCTCAAGCAAAGCAATGCCTGGGATCTCTTCTGTGAAATCCCCCAGATCCTCAAGCTCTCCTGCTCAGACTCCTACCTAAGGGAAGCTGTGATGATTGCGCTTATTGCTTTTCTACTGTTGGGGTGTTTTTTCATTGCTCTGTCCTATGTGCAGGTTTTCGGAGTCATGCTGAGGATCCCCTCAAAGCAAGGACGACACAAAACCTTTTCCACGTGCCTCCCTCACCTGGCTGTGGTCTCCCTGTTTGTCAGCACAGTCACGTTTGCCCACCTGAAGCCCCCCTCAATCTCTTCCCCTTCCCTGGACATTGTGCTGGCAGTTCTGGACTCAGTGGTGCCTCCAGCAGTGAACCCTGTCATCTGCATCCAGGAGCTCAAGGATGTAATGTGGAAACTCAGGATTGGGTGTATTTCATAAGCTATTAGCTGACTGCATTTTTTTGAAAATCACTCAGAACGTTACTCATGATACGCCAAGCCTGATTTATATTCTTGCATTGTGTTTTATTTTTCCAGTTTTATTACAATTGTTGTTCACCATTAAACCTCGTTACTCATCGTGCCTGTGTATTTAAACCAATTTGAACCAGTTACAGTGACCCTCACTTGCCAAGGTGATCGGCTCCAGGGAAGAGGTATTCTGCAGAGGAGCAGGGGAT
Organism: Aythya fuligula; assembly: GCF_009819795.1. Taxonomy (NCBI): domain Eukaryota; kingdom Metazoa; phylum Chordata; class Aves; order Anseriformes; family Anatidae; genus Aythya; species Aythya fuligula. The sequence continues at coordinate 53,533 of NC_045590.1, forward strand.
CAAAGTGTGCAGGGGTTTCCCTCTGTAGTATGAAGGAAGCTCCAAGGGAGTGCGAACAACCAGGAGTGTTGTGCACTGAGCAGGCAAACAGGGCACGGGGCGCCAGTCAGGGTATGGTGTGGCAGTCTGTGTGGCTGTTCATGCAGGTAGGGTGCTGCAGTGAGCTCCCGTTAGAGACCACTCATTGCAAACAGTCAGCAGAAGGCCACCTCCACACTTGCCAAAAAGGAGGTGGGGACCCAAACTGAGCTTCTGAAAACGCATGCAGCCATGCAGGTGTCAGGCTGTAGGGAGTGCCAAAGCTTCACACCACCTTTGGGCAGCTGCAGAGACAGCAATTGCATGAGACGTAAGTGGGTGAAAGACCTGCTCTGCATAGTAGCTTAGGTATGAAAAAAGTGAAAAAAACAAAGGGCATCTGGGGTTCAGAGAGAGAGATAGACTGGTGGTGCCTAACTCTGGCCTCTGTGGAACAAGAACAGGCACCAGCAATTACCCAACGTGAAGGGAATGCAGTATTCATCTCCCAGCAGACACAAGGCAGAAGCTGCAAGGATATGAATGAATGGAACCAAGTCCAGGCTTGAGGTGGCAGGTAAAATCCGCCTTCACCCATATCACCCTATCAGGTAGACCTGAGCAACAGGTATAAGGCCCTGGAGCCTGAAAGGCAATCGATGGATGGAGAAGGCTACAAAGTGTGAGTTGAGAGCCTATGGGTGAGGATTAAAGGGCAGGCCAACAGGGGTGACATTGTGGTGGTTGTTTACCACAGGCCACTGGATCAGAAAGAGGAAGTGGATGAGGCCTGTAATAAATGACTGAGTCCCAAATAGGATTGCAATTAAAGTTTACAATTTATTAAATGACTAGAGGCAAGCAAACAGCACTGGGTGCGCCGGGAGTCTCCTGACTCAATTCCTGGTAAGAAGAGGAGTGAAATATGACCTGTATAAAGTGAAACTATTGCTAAAGTTCTTACAAAAGAATGGGGCTAAGCAACAGGATTGGTGGTGTTTGATGTAAAAACTTGGGAGAACACAGGGACAACTATATGGGATGCTGCCTCATGGGGAGATACAACAGCTGCTGAGGTGATGACAACCTGGCACTTAGTAACTGAGACGTTGAGATGATGGCAAATGGAAAACAGGGTACAGACAGTGGCCACTCAGGCTACGCAGGTGGGTGAAATAAAAAGCGGTGACTGCGTACTGCGAAAGGAAGTAAACCTGACAGACTTGGGAACAGAGGCAGAGACAATATCTCAGCATGTCAGCATCACCAGTGCCACCACCCACAAGGCCAGCAGCACTGCCCACGGGGGGTCCCTTTGATTCCTGAGATTGTTCAATATCTCAGCAGCCCTCAGCGCCCCGCTGTTGCCACTGCCCACAAGGCCAGTAGCACCACCTGCGGGGGATCCTCTTGACCTGTGATCTTTGGAAATAACTTCATAGAGAAGCTATAAAGGGAAGGGGAGGGGCGGGGGGTGAAAGAGGGGGCAGGGCTCATTTTCCAGTCCAAGTTCAGGATCGTGGGTAAAATGACTGGAACTGCTTCCAGCGGTACCTCATTAAAGAACTGTGAAAGACAGTGATCACTTATGGGTTATTGGCCCTGTATATGCAGTCCCTGATGGAGAATGTCATGACAGGACAGCTTTTAACCCCCTTTGACATACGACAACTGGCGGCAATGATATTAACTCCGACACAAAAATTATTATGGGAAGAGAAATGGAGAGACTTGTGTGAACATGCAGTGCTCCAAAATGTAGAAAGGCAGTCAGGAGATCCGCTTTTCAGAGCTGGTATACCTCAGCTGACGGGTACAGACCTGATAGTGGATCCACGACATTAGGCACGTCTAGATTCAGATATCCTCTGGCTGACTGCGACCCTAGCCCTCCAGGCAATGTTAAGAATTCCAGAGACTGCAAAGCCCGTGCTGTCCTTTACAAAGGTCCAGCAAGGGGTGTCTGAACCATACATGCAGTATATAGATCAGCTTTGCGAGGCACTATATAAGCAGATTGGCAATCGGGAAGCAAAAGGCACCTTGCTACAAAAGCTAGTGGTAGAAAACACAAATACCAATTGTAAAAAAGGTGCTACAGGCTCTGCCTATGAATACAACAATAGCTCAGGTAATAGAGTCGTGTAACTGAGTGGGATCTATCAAACATCATACTGATTTGCTGGCGTCTGCTTTTGCAACAGCACTAAGCATCAGTCAGGACCCTAAGGATCAGAAAAAATGCTATTGGTGTGGAGATCTGAGCCACCTAGTCTTCGCATGCCCCTGGCAGTTCCACCCACTTTGTGTCCCAGGTATGGGAGGGGACACCACCGAGCAAGCCAATGCCACTCCAAATACAATGCGGAAAGGCAGCTTTTGCTGCCACAGCAGGGAAATGTAAAGAGAAGCGCGGGGCAGGGCCGTGTGACACAAGCACCCCTGCCTCCAGGTCAAAGAAGGAACTTCCCACAAGGGAGGGCTCCATATGTAATGCTAACACAGGGTCCAGTGCCACCTGCAGTCCCACTGCCATGGTTACCACCATGGACACCCTCTCAGCCAGAACCAGAGAGAGCGCTGGAGTTCCATTGAATGTCAAAGGACCAACTGGGAATGACTACAGTGCATAGCAGCTAGAACGATCAAGTACAGCTTTGACTGGATTGTTTGTTTTTCTGGGGATAAATGATGCCAACTATAATGGACAAATCCAAACTATAGCTTGGATGCCGTCTCCACCATTGTCAATACCAAAGAGAACTATAATTGCTCAATCGATTCTTTTCCAAGTAGTAGTACTGGCTGTGGACTCTATCAGGGGAGCAACCGAATTCCCCAAGGTGTTTTGGGCTTCCGACATAACCTAGCATCAGCCAATGCTTACTGTTACCCTTTGGAATAACTGAGCACCCACACTCCAGTCAATGCAAGATGCTAGTGGACATTGGAGAAGATGTTACCATCATTGCCATTAAAGACTGTCCCTCTGCTTGGCCCATGACAACTCCCACAGGCAGATCGGTTGGAGTGGGAGGAATGTCAAACACCTTTCAGAGTGCCACGATGCTTACTATAAAAACCCAAGAAGGTACTACGTGCACAGTACGCCCTTACATTGCTAATATCCCCATCAGCCTGATGGGGTGAGATGTGATGGCACAATGTAAATTCACCATCTCCTCCCCTGAAAATCTGTGCCAGGGCTCCACTGGGCCTGGCAGCAGGGGTGCCAGCATCTCATGGACCTCCATTTCCTGGTGCCGTGGCTGACTCTGGCCCTGAGGTTGTTGGAGAGGCCAAGTACCTCCTTTGTCCCAGATGCTGTGGTGCCTTCCAAGGGGATGGGGCTGTGGTGACCATGCCCAGAGCCCTGCAGCAGCCTGTGGCAACGCAAACGTAAGCACGGCGGCCACAAGCCCTGCCTGCCCTCCTCCTGTCACGCTCCATCAGGAGGCTGCAGCAGAGGGGACCCACAGCCAGCCCCTGCCTGGGCTCTGCCAATCGCCTCTCCAGTGCCCTCACTGCTGCCTTGGGGCACTCTGTGACATGCTGGGTGACCTCACAAGGCCTGCTGGCCAGCACATCTCCTGCAGGGCAACCAGGCCTCACAGCGGCTGGGACCTCACCACCATCCTTCCAGCCCCCTCCTCTCCCCTTCCCTCAGCCCTGGCCTTGTCTCTGCTGGCAGGAGCAGCTTTAGGAGGTGCTTCCTGGCTTCCCCTTGCTTCTTGCCAGCTGCTGCCCACTTGGGCTCCTGTCTCATTATTACAGTCCCTGACAAAAGGTCCCTCCCCAGATTTTCTGCAAGTCCTCCTTTAGGTACTGGAAGGCTACTATAGGGTTTCTCCAGGCTGAAAAGAACCATCTTTCTCAGCCTGTCTTCACTGAAAAAATACCCTGGCCTTCCTATCATCTTTTTGGCCTCTTCTAGACTCATTCTAATACTTCTGTGTCCTTCCTGACCTTGGGCCCCAGAGGTGAATGCAGTACTCCATGTGGGGTCTCACAAGAGCAGAGTAGAGAAAAAGAATCACCTCCCTTGACCTGCTGGACAAAATTCCTTTGATGCTGCCCAGAAAACGTTTGGCTTTCTGGGCTGCAAGCACACATTGCCAGCACATGCAGAGTTTCTCATCCACAAAAATGCCTACGTCCTTCTCCTCACAGCTGCTCTCTATCCATTCTCCACCCAGCCTGCATTTGTGCTTGGGATTGCCCCAACCCAGTTGCAGAACCTTGTATTTGGTTTTTTTCAATGTCAGACCCCTCTCAAATCTGTCAAGGCCCCTGTGGATGGCATCCCTTCCCTGTCACGTGTCAACTGCACCACCCAGCTTCGCGTCATCAGCAAACTCACTCAGACTGCACTCAATCACACTGTCTACGTACCAACAGATGTTGTACTACCAATGCTGTAAGCCCATTGGAGATGGTCACCAGAGTTGACGGGCACGATCTGCTCTCAGTGAAGCCATGTTGGCTGTCACCAACAGCCACTGGTTGGCTGTCACCACCAGTCCAGAAAGGCAGGGTAGCATGACATAGCAGAGAGGGATACTTGCAATGATCCTGTGCAAGAAGGGTGACAGAAATATCAAGGCAACACTGGGGCCAACCACCCAGAATAATGTCAGGGCTCTGGGAGGTCCCCATACCTGAGCTGGCCTCGTGCACTGCTCATCCACGCAGGGCTGGTCAGAGACACGAGTCCCTGCCTTGCACACACACACAGGCAGTGTACTGCAACACTTGCAGGGTCCCCCTGGCTCCTGCAACCACTGCCAGAGGCTGGGAGGCACCTCAGCCCTGTGGAGAATCACCCTGCTCTGCCCTCTTCTGAGATGCCCCAAGGCATGAGGAATGGTCACAGGGTCCTTGGAGGTTCAAGGAGGCACATCCCAGAGCTGCATTCAGGCCTTGCACTTTGGCCTCCAGTTGCTGCATGGCCACACAACAGCACTAGCACTAAGATACAGGAGTGGCCAGGCCTTTCACAAGAGCTGCATTTAGGTCTTACACTTCGGATTAGTCAGTCTCTGACAGTGCTTTCCACCTGGCCTATTCTGTGCTATTCAGGCAGATGCCCCATGGATGTTACTCTCAGGATGAAGGGACCTAGAGACGCTGTCTGCCCCACTGGCCTTCGTGTCACCCCTAGGGATAGGTGATGGCCTTTGGGCTCACTCTTGTTCCTCTCTCCACGTGCGTACGATGTGTCTGTTGGTAGTATCAGCTGCAGAGTTTCTGTTCCCATGTCTCCCCTGCACCCAGTCTGCTCTTGTCTCATGACATCCTATGTCCCAGGAAGCCTTTGGGACGCTCTTTGAGCATGTTCTGATGTGACAGCAAACCCGAAAGATGACCTGAGCCTTCAGACACTTCCTTTTTAGAAGGGAAATGCTGTTCTAGAGGTTAGCTGTGTCATCAAAATGCCCACTGGCCCTGCTTGTGGTCCCAGCAAAGCCACACAGCAGCAAGCTAGTAGCTAGCACCAAGCTACAGGAGCAGCCCAGTCTTACATCACCAGCAGGGCTCAGTAGGAGAGACTGGCAGTGGCAGGTAGGATCAGCTCTGCTTAGAGCAGTGCTGAGCACCCAGTGCTGGTGCTCCCTGTCTATGTTGCTGGGCCATGACTCTTTTCTCTCCACCTCTGCACGTGGTCACTGCCTCTGCAGTCATAGATAAGGCCTCAGAAAAAAGCTATAAGAAAAAAAATATTTTATATGGTTTAAATATAGAACAAAGATGAGGAATATTATTACAAAGTGAACAAAATTACTCAGAATATTACTGGAAAGTAAGAACAAAACAAAACAAAACAAAAAAAAACAACAGACATGGCCTGTGGTGAGTAATGTTTTCAGTTGTTTTCAGAAGAGGAGAGGCAAGAATGTTAATTGATTATGAAAAACACCTGGTCATCACTTTCCACATGGCATTCTTGAGCTCCTGGTTCCTCATGCTGTAGATGAGGGGATTCACTGCTGGAGGCACAACAGCATACAGGACTGCCAGCACCAGATCCAGGAATGGGGAGGATATGGAAGGTGGCTTCAGTTGAGCAAACATGATGGTGCTGATGAAGAGGGAGACCACGGCCAGGTGAGGGAGGCACGTGGAAAAGGCTTTGTGCCGTCCCTGCTGCGAGGGGATCCTCAGCACAGCCCTGAAGATCTGCACGTAGGACAGTAAAATGAAAATAAAACAACCCCCAAATAGAATAGCACTGACCACAAGAACTTGAACTTCCCTTAGGTAGGAGTCTGAGCAGGAGAGCTTGAGGATCTGAGAGATTTCACAGAAGAACTGGTTCAGGGCATTACCACAGCAGAGAGGTAGTGAAAAAATATTGGCAGTGTGCATCACAGCATGGAGAAAGCCACTGCCCCAGGCAGCTGCTGCCATGGTGGCACAGGCTCTGCTGTCCAGAAGGCTCCCGTAGTGCAGAGGCTTGCAGATGGCAATGTAGCGGTCACAGGCCATGACCGTGAGAAGAGAAAATTCTGCTGAAATTAAAAAGACTAGCAAAAAGACCTGTGCAGCACATCCTGCATAGGAAATGGCCCTGGTGTCCCAGAGGAAATTAGCCATGGCTTTGGGGATAGAAGTGGAGATGGAGCCCAGGTCAATGAGGGCAAGGTTGAGGAGGAAGAAGTACATGGGGGTGTGGAGGCGGTAGTTGCAAGCTACAGCAGTGAGGATGAGGCCATTTCCAAGGACGGCAGCCAGGTAGATGCCCAGGAAAAGCCCAAAGTGCAGGAGCTGCAGCTCCCGCGTGTCTGTGAATGCCAGGAGGAGGAACTCAGTAATGGAGCTGCTGTTACACATTTGCTGTCTCTTGTCTAGGGAGCCTGTCCAAATGAAGCAAAGACAGTGCAAAATTTAATTTCTTCTCTGACCAAAATCCATTGCATGTCTCATAGAATACCCCACAAACACCACACTGCCTTATTGACTTCAGGAAGAGCTTTCTGCAGCTCCGTGACTTACCTCTGGTTGCTGCTCTGAGGGTGCCACAACAAGCAGGGGGCTGTGCTGTGGATTCTGCAGCAGGCAGTCCTGGTCTACGGCATCATGTAAAAGGGAACCAGGAGTCATCTGAGAAGTCCACAGGCCAAGGACATCTCTCTGATCTCAGAACATGAGGAGAAGGTCAAATAATCCCTTAAGAAACAATAAAGGTGCCTCAAAGCGGCAGCAATGCTCAAGGAGCCTTAGTCTCTAATACAGGTGTTACTACTCCATTACCATCCCTCTGCCTCAGCACACAGTCAGAAAAATGGAAACAGAGACTGTAGAAATTGCATTGCCTTCAGGTAGCTCTTGTCTTGCAGTTCTACTGTGCAATGCCCTGCAGAGGTGTGGGGCTGTAAGCAGACTGCCCCAGGCAGCAGACTCTGGGCAGCAGCAGGACCCTGCCCTGCCCTGCCAGGGAGCATCCTTCCATTCAAAGCTTCTCACCACAGCCCCTGGGCAGCTCCCCGGGCAGGCTGAGTGCTGAGCCTGGCAGGCAGCAGAGCCCCTGCCCCAGCACACAGCCCCTGGAGCACAGCAGGGACCCTGCTCTGCACCACAGCCCTGGACACCGCTGTCTCCATCTCTAGCTTCACAGCCTGCAGCTGGCCCCAAGAGAAGGGAGCCCTCGGGCCCTGCATGCTGACCCTGCAGCACACAAGCCCTGCATGCCCTTCAACTACAACACCGAGCGTCCTCCTGACAGCTCCCATTGGCTGAGGGCTGTGCCAGATCGAGGAGAGCCTTGCGGGGTTCACAGCGGCATTGCCCTGCACCCAGAGACCTACCATGGGGAGGTGGCTGTGAAGATTTCTCCCCCAACCAGCTCTCCTCTCCCTTCCCTCGCTCCTACACCCAGGGTGCCCTGAACCTCATTCCCAGTTCTCTCCTCTCCCCATGTCAGCTGCAGGCAGTGCCCCCAGCCCTGCTGCACCTTGCAGAGGAGCTGGTGCTGGGTGGCTGAAGCAGCTTCACAAGTAGTCCAAGCCTGATACAAACCCCACAGGCTCTCACAGTGTTAATGGCCCCACTGAGGGACATTACTGTGAGTGCCTCCCCAGGGACTAGTTAGAGCAGAAAAATGCAGGCAGTGATGATGGGGACACCAAGGCCAAGTAAAGATGGCCCTGAGGCTGAGGAAACCTTGATGTGTCTCATCAAGTCCAACAGTCAGGCACTAACCCCAGCTTCCAGGAAGGGAGATCCTGTCCCTCTGGTGGGGTTTATGGCCCTTGCTTGATCAGTTCAGCATGGGGATGGACAATGCCAAGTACAAGGCTACAGGAGGATATCTCCTGGGCTCCTGGAGTCCTGCAGGACTTCAGTATCCACGCTGCTTCCCCACTTTGTTCTCACCTGAGCACCTTCCTGACTTGACCAACGTCTCTCCATCTGCATCAGTAATCCTTGAAACACAAAGCCAGTGGCTCTGGGTGACCTCTGTCCTTCAATAAACCTTTCTCCTCCACCTCAGTCTTAGTGCTCGCAGCTACATTTTGTGATATTCATTCATTCTCATGCTCTTTCCTACCAGGAAGAAAAGCACCTACATGTCGGAAGCCACCCCTCAAGCAGTCTTTGCGTACTTCTCTACTGCCTGGAGCCACCACAACACAGGGCCAAAGGAGACCAGGTCTCTCAAACTGTTCATTTCATGTGCTTCTAGCCCTGAAGCCCACATTGGCAGACCTCCCTTCCACACTCTCCAGTTTCTCTGCACTCCTGCAAAACCTGGAGCCGCACCCTGAGATACACTGCTCCAGAGGTAGCCACAGCAGCACTGAGCCAAGGGGGATAACTCAAGTGATCCGGGTTGCCCATGCTGCCCCTAGTGCAGCCCTGTAAGGAGCTGGCCTTGCTCCCTGTCAGCATGTCCCACTGGCTCCTAAGGTGTCCTGGTAGTACCCAGGCCTTCTCCTCAGGGTCCCCCCTCAGCTGCTCATGTCCAACCGTGCCCTGATGGATGCAGGTATTCTGCCCCATGTGCAGCACTGGCCACGTCTCCTTGCCAACTTCAGGGGTTTCTGTTGGCTGAAGGCTGGAGATTCCCAAGGTCAATACCCACTGCACTGAAGCTCCATTTTGTCACCTGTTCATGGTTGGATCCACATAGCTCACCCTGATGGTCGTGTTGCTCATAGGATAAGAGCATGAGGAGTGTCAGGACTCTACAGGCACTGAAAGAGGTACTCATTTCGAGGAAATTCTGACCAGGGCAGGAATTACCATGAGAACCATCTCTGAAACACCCAATGACGCTACAAAGCAAGCAAAGCCAGGACCAAACGGAATGAATGTTGGGCATGTTCTCTGCTAGGGTATTTTCTGGGAAAACATGCACCTGTACAGACACACATACAATATGCACCCCTCCAGCAGCTGGATTTGGACCCTCTGTCTAGCCAGGAGCTTGCCCCATCATCCCCTCCTGGTCAGGAGTCCCTTCTCATTCATGCCAGCCTCCTGCCACCTTTGCTTACTTCCTGTGTGTCAGGTTGGACCATTCATGAGCTTGACGAGGAGACGACAGACCAAGGAAAAATGGTTTGAATCCCAAAGAAGGGTAGATCTAGATTAGGTATGAGGAAGAAATTCTTTTCTTATCAGGATGATGAGTCTTAGGAAGAGGTCGCCCAGAGAAACTGTGGATGCCCCATCCCAGAAAGTGTTCAAGGCCAGGTTGGACAGGGCTTTGAGCAAGCAGGTCTACTGGAAGCTATCCCTGCCCATGGCAGGGCTGTTGCATTTATAGAATCTTTAAAGTCCCTTCCAGTATTCCATATCCCAAAGGAATCCTCCATGCAGGTCCCTCAGCAGATCCTGCTCACCTCAACTCCTCTGCTTTGCCTTGGTCCCCTCTCTCAGCATCCTCAACTCTACCCTCTCACCTCTTTCAAATCCCTGAGCACTTCATGTGGAGTTCTAAGGATGAGGTCCTGCAGGTCACCTCACCTCACTGGCTCCTCAGTCACCCGTGTCAGCCAGATGTCATCAAGGAGCTCCCAAAGCCTCCTGGGTGGTTTGTGTAAGGGTACGCAGAAGTAGAGGGTCTGTCCTTCCAGGGTATCTGGTTAAGGGCCTCTTCCAGTGCACCAAGGGATTCTGATAAGGGAGACCGTGATGGGAGCCAGACCTGGTCAGTTGTGCCAATTGATAAGGAACGGGACAGAACATGGGGATGCTGACTCACACAAGGCGGTCTGACTGAGCAGTTCTAAACTGAAGCAGGAATTTGAAGGGGCATTAAAAAAAATAATGAGCAAGATGAGTATGAGACATGAGTGTGCTCAGGTGGCCAACAAGACCATCAGCATCTTGGCTGGGATCAGAAATAGTGCGGCCATCAAGACGAGGACAGTGACTGTGCCCCTGTACTCAGCTCTGGTGAGGCCGCACCTCGAATACTGTGTTCAGTTTTGGGCCCCTCACTACAAGAAGGACATGGACGTGCTTGAGCGTGTCCAGAGAAGGACAACAAAGCTGGTGAGCGATCTGGAGAACAAGTCTTATGAGGAGCGGCTGAGAGAGCTGAGGTTGTTTAGCCTGGAGAAAAGGAGGCTCAGGGGTGACCTTATTGCTCTCACAACTCCCTCTTAAGGGGTTGTAGCAGGGAGGGGTTCGGTCTTTCCCCTAAGCAGCAAGCAACACGGGAAGAGGAAATGGCTTCAAGTTTCACCAGGGGAGGTACGGGGTGGATATGAGGGAAAATTTCTTCCCTGAAAGGCTTGTGAGGCCTTGGAAGAGGCTGCCCAGGGAAGCAGTTGAGTCACTGTCCCTGCAGCTATGCAGAAGTTGTGTAGATGTGGTGCTTGGGGATGTGGTTTGGTGGTAGACTTGGCGGCGCTGCGTTAGTGCTTGGACTTCAGAAGACCTCAGAGGTCTTTTCCAGCCTAAACGATTCGACGATTCTATGATAATAAACAGAAGTGCTGAGACACGGACCTGACCAAGCAAATATAGAGACAAGGACAAGACACAAACCATGAGGATCCTTCTTAACAGAAGAGTAAAGAAAGCAGCTAGAAATAGATCTTTTTATAAGAGAACTATCCAAGCTAGAGAAAGACGAAAGCCTATGTGTTCAACTTTAAACTTTCGAAAAATTAAAGGCTTGCTAAATATGGACAAGAAACACACAACGAAATACAACCACGATCACTTTTGATTAAAACTTCAAGAATTGTTTCTTCTTCATTACCAGTGAGGTTTATGGAATTTGCCAGAAATATTTTTATTTTTTTTTCTGGGGGTGAATCTGTCAAATTCTTTTAAATTTAACTCTCACTGACAAACCTTTGAGTTCAAAGATATAGATACTGAGTGGTGTCCCAGTGGGCAAGAGGGCATTGGTGGCTGTCTGATTGAGGTGTCCTAGTGGGGCAGGGGAGCAGCTGTGGCTGTGTCAAGCAGGTGTCAAAGTGGACAGGAGGGTAGCGCTGCCTGTGTCACCCAGGTGTCACAGTAGGCAGGGGGGCGGAGGTGCATGTGTCACCAAGGTGTCATAGTGGGGCTGTGACATGGCAGCCCAGTTGTGAAAAAGGGCCAGGGGTGCAGACAGGCCTCAGTTGGGATAGAAGCCACTGGCGGCAGAGGGCAGAGCAGGGAGGTGAGTGAGCAATGGCCAAAGTCCTGCTGCAGCCTGAGCAGGGGCTGGCTTTGAGCAGCCCCCACAGCACAAGGGGAACCAAGTGTCTGCTGCAGAAATGCTGTTGCAGACCTTCAGCCCAAGGGGTGATATGAAAGTTTTTGGGTGCGCTGGGAAGATGCTTGGGTACCCTGGGGAGATCCCTGGTTATTCCAGGAAGAGGCACGGGTTCTCCAGGGATAGGTTTTGGTGTCAAGGGAGGTGCTTGCTTACCCTGAGCTTACCCCCAGTCATGTGCTCCAGGAAGGTGTTGGATTCCTGGGGGAGACGCTTTGCAGGTCAACAAAGACGGGTGGTGTGCCCAGAAAGCTAGTTGCATGTTCCACCAAGATGGTTTAGGACTTCCAGGGAGATGCCTGAGTGACCTTGAATGGGTCACTCAGGGTCCTTGAGGGGAGAACCTTGGGGTGCAGTCAGAATTTGCTTATGTGCCCTGGGGAGGGAGCTGCTTGTGTGCTCTGGGAATGTCCTTGGGCTCCCTAGGAAGATGCTCCTATTCCCCTGGGAGATACTTGGGTGCCCCAGTATGTGCCTGAGTACTGCACAGTAGTTTGTCTCCTCCAGGGAGGGTCCTGAGTGCTCCAGGAGTATTGCTGAGTTCCCTGGGCAGGTGTTTGTTTGTCCTGTTGAGATGCTTGGGTGCTCCAACAAGATTGCTGAGTACTCAATAACGATGCTTGGATGCTTCGGGGAGATGTTTCCTCAGGTGAGAAGCACTGTTTTTCTGGAAACAAGCTCGTGTCCCCCTGGGAGGTGCTTGTGGACCACAGGGAAGCACTGGGTGTCCCCAGGAAGATGCCCGGATGCCCCCGGTGGTGTTTGTGTGCCTTGAGGAGATGCTACAGTGCACAAAGGAGATGCTTGGGTACTCCAGAGACATGCCTGGGTGCCCCTGTGTTACACTTTCTAGCTCCAAATTGGTGCTTGGGTGCTCTGGGAATGTTCTTGTGTGCCTCCAAGATAAGACCCTGTTCTGCAGAGAAGACTGTGTGTTCCTGAAAGGTGCTTGAATGCCCTGAGGAGATGCCAGCATGCCCTGGGAAAATGCTTGGGTACACCAGGGAGATCCTTGGTATTCAAAGGAGCTGATTGTGTTCCCCAGGGAGGTGTTTGTCTATCCCAGGGAAACGGACGGTTCCTCCCGGAATGTACTTTTGCCTTACTTTTTGCTACTAGAAGATGCATGGGTCCTCCAGGAAAGCGTCCTTTGGGGAGATGTTTTGTGTGCCCCAGGAGGTGTTTTGGAGCCCTGGGGAGATGCTTGGGTTCTCCACGCAGATGTAGGAGTGCGGTGGGGAGATTCTTGGGTGCTCCTATGAGGTGTTTGGGTGTTCCAGGCAGGTGCTTCTGTGCTGCAGGGAGATGCTTAGGTGACTGGGGGAGAAGCTTGTGTGATTAGGGGTTATCTTGGTGTGCTCCAGGGAGGTTTTTTTGTGTGCCCAAGAGATATACTTATCATACAATCATGGCATCATAGAATGGCCTTGGTTAGAAGGGAACTCGAGGATCATCTAACTCCAATCCCCCTGCCATAGGCAGGGATGAGACCCACTAGATCACGTTGCTCAGGTCCTCATCTTATTTGGATTTGAAGTGAGCTAAGCTGGCCTTATTTCCCTGGGGAGAAGCTTGTGTGCTTTGGGAATATCCTTGGGCTCTGTAGGAAGCTGCTCAATTCCCAGGGGTCTCTTGGATGCCCAAGGAGGTGCCTGGGTACTGCAGAGAGCAGTTTGTGTCATACAGGAAGGGTCTGGAGTGCTCCAATTGTGCTCTTGGTTGCCGTAGGAATTTGCTTGGGTGTCCCTGTGAGAAGTTTAGGTGTTCCTGGGAGGAGCTTGTGACCCAAAAGCAGGTGCTGGCAGCCTCTAGGGAGGTGCTTCGGTGCCCCTTGCGGTGCTTGGCGGCCGAGGGAAAATGCTTGCATACCCCAAGAAACCCCTTGGGCCCTCTGGGAAGGTGCTTGGATTCCCCAGGGAGAGTCTTGTGTACCCAGGGAGACGTTTGGCTGACCCATGTTGACGTATGGTTTCTCCAGAGAGGCGCTTCATTGTAGGAGGGACATTCCCGGGTGCTTGAAAGATATTCTTGGTTGCTCCAGAGAGGTGTTTATGTGCCCCAGGCATATGATTCTGTGCCCACAGGAGATGCCTGTGTGCTCTTGGAGATGTTTTTTTTGCTCCTGCGGACTGCTTGGGTCCTGAAAACGTTCATGCTTGTGTGCCCAGCAGTAATGCTTGGGTGGTCCAAGGAGATTCCTGGAACCTTCAGGGACATGGAAAGTGTCTTGGAATGTTCCTGCAGTGGTCCAGAAACACGCTCAGGACCCCACAGGATATTCAAGGATTCCCTGGTGTCGTGGTTCCGCTCGAGTGGGCAGCCGAGCTCCACCACAGCCGCTCTCTCACTCCCCCTCCTCAAAGAGGAATGGGGAGAAAATATGTGAAAAGGGCTCAAGGATTGAGATAAGGACGAGAAAATCACGCAATAATTATTGTAACGGGCAAAACAGACTCGGCATAAGGAGATAGTAAGATTTATTGCCTACAACTAACAAGCGAGAGAAGTGAGAAAACAAAGGAAAAAAAAAACCAAAAGCACCTTCCCCCCCCATCCACCCTTTTCCACCTCCTCCCCCCGAGCGGCGCAGGGGAACGGGGAATGGGGGTTATGGTCAGTCTACAGCACTTCTTCTCTGCCGCTCCTTCTCGGTCACTCTCGTCCCCTGTGCTGTGGGGTCCCACCCACGGGATGCAGTCCTTGATGAACTGATCCGGCATGGGCTTCCCACAGGCAGCAGCTCTTCCAGAACTGCTCCAGATATGGGTCCGTACCACGGGGTCCATCCCTCAGGAGAAAACTGCTCCAACCTGGCTCCCCTACGGGCAGCAGCTCCTGCCAGATCACCTGCTCCTGCGTGGTCTCCTCTCCACGGGCTACAGGTCCGGCCCGGAATCTGCTCCGGCAGGGGTCTTCCACAGGCGGCAGCCTCCGTCGGTGCAGGGCCACCTGCTCCACCGTGGTCTCCTCCACGGGCTGCAGCGTGGAACCCTGCTCCACCGTGGTACTCCATGGGCTGCAGGGGGACATCCTGCTTCACCATGGTCCTCACCACAGGCCGCAGGGGACTTCTGCTCCGGCGCCTGGAGCACCTCTCCCCCTCCTTCTACACTGACCTTGGTGCAAGGCTGTTCTCCCACTCCCTTGACTCTCCCGGCTGCTGTGTGGCGCAGCGTTTTTTCCCTGTCTTAAATATGCTCTCACAGAGGCGCAAAACAACATCGCTTATTGGCTCGGATCTGGAAAACAATGGGGCCCTTCCCAAACATGGGGCAGCTTCTAGATCTTTCTCACAGAAACCACCCCTATGGCTCCCTGCTACCAAAACCTTGCCACTAAACCCACTACACTGGTTACATTCTTGCCTGTCCCCAGAAGTTACTAGGGTGTTCCAGGAAGGTGCTTGTATGCTCTGGGGAGATGTTTGGGTGCTGCAGGAAAATGCTTGTATGCCGAGATGGAGATGCTTCTGTGTCCTGGGGAGATACTTGGTTGCTCCAGGGGCATTTCTGAGTGTTGTGCCTCAAGAGAGGTGCTTGTTTCCTTTGGGAAGATGATTGGGTGCCCTGTGGAAATGTCTTGCTACCCCAAGGAGTTCCTTGGAACCTCAAGGGAGATGCTTATCTACTGTTTGGATAAGCCTGGGTGCTCCAAAGAGATGCTGGCTGCAACAGAGTCATGTGGTGTGCCCAACTGAGGGGCTTCGGTTGTCCATGGAGGTTTGTGGGTGACCCAGGAAGATCCTTGGGCATCCCAAGGGAGATTTGTATCTTCACTTGAGAGGGGCTTGATGGATGTAGGTAGGTGCTTGGGAGCTCCCGCATGCCCTATAGCGATGATTGATGCTTTTTTGCCCCCTGGAGGTTCTTGGTTGCTGTAGGCTCTAGCAATTCCCTGTATGCCACAAACATCTCACTTAGGCAGGCAGGAATTTCCCAGAGAACTCAAGCATCTCCACACTTCACGGATTCTCTGATTCCTGGAGGTGCTTGTTGGCCCCAGTGAAAGGGAGATAAGAGAATCTTAGTAGATGGGATGCTGATTAATGACTACCTAGATTGCTGTATTGAACTAATAGATGTTGCTGTTAACTATTGTACAAACTAATTGGAGGAAGAAGTTTTGGGGCCCTTCGCAAAGGGTAACTCCTAATGAAAATAGAGCACCTGCCTCAAGCACCAGCTGAAACTGCTGCTGTGGTTCAGACAAGAACCAAGGACACAAAGTGCATGCGCCAGAAGAAGAGTTAAGAAGTTCAGATACAAGGAAGAGGAAGGAAGAGCCATACTTCATCTCAAGAGACCACCTGAGATGACCGCTAGAGAGCAGTACACAGGCGTGGATGGGAAGACCACATGTAGATTAGTTCTTGGAATTAATTATAATATGAGATGGACATAGAGTATGCATACGTATAAGCCCATTACAAAATTCATGCAAATGTAAACGTACACTGTATAAAGCTAGAGCACACGTTGTTAAGTGTGAGTGTAACTTTGAGGAATTATCCCTTACGCTTCTGGTGCTGAAATAAAGGCATACCAACTTCATGACTTACTTCATAGTGAGTTGTGGAGTGTTTCTGCGTATCACCAGAGCAATGCTTGCTTTCTCCAGGGGGGACCTTGGGTGTTCCAGGGAGATGCTTGGTGAGTCAGCAAGAAACTAAGCACCCCTGGGGGGGTATCTGAGTGCATCAGGAGGTGGTTGGTTTTCCTGGGGATATGCATAGATGCCCAGAGGTGCTTGTGTTCCCCCGGAGGTGCTTGGGTACTCCAGGGCAGGAGCCTGCTTCGTAAAGATTGAGCGCTCCAGGGAAATACTTGTGTGTCCAGGGAGACAGTCAGGTGCTGCAATGAGCTGCTTGGGTGCTCCAGATTGATGCCTTCTTTTCCTTGGAGGTGCTTGTGTTCCCTGGCCTGATATAGGAATGTTCCATCGAGTGCATTGTGTGCTCTGTAAAGCTGCTTGCTTTCTCTGGGGAGATGCTTGAGTGCCTTGGGAAGTTTCTTGGGTGCTCCAGGAAGGTACTTGGATGCGGTGTGGCATTCTTGGAGGTGCTTGCTTTCCCATGGAATAAGTTAGTGTGTGTTGGGGAGAGAGTCGGGTGCTCCCAGGATTTTCTTGGGTGTCCCTAGGAGTTGAGCAAGTAGCCCTGTAGAAGCTTTTGTGTCCTACAGAGGTGGTTGGGTATTGAAAGGAGAGGCCTTGGTGAGCAGGAGGGCAGCAGTGGCTGTGTCACCCAGGTGTCACAGTGGGCAGTGTGAAGAATTTCCTCCAAAATTAAATTAATCCTCTATTAGTTTAAGACCACATCCAGCAAGAAGCTTGGGTGCTCCAGAATGGTGCTTGAATGCCCTGGGGAGATGCTTTGCCGCTCAAATGGGGAGCTTGTGTTCTCTGGGTATGTGCTTGGGTGCCCTGGGATGATGGTTTTTTCTTATTTTTCACTGCTTTGAAACTTGGGTGCCTTGGAGAGTAGAAATCAAGTATGTGGAAGATCCCATTCCTTGTAATACTAGAAGACTGCGATTCCTTTCTTAATCTCCTAATAAGAAAAACAAAGACAAATTAGCAGTAAGCACAAATGAAAGCTTAAGAACAATTTCTACTACTATAAAAATAAAGACCCTGTAATACAGAGTTAGTGATATTTAGCAAATAGTGTGCTACCACCATCACAATGACCTATAACCCCTTCTAGCTTCAGATGCATCCTTATGCATCCAAAATAGAGAGTAGGATATGAACTATATGGACCTGTATCAGCAGTGGTTTCACAACAATTAGAAAGAGTTAGAAACAGTTCCTGAAAAGCCACAACCTGAAGAAGTTAATTTGTTTGTTAAAGCTAAAAGAAGAAATGGAAAACCAAGAAAGCTAATTACTTTTAATTTAAGTATTAAAAGTTAAGTTAGAGAAGTTCACAGGCCCTGAGATAACATAAATAAAGCTGTTCTCAAGCTAAAAGATCTCATTTCTTCAGGATTTCTTCTGGATGCCTCATGCAGATTTCTGCTGAGTTCTGACAAGTCAGAAAGCAGCAGGAAGAGACCAGAGAATTTGACTCATTAGTGTAAATCTGGCACAAGCAGCAATCTCCCAAATTACAGATGTTCAAGCATACTAGTTAAAAAGAGATTAGAGTGTGAGTAGAGAGACATCTCAAACTCCTGTTATATACTTCAATTTCTCTCCAAGGATGGAACGATTACTACGTATTACCATGCCTGACTGGCTGTAGAGGGAGAGAGAGGAAGTGAAAGACTTAGAAAAGCACCTTCCCTTCATAGCCCTCCCAGCCCCAAAATGGTTCTCAGGAAAAACTACTGACAGACTAAGATTAACTGCTTTGAAAGGGTTGTGTTGGTGGACCCATTGCCTTCAAGTTCAAGCTTTTTCCTGCTGAAACTGCCAACAGTTATGCCAAATACAACAATGGTTTTGCAATACAGAGAAACATCTTCCAGACTGAAACGAGAAAGTCTGACTTTTGTTGTTGTCTGGGCACAGACAACTAAGCAGTAAAGAGCAACGCTAGATAACCATGATAGCCAGAATGCACAAATACTGCGCAACAGTGACAGAAAATGCTGTAATACAAAAAGAAAAATTACCTCCACCAAATCGGTTTTATCATAGTCTTCCCAATGTTTGTAAATACATTGATTAATCATGCCATATAGCAAACATGACGCCCATCTACAAGAAGGGCTGGAGGGCAGACCCGGGGAACTATAGGGCTGTCAGTTTGTCCTCAGTGCCAGGGAAACTCATGGAACAGATTATCTTGAGAGTCATCACGTAGCACTTACAGGGCAAGCAGACAATCAGGCCCAGTCAGAATGGGTTTATGAAAGGCAGGTCCTTCTTGACGAACCTGATCTATGACAAAGTGACGCATTAGCATTAACATTGAATTGAAGTTCTCGCCTCTTAAAAATGAGCGACAGTGCATGTCCAGGTGAAGCCACAATCCTGTTTGATGCTGGAACAACCTTCTTCAGAGCCATATCACAGAATCACACAATTTCTAGGTTGGAAGAGACCTCAAGATCATCGAGTCCAACCTCTGACCTAACACTAACAGTCCCCACTGAACCATATACCTAAGCTCTACATCTAAACGTCTTTTAAAGACTTCCAGGGATGGTGACTCCACCACTTCCCTGGGCAGCCTGTTCCAAAGTCTAACAACCCTTTCAGTAAAGAAGTTCTTCCTAACATCCAACCTAAAACTCCCCTGGCGCAACTTTAGCCCATTCCCCCTCGTCCTGTCACCAGGCACGTGGGAGAACAGACCAACCCCCACCTCACTACAGCCTCCTGTGAGGTACCTGTAGAGAGCGATAAGGTCGCCCCTGAGCCTCCTTTTCTCCAGGCTGAACAAGCCCAGCTCCCTCAGCCGCTCCTCGTAGGACTTGTTCTCCAGTCCCCTCACCAGCTTCGTCGCCCTTCTCTGGACCCGCTCAAGCACCTCGATGTCCTTCTTGTAGCGAGGGGCCCAAAACTGAACACAGTACTCGAGGTGCGGCCTCACCAGAGCCGAGTCCAGGGGGATGATCACCTCCCTAGCCCTGCTGGACACACTGTTTCTTATGCAAGCCAGGATGCTGTTGGCCTTCTTGGCCACCTGAGCACACTGCTGCCTCATATTCAGCCGACTACCAACCATCACTCCCAGGTCCTTCTCTGCCTGGCAGCTCTCCAACCACTCCTCTCCCAGCCTGTAGCTCTGCTTGGGGTTATTGCACCCCAGGTGGAGGACCTGGCACTTGGCCTTGTTGAACTTCATGCAGTTGACCTCAGCCCATTGGTGCAGCCTATCCAGATCCTCCTGCAGAGCCTTCCTTCCCTCAAGCAGATCGACACACACACCTAACTTGGTGTCATCTGCAAACTTACTGAGGGTGCACTCAATGCCCTCGTCCAGATCATCAATGAAGATATTAAAGAGGACTGGCCCCAGCACCGAGCC
This sequence comes from Aythya fuligula, assembly GCF_009819795.1. Classification (NCBI taxonomy): domain Eukaryota; kingdom Metazoa; phylum Chordata; class Aves; order Anseriformes; family Anatidae; genus Aythya; species Aythya fuligula. Next base: position 73,248 of record NC_045590.1, read on the forward strand.
CTGGGGAACGCCACTAGTGACTGGCCTCCAACTGGATTTGACTCCATTCACCACGACTCTTTGGGCCCGGCTATCCAGCCAGTTTCTAACCCAACGAAGCGTGCGCCAGTCCAAGCCAAGAGCAGCCAGTTTCTTGAGGAGAATGCTGTGGGAAACGGTGTCAAAAGCCTTGCTGAAGTCAAGTTAGACCACATCCACGGCCTTTCCCTCATTCACCCAGCGCATCACTTTATCATAGAAGGAGATCAGGTTCGTCAAGCAGGACCTGCCTTTCATAAACCCATGCTGACTGGGCCTGATCATCTGCTTGCCCTGCAAGTGCTGTGTGATGACTGTCAAGAGGATCTGCTCCATGAGCTTCCCTGGCACTGAGGACAAACTGACAGGCCTGTAGTTTCCCGGGTCAGTCCTCCAGCCCTTCTTGTAGATGGGCATCACATTTGCTAGCTGCCAGTCAACTGGGACCTCCCCCGAGAGCCAGGACTGTTGATAAATGATGGTAAGTGGCTTGGCCAGCTCCTCTGCCACTTCTCTCTGTAGCCTTGGGTGGATCCCATCCGGCCCCATCGACTTGTGCACATCCAAGTGCCGTACCAGGTCACCAACAATTTCTTCGTGGATAGTGAGGGCCACATCCTGCTCCCCATCCCCTTCCACCAGCTCATGGTACTGCGTAAAAGATATATATAGAATATCCTTTGCTTTTATTTTCATAGAATTAACGTCTAGTCACAATCTCTCCCTCCTTGCATAGATCTGAGGATAGTGTTGATGCAGAGAGCACAGCGCAGCTTCAGTACATAAGGATTTTATATCTGCACCACAGTAGCCTAATAAACAAAAACCACATGTTACACCACTCAAGGCCCAGGTTTACAATACGCAACATTTAAAGAATTTGTAAAGCCCAAACCAAACAAGTTACCAGGGACTGGAAAGTGCTACCGCTCTGCAAGGAAGTTTTGTTATGTTGCTCACTGCCTGCTATGTCTCCTCATACCCCTTCACGAGCCTAGGAGATGTCCTTCTGTAGCCTTGTACTTGGCATTGCCCTTACCCACATTGCACTGATCCAGGAGGAGCCCTAAATCCCACTGGAGGGACAGGATCTCCCTTCCCAGAGGCTGGGCTCAGGGCCTGACTGTTGGACTTCAGGGGACACACCAGGGTTTCCTCAGCATCAAGACCACCTTTACTTGGCCTGGTATCCCCATCATCACTGCTTGCACTTTTCTGCTCTAACAAGCCCATGGGGGGGCTTTGTCAGGAACGTCCCTCAGTGGGACTCATTAACGCCGTGAGAGGCTTTGATGTTTGCATCTGCATTCTCTACTTGAGAAATGTCTTCTATTTCCTCTCAGTGTCTGAGGCTCCTTGGGTTTGCCCAAACCTACCGGGAGGGTCAGTAAAACGCCTTGGGCTGGGCCTGTGCTGCTGAGCTGGGACAGCTCATGGCATGGAGGGACGGAGCTCCTGGCAAGCAGGCAGCAATGCAGAGACACAGCTCTGTCCAGGAGTATCTCCTCTGGAAGGTGCAGCAGGGCTGGGGGCACTGCCTGCAGCAGGCATGGGGAAAGGAGAGAACTGGGAATGAGGTTCAGGGCATCCTGGGGGGAAATGCAGAAGAAGAGCTGGTTGGGGGAGAAATCTTCACAGCCACCTCCCCATGGTAGGTCTCTGGGTGCAGGGCAATGCCGCTGTGCACCCCGCAAGGCTCTCCTGGAGCTGGCACAGCCCTCAGCCAATGGGAGCTGTCAGGAGGACACTCGGAGTTGGAGTTGAAGGGCATGCAGGGCTTGTGTGCTACAGGGTCAGCATGCAGGGCCCGAGGGCTCCCTTCTCTTGAGGCCAGCTGCAGGCTGTGAAGCTAGAGATGGAGACAGCGGTGTCCAGGGCTGTGGTGCAGAGCAGGGTCCCTGCTGTGCTCCAGGGGCTGTGTGCTGGGGCAGGGGCTCTGCTGCCTGCCAGGCTCAGCACTCAGCCTGCCCGGGGAGCTGCCCAGGGGCTGTGGTGAGAAGCTGTGGGTGGAAGGATGCCCCTCAGCAGGGCAGGGCAGGATCCTGCTGCTGCCCAGAGTCTGCTGCGTGGGGCAGTCTGCTTACAGCCCCACACCTCTGCAGGGCATTGCACAGTAGAACTGCAAGACAAGAGCTACCTGAAGGCAATGCAATTTCTACAGTCTCTGTTTCCATTTTTCTGACTGTGTACTGAGGCAGAGGGCTGGTAATGGAGTAGTAACACCTGTATTAGAGACTAAGGCTCCTAGAGCATTGCTGCCGCTTTAAGGCACCTCACACAGCTCAGCCTACAGACTGTACCAACCTCTCCTTTATTGTTTCTTAAGGGATTATTTGACCTTCTCCTCATGTTCTGAGATCAGATAGATATCTTTGGCCTGTGGACTTCTCAGATGATTCCTGGTTCTCTTTTACATGATGCCGTAGACCAGGACTGCCTGCTGCAGAATCCACAGCACAGCCCCCTGCTTGTTGTGGCACCCTCAGAGCAGCAACCAGAGGTAAGCCAAGGAGCTGCAGAAAGCTCTTCCTGAAGTCAATGAGGCAGTGTGGTGTTTGTGGGGTATTCTATGAGACATGCAATGGATTTTGGTCAGAGAAGAAATTAAATTTTGCACTGTCTTTGCTTCGTCTGGACAGGCTCCCTTGCTCAGAGACAGCAAATGTGTAACAGCAGCTCCATCACTGAGTTCCTCCTCCTGTCAGTCGCGGACACGTGGGAGCTGCAGCTCCTGCACTTTGGGCTCTTCCTAGGCATCTACCTGGCTGCTGTCCTGGGAAACGGCCTCATCATCACCGTCATAGCCTGCGACCACCACCTCCACACCCCCATGTACTTCTTCCTCCTCAACCTCGCCCTCATCGACCTGGGCTTCATCTCCACCACTCTCCCCAAAGCCATGGCCAATTCTCTTTGGGGTACCAGGGCCATTTCCTATGCAGGATGTGCTGCACAGATATTTCTCTTAGTTTTTTTGTTTTCAACAGAGCTTTCTCTTCTCACGGTCATGGCCTATGACCGCTATGTTGCCATTTGCAAGCCCCTGCGCTACGAGAGCCTCCTGGGCAGCAGAGCCTGTGCCACCATGGCAGCAGCTGCCTGGGGCAGTGGCTTTCTCCATGCTGTGCTGCACACTGCCAATATATTTTCATTGCCTCTCTGCAACGGCAATGTTGTGGACCAGTTCTTCTGTGAAATCCCCAAGATCCTCAAGCTCTCCTGCTCAGACTCCTACCTAAGGGCAGTTCAGGTTCTTGTGGTTAGTGCTTTTCTTGTGTGTGGGTGTTTTGTTTTCATTGCTCTGTCCTATGTGCAGATCTTCAGGGCTGTGCTGAGGATCCCCTTGCAGCAGGGACGGCTCAAAGCCTTTTCCACGTGCATTCCTCACTTGACTGTGGTCTCTCTAAATGTCAGCACAGTCATGTTTTCCCACCTAAAGCCCCCCTCTATCTTCTTCTCTTCCCTGGACCTGGTTGTGGCAGTTCTGTACTCGATGGTGCCTCCAGCAGTGAACCCCCTCATCTACAGCATGAGGAACAAGGATCTCAAGGATGCTGTACAGAAATTGATGAGCAGCTGTATTTCATAAGCAATAAACTGACAGCCTATTTCTGCAAATCATTCTTAAAGGTACTCCTGATAAGCAAAGCCTCTCTTATGTCCTTGTTCTGATTATTTCTCTCTCAGTTTTATTCTTATGAAAGTTGTCCAGAAAGAAATATAATTCTTCATTTTGCTTCTGCATGTTATCCAATTAAAGTGACATTTTCTTATATCTTTCTTGGGAGACCTTTTCTGCATGGGCAGTAGCCATGTGCAGAGGTGAAGAGAAAATGAGTCAGGCCCAGCAGTACGGCCAGGGAGCACCAGCTCTGGTCCATCCAGAGCTGCTCTCCTGACACTGCCACCCTCTCCTTCTGAGCCCTGCTGGTGGTGTAAGGCCCGTCTGCTCCTGTAGCTTGATGCCAGAGCTGCTGTGTGGCTGTGCTGGGACTGCAGGCAGGGACAGGCAGTCGGCACTTGGGTGACACAACTGGCCTCCAGAACAGCATTGCCCTCCTAAAAGGGCCATGCCTGAAGGCTCATGTCTGCTTTCAGAGCTGCTGTCATATCCGAAAGTGCCCAAGGAAGAGAGTCCAAAGAGGCTCTTGCTCTGCCAGGCCGGGCACCTCTGAGCAGCCCATGGCCACCAAAGAGCCGCTGTGGGAGGCGGTCAGCGGCAGGGCCTTGTCCATGTGCAGGGGAGACACGGGAACAGACAACCTTTGCTGCTGCTGCTGCCAGCAGGCACAGAGGAAGATGATTGAGCACAAAGGCCATCAACTATCCCCAGGGGTGACATGAAGGCCAGTGGGGCAGACATTGTCTACAGGTCCCTTCATCCTGAGAGAAACAGCCACTGGGCAACTGCCTGAATAGCACAGAATAGTTCAGGTGGAAGGCACTTTCAGAGGCCATCTAGTCCAAAGTGCAAGACCTGAATGCAGCTCTGGGATGTGCTTCCTTGAACCTCCAAGGACCCTGTGCCCATTCCTCATGCCATGGGGCATCTCAGAAGAGGGCAGAGCAGGGTGATGCACTGCAGCGCTGAGGTGCCTCCCAGCCTCTGGTAGTGGCTGCAGGAGCCAGAGGGACCCAGCAAGTGCTTCAGTACACTGCCTGTGTGTGTGTGTGTGTGCAAGGCAGGGACTTGTGTCTCTGAAAAGCCCTGTGTAGATGAGCAGTGCATGAGGCCAGCTCAGATGTGGGCATCTTACAGAGTCCTGACATTTCTCTGTGTGGGTCTCTAGAATCACCCCCCAGTGTTCCTGTGATATTTCTGTCACCCTCCTTGCCCAGGTTCATTGCAAATGCCTCTCTCTGATAAATCACACTACCCTTCTTCTGAACTGGTTGTGACAGCCAACATGGCTTCACGAAGGGCAGATTGTGCCTGACAAGTCTAGTGGCCTTCCGTGATGGGCTTACAGTATTGGTGGAGAGGGGAAGAGCAACTCATTTCATGAACCTTGACTAATGCAAATCATTTGACACTGTCCCACATGATGGCCTTGTCTCTCAGTTGGAGAGACATGGATGTGATGAATGGGTCACCTGGTGGGTAAGGAATTGACTAGATGGTCACCCTCAAGGAGCTGCAGTCTACAGCTCAGTGTCCAAGTGGAGATCAGTAAAGAGTGGTGTTCCTCAGGGGTCAGCATTGGGACCAGCACTGTTTAACACTTTGTCAGTGACATGGACAGAGTGACTGAGTGCAGTCTCAGCAAGTATGCTGATGACACCAAGCTGGGTGGTGCAGTCGATACACTGGAGGAAGGGATGATATGCAGATGGACCTGGACAGGCTTGAGAGATTTTCCTGTGAGAGCCTCATGAGGTTCACAAAGGCCAAGTGCATGGTCCTGCAACGGGATTGGGGTGATCCCAAGCACAACTGCAGGCTGGGTGGAGAATGGATGGAGGGCAGCTCTGAGGTGAAGGCCTGGGGTGTTAGTGTATGAGAAGCTCAACCTGCACCAGCAATGTGAGTTTGCAGCCCAGAAAGCAAACCGTATTCTGGGCGGCATCAAAGAAGTTTGGCCCAAAGGTTGAAGGAGGTGATTCTCTCCCTCAGCTCTGCTCCCAGGAGACACCTTCTGGAGTACTGTGTTCAGCTCTGGGGCCCCAAACTTAAGAAGGACATGGAAGAATTACAAGGAGTCTAGAAGAGGCCAGAAAAATCATTGAAAGTCTAGAGCGAATTTTCAGTGAAGACAAACTGAGAAAGATGGTTCTCTTCAGCCTGGAGAGACCCTATAGCAGCCTTCCAGTACCTAAAGGGGGCCTTTAGATAATGTTTTAAAACTAAAAGAGGGTACTTTAAAATTAGATATAAGGAAGAAACTCTTTTCTTTGAGGGTGGTGGTCACAGAAACATGTTGCCCAGAGAAGTTGTGGCTGACCCATCCCTTGCCCCTTCGTGGCCAGAAGCCTCCCGTGCCCAACCAAAATGGAGACCCCCTCTGCAAGGCTGCTGTTTAACCTGAGATTTTCTGCATAGGGCCTCCTCTGCACCACAGAGCTCCATCTCAGCTCCCACTTTGCTGCAAGTGCCTCCCAAGGCTGCTCCTGCCAGCAGAGACAAGGCCAGGGCTGAGGGGAGGGGGCTGGAAGGGCCATGGCAGTGAGGTCCCAGCCGCTGTGTGGCCTGGTTGCCCCACAGTAGATGTGCTGGCCAGCAGGCCTTGTGAGGTCATCCAGAGCATCACAGAGCACCCCAAGGCAGCAGTGATGGCACTGGAGGGGTGGGTGGCAGAGCCCAGCCAAGGGCTGGCTGTCCCCTCTGCTGCAGCCGCCTGATGGAGCGTGGCAGGAGGAGGGCAGGCAGGGCTTGGGGCTGCTGTGCTCAAGGTTTTCAATTTCTTTACATGATTCCTAACCTGAGACTCATTCATGCAGGTTAAATCTTCCTTGCAGAGGACCTTGTGAAACTCTGGGATTTCACAAATGAATCTCATTCTGTTTTCCAAGAAGAAGAGAGCATCTCTTTCCTATCTTCTGATGCTCTGCATCAGGGGCAGAATAACTCCATACATCACAGCAGTCTTGGACTGGACTGCAGGAAGAGCAACCTGGAGGAAAAGAGCCTGGGCACAACCAGGGAAGCCATATGAGCCAGCAGTGTTAAACACAGATATGGTCATGTCCACATTGGGCTGCCCTGGGAAGAGTGTATCCACCCCGGCAAGGGACCTATATTCCTCCATGACTCCACACTGGTATGGCCCTAACTGGAAGAGTGCTTTCCATAGTTGGACTCCTATTCTGAAGGAATAGGGAGGAAAGGAGAGGGTTCAGAGAAGGTGTGCCAAGACAGGGCTAGGGTCATGTGTGAGAAGGCTGAGAGACCTCTGCTTCCAAGGTCTGGTGAAGCACAGGCTCAGGGCAGACTTGTAGGAGTTCCTGAGAGCTGGAAATCTGCTTTCAGAGATGATGGCACATTTTGGCTAAGGGGAAAAGAATATGAGAAAGGAAAGCCACCATAATCTGCTGTTTTGGAGGTCCAGCGTGGTGATGAGCAGAAAGAAATGCCACTCCAAGGGCAGTGCTGTGGTGTTTCAGAGGGAGTCTGGTTCAGCCCATGGCTTGTGTTTCAAGTCAAAGGCAGTGAGGACAAGGAGTTCCTAGTATGGGTAGGGAGATGTTCTGGTGGGGAAGCAGACTGAATGTTCCCAGGCTGAAGGGGAGGTGGTTCAGGCATGGGACTGAATAGGACAACCTGTGGGGAGATGGCCAAGGGCACTGACAAGGGCTGGAAGGCCCTGACAGAGCAGAGGTCATGGTCCCCGTGGCTATGGCTCTTGTCTCTTCCACTAGAGCCTATGAGATGACATGTTGTGCTTCTGGCACTGGAACCATGCGGCCTCCTTGCAGCCCGGTGCAGTGGTGTTGTACTGTTGTCCTTCAGTTGCCATCACACCCCCCATATCCCACTGCCCCTTGAAGAGCAGTGTGAGGGACAGAAGCTCTCTTCCCAGAGGTTGGGTGTTGGGCCTTGGTGTTTGCTTTGATAAGACACATCAAGGTTTCCTCAGCGTCAGGGCCACCTTTACTTTGCCTTTGCTTGTCTGTCATCACTGCCTCTTGTTTTCTTCTCTAACGAGTCCATAGGGGAGTAGTGGTGGTAATGGTCCCCAGTGGGACCAATTAACACTCCCAGAAACTTCAGCTCATTACAATGCAGAGAGTGCTCTTGTGCCCTCTTTCTGCCCAGCAGTTCCTTCAAGGCTTCAGGGCTTGTACATCTAATTCAGGAGATTTCAGGAGGATGGTGAATGAGGCAGATTTCAATGAGCAGTTGGTACTAAGGGAGTTTTCCCTTTGAGTAAGATTCTTTATTGATTTATTTCAATTGCCTGACCTCTGCCATTGCTATTGATCCAGAAGGTCACCTAAAGAGGCCTAGTTAGCTTCGAAAAGCAGTCCCTTGAGACCAAACACTCTGTGGGCAACCTTGCTCCTCACCTCCCCAAGCCCACTGTTTCTCTCAGGAGCCATGTGGGCCTTTCAGCACTTCTCCTCCCATCAGACTTCTCCATTCAGGTCTGCAGCTGCATGTTACAGCTCCTTTGCACCAACTCCTGTCCCTTTTCCCCACAGACCTGTCTGCACACAGGCACTGAGCAATGGAGAGGGACCGGCTTCCCATGGAGAACAATGTATCAATGTCTTAGAACTTTGCCTTTGTTTGTATTGTTTTGATGTTTTCTTTGCATTTTTATTGACTTTTTAAAAAATATTTCTGGTACTGTTAGGCCAATGACATTAAATAAGATTATTCCATGTCTTGTACAAAGCACCGTGCCCACTAAAAACCTCAGTCTGCCCAGGAATGTCCATGAAAATTCACAGTCTTTGCACAAAGAAAATCACTCTGAACTGAAATGTTCTGGAGATGCTTGAGTTCCCTTGGAAATGCCTCAGTACCTAGGTGAGATGATTGTGGGATACAGGGATTTGCTTGAGCTTGAAGCAAGCGAACACCTCCATGGGGCACAAAAGCACCACTCATGGGCACCCCAGCAACTCCATAGGGCATGCATGAACATCCCTGGAACTCCCAAGAACCTCCCTACAGCCATCAAGCGCCTCTCAGGAGAAGACACACATCTCCCTGGGATGCCCAGGATGTCCCTGAGTCACCCACAAACCTCCATGGACTCCTGAAGCCCCTCAGCCTGACACACCACATGTCTCTGGGGCACTCAAGCATCTCTTCAGAGCACCCAAGCTTATCCAAAGGGTAGACAAGAATCTTCCTGGAGGAACCAAGGACCTCCTTGGGGTAGCATGGCATTTCCACAAGGCACCCAGTCATCTTCCCAAGGGAAACCAGCACCTCTCTTGAGGCACCAAGCATCTCTGCACAACACTCAAACATCTCCCTTGGAGCAATCAGATATCTTCCCAGGACACAGGAGCATCTCCGCCAGGTTCCCAAGCACCTTCCTGCAGCACACAAACATCTTCCCAGGGCATCCAAGCATCTTCCCGGAACACTCAAGTAACTTCTTGGAACACCTACAAATGTCCCTAGGGGATCCTAGAATTTCCTGTGCAGTCCCCAGCAAGTTTCTGGACCTTGCCAAGGACCAATCCAAGGCACCTTGCATGTCCCTGAAAGCTCCAGGCATCTCCCTGGAGCAGCCAAGCATCACTGCAGGGCACTCAAGAATGAATATTTTAAGGTCTCAAGCATTCCACAGGAGCAGAAAAGGATTTCCAAGGGTGCTCAGGCATCTCCTCTGGGCACATAAGCAAATGCCTGGGCATATCAACACCTGACTGGAGCACCCATGATTCTGCCTTAGTCAATCCCAGTGTTCTCCCCAAGTCACCCAAGCATATCCCTGTGGCACAAATCACTTCCCTGGAACACCCGAGCACCCCATTGGAGTACTCACCAGCCTCCCCACCACACTCCAATCAAGATCTGACTGGAGAAACCAAGATATCCATAGGAACCCAAGCATATCCTGATGCAGTCAAGCATCACCCCAGAGCATCCAAGCACCTCCCAAGGCAGACATGCAGAGTCCCTTTTGTGCCCAAGGAAGAGGTTTGTATGATCAGGGAGAAAGATTTGTTTCTCCAGGGAGGATTTTGGGTGCTCCAGGGAGATGCTTGTGTGACTTTGTGAGATGTTTGTCTCCAGGGAGATGGTGGAGTGCTGTGGGGAGATGCCTGCACAGTGGCATTTGTGTCCCCTGGGGGATGCCTGCATGCCTACAGATGCAGACTTGAATGACCCTTCTAGGTGCTTGTGCTACCCACAGAAGGGGTTTGGCCAGCTCCTCCACCAGTTCTCTCAGTACCCTCGGGTGGATCCCATCCGGCTCCATCGAATTGCGTACATCCAAGTGCTGTAGCAGGTCGCCAACCATTTTAGTTTTAGTTTCAAAACATTAGTCCTTATCTCATTATGACAGTCCCTGACAAAAGGTCTCTCCCCGGCTTTTCTGTAGGCCTCCTTTAGGTACTGGAAGGCTGCTATAGGGTCTCTCCAGGCTGAAGAGAACCAGCTTTCTCAGCCTGTCTTCACTGAAAAGGTGCCCCAGACTTTCAATCCCCTTTTTGGCCTCTTCTAGACTCATTCTCATACTTCCATGTCCTTGAGCTTGGGCCCAAGTGCTGTACACAGTACTCCAGGTGGGGTCTCATAGGACCAGAGCAGAGAAATAGAACCAGCTCCCTGGACCTAGTGGACAAACTCCCTTTGATGCAGCCCAGGATGGCTTTCTGGGCTGCAAGCACACATTGCCAGCACATGTGGAATTTCTCATCCACCAAAATGCCTACGTCCTTCTCCTCACAGCTGCTCTCTATCCATTCTCCACCCAGCCTGCATTTGTGCTTGGGATTGCCCCAACCCACTTGCAGGACCTTGTACTTGACTTTTTTCAATGTCATGAGGTTCTCACAGACCCCTCTCAAATCTGTCAAGGCCCCTGTGGATGGCATCCCTTCCCTGCCACGTGTCAACTGCACCACCCAGCTTCGCGTCATCAGCAAACTCACTCAGACTGCACTCAATCACACTGTCTACGTACCAACAGATGTTGTACTACCAATGCTGTAAGACCATTGGAGATGGCCACCAGAGTTGACGGGCACGATCTGCCCTCAGTGAAGCCATGTTGGCTGTCTCCAACAGCCACTGGTTGGCTGTCACCACCAGTCCAGAAAGGCAGGGTAGCATGACATAGCAGAGAGGGATACTTGCAATGATCCTGTGCAAGAAGGGTGACAGAAATATCAAGGCAACACTGGGGCCAACCACCCAGAATAATGTCAGGGCTCTGGGAGGTCCCCATACCTGAGCTGGCCTCGTGCACTGCTCATCCACGCAGGGCTGGTCAGAGACACGAGTCCCTGCCTTGCACACACACACAGGCAGTGTACTGCAACACTTGCAGGGTCCCCCTGGCTCCTGCAACCACTGCCAGAGGCTGGGAGGCACCTCAGCCCTGTGGAGAATCACCCTGCTCTGCCCTCTTCTGAGATGCCCCGAGGCATGAGGAATGGTCACAGGGTCCTTGGAGGTTCAAGGAGGCACATCCCAGAGCTGCATTCAGGTCTTGCACTTTGGCCTCCAGTTGCTGCATGGCCACACAACAGCACTAGCACTAAGATACAGGAGTGGCCAGGCCTTTCACAAGAGCTGCATTTAGGTCTTACACTTCGGATTAGTCAGTCTCTGACAGTGCTTTCCACCTGGCCTATTCTGTGCTATTCAGGCAGATGCCCCATGGATGTTACTCTCAGGATGAAGGGACCTGTAGACAATGTCTGCCCCACTGGCCTTCATGCCACCCCTGGGGATAGTTGATGGCCTTTGTGCTCAATCATCTTCCTCTGTGCCTGCTGGCAGCAGCAGCAGAGGTTGTCTGTTCCTGTGTCTCCCCTGCACATGGACAAGGCCCTGCCTCTGACTGCCTCCCACAGGGGGAAATGCTGTTTTGGAGGCCAGTTGTGTCACCCAAGTGCCGACTGCCTGTCCCTGCCTGCAGTCTCAGCACAGCCGCACAGCAGCTCTGGCATCAAGCTACAGGAGCAGCTGGGCCTTACACCACCAGCAGGGCTCAGAAGGAGAGGGTGGCAGTGTCAGGAGAGCAGCTCTGGATGGACCAGAGTTAGTGCTCCCTGGCCGTACTGCTGGGCTACGGCTACTTTCTCCTCCAACTCTGCACATGGGCACTGCCACTGCAGTCACAGAAAAGGTCTCAGGAAGGATATAAGACGAAAGGATACTTTAATTGCATAACATACAGAAGCAAAATGAAGAATTATATTTCTTGGTGGACAACATGTGATGGGATACAACAGGAAAACAAACAAACAAAATAACAAACAAACAAAACAATTACATTAGACCGACGGGCTTCGCCTACCATAAGAAACATTATGAGTGACTTACAGACGAAGGCAGGCAGTATATTGCTCAAGAAAACCTGCCAGTCATCTGTTTCCACATGGCATTCTTGAGTTCCTGGTTCCTCATGCTGTAGATGAGGGGATTCACTGCTTGAGGCACCACCAAGTACAGAAATGCCAGAACAAAATCCAGGGGAGGGGAGGAAATTGATGGGGGCTTCAGGTGGGCAAACATGGTTGTGCTGAGATAGAGCGAGACCACAGCCAGGTGAGGGAGGCATGTGGAAAAGGCTTTGTGCCGTCCCTGCTGTGAGGGGATCCTCAGCACAGCCCTGAAGATCTGCACGTAGGACAGTAAAATGAAAATAAAGCACACCCCAAATAGAAAAGCAGTAACCGCAAGAACTTGAACTTCCCTTAGGTAGGAGTCTGAGCAGGAGAGCTTGAGGATCTTGGGAATTTCACAGAAGAACTGGTCCAGGGTATTGCCATTACAGAGAGGCAGTGAAAAGGTATTGGCAGTGTGCATCACAGCATGGAGAAAGCCACTGCCCCAGGCAGCTGCTGCCATGGTGGCACAGGCTCTGCTGTCCAGGAGGCTCCCGTAGTGCAGAGGCTTGCAGATGGCAATGTAGCGGTCACAGGCCATGACCGTGAGAAGAGAAAATTCTGCTGAAATTAAAAAGACTAGCAAAAAGACCTGAGCAGCACATCCTGCATAGGAAATGGCCCTGGTACCCCAAAGGGAATTGGCCATGGCTTTGGGGATAGAGGTGGAGATGGAGCCCAGGTCAAGGAGGGCGAGGTTGAGGAGGAAGAAGTACATGGGGGTGTGGAGGACATGGTTGCAAGCTACAGCAGTGAGGATGAGGCCGTTTCCCAGGACGGCAGCCAGGTAGATGCCCAGGAAAAGCCCAAAGTGCAGGAGCTGCAGCTCCCATGTGTCTGCGAATGCCAGGAGGAGGAACTCAGTGATGGAGCTGCTGTTACACATTTACTATCTCTGAGCAAGGGAGCCTGTCCAAATGAAGCAAAGACAGTGCAAAATTTAATTTCTTCTCTGACCAAAATCCATTGCATGTCTCGTAGAATACCCCACAAACACCACACTGCCTCATTGACTTCAGGAAGAGCTTTCTGCAGCTCCCTGGCTTACCTCTGGTTGCTGCTCTGAGGGTGCCACAACAAGCAGGGGGCTGTGCTGTGGATTCTGCAGCAGGCAGTCCTGGTCTACGGCATCATGTAAAAGAGAACCAGGAGTCATCTGAGAAGTCCACAGGCCAAGGATATCTCTCTGATCTCAGAACATGAGGAGAATGTCAAATAATTCCTTAAGAAACAGCAAAGGTGATGTTGGTACAGTTTGTAGGCTGAGCTGTGTGAGGTGCCTCAAAGCTACAGCAATGCTCTAGGAGCCTTAGTCTCTAATACAGATGTTACTACTCTGTTACTATCCCTCTGCCTCAGCAAGCAGTCAGAAAAATGGAAACAGAGACTGTAGAAATTGCATTGCCTTCAGGTAGCTCTTGCCTTGCAGTTCTACTGTGCAATGCCCTGCAGAGGTGTGGGGCTGTAAGCAGACTGCCCCACGTAGCAGACTCTGGGCAGCAGCAGGATCCTGCCCTGCCCTGCCCTGCCGGGGAGCATCCTTCCACCCACAGCTTCTCACCACAGCCCCTGGGCAGCTCCCCGGGCAGGCTGAGTGCTGAGCCTGGCAGGCAGCAGAGCCCCTGCCCCAGCACACAGCCCCTGGAGCACAGCAGGGACCCTGCTCTGCACCACAGCCCTGGGCACCCCTGCCTGCACCCCCAGCTGTACAGAATGCAGCTGGCCCCAAGAGAAGGGAGCCCTCGGGCCCTGCATGCTGACCCTGCAGCACACAAGCCCTGCATGCGCTTCAACTCCAACACTGAGTGTCCTCCTGACAGCTCCCTTTGGCTGAGGGCTGTGCCAGCTCGAGGAGAGCCTTGCGGGGTGCACAGCGGCATTGCCCTGCACCCAGAGACCTACAATGGGGAGGTGGCACTGAAGACTCCCCAGTGAGATCTCCTCTGCCTTCCCACCTCAGACTGCCCTGAACTTTTCTCCCCCTTCTCTCCTCTCCCCATGCCAGTTGCAGACAGTGCTCCCACCCCTGCTGTGCCTTGCAGAGGAGCTTTTCCTGGGTTGCTGAAGCAGCTTCTCAAGTAGTCCAAGTCTGATGCAAACACTTAGTGTTAATGTTCCCAGTGAGGGAAGTTAATGGCTAAACATCCCCAAGGACTTGTTAGAGCAGAAAAGGGACAGGGAGGAAGAGGTAAATATGGCCATGTTCTCAAGGAAACCTTGTGTCCCATGAAGTCCAACGGTCAGGCCCTGATAGGCTCCCCCTGTTCCTCCAGCAGGGTTTAGGGCTCTTTCTGTGTCAGTTCAGTGTGGGGATGGGCAATGCCAAGTACAAGGCTACAGGAGGATATCTCCTAGGCTCCTGGAGGAGGATGAGGAGGTATGGAGACCTTATTGCTGTAAAGTTGTCTCCCCATAGCCATCAGTGACAGAGACAAGAGCCAGAGAGCAGCAGATAAAGATGTTCCCTCCGGTTGGGTCATTCAGCATAGCAAAAGAACCTTGACCATAACCACCACACGCTGGCCTATGCTGTCCCATGTCTGCACCTGTTTCCCTGCAGGACTTCGGTATCAACTCTGCTTCCCCACTTTGTTCTCACCTGAGCACCTTCCTGCCTTGACCAACGTCTCTCCATCTGCATCAGTAATCCTTGAAACACAAAGCCAGTGGCTCTGGGTGACCTCTGTCCTTCAATAAACCTTTCTCCTCCACCTCAGTCTTAGTGCTCACAGCTGCATTTTGTGATATTCATTCATTCTCATGCTCTTTCCTACCAGGAAGAAAAGCACCTACATGTCAGAAGCCACCCCTCAAGCAGTCTTTGCGTACTTCTCTACTGCCTGGAGCCACCACAACACAGGGCCAAAGGAGACCAGGTCTCTCAAACTGTTCATTTCATGTGCTTCTAGCCCTGAAGCCCACATTGGCAGACCTCCCTTCCACACTCTCCAGTTTCTCTGCACTCCTGCAAAACCTGGAGCCGCACCCTGAGATACACTGCTCCAGAGGTAGCCACAGCAGCACTGAGCCAAGGGGGATAACTCAAGTGATCCGGGTTGCCCATGCTGCCCCTAGTGCAGCCCTGTAAGGAGCTGGCCTTGCTCCCTGTCAGCATGTCCCACTGGCTCCTAAGGTGTCCTGGTAGTACCCAGGCCTTCTCCTCAGGGTCCCCCCTCAGCTGCTCATGTCCAACCGTGCCCTGATGGATGCAGGTATTCTGCCCCATGTGCAGCACTGGCCACGTCTCCTTGCCAACTTCAGGGGTTTCTGTTGGCTGAAGGCTGGAGATTCCCAAGGTCAATACCCACTGCACTGAAGCTCCATTTTGTCACCTGTTCATGGTTGGATCCACATAGCTCACCCTGATGGTCGTGTTGCTCATAGGATAAGAGCATGAGGAGTGTCAGGACTCTACAGGCACTGAAAGAGGTACTCATTTCGAGGAAATTCTGACCAGGGCAGGAATTACCATGAGAACCATCTCTGAAACACCCAATGACGCTACAAAGCAAGCAAAGCCAGGACCAAACGGAATGAATGTTGGGCATGTTCTCTGCTAGGGTATTTTCTGGGAAAACATGCACCTGTACAGACACACATACAATATGCACCCCTCCAGCAGCTGGATTTGGACCCTCTGTCTAGCCAGGAGCTTGCCCCATCATCCCCTCCTGGTCAGGAGTCCCTTCTCATTCATGCCAGCCTCCTGCCACCTTTGCTTACTTCCTGTGTGTCAGGTTGGACCATTCATGAGCTTGACGAGGAGACGACAGACCAAGGAGAAATGGTTTGAATCCCAAAGAAGGGTAGATCTAGATTAGGTATGAGGAAGAAATTCTTTTCTTATCAGGATGATGAGTCTTAGGAAGAGGTCGCCCAGAGAAACTGTGGATGCCCCATCCCAGAAAGTGTTCAAGGCCAGGTTGGACAGGGCTTTGAGCAACCAGGTCTACTGGAAGCTATCCCTGCCCATGGCAGGGCTGTTGCATTTATAGAATCTTTAAAGTCCCTTCCAGTATTCCATATCCCAAAGGAATCCTCCATGCAGGTCCCTCAGCAGATCCTGCTCACCTCAACTCCTCTGCTTTGCCTTGGTCCCCTCTCTCAGCATCCTCAACTCTACCCTCTCACCTCTTTCAAATCCCTGAGCACTTCATGTGGAGTTCTAAGGATGAGGTCCTGCAGGTCACCTCACCTCACTGGCTCCTCAGTCACCCGTGTCAGCCAGATGTCATCAAGGAGCTCCCAAAGCCTCCTGGGTGGTTTGTGTAAAGGTACGCAGAAGTAGAGGGTCTGTCCTTCCAGGGTATCTGGTCAAGGGCCTCTTCCAGTGCACCAAGGGATTCTGATAAGGGAGACCGTGATGGGAGCCAGACCTGGTCAGTTGTGCCAATTGATAAGGAACGGGACAGAACATGGGGATGCTGACTCACACAAGGCGGTCTGACTGAGCAGTTCTAAACTGAAGTAGGAATTTGAAGGGGCATTAAAAAAAATAATGAGCAAGATGAGTATGAGACATGAGTGTGCTCAGGTGGCCAACAAGACCATCAGCATCTTGGCTGGGATCAGAAATAGTGCGGCCATCAAGGCAAGGACAGTGACTGTGCCCCTGTACTCAGCTCTGGTGAGGCCGCACCTCGAATACTGTGTTCAGTTTTGGGCCCCTCACTACAAGAAGGACATGGACGTGCTTGAGCATGTCCAGAGAAGGACAACAAACCTGGTGAGCGATCTGGAGAACAAGTCTTATGAGGAGCGGCTGAGGGAGCTGAGGTTGTTTAGCCTGGAGAAAAGGAGGCTCAGGGGTGACCTTATTGCTCTCACAACTCCCTCTTAAGGGGTTGCAGCAGGGAGGGGTTCGGTCTTTCCCCTAAGCAGCAAGCAACACGGGAAGAGGAAATGGCTTCAAGTTTCACCAGGGGAGGTACGGGGTGGATATGAGGGAAAATTTCTTCCCTGAAAGGCTTGTGAGGCCTTGGAAGAGGCTGCCCAGGGAAGCAGTTGAGTCACTGTCCCTGCAGCTATGCAGAAGTTGTGTAGATGTGGTGCTTGGGGATGTGGTTTGGTGGTAGACTTGGCGGCGCTGGGTTAGTGCTTGGACTTCAGAAGACCTCAGAGGTCTTTTCCAGCCTAAACGATTCGACGATTCTATGATAATAAACAGAAGTGCTGAGACACGGACCTGACCTAGCAAATATAGAGACAAGGACAAGACACAAACCATGAGGATCCTTCTTAACAGAAAGCAGCTAGAAATAGATCTTTTTATAAGAGAACTATCCAAGCTAGAGAAAGAGGAAAGCATATGTGTTCAACTTTAAACTTTCGAAAAATTAAAGGCTTGCTAAATATGGACAAGAAACACACAACGAAATACAACCACGATCACTTTTGATTAAAACTTCAAGAATTGTTTCTTCTTCATTACCAGTGAGGTTTATGGAATTTGCCAGAAATATTTTTATTTTTTTTTTCTGGGGGTGAATCTGTCAAATTCTTTTAAATTTAACTCTCACTGACAAACCTTTGAGTTCAAAGATATAGATACTGAGTGGTGTCCCAGTGGGCAAGAGGGCATTGGTGGCTGTCTGATTGAGGTGTCCTCGTGGGGCAGGGGAGCAGCTGTGGCTGTGTCAAGCAGGTGTCAAAGTGGACAGGAGGGTAGCGCTGCCTGTGTCACCCAGGTGTCACAGTAGGCAGGGGGGCGGAGGTGCATGTGTCACCAAGGTGTCATAGTGGGGCTGTGACATGGCAGCCCAGTTGTGAAAAAGGGCCAGGGGTGCAGACAGGCCTCAGTTGGGATAGAAGCCACTGGCGGCAGAGGGCAGAGCAGGGAGGTGAGTGAGCAATGGCCGAAGTCCTGCTGCAGCCTGAGCAGGGGCTGGCTTTGAGCAGCCCCCACAGCACAAGGGGAACCAAGTGTCTGCTGCAGAAATGCTGTTGCAGACCTTCAGCCCAAGCGGTGATATGAAAGTTTTTGGGTGCGCTAGGAAGATGCTTGGGTACCCTGGGGAGATCCCTGGTTATTCCAGGAAGAGGCACGGGTTCTCCAGGGATAGGTTTTGGTGTCAAGGGAGGTGCTTGCTTACCCTGAGCTTACCCCCAGTCATGTGCTCCAGGAAGGTGTTGGATTCCTGGGGGAGACGCTTTGCAGGTCAACAAAGACGGGTGGTGTGCTCAGAAAGCTAGTTGCATGTTCCACCAAGATGGTTTAGGACTTCCAGGGAGATGCCTGAGTGACCTTGAATGGGTCACTCAGGGTCCTTGAGGGGAGAACCTTGGGGTGCAGTCAGAATTTGCTTATGTGCCCTGGGGAGGGAGCTGCTTGTGTGCTCTGGTGTACTGGGTCTGGCTGGAATGTTAACTTTCCCGGCAGCAGCCCATACAGTGCCCTACTCTGTACTTGTAGCTGGAACAGCAGTGTTATCACACCAGTGTTGTGTCTACTGCTGAGCAGCAGTGGAACAGCATTGGGCCTTTCTCTAACCCTCCTAGGGGGTGGGCAAAAAGTGAGGAGAGAAACATCACTAGGGCAGCTGACCTAAACCAATCAAAGGGATATTCCATACCATGTGGTGTCACACTCAGCAATAAAAGGTGGAAACAGGAAGAAGAGGGGAGGGGTGGGCTCTCGTTGAGAAGACGTCGGTCCTCCTCTCGAACACCGGCTGCGTGCGTTGAGGCCTTGCTTCAAGGACGTGGTCAATCATCGCTCATTTGTGGGAAGTAGAGAGTAATTTCTTTCCTCTGCACTTCCATATAGTTTTCATTTATTTTGTTTGTTTGTTTTCCTCCCTTTTTCCCCTTTCCCTTTTATTTTCCCCTTAGTTAAATTGTTTAGTTCATGGTAGTCTTTATTTAATTATTATAATTATTTCCCTTTAATTAAATTATCCTTATCTCAACCCGTGAGTTGTTCTTTGCTTTACTTCTCCCCCTCCTCATCTAAAGGAGGGGGAGTGAGAGAGCGGTTGTGGGGTTTAGCTGCCCAGCACGGTAAAACCACCACATCTGGGAATGTCCTTGGGCTCCCTAGGAAGATGCTCCTATTCCCCTGGGAGATACTTGGGTGCCCCAGTATGTGCCTGAGTACTGCACAGTAGTTTGTCTCCTCCAGGGAGGGCCCTGAGTGCTCCAGGAGTATTGTTGAGTTCCCTGGGCAGGTGTTTGTTTGTCCTGTTGAGATGCTTGTGTGCTCCAACAAGATTGCTGAGTACTCAATAACGATGCTTGGATGCTTCGGGGAGATGTTTCCTCAGGTGAGAAGCACTGTTTTTCTGGAAACAAGCTCGTGTCCCCCTGGGAGGTGCTTGTGGACCACAGGGAAGCACTGGGTGTCCCCAGGAAGATGCCTGGATGCCCCCGGTGGTGTTTGTGTGCCTTGAGGAGATGCTACAGTGCACAAAGGAGATGCTTGGGTACTCCAGAGATATGCCTGGGTGCCCCTGTGTTACACTTTCTAGCTCCAAATTGGTGCTTGGGTGCTCTGGGAATGTTCTTGTGTGCCTCCAAGATAAGACCCTGTTCTGCAGAGAAGACTGTGTGTTCCTGAAAGGTGCTTGAATGCCCTGAGGAGATGCCAGCATGCCCTGGGAAAATGCTTGGGTACACCAGGGAGATCCTTGGTATTCAAAGGAGCTGATTGTGTTCCCCAGGGAGGTGTTTGTCTGTCCCAGGGAAACGGACGGTTCCTCCCGGAATGTACTTTTGCCTTACTTTTTGCTACTAGAAGATGCATGGGTCCTCCAGGAAAGCGTCCTTTGGGGAGATGTTTTGTGTGCCCCAGGAGGTGTTTTGGAGCCCTGGGGAGATGCTTGGGTTCTCCACGCAGATGTAGGAGTGCGGTGGGGAGATTCTTGGGTGCTCCTATGAGGTGTTTGGGTGTTCCAGGCAGGTGCTTCTGTGCTGCAGGGAGATGCTTAGGTGACTGGGGGAGAAGCTTGTGTGATTAGGGGTTATCTTGGTGTGCTCCAGGGAGGTTTTTTTGTGTGCCCAAGAGATATACTTATCATACAATCATGGCATCATAGAATGGCCTTGGTTAGAAGGGAACTCGAGGATCATCTAACTCCAATCCCCCTGCCATAGGCAGGGATGAGACCCACTAGATCACGTTGCTCAGGTCCTCATCTTATTTGGATTTGAAGTGAGCTAAGCTGGCCTTATTTCCCTGGGGAGAAGCTTGTGTGCTTTGGGAATATCCTTGGGCTCTGTAGGAAGCTGCTCAATTCCCAGGGGTCTCTTGGATGCCCAAGGAGGTGCCTGGGTACTGCAGAGAGCAGTTTGTGTCATACAGGAAGGGGCTGGAGTGCTCCAATTGTGCTCTTGGTTGCCGTAGGAATTTGCTTGGGTGTCCCTGTGAGAAGTTTAGGTGTTCCTGGGAGGAACTTGTGATCCAAAAGCAGGTGCTGGCAGCCTCTAGGGAGGTGCTTCGGTGCCCCTTGCGGTGCTTGGCGGCCAAGGGAAAATGCTTGCATACCCCAAGAAACCCCTTGGGCCCTCTGGGAAGGTGCTTGGATTCCCCAGGGAGAGTCTTGTGTACCCAGGGAGACGTTTGGCTGACCCATGTTGACGTATGGTTTCTCCAGAGAGGCGCTTCATTGCAGGAGGGACATTCCCGGGTGCTTGAAAGATATTCTTGGTTGCTCCAGAGAGGTGTTTATGTGCCCCAGGCATATGATTCTGTGCCCACAGGAGATGCCTGTGTGCTCTTGGAGATGTTTTTTTGCTCCTGCGGACTGCTTGGGTCCTGAAAACGTTCATGCTTGCGTGCCCAGCAGTAATGCTTGGGTGGTCCAAGGAGATTCCTGGAGCCTTCAGGGACATGGAAAGTGTCTTGGAATGTTCCTGCAGTGGTCCAGAAACACGCTCGGGACCCCACAGGATATTCAAGGATTCCCTGGTTACATTCTTGCCTGTCCCCAGAAGTTACTAGAGTGTTCCAGGAAGGTGCTTGTATGCTCTGGGGAGATGTTTGGGTGCTGCAGAAAAATGCTTGTATGCCGAGATGGAGATGCTTCTGTGTCCTGGGGAGATACTTGGTTGCTCCAGGGGCATTTCTGAGTGTTGTGCCTCAAGAGAGGTGCTTGTTTCCTTTGGGAAGATGATTGGGTGCCCTGTGGAAATGTCTTGCTACCCCAAGGAGTTCCTTGGAACCTCAAGGGAGATGCTTATCTACTGTTTGGATAAGCCTGGGTGCTCCAAAGAGATGCTGGCTGCAACAGAGTCATGTGGTGTGCCCAACTGAGGGGCTTCGGTTGTCCATGGAGGTTTGTGGGTGACCCAGGAAGATCCTTGGGCATCCCAAGGGAGATTTGTGTCTTCACTTGAGAGGGGCTTGATGGATGTAGGTAGGTGCTTGGGAGCTCCCGCATGCCCTATAGCGATGATTGATGCTTTTTTGCCCCCTGGAGGTTCTTGGTTGCTGTAAGCTCTAGCAATTCCCTGTATGCCACAAACATCTCACTTAGGCAGGCAGGAATTTCCCAGAGAACTCAAGCATCTCCACACTTCACGGATTCTCTGATTCCTGGAGGTGCTTGTTGGCCCCAGTGAAAGGGAGATAAGAGAATCTTAGTAGATGGGATGCTGATTAATGACTACCTAGATTGCTGTATTGAACTAGTAGATGTTGCTGTTAACTATTGTACAAACTAATTGGAGGAAGAAGTTTTGGGGCCCTTCGCAAAGGGTAACTCCTAATGAAAATAGAGCACCTGCCTCAAGCACCAGCTGAAACTGCTGCTGTGGTTCAGACAAGAACCAAGGACACAAAGTGCAAGCGCCAGAAGAAGAGGTAAGAAGTTCAGATACAAGGAAGAGGAAGGAACAGCCATACTTCATCTCAAGAGACCACCTGAGATGACCGCTAGAGAGCAGTACACAGGTGCGGATGGGAAGACCACATGTAGATTAGTTCTTGGAATTAATTATAATATGAGATGGACATAGAGTATGCATACGTATAAGCCCATTACAAAATTCATGCAAATGTAAACGTACACTGTATAAAGCTAGAGCACACATTGTTAAGTGTGAGTGTAACTTTGAGGAATTATCCCTTATGCTTCTGGTGCTGAAATAAAGGCATACCAACTTCATGACTTACTTCATAGTGAGTTGTGGAGTGTTTCTGCGTATCACCAGGGCAATGCTTGCTTTCTCCAGGGGGGACCTTGGGTGTTCCAGGGAGATGCTTGGTGAGTCAGCAAGAAACTAAGCACCCCTGGGGGGGTATCTGAGTGAGTTTGCAGCCCAGAAAGCAAACCGTATTCTGGGTGGCATCAAAGAAGTTTGGCCCAAATGTTGAAGGAGGTGATTCTCTCCCTCAGCTCTGCTCCCAGGAGACACCTTCTGGAGTACTGCGTTCAGCTCTGGGGCCCCAAACTCAAGAAGGACATGGAAGAATTGCAAGGAGTCTAGAAGAGGCCAGAAAAATCATTGAAAGTCTAGAGCGAATTTTCAGTGAAGACAAACTGAGAAAGATGGTTCTCTTCAGCCTGGAGAGACCCTATAGCAGCCTTCCAGTACCTAAAGGGGGCCTTTAGATAATGTTTTAAAACTAAAAGAGGGTACTTTAAAATTAGATATAAGGAAGAAACTCTTTTCTTTGAGGGTGGTGGTCACAGAAACATGTTGCCCAGAGAAGTTGTGGCTGACCCATCCCTTGCCCCTTTGTGGCCAGAAGCCTCCCGTGCCCAACCAAAATGGAGACCCCCTCTGCAAGGCTGCTGTTTAACCTGAGATTTTCTGCATAGGGCCTCCTCTGCACCACAGAGCCCCATCTCAGCTCCCACTTTGCTGCAAGTGCCTCCCAAGGCTGCTCCTGCCAGCAGAGACAAGGCCAGGGCTGAGGGGAGGGGGCTGGAAGGGCCATGGCAGTGAGGTCCCAGCCGCTGTGTGGCCTGGTTGCCCCACAGTAGATGTGCTGGCCAGCAGGCCTTGTGAGGTCATCCAGAGCATCACAGAGCACCCCAAGGCAGCAGTGATGGCACTGGAGGGGTGGGTGGCAGAGCCCAGCCAAGGGCTGGCTGTCCCCTCTGCTGCAGCCGCCTGATGGAGCGTGGCAGGAGGAGGGCAGGCAGGGCTTGGGGCTGCCGTGCTCAAGGTTTTCAATTTCTTTACATGATTCCTAACCTGAGACTCATTCATGCAGGTTAAATCTTCCTTGCAGGGGACCTTGTGAAACTCTGGGATTTCACAAATGAATCTCATTCTGTTTTCCAAGGAGAAGTGAGCCTCTCTTTCCCATCTTCTGATGCTCTGCATCAGGGGCAGAATAACTCCACACATCACAGCAGTCTTGGACTGGACTGCAGGAAGAGCAACCTGGAGGAAAAGAGCCTGGGCACAACCAGGGAAGCCATATGAGGCGGCAGTGCTAAACACAGATATGGTCATGTTCAAATTGGGCTGCACTAGAAGGAGTGTGTCCATCCAGGCAAGGGACCTGTAATCCTCCACGACACCATACTGGTGTGGTCCTAACTGGTAGAGAGCTTCCCAGTGCAGGGCTCCTATTCTGAAGGAATAGGGAGGAAAGGAGAGGTTTTAGAGGTGCCATCTGCAAGACCCTGCACTACGGGAGCCTCCTGGGCAGCAGAGCCTGTGCCACCATGGCAGCAGCTATATGGGGCAATGGCTTTCTCAACGCTGTGCTGCACACTGCCAATACTTTTTCAATACCTCTCAAGCAAAGCAATGCCTGGGATCTCTTCTGTGAAATCCCCCAGATCCTCAAGCTCTCCTGCTCAGACTCCTACCTAAGGGAAGCTGTGATGATTGCGCTTATTGCTTTTCTACTGTTGGGGTGTTTTTTCATTGCTCTGTCCTATGTGCAGGTTTTCAGAGTCATGCTGAGGATCCCCTCAAAGCAAGGACGACACAAAACCTTTTCCACGTGCCTCCCTCACCTGGCTGTGGTCTCCCTGTTTGTCAGCACAGTCACGTTTGCCCACCTGAAGCCCCCCTCAATCTCTTCCCCTTCCCTGGACATTGTGCTGGCAGTTCTGGACTCAGTGGTGCCTCCAGCAGTGAACCCTGTCATCTGCAGCATGAGGAACCAGGAGCTCAAGGATGTAATGTGGAAACTCAGGATTGGGTGTATTTCATAAGCTATTAGCTGACTGCATTTTTTTGAAAATCACTCAGAACGTTACTCATGATACGCCAAGCCTGATTTATATTCTTGCTTTGTGTTTTATTTTTCCAGTTTTATTACAATTGTTGTTCACCATTAAACCTCGTTACTCATCGTGCCTGTGTATTTAAACCAATTTGAACCAGTTACAGTGACTCTCACTTGCCAAGGTGATCGGCTCCAGGGAAGAGGTATTCTGCAGAGGAGCAGGGGATCAAAGTGCGCAGGGGTTTCCCTCTGTAGTATGAAGGAAGCCCCAAGGGAGTGCGAACAACCAGGAGTGTTGTGCACTGAGCAGGCAAACAGGGCACGGGGCGCCAGTCAGGGTATGGTGTGGCAGTCTGTGTGGCTGTTCATGCAGGTAGGGTGCTGCAGTGAGCTCCCGTTAGAGACCACTCATTGCAAACAGTCAGCAGAAGGCCACCTCCACACTTGCCAAAAAGGAGGTGGGGACCCAAACTGAGCTTCTGTGTTGTCGACGGAAGGAAGACACAGACGCTCAATATGAGTGATCAGTGAACTTCTATTTATTGGATAGCTCAGTCGTCTTTTATCTATTTCAATATAATTAGCTCATACATATTGCAAAAGTTAAGCTCATGATTGGTTAGTGCATTTCTCTATTTTATCAGCTAGGTTCTCACTCCCATCTACCGAAATAACACAGTCAGTACTTTCCCAAACCACCAACGGATATCGTGTTCCTTAGCTCCCACCTAGCTGCATACTTTCTCAGACTCATATGAGCTGAGTTCGATACTTTCTTAACTTGTGACCTCCTAGCTGCTTAACATTCACATGACCTACTTCACTTAACCATTCCTCCACACTTCTGAAAACGCATGCAGCCATGCAGGTGTCAGGCTGTAGGGAGTGCCAAAGCTTCACACCACCTTTGGGCAGCTGCAGAGACAGCAATTGCATGAGATGTGAGCGGGTGAAAGACCTGCTCTGCATAGTAGCTTAGGTATGAAAAGAGGTTGAAAAAAACAAAGGGCATCTGGGGTTCAGAGAGAGAGATAGACTGGTGGTGCCTAACTGGCCTCTGTGGAACAAGAACAGGCACCAGCAATTACCCAACATGAAGGGAATGCAGTATTGATCTCCCAGCAGACACAAGGCAGAAGCTGCAAGGATATGAATGAATGAATGGAACCAAGTCCAGGCTTGAGGTGGCAGGTAAAATCTGCCTTCATCCATATCACCCTATCAGGTAGACCTGAACAACAGGTATAAGGCCCTGGAGGCTGAAAGGCAATCGATGGATGGAGAAGGCTACAATCCCTCACCACCAAAGATACTGCGAGGGTTGGAAAGGCCAACCCCCTGTACAGTGACCACCGGCAGGAGGAAGGAAAGGCAGGTTTTAGTTGTGGGTGATTCCACTATCAGGGGAACAGAGGGTCCAATATACAGAAGGGACCCTTCTCTAAGGGTAGTCTGCTGCCTTCCTGGGGCCCGGGTTAAGGACATCAAAGGGAGACTTCCCAGCTTGGTTCAGACTATTACCCATTGCTTGTCCTGCATGTGGGAGGAGAAGAAGTGGCAACACATAGCCCAAGAGCAATCAAAAGGGCTGCAAGGATTTGGGATGGATGATCAGGAACTTGGCTGTACAAGTCATCTCTTCTCCTCCATTCTCCCCAGCACTGACAGCAACAGGAACAGAAGGATAGTGTCCATTTACACATGGCTCTGTGTCTGGTGTCATCGCCAAAATTTCAGGTTCTTTGGTGACAGAAAAACTTACCTGGCACCAGGCTTGCTAACATTGGACAGGATTCATCTTTCCCAAAGGGAGAAGAGGGTTCTCAGTTGTGAGCTGGCAGGGCTAATTGATTGGACTTTAAGCTATATTCGATGGGGGAGGGGGATATCATCAGGGATGCTGGTGATAAGGTACAGGATGACATCTATCAATCTATGCAGCTCTGCCTACGTGGGGACAAAGTGTGAGTTGAGAGTCTATGGGTGAGGATTAAAGGGCAGACCAACAGGGGTGACATTGTGGTGTTTTTTTACCACAGGCCACTGGATCAGAAAGAGGAAGTGGATGAATAATCAGTAATAAATGACTGAGTCCCAAATAGGATTGCAATTAAAGTTTACAATTTATTAAATGACTAGAGGCAAGCAAACAGTGCTGGGTGTGCCGGGAGTCTCCTGACTCAATTCCTGGTAAGAAGAGGAGTGAAATATGACCTGTATAAAGTGAAACTATTGCTAAAGTTCTTACAAAAGAATGGGGCCCCCTGCAACAGCTTTGGTGGTGTTTGATGTGAAAACTTGGGAGAACACAGGGACAACTATATGGGATGCTGCCTCATGGGGAGATACAATAGCTGCTGAGGTGATGACGACCTGGCACTTAGTAACTGAGACATTGAGATGATGGCAAATGGAAAACAGGGTACAGACAGTGGCCACTCAGGCTACACAGGTGGGTGAAATAAAAAGCGGTGACTGCGTACTGCGAAAGGAAGTAAACCTGACAGACTTGGGAACAGAGGCAGAGACAATATCTCAGCATGTCAGCATCACCAGTGCCACCACCCACAAGGCCAGCAGCACTGCCCACGGGGGGTCCCTTTGATTCCTGAGATTGTTCAATATCTCAGCAGCCCTCAGCGCCCCGCTGTTGCCACTGCCCACAAGGCCAGTAGCACCACCTGCGGGGGATCCTCTTGACCTGTGATCTTTGGAAATAACTTCATAGAGAAGCTATAAAGGGAAGGGGAGGCGCAGGGGGTGAAAGAGGGGGCAGGGCTCATTTTCCAGTCCAAGTTCAGGATCGTGGGCAAAATGACTGGAACTGCTTCCAGCGGTACCTTATTAAAGAACTGTGAAAGACGGTGGTCACTTATGGGTTATTGGCCCTGTATATGCAGTCCCTGATGGAGAATGTCATGACAGGACAGCTTTTAACCCCCTTTGACATACGACAACTGGCGGCGATGATATTAACTCCGACACAAAAATTATTATGGGAAGAGAAATGGAGAGACTTGTGCGAACATGCAGTGCTCCAAAATGTAGAAAGGCAGTCAGGGGATCTGCTTTTCAGAGCTGGTATACCTCAGCTGACGGGTACAGACCTGATAGTGGATCCACGCCTTTAGGCACGTCTAGATCCAGATATCCTCTGGCTGACTGCGACCCTAGCCCTCCAGGCAATGTTAAGAATTCCAGAGACTGCAAAGCCCGTGCTGTCCTTTACAAAGGTCCAGCAAGGGGTGTCTGAACCATACATGCAGTATATAGATCAGCTTTGCGAGGCACTATATAAGCAGATTGGCAATCGAGAAGCAAAAGGCACCTTGCTACAAAAGCTAGTGGTAGAAAACACAAATACCAATTGTAAAAAAGGTGCTACAGGCTCTGCCTGTGAATACAACAATAGCTCAGGTGATAGAGGCTGAGTGAGTTCTATCGAACATCATACTGAATCACTGGCATCTGCTTTTGCAACAGCACTAAGCATCAGTCAGGACCCTAATTATCAGAAAAAATGCTATTGGTGTGGAGATCTGAGCCACCTAGTCTTCGCATGCCCCTGGCAGTTCCACCCACTTTGTGTCCCAGGTGTGGGAAGGGGACACCACTGAGCAAGCCAATGCCACCCTAAATACAATGCGGAAAGGCAGCCTTTGCCGCCACGGCAGGGAAACGCGAAGAGAAGCACGGGGCAGGGCCGTGTGACAACACAGCACCCCTGCCTCCAGGTCAAAGAAGGAACTTCCCACAAGGGAGGGCTCCAAATGTAATGCTAACACAGGGTCCAGTGCCACCTGCAGTCCCACTGCCATGGTTACCACCATGGACACCCTCTCAGCCAGAACCAGAGAGAGCGCTGGAGTGGATGTCTCCACAGTAACAGATGCCACTTTGTGGACTACTCATGTTCATAAAGTTCCATTGAATGTCAAAGGACCAATTGGGAATGACTATAGTGCATAGCAGCTAGAACAATCAAGTACAGCTTTGACTGGATTGTTTGTTTTTCTGGGGATAGTTGATGGACAAATATATAATGGACAAATCCAAACTATAGATTGGACACCGTCTCCACCATTGTCAATACCAAAGGAAACTAGAATTGCTCAATCAATTCTTTTTGTACTGGGTCTGGCTGGAATGTTAACTTTCCCGGCAGCAGCCCATACAGTGCCCTACTCTGTACTTGTAGCTGGAACAGCAGTGTTATCACACCAGTGTTGTGTCTACTGCTGAGCAGCAGTGGCACAGCACTGGGCCTTTCTCTAACCCTCCTAGGGGGTGGGCAAAAAGTGAGGAGAGAAACATCACTAGGGCAGCTGACCTAAACCAATCAAAGGGATATTCCATACCATGTGATGTCACACTCAGCAATAAAAGGTGGAAACAGGAAGAAGAGGGGAGGGGTGGGCTCTTGTTGAAAAAACGTCGGTCCTTATCTCGAACACTGGCTGCGTGCGTTGAGGCCTTGCTTCAAGGACGTGGTCAATCATCGCTCATTTGTGGGAAGTAGAGAGTAATTTCTTTCCTCTGCACTTCCATATAGCCTTCATTTATTTTGTTTGTTTGTTTTCCTCCCTTCTTTTTATTTTTCCCTTTTCCCCTCCCTTTCCCCTTTCCCTTTTTATTTCCCCTTAGTTAAATTGTTTAGTTCATGGTAGTCTTTATTTAATTGTTATTATTATTTCCCTTTAATTAAATTATCCTTATCTCAACCCGTGAGTTGTTCTTTGCTTTACTTCTCCCCCTCCTCATCTAAAGAAGGGGGAGTGAGAGAGCGGTTGTGGGGTTTAGCTGCCCAGAACAGTAAAACCACCACACTTTTCCAAGCAGTAGTACTGGCTGTGGACTCTGTCAGGGGAGCAACCGGGTTTCCCAAGGTGTTTTGGGCTGCTGACATAGCCTAGCATCAGCCAATGCTTACTGTTACCCTTTGGAATAACTGAGCACCCACACTCCAGTCAATGCAAGATGCTGATGGACATTGGAGCGGATGTTACCATCATTGCCATTAAAGACTGTCCCTCTGCTTGGCCCATGACAACTCCCACAGGCAGATCGGTTGGAGTGGGAGGAATGTCAAACACCTTTCAGAGTGCCACGATGCTTACTATAAAAACCCAAGAAGGTACTACGTGCACAGTACGCCCTTACATTGCTAATATCCCCATCAGCCTGATGGGGTGAGATGTGATGGCACAATGTAAATTCACCATCTCCTCCCCTGAAAATTTTCAGTAGCGGACATCGATGAGAGACCGACACTCTGTCTCACATGGGAAAGGGAATCACCAGTATGGGTGGATCAATGACTACTTACAAGAGACAAGGTCATGGTGCTGTGGGAGGTGGTTCAAGAACAACTCCAACAAGGACATATTGTTCTGACAAACAGCCCATGGAATTCACCAGTGTTTGTTATCAAGAAGAAGAGTGGGAAATTGAGATTACTGCATGATTTACAACGAATCAATGTAGTGATTGAGGACATGGGCTCCTTGCAGCCAGGATTACCCTCACCTACAATGATACCCCATAGTTGGGACATCGTTGTTATGGACTTGATTGTTTTTTCACATTTCCTTTGCATCCTGATGACGCTCCTCATTTTGCCTTCTTGGTACCAAAGATCAATAGGAAAGAGCCTATACCGATATCATTGGACCATACTACCACAGGGCATAAAAAACTCCCCAGCTGTGTGTCAAACCTGTGTTGCAAAAGCTATCCAACCAGTATGCCAATGCTTCCAGGAGATATATATATACCACTACATGGACAATATCCTACTAGCTGGACCATCTGGTGATAAGGTCCAAGAGGCACTGCCTGCCTTAAAACACGCGTTACAGACAGCAGGACTCCAAATTGCCCCTGGAAAGGTACAGACCCAAGCACCTTAGGAGTATCTGGGGTGGAAGATTTTACAGCAAACCATTCAACCACAGCAGATATCCATTAATGCAGATGTTAAGACACTGAACAATGTCTCTGCTGGCAGGAGCAGCTTTAGGAGCTGCTTCCTGGCTTCCCCTTGCTTCTTGCCAGCTGCTGCCCACTTGGGCTCCTGTCTCATTATTACAGTCCCTGACAAAAGGTCCCTCCCCAGATTTTCTGCAAGTCCTCCTTTAGGTACTGGAAGGCTACTATAGGGTTTCTCCAGGCTGAAAAGAACCATCTTTCTCAGCCTGTCTTCACTGAAAAGGTGCCCCAGACTTTCAATCCCCTTTTTGGCCTCTTCTAGACTCATTCTAATACTTCTGTGTCCTTCCTGACCTTGGGCCCCAGAGGTGAATGCAGTACTCCATGTGGGGTCTCACAAGAGCAGAGTAGAGAAAAAGAATCACCTCCCTTGACCTGCTGGACAAAATTCCTTTGATGCTGCCCAGAAAACATTTGGCTTTCTGGGCTGCAAGCACACATTGCCAGCACATGTGGAATTTCTCATCCACCAAAATGGATGAGAAATTCTCCTCTCTATCTATCAGAGCTGCTCTCTATCCAGCCTGCATTTGTGCTTGGGATTGCCCCAACCCACTTGCAGGACCTTGTACTTGACTTTTTTCAATGTCATGAGGTTCTCACAGACCCCTCTCAAATCTGTCAAGGCCCCTGTGGATGGCATCCCTTCCCTGCCACGTGTCAACTGCACCACCCAGCTTCACATCATCAGCAAACTCACTCAGACTGCACTCAATCACACTGTCTACGTACCAACAGATGTTGTACTACCAATGCTGTAAGCCCATTGGAGATGGCCACCAGAGTTGACGGGCACGATCTGCCCTCAGTGAAGCCATGTTGGCTGTCTCCAACAGCCACTGGTTGGCTGTCACCACCAGTCCAGAAAGGCAGGATAGCATAACATAGCAGAGAGGGATACTTGCAATGATCCTGTGCAAGGAGGGTGACAGAAATGTCACAGGAACATGGCATTGCCCTGCACCCACAGACTTACCATGGGGAGGTGGCTGTGAAAATTTCTCCCCCTGCAACTTCTCCTCTGCCTTCCCCTCCCATACACAGGGTGCCTTAAACCTCTTTCCCCCTTCTCTCCTCTCCCCATGTCAGCTGCAGGCAGTGCCCCCAGCCCTGCTGCACCTTGCAGAGGAACTGCTCCTGGGTGGCTGAAGCAGCTTCTCAAGTAGTCCAAGCCTGATACAAACTCCAAAGCCTCTCACAGTGTTAATGGTCCCACTGAGGGGCATTACTGACAAAGACTCCCCATAGACTTTGATTCATGGAAAACTGACTCCACAGTCAGTAAGACTGTAAAGTAGGTATGTTTATTCAGTGCTGGGCAGTGCAGGGGGTAGTCATACCAAAGTCGTGCATGCCCTAACGCGGCAACTTGCTTTGGTTATATGCAGTAAAGAGTTACATATGCATGAATTTTCCCAATATGCCTATACATATGCATAACCTATCTCTGCTTAGTATTAAAATTAGCTCCAATAAGTCATTTCCATAAACTGCTCCCATCTGTGCTTGCACAGTGTCTTCTGATGGTGGGCACTGAGGGTCGTGGGGATGAAGTAAGATGTCTTCTTGGGGTTGAACTTTTCACCTCGTCTCCTTGCACATGCTCTCTGAGCCCTTGGTCACAGTCTGGTTTGTTCCAGTTCTCAGGGTCCGAAGGATTCCTGTTATCTCGAGGCCTTGCAAGTTTGACATTCTTTATCTTGTCCTTTTATAAACAGTCCTCCTTATCTCTGAGCCATTGGTCACAGTCTGAACCATAAGGCTGGTTTGATCTGGTTCTCGGGGTCCCAGGGGCTCCTGTTATCTGGAGGTCTAAGCACACCACAGGCACATCGCAAATGTAGCACGTATTAAGCAATGAGTGTTGCCTATATATTCATTCTAAATCAATTGCTATCTAATTTCTAACCCCATGTCTCAACTTGTTAGAGCAGAAAAGTGCAGGCAATGATGATGGGGAGACCAAGGCCAAGTAAAGGCAGACGAGACTGAGGAAACCTTGATGTTCCTCATGAAGTCCAACAGTTGGACCCTGACCTCAGTGTGTGGGAAAGGAGATCGTGTACCTCCAGTGGGGTTTAGGGCTCCTGTTGGGTTAGATCAGTGTGGGGATGAGCAATGTCAAGTACAAGGCTACACGTGGACATTTCCTAGACTCTTGGAGGGGGATAAGGAAGCCTTGAGATCCTATTGCTGTAAGGAAAATGTGTCTTCTCATTGACATCACTGACAGAGACAAGAGTCAGAGATCAGAAGATAAAGACGTTCCCTCTGTTGGGGACTTTCAGCCTTGCAAAAGAACCTTGATCATAACCACCACATGCTGTCCCTGTGCTGTCCCATGTCTACACCTGTTTCCATGTAGGACTCAGATACCCACCCTTCTTTTCATCCTGCTCTCACCTGAGCACCTTCCTGCCTTGACTGATGTCTCTCCATCTGCCCTCAGTAATCCATGAAACACAAAGCCAAGGGCTGATCCAAACACCCTCTGGGTGATCTCTTGCACCCCAGGTCTGCTCATTGAGTAAGATTTCACCTCAGCTCCCATCTCACCATGCCCAAAACTGAATTTTGTGACATTTTCTTTCTCATGCTCTTTCCTATTAGGAGGAAAAACTCCATCACTGCAACCACCCCTCAAGCAGTCTCTGCATACTTCTTTACTGCCCAGAGCCTGCATGACACAGGGCCAAAGAAGCCGTCAGCCTGTGCCACGCTGCTCCAAAAATAGCCACAGAAGAACTGAGTCAAGGGGGATGATAACCCAAGTGGTCTGGGTGACCCCCACTGCCTCTATTGCTGCCCCGTAAGGGCTTTCCTCCCTGTCAGCATGTCCTGTCCCACTGGCTCCTAAGGTGTCCTTGTAGTACCCAGGCCTTCTCCTCAGAGTCCCCCCTCAGCTGCTCACGTCCAACCCTGCCCTGATGGATGCAGGTATTCTGCCCCATGTGCAACACTGGCCATGTCTCCTTGCCAACTTCAGGGGGTTTCTGTTGGCTGAAGGCTGGAGATTCCCAAGGTCAATTCCTCCTGCACTGAAGCTCCATTTTGTCACCTGTTCAGGATTGAGTGCAGATGGCTCATTCTGATCACAGTATTGATCACAGGATAACAGCATGAGGATTGTCAGGACAGTACAGGCACTAAAAGAGGTACTCGTTTGGAGGCATTTCTGACCAGGGCAGGAATTACCATGAGAACCATCTCTGAAACACCCAATGACACTACAAAGCAAGCAAAACCAGAACCAGAGTAAATGAATGTTGGGCTGTTTGTATGCTAGGGTATTTTGCAGGAAAATATATACCTATACAGACATCCATGCAATGTGGAATCTTCCAGCATCTGGTCTTGGACCCTGTGTAGAGCCAGGACCAGGCCCCAAGATCCTCTCACATTTGCTGAGCAGATAAATTCCAATGGGAATCTCCCACGTAGAATCACTGAATCTCTTTCAGCATCAATGATAATGGAAGGCACCCAGATGCAACGATTTAACTGCTTCCTTCTCCTATCTGGTTTTAGTTAGGAGCTCCTTTCTCATCCGTGACAGGCTCCTGCCACCTTTTCTTGACTTCATTTGTGTCTGGGTGGACTGCACTTGGGTTCAAAGAGGAGATCCTTAAGCATTAACTGCTCCTTGTACCACTGCTCTCTGCAGGACCACATCCCATCGAATTCCTCCAAAAATGTCCACCAGCAGGCCCAAGTCTGCTCACCTCAAGGCCTCTGCTTTGCCTTGTTCCTCTCTCTCAGCAACCTCAACTCTACCTTCTCATCCCTTGCTTTTACACCCATAACCACCTCATCTTGGTTTATAATATGATGTCCTGGAGGGCACCTCATCTTATTGGTTCCTCAGTCTCCCATGCCATCAAGATATTATCAAAAAGCTCCCAAATCCTTCTGGACATTTTGTGTAAAGCTATGCTGAAGAAGAGAGTCTGCTCCTTACAGTTTATCTGGTCAAGTACCTTTTCCAGTGCACCAAGGGATGATGTAAGGGGACCAGATCTAGACACCACATCTTGGGACCAGGTCTGGGGATGAGATCTGGGTCAGCCGTGGGCTCTGGGCTCCGTAGTCAGCACTTGGGCTCAGCTGTGGTGTGTAGGGCCTGCAGTTGGCGCTCGGGGTGAGCCGTGGGCTCTGGGTCCCGGAGTCAGAGTTGCTCCACTCAGAAGACAGTCTATTGACAGAGAGACCCACCCCAGGTGCTCTCTTGCTTGCAGAAATTTGTTCACAAGTAAACACAGAGGTTTGGGTAAGATCACTGGCATGAACAGTGAGCTGCCTGAGATGGGAAAAAGCAGAATCAGGATTATTTTGGGGTTGGACTTGATGATCTCTTGAGGTCCCTTCCAACCCCTACAATTCTGTGATTCTGTGATTATGAGTGAGGATCTTCTGCAAATGGTTCTGCCTATGTGATATCGATCAAAACAGAGATACTTGTCACTGAAAATTGTTACTTTCAGAGTTAATGCTGAGCAGGGGTACTACATTGTCTGGACAGATTACTGTCTGGGGATGCTGTTACAATTCACTGTGCAGGATTTTTATGTTAGATGAGTGGCAAGATACTTTTTCAGTTTAAGAATGGAAACTTCTGTCCGCTGTCAGGCCAGTTGAAGTCTGGTTGTTCAGCATAGGAAAGACTGTTACTTTTAGGGCAGGAAAACTAAAGCTTGAGGACAAAATGTCTAAGCAGAGTATTGTGGAAGTCATCTGACTAATGCATGCCCTCCTGGGACTCTGGGCAGCTTTTGGTCCTCTTCCAGCTTTGGTTGTAGGAGGGGAAGGAATTGCAAAGGAATACCCATGCCCTGCTGGCTTTAGAAGTGGCTAGTGAGTAAAAACCATATGCTGTGGGTATGAGTGGAAAAACCTACTGCCTTTTGAGCATGTTTTTTCCCTTCAAGGAGATATAACCCTGCACTTATAGAAGGGTCTACATTTCTAGCCTTTTATATTTATTGCTACTCCATTTGCTTTTCATTTAAGAAATTTTAACAGCCAGGGCCCTGGGCTTCTGGTATTACTCCCCAGCCCTGCCTAGCAGCCTTGGGTCCTTGTCCCCATACTGACTGTGCCGGTGCGAGACAAGCAGAGCCAGCAGTGTTACAGCTATGGCCACAGATATCTCCGCGGGATCACCTCCTTCATGCTCTCTGGCCATCCCATCATGACTTAAATCACCCAATGTCATCCCCATCCAGCAGCTGACACCCAACAGCTCCCCTGCAGGTGAAAGGAACAGGACAAGAAAGTATTTTGTGGCTGACGATTAAAGGAAAATTCATATGTTTGGCTCTCCCCTCCTGTTCCTCCCTAGGAAAGGCTTAGTCAAGAGGCTTTGTGTTGAGATTCAGCACCTGCTTGGCTTTAGGTTTCGGTCCCGGCCACACACAGATCCAGGTTGAT
The DNA here is from genome assembly GCF_009819795.1 of Aythya fuligula. Taxonomy (NCBI): domain Eukaryota; kingdom Metazoa; phylum Chordata; class Aves; order Anseriformes; family Anatidae; genus Aythya; species Aythya fuligula. Next base: position 108,832 of record NC_045590.1, read on the forward strand.
CACTGGAGAAGTTCCTTGTTTTGGACAGTAGGGGTCTCTAGAGGATCACAAAAGCTGCCAAAATTCAGCAGCGGCTCCAGTTAATACGTCAGGTGAAGTTGAGGTTTTACTTTGCTTTCCTCCATTTGACTAAAGGTTCCTTCAGCTACAGCTTCCTACATGTCTTTTTTAATCCTTTGGCATTCAGGGTGTCATGCTGTGTGCTTGGGACAAAGATTTCAGTATTGGCAACCAGAACAACATCCCTTCTCATAATGCTGTTGGTTCATTGTCATCCCATCACAGGAATTAGGCAGTTGCAGCTCAGATCGAGCTGATTCCCCACCACCTTCCTGAGTGAGAGGGTCAGAGAGATGGTGAAGTGCTTCAGCGCCTTTCCCCTGCCAAAGCTCTGCTCTGACCTCCTGCCTCCTGCCTGGGGTGTCTCAGTGCAAGCTCTTGGGGTGGCTGCCACTTTTTGGTGCAGTCCTAGATCTCCTCGCCCATAGCAGGACTGCAACTTGATGTGGCAATGCAACAAGATCTGCTCTTCTGCTCTGTTTGTCTTCCACTCTTTGGCTGTTTTCTCTAGGCTTGCCTGCAGTGTGGGGGGCTGTGGATTTCACCTGCCAGCCTGCAAATGACCTGGCTGCTATTGTAGCTGAGTTGGAGAGACCAGTATCTGCAGTGTCTGACAGCCGCCTTCCACCAAACCAAAGCCCTGGGGAATGGCTTGTGAGCCAGGACACCTCTCTCCAACAGTAAAAGGAACAGAGGGAGTGATAAACTTATTAGTGTTAGCCACTAAGGTGGGCTTCAAAGGCATTGCTTTCCAAGAGGGCCTCCAACACCTGCTAGCAGATTTACCACTATGTATAACAAAAATATAAAAACACGTGGAGTACTTGGATTGGAAAAGAACCAGCTTATCTCTGTGCAAAAGGGGGGAATGAAATGGGGAAACTAGGGAGCACCTTCAGTCACTGCTGAGTATAAAAGGTGATGGAAAATGAAATAAATGCCTGCCTCCGAGTCACCTAAATGAGCTGCCAACTTCTGTTTTGCTGCAGCTGGACATGTTTCCTTCATTATCTCCATGTACTCCTGTTGGATCTGTATCAGGGGATGAGGGTGACACTGGGTGATTTAAGAAAGCCATGGAGATGACCCAGGGAGATATCTGAATCCACTTCACTGTCAACTCTCATCCCTGTACAGTGCTCCTGTATGGCTTCACGCTGAAATGGCTAAATAGCTGAAAACATTAAAATTACCAGAGGAGGTCACTGTTGAGCAGGCTATGGATGGATGTCTTCAGAGGTGGCATTGCAAACTTGTGAACCAGGCTGTGGATAAGGTTACTACACACCTGCAGTCCCTTGAGACGGGGAGGGCTCCTGGAGGAGAAGAACCAGGGACACGGTCAGGAAGGAATCTTCTTGGTAGTCAGATGGAAAGCAGCCCTCACTGAAGAACTACAAAAAATCCAGCAGTTACTCATCCCTTATAATTAAAAAGGAGTTACATGTGCTAGGGGCACTGAGGTTTTAGAGGACATGTATTTTAGGTTTTGATATAACTGCCCAACCACTCGATAGCTTTGTAAAAAGAAATGCAATCTGGTGGTTGACCCCAAAACAAGAAGACTCATGACTGTGTGCATGACTGGTGACCCAAGGTTTATTGCGTGTTGGCCTGTTCAAGATGTGGTGCTCAAGCTGTGGTGCAGCTTGACCAGCTACAGAAGAACATAGTATAAGCTCTCTGAGGTTTAACTGTGATCACCTTGGAGACACGTCTTGTTGGAAATCTGGTATTGCCATACTTTCCTCAGTCCTTAGCTTATGTAAAGTCACCTTTTGGTGAACAGATTATCGGATATTGTTGCCATTTTTGCATACCAAAGTTTGCCACCACTGTGCATTCAACTCTAACACATTATGCAGACTGGGGGATGAATGGACTGAGAGCAGCCCTGTGGAGGCCTTTTGGGTGTCGGTGGGTGAAATACTCAACCATAAGCCAGCAGAGTGTGCTTGCAGCCCAGAAAGCCAATTGTTTCCTGGACTGTATCAAAAGGAACCCAGCAGCAGGTTGAGGAAGGTGGTTCTCATCCTCTGTTCCACTCTCATGAGACCCTTCTGGAGCACTGCATCCAGCCCTGGGGTCCCCAGCCTTGGAAGGACATGGACGTGTTGGATCAGGTCCAGAGGAGGGCCATGAAGACGATCAAGGGAGCACCTCTCCTATGAAGACAGGCTGAGGGAGCTGGGGTTGTTCAGCCTGGAGAAGAGAAGGCTATCGGAAGACCTTAGAACAGCCTTCCAGTACCCAAAGGGGGCTACAAGAAAGCTGAGGAGGGACTCTTTGTCAGAGGATGTAGTGATAGGACAAGGGGCCATGGTTTTAAACTTAAGAGGGTAGATTTAGATGAAATATAAAGACAAAAAAAAAAAAAAGATGTACATGATGAGACGTGGGAACAGGTTGCCCAGTTGTTCCACTGTGGATACCCCATCCCTGGAAGTGTTCGAGTTCAGGTTGGATGGGGCTTTGAGCAACCTGGTGTAGTGGGAAGTGTCCCTTCCCATGGCAGGGCACTGGAACTACATTATCTTTAAGGTCCCTTCCACCCCAAACCATTACAAAATTCTATAAATGTGATGTTCATAAGGAACTGAGAAAGAGAACTCAGACTTCCCAACTTTAAAGAGAAAAGAAATTAAGTTTCAGCACAGCTTGGCAACCTTTGTACCGTTGTTCACTGCATTACTTTTCTCAACAAATTATGACACTGTCCAACAGATACAGCAACACTCAGTCTCCCACAATATAAGGCAGAATTTGTTATTCGCAAAGCTCTTAAACAAACCCCTATATTTTTACTCATTTCTGCACAATGAAACTGATAAAATAGAAGAGTTATATTCTACTGAAGAGAATGCAAGGGCAAAATGCACCTCTATGCTATCAACTGTAATTGGTGGTGCTGAGTCCTCCTAGGGCCTTGCTCTAAAATAAGCCCCTCAACATTTACCAGAAAGGGGTAAATAGGGGCACAGAAGGTGCAGCCTGTTATTCCAGGCCTCTCATTGTAATCCAGGCTCTAAGCATCCACCAGCAATTAAAATAGAGAAAAGGTACAGACCTCTACCAGAAATGAGCAGTTTTGTTACCAAAAATGGTTACTTCAGTCCATACTTTTGGTTTCTTTTCTTCTTCAGGGAAAGAAGACTCCCTGATATCCGGGGGAAATTTGTCAGCTATTTTTCATGTGCTCTCATAGCCTGGAGTCTGAAGAAAAAGGAAGAAGACAGTAATTTGAAGAGAGAGTAGAATGGCTCCTTTGTGGCTTCTGGTAATATTGGGGTCATTAAAATATTTTAAAGTTCTATGAAAGTTCAGACTTTCTGAAAGCAGACACCACCACCAAACACAAGCTGCACAGATCCTAGCTCAGTCAGAATAGGGCTGCTCAAACAAATCCAGTGGAAACAGTTCAAATGGATCTGAATAAATAGATAAATAAATAAATAAATAAATAAATAAAGCGAGCTTTACTTGGTATGATGAGCCCTTCTTCTGTGGACACTGCAAAAAGAAACATTCAACGTGACTCCAAGGAAATGATATCACTACTTACAAAAAGCCTTTGTGTAGCTCCGAGGATTATCTGTCTTTCAGCAAACCTCTTACCAAGTCTTCTTGCCTTGCTCGAACGAGCTGCACAGCCTGGGACTGTGAACAAGTGCAAGTACAAAATCTTGTAACCAAGTGCAAGGTCCTGCACCTGTTTCAAGTAAATCCCAAGCACAACTACAGGCAGAGAATGGCTTGAAAGCAGCAATGAGGAGAAGGACCTGGGGGCGTTGGATGACAAGAAGCTCAACATGAGCTGGGAATGTGAGCTTGTAGCCCAGAAAGCCAACCATATCCTGGACTGCATCAAAAGAAGTATGGCCAGCAGGGCGAGGGAAGGGATTTTGTACCTCTACTCAGATCTCGTGAGACCCCACCTGGAGCACTGTGTTCAGTTCTGGGGCCACCAGCACCAGAAGGACATGGACCTACTACAGAATCACAGAATCACAGAATTGTCTAGGTTGGAAGAGACCTCAAGATCATCGAATCCAACCTCCAACCTACCTTTCAGTAAAGAAGTTCTTCCTAACATCCAACCTAAAACTCCCCTGGCACAACTTTAGCCCATTCCCCCTCGTCCTGTCACCAGGCACATGGGAGAACAGACCAACACCCACCTCGCTACAGCCTCCTTTACTGTACTTATAAAGAGCAATAAGGTCACCCCTGAGCCTCCTCTTCTCCAGGCTGAACAAGCCCAGCTCCCTCAGCCGCTCCTCTTAGGACTTACTCTCCAGACCCCTCACCAGCTTCGTCACCCTTCTCTGGACTCTCTCAAGCACCTCGATGTCCTTCTTGTAGCGAGGGGCCCAAAACTGAACACAGTACTCGAGGTGCGGCCTCACCAGAGCCGAGTCCAGGGGGACAATCACCTCCCTAGCCCTGCTGGCCACACTGCTTCTTATACAAGCCAAGATGCTGTTGGCCTTCTTGGCCACCTGAGCCTATTAGAACAAGTCCAGAGGAGGCCCACAGAGATTAATTGAGGGGCTGGAGCAGCTCTCCTATGAAGACAGGCTGAGAGAGATGGGGTTGTTCAGCCTGGAGAAGAGAAGGCTCTGGGGAGACCTTAGAGCAGCCTTCCAGTACCTAAAGGGAGCCTACAGGAAGGCTGGGGAGGGACTTTTTGTCAGGGAGTATAGTGATAGGACAAAGAGGAATGGCTTTAAACTAGAAGAGGATAGATTCAGATTAGATTTTAAGAGTGTTTTTGTTTTTTTTCCTGTGAGGGTGGTGAGGCACTGGAACAGGTTGCCCAGAGAAGCTATGGATGTACCATCCCTGGAAGTGTTCAAGGCAAGGTTGGATGGGGCTTTGAGCAACCTGGTCTAGAAGAAGGTGTCCCTGCCCATGGAAGGGGGTTTGTAGTGAGATGATCTTTATAGGCCCTTGAACCCGAACCATTCTGTGATTTATTCTGTAATTCTAGTCTCACAGGGCTAGGAACACACAGCCTTTTTGCAAGAGCTCAGAGCCTCATCCAGAAGACTGCTTGTTTGCAAGAATCATCAGTGGAGGAAAGCACAAGGGAAGGCACACTGTAGAATCCAATAAAAGTTGTGTTTGGAAGGGACCTTAAAGGTGATCCAGTCCAACCCCCCAAAACCAAACACCAGGGACCCTTCCCACCTCTTGGGACATCATGATTCTTGAAGGAGTCTGTAGGATGCAGAGAGAGTCAAAGTGAAAGGACACTGCCTTCATCCAATTTCCCCATGAATAATTTAAAAATAATATTAAACCAAAGGTAAAATAAACATTTAATAAATATTGAAATTAAAAAAATAATCCACTCATGATTGTCACTGATGACAAGAAGGTGCTTTGCTTTTAATACAGGTTGGGCTCACAGCTGAGTTTGAGGGAGCTTTTCAGAATCTGAAAACCAACAACAAACCTGTCAAAGTATTATCGAGTTCAATGCAGAAAATAGTAGTTTCCCATAAAACAATCCTAAAGAACTGAACCACCAGATCCTTAGTGTAACTTTAGGATTTTGCAGTAACTCACTAATATTCTCAAGAATATAAGCTGCACCAGCTTTAGACCAAAGCAGATGGTGCAATATTTTCTATCCTCAAGCACCCAAGAATTATAGGTAATGCACTCCCTGGATGAACCCCTGAGACCCTCTAGAGCCTGCTAGCTGCATCTTTCCACCAGTGCTGGTGCATCCTGTAATTTTATTCCTGTCTTTCTTTTCCCACTATGAAATCCATCCTGAAAGAGCAATTAGGAGTAATCCTGTGTCTGATATAAATGGGAGAGTTTCCTGCAGGACGTGCTGTAACCCATGATGGCATAGGTGGCCCTTGAGGGTTACATCTAAATGGGGCTCTCAGGTTTTGCTGCTAGTGTGTCTGCTGAATACACCCAGCTGTAAAAAGTTGTGCATATTGGTGTAAAAATCCAGAACACATCCATATCCAAAGCACATTGTTTTTCCATATCATGGTGAACTCTTCTGGCAGCCACTGACCCTGTGTTTTGCAGCATATCCTCCACAGCCCTGTCACTGTGACAGCAGGGCTGGAGACAGAACTGTTAATAAAAATCCCATGGACTTTGAGACCCAGCAAGTTTTCTCATTCCTGGTACCCTAGAGCTGAGATTGGTGGACCAGGAGGTTTCACCCATCCTGTCACCATAGATGCAGCCACTGCTTTTACCACTTGCAGGTACAGCAGCTCCACCTCATAACTGATGCAAGGCGTTAGTGCAAGATTGTACTTTTTGCACAATGCTTTTGTGCATTGCTTGTTGCAAATATCACCCAATGCGTTGTCCACTAAATGTTGCTGTGGTGAGCCTGGGGAGGCTTCAGCACCATGAAAGCCAGGCTGCTCTGGAGGAATTTGGTGACCCTAGGATCCCACCCTACCCCCTCAGCTTCAGAGTACCTCATGGGCACCTCACCACAGTTTGGGTGCTAAGAGTTACAGCGGTGAAAATCCCACCTCAATGCAGCTCAATTTCAGCTTCATCAGCAGTTTGATGGAGCCAAAACACGGGACCAAGCTGGTTCTTCTGGGATGAGGGAGTTTTCCACCCCTGGCTGCAGGGATCACCACCATCCAGCCCAGCATTGCTGTGTCCAGGTCCACAGTCCCCAGGCTGGGATTTAGGAGAGACAGCTATAATTGAAAAGCATCTGTACACATTTCAGCTGCTGGTGTCAGGCTCTCGGCATGAGTCCCAGCTGCCAGGCACTACATCCACATTCCCTGTGCCTTTCCCATTCATCCCTCCAGCCTGTCCAGCTCCTGCAGAGGTCTGGGGCCCAAATCCCTCTGGGGTTTGAGCTTTTCTCAGGATCTGCCCACCCCAAGGAGAGATGCCAAAAAGTGCAGGTGTGGGGCATTGGGAGGAGTGGTGATGCCAGAGAGGGTGAAACCATAAAATATAGAATGACTCGAGTTGGAAGGAACCTTAAAAATCATCCCATAGGCAGAGATGCCACCCAGTAGATCAGGTTGCTCAGGGCCTCATCTAACCTGGTCCCGAACACCTCCAGGGATGGGGCATCCGCAGCTTCTCCAGGCAACCTGTGCCAGTGCCTTACTACCCTCTGAGTGAAGAATTTATTCCTAGTGTCTAATCCATTTCTCTCCAATGTGGAGATCAGGATGTCATGTGGGACCATGTCAAAGACCTTGCAGAAGTCCAGCTTGGTGACATCAGTTGGTTTTCCACTGTTGACTGATGCAGTCACCCCATCACAGGCCACCAAGTTGGTCAGGCATGATTTGCCCTTGGTGAAACCATGCTGGCTGTCTCATCTTTGTCTTGCATGTCTCGCCCTTGTCTTGCCTTGACATTGCTTCCAGGAGTATCTTTTCCATGATCTTTCCTGGCACAGAGGTGAGGCTGACCTGTCTGTTCTTCCCTGGGCTCTCCTTTCTACCCCTTTTAAAAATGGGAATGATGTTTCCCTTTTTCCAGTTACTGGGAAGTTTGTCTGGCTGCCAGGACTTCAAATATGATGAAGGGAGGCTTGGTGACTCCATCAGCCAGTTCCCTCAGGACGCTGGGAAGCATGTCATCGAGCCCCATAGTCTTGGGTGCTTTCTTACCCAGGGGGATGTGCTCTAAGTCCTTGTGTTCTGAGGGAAACATCCTTAAGGAGCTGCCAGCTCTGCTCAGCTCCTTTTCCAGCAGACACTGGGTGCTGGAAGTCCCCCATCAGGATGACAGCGTGTGAGCATGATGCTTCCTGTAGCTGAAGCAAGAAGGCCTCATCCACAGGCTGCCCTTGGTCAGGCAGCCTGGAGCAGACCCCGACCACAAGGTGTCCTTTATTGGTGTGGTCCATAACTCTTACTCACAAGCTCTCAGCCCAGCTAGCTTACTGCCCACAACACTCTTGCCCCACCTGGATAGCTGTGCCCCATCCAGCATCAGCACACCTGGCCCCTCAAAAATGCACCCAATGTCACAGAACCCAAACCCTTGGGCATGGCACCAGCCTCTCAGCTAAGCATTCACTTGTCCCATTTGTCTCCTTCTTCCTGGGTCCCAGTCGCCAACTGGGAGGCCAAAGGTGAACACTACTTGTGCTCCCCATCCCTTCGATATTTTTCCAAGGGACATAAGATCCTTTTTATATTTCAGAATGTCCTTGCTAGAGCATCGCCTTGCTACTTGAAAATGTAGGAAGGTGTGGTGGTCTTTCGGACCCAAGAGAATTGTTAGCCCTAATATCATGAATGTGGACCCCAGGCAGGCAGAAATTCTCTGTGGAGAGATAGTCTGGACGGCAAATGGGAGCCTTGGTGCCTCTTGTAGATGAGTCTCCAATGACTTAACACCCTTCATGCCTTCTTTGTGGCACTGGTTTGGATACAGTTGGGAGAGACTGAGCCCACCCTGTGTGTTGGTCTTTCTGAGGTCTTTACTATTTCTCCCCGAGTCTCCTCTCTCCTGCCTTAGGACCTCATTTCTATTGTGCAGGGGCACTTCAGGGGCAGGGGGAGGTTTCTTTTCCAGCTCTGATCAGACAAGGGTCTGCTTTTCCTTGTCCTGTGAGTCCAATACCCTTCCAATACCTCGCTCTGCAAGCATGGCACCCAGAGGAGATTCAGGGCTTGTGGGAAAACACAGTTATAAAAAGGCAGAACAACAGAGAATTTTATTAACTTTCAGCATCTCAGCTGATTTTCACCTCTCCTTCCCCTGTGCAGCGGGGCTCCTCTCACTTGGCAGATCACAGAACTAAACAACGGTTTGGGCTGGGAGGCACCTTAAAGACCATCTCTTTCCAGGTGCCCAGGACACCTCCCACAAGACCAGGTTGCCCAAAGCCCCATCCAACCTGACCTTGAGCACTTCCAGGGATGGGGCATCCCCAGCTTCTCTGCATGACCTGGACCACTGTCATCATGAAGAATTTCTTCCTAAGATCTAATCTAAATCTACCACCTTTTATTTTTAAGCTGTTACCCCTTGTCCTGTCTCTACACAACCTGATAAATCCCTCCCCAGCTTTCTGGTGGGCTCCCACGAGAGATGGGAAGGGCTGGCATGCCAGTGGCAGCACTCAGCACCCCTCTGGGCTCCCTGGGCAGAGCAGGGTGAGCCTGGAGGGAGGAGGTTTTTTTGTCCAGCCGACATGCACCGGGCTCACACCAGGTGAGCTCCACTTTGGTGCAAACAGCCCAGACCTCAGCGGCTTCACTTGTGGAACCCCTCTGCTGACATCTGCCACCCTTCGAGCTGCTGATGCCCATTCTCCTGACCCCCACCCCACCTCCTCCACATCCAGCGTCATCCCAGCTCATTCGCTCTGCTCTCTTCAGACTTTTGTATTACCCAGTCCTCGTGGTGCAGATTATCCCGCCTGTGGCAGAGCCTTGCATAGCTCAGAGGGAGCTGAATCCCACGTTGATCAGGTTTCCGTCAAGCACTAAATTCACCCTGCGGCTCCTCCCAGCCCAGCTGTGTGCCTGGAGGGCTCATGCTTGGTTCTTCAGCTCATTAACCCCAAGGAGACTGCTTGGCATCTTAACTAATTACAGCAGGGATGACAGCCTCCTCACACACACGTGCGAGTAGGGGAGGTTGGACCCATTTCTGGGTTCCCCTGCTGTTACTGAGCCGTTTTTGCAGCTGCTCCTACCAAGGCCTTGCACCAGCCTTAATGATTTCTGACTGATTGCTCTCCTCCCACTTCTCTGTCAACCTTTGGCTGCTTTTCCCTTGGCTTCTCCTTGCCACCCTAGCACATGTGTTAATCAAGCATTTTGTCATCATGAGTGATGTTCATTAGCAGCAGGCGAGGTGCTGAGATGGGACTGGCATCCCTGACCCCCCTCCTCCTCCCCGCCAAAAATGCTGCCCCAAGCATTTCTTCTCCTTCCCTTGCCTGCAGCACTTTTCTGGCACTGCTTGCTGCCTCTGACCCTTACACCCAGGGTGCCGCGTGTGGACCAAGTTTTCACCCCAGCCCACAAGAAGACCCTGGCCCAGACCTTAGGACCCCATTGCTGCCTGTCCCCGGGGCTGATGGAGATGCTGACTAATGGCACAGGGCGAGGGTACCAGCGGGTGGTGTGGGTACACCCTCCCCGCTACTGCAGCTGCCATCACCCTGCTCCCCAGCACCTGCAGCATCCCTCACACCCCCTCCTGAGCCACTGCCTGGGGCACAGCCCTGGGTAATGGGGGCCTGGGGGCTGCCTGCTGCTGCCTCCTGCCTGTCGCCACCATCCAGCCGAGCCCCGGTGTCCTGTGCTGTCAGCCACGGCAGGGACAGGTATTTCTGCACCTCGATGGCCGGGCTCCGGCGGTCGGGGTCCAGCCTCAGCAGGCGACGGAACATCTCCTGTGCCCCATAAGCAAAGCCCTGCCAGGATGGAGGCGCCTCCCGCCCCTCCACACCGCTCTGCCAGGTGCTGAAGTCCTCAAACTGGGGGTCAGGGCTGGCAGCCACAGCCCAGGGGAAGCAGCCGGTGCAGAGGCAGAAGAGCAGCACGGCAAAGGCCCAGACATCAAGGCTGGAGTCCAGCTCCAGAGTGTCTGAGCCCTGGAGCAGGCAGAGCTCTGGTGGGGAATAGGGCAGGGTGCTGGACATGGCACGAACGGCAGAGCCCTGCAGGCGGGTGAGCCCGAAGTCGCCCAGCTTCACCCGCCGGCACTCACAGTCGAAGAGCAGCACATTGTCCAGCTTGACGTCCCGGTGGACCAGGGCCCGGCTGTGCATGAAATCCAGGGCCTCCGCCAGCTGGGAGGCGCAGCGTTTCACCAGCACCTCCGCCAGGCCCTCCTGCAGGAACGGCAGCCCTGTCACCACCTGCCACAGGGCGTGCTGCAGCCCCCAGCACCCTGACTGGTGCCTCCAGCATGGGCTTCACCCCATAACAGCCCCCAGACACATCCCCATGCTGCTAAGTGTGTCCCAATTCACAACAAGAGGTTGGTTAGGGTTAGGGTTGGGGTTAGGGTTAGGGTTGTTTGGGTTCCTGCCCCCTCCCTGCACCCCCTGCCACGCCACCCCAGTACCTTCTCCTCCCTATTCCCTCCCCAGCAGCCCCCCAGCAGCCCCCCAATCCTTGTCAGAGTCCCTGAAATTCACGCACCCCTGGGGTGAGGAGGGTGCACAGGTCCCCAGCAGGAGCGAGCTCCTGCCCGAAGGCAAAGTGCGTGGCGCTCTCGAAGGCGACGGGCAGAGCACGGATGCAGGCAGCGTGGCCAGAGAGGCACAGGGCGATGCAGTACTCCCGCAGGAACGCCCTCCACTCCGTGTTCTCCTTCAGCATCAGCTTGAGGACCACTGGTGAGCCTGACAAGCCGGGAGAGGGTCAGCAGCTCGGAGGGATGCTAGGGGTGAAGTGGCCATGGGGTGAATCAAGACAGGGACCCCCCAAAGCTCCTCACCACCATCCCGGGGCTCGGTGAGCACCACACGGCCATAGGTGCCGCTGCCCAGCTCCTCCAGCACGGTGTACTGCTCCTCCAGCTCCTGCCGTGGCACGGCCTGGCCCGTCTGCACCATCAGCTGCTCCAGGAACACCTCGTTGTCCTCCCCGTCCTCCTCTGACTCCTCCATGGGCCCTGCAGAGCCAAAGCACCCCACGCTAGTGTGATGTCCCCCCCCCATCGCACACAGGGGAAGCCTGGGGACACCCAGCTGGTGCTGCCCAGTCCAGCCCAGCTTAGTCCAGCTGAGCGCAGCCCACACCAGTACAGTCTGAAACAGCCCAGTACAGCCCTCTTCAGTCCCGTTCAGCTCTCCCAGCCCAATGCTGCCCAGTCCAACCCAGTCTAACCCAGTCCAATCCAGTTAGCCCAGTCCAGCCCACCCAGCCCACTGCTGCCCAGTCCAGTCCAGTCTAGCTCAGCTCAGTCTAGTGAAGCGCGAGGTCCAGTCCTCTTCAGTCCATCCCAGTCCTGCTCTTTCCAGCCCAGCCCAGTCCAATGCAGCCTAGCCCAGTCCAACTCATTCTAGCCCAGTCCAGCCCAGCCCAACCCAATTAGCCCAACGCAGCCCAGCCAGCTTGCTCTGCCCCCATGGACAGCCCCACATCCCACCCCACATCCCCCCACAGCAATGGGTGAGTGCTGGCTCTGCCCTTTGCCCACTCCCTGCCCTTCTCTCCTCCATCCTCAGCTGTGAAGCAGGACCTGGACCCTTCTCCCATCCCTCTGTCTGCAGCCCCCTGCACCGGCACAGCCACAGGGGGGTCACAGCCACCCCTGGGGTGCACAGGGCAGGAACAACAGCCCTGTTCCCCCCTCTCTGTCCCCCAGCCACGGGGTCTGAGCCATGCAAGAAAGCCGCAGAGTGAAAGCTGGCATCCACTGGGGTTGCACAGGGACGGCCCGAGCGGCGCGAGGCTCACCGGTGTCTCTGCGCTGTCCCTGGGGCACGGCGCGGTGCCACCGGCCCCGCAGCCGCCCCGGAGCCTGGAGCCGTGACTCAGATTTTCCTGCGCGCTCCAACGCCGCTGGACCCAGGGCAGCGCCGGCCCGTGCTAATCTCTCCCGCTCGGGCTGGGAACATGTGTCAGGCACAACGCGTGCCGACCTCCAAACATAGGCAGGGGCAGGACGGACGGGGCATTGCGTGGGGACAGACGGACAGGATGGAGAGAGGCACGGGGGGACTGACGGACAGAAGGGAGTATGGAAAGGAAAAGACAGACGGGGCAGTCCAGGTGGGGACAGGCGGGATGGAGCACAGCAGGCAGGGGCACGTGGAGCATGGTGCATGGCCAGGTGGAGAGAGCACCGAGGGCATGGACAGACAGACAGACATGGGGCATGGCACAGGGGGAACAGACAGGTCTGGGTGTGTGGGTGGGTGGGAAGACCTGCGGGAAGGGACAGCCGAAAGAAGGAACAGGGTGTGTGGGGGGGGACAGATGGACAGGGAGCTGTGTGGGATGGATGGATGGATGGACAGAGCAGAGGACAGCTTGCAGGGGTGGCTGGACAAATTGTGGTGTGTGGGACAGGCACCCTGCTTGGACGGACGGACGGCGCAGGGATGGACAGACACGTGGCATGGAGCACTCTGTACCAGTGCACTGCTAATGTCAGCATGAACGTCACAGCTCCTCGACACCCCCAAACCACTGACTCCCCCACAGAACACCTCCAGCAGCACTCCCCACACTGTCACTCCCCTGTCCCCTGCTTGCAGCAGCTCCCTGACCACTGCTACCACCCCACAAAGCCACGGCCCCAGCCTGGCCAACACTTGCTGTATGTTCGTTCCTCCTCTGCCTCAGTTTCCCCACTCCCATGTCTGGGGCCTTCTGTGCCCCCTCCCCAGTGTCTCAACACACTGCCCCCTGAGGTTTGCCCCTATTCCCATGGAGGTTTGCCCCACTGGTCCTATGGAGCTGCGGGAGCAAGCAGTGGGCACCAGACCCCCCAGATGTGGGGCAGGACAGTGCGGGGACAGGTTTTGGGGTGTGTGTAGGGATCAGCCCCAGATGATGGCCCAAAGATGGGGGGCACTGACCCCAGGCTGACACCGTCCCCGCACGGAGCCCCCTCTGCCACCATCCCTGGCATCCCCTCCCTGCCCACAAGTGTCCCCGTGTCCCACCACCCTGACTCACATCTGGGCCCCTCTGCAGGAGCACTCCCGGGGTCTATTTTGAGCTGGGGCTGGCAGATCCTTGCTGGTGGCACACACACACACACACACACGTGTGCGTGTGTGTGTGCGCGTTGCCCTGCCAAGGAAGCAGTGCCGAGACGCAGAGCACCCAGCACCCGTAGGGGCAGGAGGAGCAGGCACCAGTCAGGCTTTGCCCCACAGGAGATACCAGGGGCCCCTGGGTGGCACTCTGGCACCGGGTGGGGGGAGCAGAGGGTATGAGGCTGGGCTCATCCCTGCGTCTGCTCAGCGCCCCAATACCAAACCCGCCCCACAGCTGCACCCCTGAAGCTGCTCCTGCCCTGTGCCCCTGAGATGTGCCTGCCTCCTTCCTCCTGCCCCAGTTCCCAAGCTATATCCCTCCCTCTCCCCCTTTTCCCATGTCCATATCTCCCCTATCCCCCTGTTCCCATGTCCCTTCCTCTCCCTCTTTTCCCATATCTATACCCTTTCCCCCTTCTCCCCTGTCCATACCACTCCCTTTCCCCCTTTTCCCACACCCACAGACCTCCCTCTCCCCCTTTCCCCATGTCCATATTCCTCCCTCTCCCCGATTTCCCGTGGCCTGCTCCCTCCTCCCCATTTCCCATATCCTCATCCACCCCACTCCCCAGTTCCCACGACCATATCCCTGCCTCTCCCCGAGCCCCCTGCCCTGGGGGCTGTTGTTTCTCCCTCTCCCTCCCCACCTGCTCTTTCCCCCCATCCCAGCTGCTTACGGCTGCCCTGACCCCGGCCCGCTGGGAGGTAATTAATACTTGACAGCACATTAACAGGACCCGCTTGGCACGTGGCCGGACGGGAGAAGGTCACATAACCCCATCACTCACCCTGCCCTCTCTGTCCCCAGTATGGGGAGCAGAGGCTGCTGCTGGGGTTGTTCCCCCTGCCCTGGAGCAGTGGTTTTGGGGCTGGCCCCCTGAATTGCCCTCCTGCCCTGCCAGGAACCATCCCCAGGGGCCGGTGCCAGCCCCACGGCTTCCAGCCCCACCGGCACGTCTCCGGCCCCAGCGGCATGCAGAGGATGCAGAGGACAGGGACAGGCAGTGGCCTTTGCTGGCCAGGTCCCCAGTGCGTGGGAGGGAGCGTGGTAGCCAGGCTGCGGGGGTGGCTGGGGGCGGAGGTACCAACAGCTGCGGGGGCACCGAAATAGCCAGCGGGCAGCCGGGCCAGGTGGCGAGAGCTCAGCCCCGTCCCTGTCCCTGGGCTGGGGACAGAGCCCGGCATGGCCCCATGCTGCAAGAGGAGCTGGGGACGTCCCTCTGCCCCCGATTTGTCCCCTGTCCCCTTCTACTGCCAGGGAAGGGGACAAGATCCCCAATAAACACCACCACCCACAGTCCCCAGCTGCTGCCCCCAAGCTCATTGCCCCCCCAGTCCCCATTTCCAACTCCCTGCTCCTCTTCTCCTCCAGCCCCCATTGCCCCCCTCCCTGCCTCCTTGCCTTCCCATTGCTCCCCACTGCCCCACTCAATGCCCCTCTGACCTCTCCAGGCCCCACTGCCCCACTCCATGCCCCTCTGCCCCCCTGTTACACTGCAATCCCCCAATCCCAGCCCATCTGCTCCCCACTTCCCCGTGCCCAGCCTCTGTGCCCCCTGTGGCCCCCATTACCCAATTCCCTGCCCCTCTAACCCCTCAGTTCCCATTACCCCACTCCCTGCCCCTTTGCACCCCCTGATTCCATGACCCCACTCCTTGCCTCTTTGCCCCCAGTAGCCTGCCATTACCCCACTCCCTGCCCCTCACTGCCCCTATTGCACTACATCCAGCCTCCCTGCCCCCATTATTTTTTCCCCCTACCCACTCTCCCCCCCAGCAGGGCAAGGCCTGGCCCTGGCCCCACGGCTGAGAGCTGCTGGCGGGCAGCCGGTCCCATCCCCCGGCTGGGCTGGGTGCCGGGAGCGGACAGGTGGCTGGCGGGATTAGCGCTAACGAGATGTTTCATAACAGGGTCAGGGGGCCGCGGGGGAGGGCCTGGGCAGGGGGCCAGGCTGGGCACGGTGCCGCACCTGGGGTGGCCAGGACCCCTGCCCCACGCAGCGCACAGCACGAGAGCCCACAGCCCTGTCTCGGTGTTATGGCTGCTCTGCCTTTAATAACGGGACAGGGGGCATCAGGGGCTGCAGCAGGAGCTCCCACACCCACTGGTGGGCTTTGTTGGGGCAAAGACAGCCGTGAGCAGGGTCCTGTTTGGGTTTGGGGTCCCCCCGCTGGAGGCGTTGCAAGACGTGATGGCAGCAGGGATGGCCATGGGCAGAGCCGCGGTGCTCAGGGGTCCTGTGAGGAGAAAAGGCTGAGCATGGCCACATCCCGCCCCGCAGGGCCCTGTGGCCACACCGAGCCTCGCACGGGGCAGCAGGGACCGTGCCGCACCTGGCAGACCACGCCGACATCCTCGTCATGGGTGCAGTCGTGGTACCCCCAGGCTCGGTGAGCACAATCTTGCAGGGTCCCCTCCTTGCCCTGGCACCGCACGTCATCCAGCCAGATGCGCCCGGTGCCGGGCCCGAAGCGTGGCCGGTCCCCAAGGAGCTCTGCCGGCACCTCCCTGCAGCCCAGCTCCTGGCACACCACCGCCGCATTCGCCGCACTCCAGCCGTCGTCGCACACCGTGCCCCAGCTCCCGTTGCGCTGCACCTCCAGCCGCCCCGCGCACCGCCCGGGGCCCCCAGACAGCCGCAGCCCAAATGGCTCTGCAGGACGAGATTTGGGGTCAGGCCAGGCCCAGCCAGATCATCCCCACTCCAGGGCGAGTGCCCTGCAGCCTTCCACACGCTCACCCTCACAGTCAACAGCAGCCAGTCGGTCTGAGGGGCAGGACGGGGCGTCCCGTGGCTGCAGGATGCAGTGCGCCAGGGCTGGCTCCTGCCCCGAGCACTGCACCTGCTGCAGGGCCACCGGGGGCCCGTCTGCCGCCGGGGGGCTGCAGGGCGCGGGGATGAGGCGGGGGCGGCCGCAGCCCAGCTCCCGGCAGAGCACGCGGGAGGCCGCCCGGTCCCAGCCTGAGGCGCAGACGGAGCCCCAGGCGCCATCCTGCAGCAGCTCCACACGTCCATGGCACCGGGACCGGCCACCCACGAGCCGGACGGGCACTGTGGGGGGAAGAGCGCAGCAGGGATGCATAGGGAAACGGGTCCCAGTATCCCCAGTGCAGTCCCCAGCTGCCCAGAATGGCCCTTGTACAACCCTGGAATAGCCTGCCCACAAGAGCCTCAGTCTGCCCAGCACAGCACCAGCTCAGCCCCAGCATGACCCCAGTCTCCCCAGTGTGGCCACACTTTGCCTAGAAGAGCCCCAGTCTGCCCAGCACAGCACCAGCTCAGCCCCAGCATGACCCCAGTCTCCCCAGTATGGACACACTTTGCCTAGAAGAGCCCCAGTCTGCCCAGCACAGCACCAGCATGACCCCAGTCTCCCCAGTATGCCCATACTTTGCCCAGAAGAGCCCCAGTCTACTCAGTCCAAGCCCTCCCCCCTATTGCCCCTGCCCCAGTGCCTGCCACATCCAGCAGCCACTGACCCCAGGGCACACAAGTGGCACCCAGGGGACACCCCCTTCCCAGTGACACCCAGCAGCACCCACGTACCAGATCCAATTACGGCGCCACAGCACAGAGCTGGAGGGTGAGAAGGAAGAATTGTAATGGGATAAATGGGATAAAGGCACCAGCACCCATTCCATTAACCCCCCCTCCCCAAGGACCCTCCCCAGCTGACACCCCCATGTGCCTCAGCTCTACACCCACCCCCCACATACCCCCCGGCTCTGTACCCCCCTATGTGCCCCCCACCCCCCGGTACCTCACCCAGGCACAGCCCCAGTCCGTGCAGCCCCCCCATTTTGCCAGCCTGGGGTCCCTCCACCCCGAGGCCACCCTTTTAACGAAAGTCCTGGGGCTGGGAGGTGGGGCAGAGGCTGGGGGGGGGGGAAGTGAAAGCCAAAGGGAGGAAGGGAAATGGGGCAGTAGCCAGGCAGGCGCCAGGGGAGGGCAAGCTGGGAGGGCCCCAGATGGGGGCTGGAAAAGGGGAACCCCCAAAATGGGGTGAGGAGGGCACAAAGGGGATTGCCAGCCTCAGGAGCCTTGGCCCTGGCCTCCCTGGGGGGCTGCAGGGGGAGATAGGTGAAGGGAAGGGCAGCAGGGCACGGGGGGGCAGCATCCCAACAGCCCCACGACTGCTGCAGGCACCCCAAACCTGCACAGGGGGGCACACCCAGCAGGCTGTGGGGTGCCCAACACCCCCTCCCCAGGACCACAGTGGGTGCAGTCCCCATACCCTCCTCCCCCCCCCCAAAAAAAAAAAAACAAACATTGCTCAAGATGATTTGGGGAACCAGCCCAGCTTTATTTCACTTGCAGCCCCTACAAAGACCCCCCCGGGTGCCCACGGCCCCATAGAGCTGGGGGGGCCCCCCCAGGAGGTGCTGGCCGAGGGCAGACAGCCGGCCCAGGCGGCGGGCAACAGCCTCCAGGCGCTGAGCCCCCCGCCGCTGAGCACGGGCCAGGGCCCGCAGCTGCCCCCGCAGCCCCCGCACCTCCCACAGCAGCACCCGCAGCAGGGGGGCCATGCAGGGACCCCCCTGACCCCCCACCGAGGGGGGTGTTGGCACTGCTGGTGGAGCTGGACCTGTGGGGAGAGAAGCAGAGACACAGTGTGCGTCATTGTGCCCCCCCGCCCCAAGCCCCTCAACAACCCCCCAGCACTGGGGGCCCATCTCAGGGGTCCCAGGCAGGGACTGCTGCCCCCCCCAGTCCCATCCCATAGACCTACCTGCACATGGGGGCCCAGGCAGCATGGGGCTGTCAGGGGGTGTGTGGAGGAGCTCTGTGGGTACTGGAAGAGTCTGGGTACCAAGGGTCTCCATAGGGTGCTGGGGGCGGACTGGGGGTCCCTGGGTGCCATGGGTCTCCGTAGGGTGCTGGGGAGGGATTGGGGCTCCTTGGGTGCCAAGGGTCTCCACAGGGTGATGGGGGAGTGATGGGAGTCCCTGGGTGCCAGAAGTCCCCATAGGGTGCTGGGGAGGGATTGGGGGTCTTTGGGTGCCAAGGGTCTCCACAGGATGCTGGGGAGGGATTGGGGGTTCCTGGGTGCCAAGGGTCCCCACAAGGTGCTGGGAGTATGGGGAGGTCCTCTGGGTGATGAGCAACTTTGTGGTGTGCTGGGGGGCTGCTGGGGGTCCCTGGGTGCTGGGGGGCTCTGGGGATTGCTGGGGGGGTGCTGGGGGGGTGTGGGTGTCAAAAATCCCCATGGGGTGCTGGGTGCGTGCTGTGGGGGTCCAGGTGCTGGGGCGCTCCGTTGGATACTGGAGGGGTGCTGAGGGGCTCTTGGAGCTGAGGGTGTCAGTGAGGTTCTGGAGGGGTGCTGGGGGGGTTGGGGTGCCAAGCAACTTCACGGGGTGCTGAGGGGATGCTGGGGGGCTCTGGGAGATGGGGGGCTCCATGGGGTGCTCCGAGGGGGCAGCAAGCGTGTAAGGGCTGGTGGCAGCTGGAGGGAGCACAGTGAGTGCTGGGGGACTCTGGGGACTGTGGGTCCCTGGTGGGGACTGGGTAAAGGGGGCTGGGGGCATCCAGGAGCTGGGGGACTTTGCAGGGGGGTGCTGGTAGTGCACAAGCTCCATCCAGGCAGGGGGTGTCTCCACACCATGCTGGGTGTGTGCTGGGGGTCCCTGGGTGTTGGGGGTCCCCTCAGGCCTCTGGGTGGGTGCTGGGAATCCCTGGGTGCTGGGGTTCCCCAGGGGGCTCTGGGTGTGTTCTAGGGGTCCGTGGGTGCTGGGGGTCTCCTCTGGGTACTGGCTGGGTGCTGGTGGCTCCTGGGTGCTGGGGGGCTCTGTGGGGCGCTGGGAGCCCAGACCCAGTTGGACTGCAAGGGCAGGGGGGCTGGCCGGCCACAGGGTGGGGGGCAGAGATGAGGGGTGTGATGGAGATGTGGTGGGGGGCACAGAGACCCCAGTGATGCCCAAGCCTGCGCCAGCACCTGGATGGGGAAGAGTCCATGAGACTACCCCCTCTCCTTCCCCTCCTGCCCCCCTTTCTTTGTCATCTCCTCTTCTTCTGCCCCTCCCTCTCAAACCCTTCCACCCAACAGCAGCCCATCCCATCCCATCCCATCCCATCCCATCCCATCCCATCCCATCCCATCCCATCCCTCTCCTCCTCACCCCTATGCACCCATCACTCTTCTGTTCACCTGCCCTCCCTCCCCTTCTCCTCACCAACAGTTCACCCATCCACAATGCTCCCCATGTTACCTTCTGGATCTGGTCTTGTTGTGGGATGTGTGCTCCACATGGTACCTTCTGGGCCTGGTTCTGATGTGGGATGCGTGCTCTCCATGGTGCCTTCTAGACCTGCTTCTGCTGAAGGATGTGTGCTCCTCATGGTTCCATTGATATCAAAATCATCTGAAGGACTTGTCCCCCACGTAGTACCGTCTAGACCTGATGCTGTTGCAGGATGTGAGCTCCTCATGGTCCCGTCTGGATTTGGTTCTGTTGAAGGGTGTGTGCTCCACGTGGGAACAACTGCTGTGGGACGGGCACTCTGTAAGGTATCAGCCAAGCCCAGTTCTGTTGAAGAATGTGCACTCTGCGAGGTGCCATGTAGACCTGGTTCTTCTGGAAGATATGTGCTCCTCATGGTACTTTCTGGACCCAGTTCAACTGTAGGATGTGTGCTCCTCATGGTACTTTCTGGACCCAGTTCAACTGTAGGATGTGTGCTCCTCATGGTACTTTCTGGATCCAGTTCAACACCCAATGTGGTACCTCCTGGACCTGGTTCTGCTGTGGGCTGTGTGCTCCATATGATATCAAACAGGCCCAATTCTGCTGCAGGACTTGTGCTCTGTGTGTTGCCTTCAGGATCCAGTCCTGCTGTGGGATGTGTGCTCCTCATGGTAGCTCCTGGGCCTGGTTCTGCTGTGGGATGTGTGTTCATCATGATACCTCCTTGGCCTGGTTCTGCTGTGGGATATGTATTTGCCATGCTATCTTCTGGACCTGGTTCTGCTGTTGGATGCGTGCGCCACATGGCACCATCTGTATCTGGTTCTGCTGTAGGATGGGTGCTCATCATGGTATCTTCTAGACCTGGTTCTGCTATGGGATGTGTACTCATCACGATACCTTCTGGACCTGGTTCTACTGTGGGATTTGTGCTCCACGTGTTACCTCCTGGACCTGGTTCTGCTGTGGGATGTATGATCCTCATGGTACCTTCTGGACCTGGTTCTGCTGTGGGATGTATGATCCTCATGGTACCTTCTGGACTTGGTTCTGCTGTGGGATGTGTGATCCTCATGGTATCTTCTGGACCTGGTTCTGCTGTTGGATGTGTGCTCCACATGGTACTTTCTGGCCCTGGTTCTGCTGAAGGATGTGTGTTGCCTCTAGGATCTGGTTCTGCTGAAGTACCCCTCTGGGTACTGTTCAGATTTAGTTCCGACACAGGACGTGTTCTCATGGTACCTTCTGCACCCAGTTCTGCATCCATAGGACGTGTGCTCCTCATGGGACCTTCAGGACCTGGTCTTGCTGAAGGACGTGGATCCCAGGTGGTACCACCTGGCCCTGGTTCTGCTGTGGGACGTGTGCTCCGTACAATATCATCCAGGCCCAGTTTTGCTTCAGGACGTGCACTCCATGTGCTGCCTTCTGGATCCAGTCTTGCTGGAGGATGTGTGACCCTGATGGGACCTTCAAGACCCGGTTCTGCTGTGGGATGTGTGCTCCCCATGGTACCACCCAGATCCAGCACTGCTACAGGATGAGTGCTCCTTATGGTCCCCTCTGGACCTGGTTCTCCAACGTGGTGGTTCCTCCACGTGGTAGCACCTACTGGGAGCACCACGGTGGGGGCTGAGTCTTGCCCTGCTTTGGGCCATGGGTGCCACCCATCGGTTTGGGTGGCACTAACAGGATCCCGTCCTTCCAGCGTCTGGGTGCTCCTGGTGGCACCAACCAGACCCCAACCTGCTTTGGGCTTGATGCCTTGCGTGGTTCCCACCGAAACCCAACGTGTTGGGCTCATGGTGGTCTGTTTGGCCCCCACCACAACCCGCTCAGCTTTGGGCTGGGTGATCTGCACAGTGCTGAGCGGATCCTGTTCTGCTTTGGGCTGGGTGACAGGGATGGTACCGATCTGATCGCGTCCTGCCTTGGATCTGTTGGTGCCAGATAGATCCTGTCCCACTTTGGCTTTGGTGGTGCCAACTGGATCCTGTCCTGCCTTGGATCTGTTGGTAGCAGGTAGATCTTGTCCTGCTTTAGGCTTGGTGATGCCAACTGGATCCCGTCCTGCCTTGGACGTGTTGGTGCCAGATAGATCCTGTCCTGCTTTGGCTTTGGTGGTGCCAACTGGATCCTGTCCTGCCTTGGATCTGTTGGTGCCAGCTATATTCAGTCCTGCTTTGGGCTTGGTGATGCCAACTGGATCCCGACCTGCTTTAGACCTGTTGGTTCCAGCTGGATTCTGTCCTGCTTTGGGCTTGGTGATGGCAACTGGATCCCGTCCTGTCTTGGATCTGTTGGTGCCAGATAGATTCTGTCCTGCTTTCACCTTGTTGATGGCAACTGGATCCCGTCCTGCCTTGGACCTGTTGGTGCCAGCTAGATTCTGTCCTGCTTTGGGCTTGGTGGGACCACCAGGCTCCCGTCCCACCTTGGACCTGTTGGTAGCAGGTAGATCTTGTCCTGTTTTGGGCTTGATGATGCCAACTGGATCCCGTCCTGCCTTGGACCTGTTGGTAGCAGCTAGATCATGTCCTGCTTTGGGCTTGGTGATGCCAACTGGATCCCTTACTGCCTTGGACCTGTTGGTGCCAGCTGGATCCCATCCTGCTTTGGACCTGGTGGGACCACCAGGCTCCCGTCCCACCTTGGACCTGGTGGTACCAGCCGCACCAGGTCCTGCCTTGGGCTTTGTGCTTTGGATGACGCCAGCAGGATCCTGCTCTGCTTTGAGTCGGGTGATCCTGATGATACGAATGGGATCCCGCCCTGCTTTGGCTGGGGTGGTGCTGACTCGATCCTGTCCCGGGGGGCGCTGGGTGATGCTGGGGATGGTGCTGGATGGCTCCCGACCCAAGGGGCGCCGGGTAGTGCTGGGGATGGTGCCAACTCGATCCAGTCCTGGAGGCCACTGGGAGGTCCCCGTGGGTGATGGCAGGTCCTCTGGCCCTGCAAGAGTGCAGGGGGGGGCTCAGTCCTTGTCCCAGCCCCATCCTGTGCATGGGGGCCCCTCTGTCCCCTCAGTGCCCCCAGGGTGATGCTCCCTGCTTGGGAACCCTGCCCACCCCCAGGGGCACCCAGGGCCAGAGGCTAGGGCATCCCTTGGGGACAGGGACTTGAGGACACAGAGAGGGACCCCAGCAGGCAGGGGCTGCACGGGGAGGGCTCTGTGCCCCCCCAGACCTGCTCCAGCCCCCAGCCACGACACGGAGCAGGGATCAGGGTGTCTGCCCCGTCCTGGTGCCATCCCACCTGCGCAGATGACAGCGGCATCCTCATGGTGGTTGCAGTTGTGCCTGCCCCAGGGCTCAGCCGGGCAGCGCCGCAGCGTGGGCTCCGTCCCCTCGCAGTTCACCTCGTCCAGCCAGACAGGGCCGGTGCCGGGGCCAAAGTGGGCGCTGCGGGGGGCTTCACGCGCCACCCCACAGCCCAGCTCCCGGCAGACCACGGCCGCGTCCGGCAGCCCCCAGCTGTCATCGCAGACGGTGCCCCAGCGCCCAGCGTGCAGCACCTCCACGCGCCCCGCACAGCGCCCGGGGCCCCCGGCCAGGCGGAGCTGGGCTGGAGCTGAAAAAGAGCTGGCGTCACACCACTGCTGGCCACCGGTGTCTGGGGTCAGGGTCTCCATCCTCGTTCCTTCATTACAGCATCCCGACTCCTTCCCCGTGCTCCTTCCCTTCTCCAACACCTGTTCCTGCCCCTCTCCGTCCATGTCCATGCCAAGTGATCCCAGCTCCGTCCCTGCTCCATCCCCCTCAATCTCAACTTCATCCCCTCTCCATCTGTCTATCCCAGCTCCATCCCAGCTCCTTCCATGCCCCATTCCTGTTCCTTCCCTGCTCCATCCCCCCTCCATCCCCGGCTCCTT
The DNA here is from genome assembly GCF_009819795.1 of Aythya fuligula. Taxonomy (NCBI): domain Eukaryota; kingdom Metazoa; phylum Chordata; class Aves; order Anseriformes; family Anatidae; genus Aythya; species Aythya fuligula. Next base: position 132,655 of record NC_045590.1, read on the forward strand.
CCCTGCTCTATCCCAGCCCTTTCCACCCTCCTTCCTTTCCAAACTCCAACCATGCCCCATCCCCACTTAATCCCAACCCCATCCCCTCTCCATCCCTTCTCCTCCTACCCTTGCGCCCCATCCCAGCCACGGTCTGGCTGCTCGGGGCAGGCTGGGGAGAGCTGGGGATGTGGGGCCGGGTGGTCTCGTGTGGCACGGCAGAGGGGGGCACCCGAACTGGGCTGGTTGGCAGCTGGTGGGGACTGGGCTCCATGGGGTCCACAGCGGTCAGCTCATCTGGGTGATGCAGGACAGCAGTGTGAGCCCTGCAGTGCACCATGCATACGTGCCACACTTTGCCTGTCCATGCACTGCGCCCTGCAGCACTGCACTGCTCAATCACCAAATCTGCAATTTAGCCACGGCAGCCCCCTGCTCATGCGCTGCACCAGGACCGCGTGGGTGCTCACTGCACAGCCCCTGTGTGTCTCCACAGCACTGCACGCACTGCATGCAGGCCAGGAGCACACCAGGGCGCGTGCACGCAGCCTAAGCACTATCCCCAGCAGCCGGGGCACTGTGCACGCCTGGCACACGGAGCAGGTACCTGCACAGACGACAGCCGCGTCCTCCCGGTGCTGGCAGTCCGTGATGCCCCACGGGGCGGCCGGGCACTGCAGCAAGGTTGACTCGTTCCCCTGGCACCGCACGTTGTCCAGCCAGATGGGGCCAGTGCCCTCGCCGAAAAAAGCCCCACGGGGAGCAGCCAGCGCAGCGCCGCAGCCCAGCTCCTGGCAGACCACGGCCGCGTCCTCAAGCCCCCAGCCATCATCGCAGACGGAGCCCCACTGGCCGGCATGTAGCACCTCCACGCGCCCTGCGCAGTGACCCTCGGCCCCCACCAGCCGCAGCGTGGGGGTCCCTGGGGAAGAGACCGGAGTCAGCAACAGTGCAGGGAGAACAATTCAAGTGCCACCCACCAGCAGGGTGCACAGGGACAGGCAGGGCTGCGGGCAGCAGCTCCTGGGTGTGGGTACAACGCACACCAACGCTGTACCTGTGCATGTCACGCTGGTGTCCTCCGTGTGCCCCGTGCAGCGTCTGGGACCCCCAGCCGGCCGCGGTGCCGTGTCACCTGCGAGGCAGTCAGTGTCACTGTGGGGTGCACAGCGTCCCCTCCTCGCGTGGCTGGGGACATGGGTGTCCCTGGGGATACCACTCACCAGGTGCTGGGGTGCTGGCGGTTGTGGTGGAGGGCGGAGGGGGCTCCATGGTGCCCAGGGAGAGGAAGGGGTGAGCTGTGGGGAAAGGCAGTGGGGCAGGGGTCCTGTTTAGCTGGGAAAGAGCCTGGCAGAAAAAGACCTGGGGACATTGGTCAACAGCCAGGGGAGTGGCTGAGTCACTGGAAGTATCCAAAAGACACGCAGATGTGCCTGGGGACCTGGTTTGGTGCTCGACTTGGCAGTGCTAGGCTAATGGCTGGACTTGAGGACCTCCCAGCTCTTTTCCAACCTTTGCGCTTTTACCATTTCTGCCTTTCCTCCCCCCCGGTGCCGGGGTCGCAGCCCACCTGAGCACACGGCGCTGGCGTCCTCCTCGTGGGTGCAGACATGGCTGCGCCAGCCCCGGTGCCGGCACTGGGCCAGGCGCCCCTCGCCGCCGCGGCACCGCAGCCCGTTCAGCCAGATGGGGCCGGAGCCTTCCCCAAACCAGGCGCCCGTGGGGGCGGCCAACGCGGTGCCACAGCCCAGCTCCCGGCAGACCACGGCCGCGTCCGGCAGCCCCCAGTCGTCGTCGCAGACGGTGCCCCAGCGCCCAGTGTGCAGCACCTCCACGCGCCCCGCGCACTGCCCCGGACCCCCAGCCAGGCGCACCGGGAACAGGCCTGGGGAAGGGAGCAGACATCAGGCAGTGGGGCTGCCGGCACCCACCGGGAACCCCCTGGGACCTGCTGGGACCCCTGCATGCACTGGGACATGCTGGGAGGCTCTGGGACCTACTGGGACCACGGCGTGCTCCAGGACTCGCTGGGACCTACTGGGACCCCGGTATGTTCTGGGACCTACTGGGATGTGCTGGGACCCTTTTGTGCTCTGAGGCCTTCTGGGACCTGCTGGGACTCTTTACCTAAACCCACTGGAACCTACTGGGACCCAGTGGCACCCCGTGTGCTCTGGGAGATGCTGGGGACTCCCAGACTTGCTGAGACCTACTGGGACCCACTGGGATCTACTGTCACCTGCTGGGAACCTTTCCACACACCAGGACACACTGGGACCCACTGGGACCTACTCAAACCCACTGGGACCTACTAGGAACTGCTATGACCCAGTGGGGCCCATGCATGCTCTGGGACCTGCTGGGACCCACTGGGATTTTCTGGGACCATTTGCACAGACCTGGACCTGCTATGACCCACTGGGACCCCTGCATGCTCTGGGACCTGCTGGGATGGTTCCCACACACCGGGACCCACTGGGAGTCACTGGGACACACTGGGAGCCCTGCACAGCTGGGGACCCACTGCAGGCTCCCACTGGCTGGCAGTGACTGGGATGCACTGGTGCAGGTACCCCCCCAGCCCAGCCCTGTCCCAGTACCTGCGCCATGGGGAACCAGCAGCCCCACTGGAGCCGAGAGAGGAGGGTGAGGGGAGGCCGCAGCTGGCTGAGCCCCTCCTAGCCCCCACATGGGGCCACGAGCAGCTTGGAGCCCGTAGGGGGCTTCCCAGTGCCCAGCACCATTCCAGAGTCCCATTCCCAGTGCCCCGTGCCCTCAGACCAGTAACCAGTGTCCCACTCCCACTGCCCCATTCCCAGTGCCCAGTTCCCACCGTCCCACTCCCAGTGCCATTCCCAGTGGCCTTCCCATTGCCATTCCCATGCCTCCATGCCCCATGCCTCCAAACCAGCAACCAGCGCCCCATTCCCAGTGCCCCATTCCCAGTGCCCCAAGTGCCATTCCCAGTGCCCCATGACCAGTGCCATTCCGACCACCCCATTCCCAGACCCATGATCAGTGCCCTGTGACCACGCCCTTTCCCAGTGCCCAGTGCCTTTCCAGTGTCCTTCCCAGTGCCCAGCAACCACAGACCAGTGCCCAGTGCCCTTCCCAGTGCCCCACACCCAGTGCCCATTGCCCCACATGCCCAGTTCCCTTCCCAGCACCCTATGCCCACCACAACCCAGAACATCCAGTGCCCTGCACAGCGCCCCACAGCCTTCCCAGTACCCACCGCCCAGTGCCCAGCACAGCCTCCAGTACCCACTGCAATTCCCAGTGCCCTTCCCAGTGCCCCATTCCTCCCCCACTGCAGGGCTCTAACTGGGAGCAGTGCCTACTGCATTGCCTGGCACCCCCCATGGTGCTGCTGCAGTGCCCCATGCAGTGCCCTGTGCCCCTTGCAGTGCCCCCATGCAGTGCCCAGTCCCCTGCTGTGCCCCGAGCCACCCAGCCTCTTTGCAGTGCTCCTGCAGTGCCCGGCCCCCATGCGGTGCCCGGGGCAGTGCCCTTCCCTTTCCAGTGCCCGTTGCAGTGCCCACACCATGCTCAGTTCCTATGCGGTGCCTGTGCAGTGTCCAGCGCAGTGTCCGGCTCCCTGCAGTGCCCGCGTGGTGCTCAGTGGGGTGCCCAGCACCATGCAGTGCCCAGCACCATGCAGTGCCTGGGTGCTCTCTGTGCAGTGCCCGTGCAGTGCCCAGCCCCTCGTTGTCCTCACCCCTTAGCCATGCAGTGCCTGTGCCCAGGCTGTGCAGTGTGCAGTGCACTGCTCCGCTGCCCCACGCCATACACACTGCTGCACTCATGCAGTGCTCGCCACTTGCAGTGTCTGAGCCCTGCCACGCCGTGCCCAGCACAGTGCCCATGCAGTGCCCATGCAGTGCCAGTGCAGTGCGCCCTGCTGGATCTGTGCCATGCCCAACCCCTCAGTGTCAGTGCAGTGACCAGCGCTGGCTTCATGCCACGTGCACTGCAGTGCCCGTGCAGTGCCCGAACCCTCGGTGTCAGTGCAGTGCCCAGTGCTGGATCCACATCACGGGCACTGCTGCGCCCATGCACTGTCCACGCACTGCTCGGTGCAGTGCCCGTGCAGTGCCCAGCACAATGTCCACGCAGTGCCCGTGCAGTGCCTGTGCAGTACCCGTGCAGTGCCTGTGCAGTGCCCATGCAGTGCCCATGCAGTGGCCTTGCAGTGACCATGCAGTGCCCATGCACAGCCCCCCCTCCCAGCCCCCACACCCATGCCATAGCCGTGCAGTGCCCATGCAGTGCCCATGCAGTGCCCATGCAGTGCAGTGCAGTGCAGTGCAGCATGGTGCCAGGCGCTCACCCAGCAGCAGCAGGGTCGGGGCCATGGCGGGTGCCGGTGCGGGGAGGGCGGGATGGAGGAGCAGCAGCAGCAGCAGGAGGAGGAGGAGGAGGAGGACGGTGACGGGGCCGCGCGGCTGGGCCAAGGATGACTCAGTCCGTCCGTCCGTGCGGCTGTGTGTCCGTCCAAGGCCGCACCCGGCCCCCCTTGGCCGGGATGAGAGGGGCCGGGGGGGGGTGACACAACTTAGGGACCCCCCTGGGAGGGAACACCCGGGTGCTGCTCCCCCCTTGCAGGCCAAGGAATGGGGAAGGGGGGTCCCGGGGGGGCTGGGGTTAACGCTGGGGGGGCCCCGGCACATGCAGGCGCCCACGCACCCACGTGGCAGGAGGGGGGGGATGGAGACGCACACGTGGCTGGGGGGCGCAGGGCCACGTGTGAGCACCCTGCACCCATGGGCCCCCCCCGGGCACCCCCATGCGTGGCAGTGGGGGCACACTGGGGGCAGTGGGGTCATGCTGGGGGTCAGCAGGGTCAGTGGGGGTCAGTGGGGGCACACTGGGGGCAACAGGGCCATGCTGGGGGTCAGTGGGGTCAGTGGGGGCATTCTGGGGGCAGTAGGGTCATGCTGGGGGTCAGCAGGGTCAGGCTGGGGGTGAGTGGGGTCAGTGGGGGCACGCTGGGGGGCATTGGGGTCATGCTGGGGGTCAGTGGGGTCACACTGGGGACAGTGGGGTCATGCTGGGGGTCAGCATGGTCGGTGGGGTCAGTGGGGGCACGCTGGGGTCAGTAGTGTCAGGCTGGGGGTCAATGGGGTCACACTGGGGGCAGTAGGGTCATACAAGGGACCAGCAGGGTCAGTGGGGGTCAGTGGGGGCACACTGGGGGGCAGCAGGGTCATACAAGGGGGATCACAGGCCACATACTGGGCATCACCACGGCCATACTGGGGGAGAGTGGGGCCGCACTGTGGGGTGGGCATTAGGGTGTAGGGGACACAGGGGCTATACTGGGTGTCTCAGGGTCATACTGGGAAGACTGGGGCAGTAGTGGGTGGGATATCGGTGGCATAATGTGGGGGGCATCAGGAATATGCTGGGGAGGGGGGCACAGGGGCCATACTGGGGTACAGTGGGGCCTTAGTGTGACTGGGCCACATAAAGCGGGGATACTGGGGCCACGCTGGTGGGCAGTATGGCCATACTGGGCATACTGGGGCCATACTGGGGCACAGCAGAGATGCCAAGAGCTATGCTAAGGGGGCTACTGGGGCCACACTGGGGGCCTGTGGGGGGTCCCCCAAGCTCGGCAGGGTTATACTGGGGAGCACTGGGCAGGGAGGATGGGGACAGAGGGGCCACACTAGGGTCACTGGTCCATACTGGGAGAGGCGCAGGCACAGCGTATCCGTGTGCGGGGCCGCACTGTGGGGCAGTAAGGCCGACCCTGGGCTCGGCAGGGCCGTGCTGGGGCCCAACTGGGCCGTACTGGGAGCTGTGGGGCTGTGCTGGGGGCCGAGGGGCTTCCCTTGCCCCCCCTCCCAGCGCGCCATGGTCTGAGCCGCTCCCCCCCGCCCAGCCCAGCCGGTGGAACCGCCCGACCCCGCCCCTAGCAACGGTCGCCATGGCGACGCCCCGCGCCTAACAACCATCACCAGGGAAAGGCCCCGCCCCCCTGCCCCGCCCCTTTCCCCGCGCGGGAAGGAAGGAGGCGGTGCGCGCCAGCAGGGTCCGTTTATTGGTCGGGTCCGGGCGGAGCCGGTGCCACCGCGGCGCTGCCCCCCCGGCTCCCGCAACCCCGTGCTTATAGGGCCCCCCCCCCAACTCGCCCTGCTGCAGCACCGCGAGGGGTGGCCACTGGGCGGCTGTGGGTGGCCACTGGGGGCACTGGGTGGCTGTGGGTGGCCAGCATGGGCCCCTGAGTGGCCACTCGGGCCACTGGGTGGCCACTGGGGTCTCTGGGTGGCCAGCAGGGGCCACTGGGTGGCTGTGGGTGGCCACTGGGGTCCTTGGGTGGCCAGCAGGGGCCACTAGGTGGCCAGCAGGGGCCCTTGGGTGGCCACTGGGGGGCTGTGGGTGGCCAAGAGGTGCTCTTGTGTGGCCAGCAGAGGCCCCTGAGTAGCCACTGGGGCCACTGAGTGGCTGTGGGTGGCCACTGGGGTCCTTGGGTGGTCACCAGGGGCCACTGGGTGGCTGTGGATGACCACGAAGGGCCACTGGGTGGCCAGCAGGGGCCCTCGGGTGGCCACTGGAGCCACTGTGTGGCTGTGGGTGGCCAGCAGGATTCCTTGGATACCCACATTAGCCATGGGGTTGCTGCGAGGTGGCCGTGAGGTGGGGGCTGCGGTAGCCCTGGGGGGGCCACGGTGGCCCTGGGGGGTCCGTGTGGCCACCCCGGTGGCAGCAGGGTGGCCACGGGGTCCGTGCCGCTCGCCCCCCCCTCAGAAGGTGTGCACCAGCTGCGCCCCCGGCAGCGCCTGCACCCCCTGCACCACCGGCAGCTGAGGGGCCGGGGGGCCGGGCAGCAGCTGCACCACGGCCTGTGCCCCCCCCTCGCCATCCGCTGCCCCCCTCTCCCCCCGCCGCGGCTCCCCCCTGAGGACCAGGACTTTTGGGGGTCCCGCAGGGGTCCCAGCCGAGGGCTGCGCGCCCGCCCCCCGCAGCACCAAGATGCTCCGCAGCCCCTCGGCCGTCTGCAGCACCCCCAGCCCCACGGCCGGCGCTGCTCCCCCCTGCACCAGCAGCACCTCCGGGGCCGCAGGGCCCCCCGCCAGCGGCACCCCGGGGGGCTGCGGGGCTGGGGGAGCCCCCGCCGGGGGCTGCAGGTGGAGCGGGGGCACCTCCACGGCCTGCAGGTGGAGGTCGGGCACCTCCAGGGCTTGGAGCTGGAGGTCGGGCACCTCCGCGGGCTGGAGGTGGACGCTGGGGGCCTCCGGGGGCTGCGGGAGGGTCTGGAGCTGGACGCTCGGGACTTGGGTGGCTTGGAGGTGGAGGTTGGGCACCTCGGCGGTCTCCAGTTGGACACTGGTCACGTCCGAGGTCTGCAGCTGGATGTCGGGCACCTCGGTGGCCTGGAGATGGACGCCGGGCACCTCCGAGGGCTGCGGCAGGGCTTGGAGCTGGACGTTGGCCACCTCGGCGGCCTGCAGCTCGATGTCGGTGACCCCCGGGGGTTGTGGCAGGGCCTGGAGCTGGATGTTGGTGACCTCCGAGGGTGGCGGCAGGGCTTGGAGCTGGACGTTGGTCACCTCGGTGGCCTGCAGCTCGATGCTGGTGACGTCTGGGGGCTGCAGCTGGACGTCGGCCACCTCGGTGGCCTGCAGCTGGATGTTGGCCACCTCCGAGGGTTGCGACAGGGCTTGGAGGTGGACGTTGGCCACGCTGGCCACCTCGGTGGCCTGGAGCTGGATGTTGGTGACCTTTGAGGGCTGCGGCAACGCCTGGAGCTGGACGTTGGCCACCTCAGACGGCTGCGACAAGGCTTGGAGGTGGACATTGGCCACCTCGGTGGCTTGCAGCTGGATGTTGGCCACCTCCGAGGGCTGTGACAAGGCTTGGAGGTGCACGTTGGTCACCTCAGCGGCCTGGAGCTGGATGTTGGTGACCTTCGAGGGCTGCGGCAGGGCTTGGAGCTGGATGTTGGCCACCTCAGAGGGTTGCGGCAGGGCTTGGAGCTGGACATTGGCCACGTTGGCCACCTCGGTGGCCTGGAGCTGGACGTTGGCCACCTCAGCAGCCTGCACCTGGACGCTGGTGACATCCGAGGGCTGTGGCAGGGCTCCCAGCTGGACGCTCGCCCCCTCTGCTGCTGCCTGTCCCTGGGGGGCACCTGCCTGGCACGGGGGCTGCTCAGGGAGGCCCTGCAGGAGGAGGACACCGGGACCTGGTCCCTGCGTGGTGCCGGCCACCGCCTGCAGCCGCAGCCCAGGCAGTGCCGTCCCCGTGCCGGGCACCAGCAGAAGGCTCTGCCCAGGGCCCGGAGGCTCCCCTCGGCGTGGGGTGGGCTCGGGGGGCGGCCGTGGGGCAGCGGGGAGCAGGATGAGCTTCTGCGGGGGTGGCGGGGGGCTGGGGATGAGCTGCAGGCCCTGCGCCGTCTGCACCAGCAGGAAGGTCTGGGCGTCGGGGGCTGCCACCTCCAGGCTGAGGGTGGCCTGCAGGACGGGGCCGTCGCGGGGGGCGGCGCGGGGGGGCCCCTTGGGGCCGGCGGCGTGGGTGCGGAGGTGGCGCTGGAGGTAGGAGGCCATGACGAAGGCCTTGGGGCAGAGCGGGCACTGGTGGGGGCGGGCGCTGGAGTGGGTGCGCTGGTGGAGCTGGAGGTTGGAGGAGTGGGTGAAGGTCTTGCCGCAGTGGGCGCAGGCGTAGGGCCGCTCGCCCGTGTGGGTGCGCTGGTGCTGGCGCAGGTTGGAGGTCTGCGCGAAGGCCTTGCCGCACACCGGGCAGGCGTGGGGCCGCTCGCCCGTGTGCAGCTGCCGGTGCCGGCGGAGGCACGAGGTGTTCTTGAAGGCCTTGGGGCAGTCGGGGCAGGCGTAGGGCCGCTCGCCCGTGTGCAGCCGCAGGTGGTACTGGTAGTGCGAGGACCACTTGAAGGTCAGCCCGCACTCGGCGCACTTGAAGGCGCGCAGCCCCGTGTGCACCCGCTGGTGGATGGCGAGCAGCGAGGAGCGCTTGAAGGCCTTGGGGCACTCGGAGCACTTGTAGGGCCGCTCGCCCGTGTGGTCCCGCATGTGGTAGCGCAGCCCTGAGGAGCCCTTGAAGGCTTTGCCGCACTCGGTGCACTGGTAGGGGCGCTCTGCCGGGGCTGGAGCCGCCGCGCTCGGCACCGGGGGGGGCCGCGGGGCCTCCGGCTGCGCCGGCGGCGGGTGCTGCTCGGCCGAGTGGCCCCGCTGGTGGCCCAGCAGCCCGGCCAGCTGCCCGAAGCTCTTGTGGCACAGCGAGCACTTGTAGGGCCGCTCGGCGGCGTGGCTGTGCCGGTGCCGCGCCAGCCCCGAGCCGTTCTTGAAGGTCTTGCCGCAGGTGGGGCAGCGGTGGGCTGCTGGCGTCGCCGCCGCCTCCCCCGGCGTGGCCGGCCGGAGGTGGCCGCGCTGGTGGCCCAGCAGCAGCTCCTGGGTGGCGAAGGCGAGCTGGCACTCGCCGCACTTCCAGAGCATCCCCACCGCCTCCACCGCCTCCAGCAGCAGCGGCGGGGGCTGCGGCGGGGGCGGCGCGGCGTGGCTCTGCAGGTGCTTCTGCAGGCAGGCGTCCGAGACGAAGGCCTTGGGGCAGGCCGGGCACTTGTGGGGCCTGGCGGCGGCGTGGGTGCGCTGGTGCAGGAGGAGGTTGGAGGAGTGGGTGAAGGTCTTGCCGCAGTGGGCGCAGGCGTAGGGCCGCTCGCCCGTGTGGGTGCGCTGGTGCTGGCGCAGGTTGGTGGACTGGGTGAAGGCCTTGCCGCAGGCGGCGCAGACGTAGGGCCGCTCGCCCGTGTGGATGTGGCGGTGCCGGCGGAGGCTGGAGGAGTTCTTGAAGGCCTTGGGGCAGGCGCTGCACTTGTAGGGCCGCTCGCCCGTGTGCTGCCGCAGGTGGTACTGGTAGTGCGAGGACCACTTGAAGGCCATGCCGCAGAGCGCGCACTTGAAGGCGCGCAGCCCCGTGTGCACGCTCTGGTGGATCTGCAGCAGCGAGGAGCGCTTGAAGGCCTTGCCACACTCGGAGCACTTGTAGGGCCGCTCGCCCGTGTGGCTGCGCTGGTGGTAGAGCAGCGCCGAGGAGCCCTTGAAGGCCTTGGGGCACTCGGAGCACTTGTAGGGCCGCTCGCCCGTGTGGGTGCGCTGGTGGTGGATGAGGCGCGACGACCACTTGAAGACCTTCCCGCACTCCAGGCACTCGTAGGGGTGCTCCCCGCTGCCCGACGCCGCCCGCCCCGCTGCCAGCTCCGGCTGCTGCGCGCCCACCATGGCGGCTGCCCTGCGGAGATAGGGTGGGGATGGGGGCGCTGCACCCGGCTGGAACGGGGACGGCAGGGACAGACCCTGCGGATTGGGACAGGGATGGGGACAGGGAGCGGGGCTGGCTGCAGGGATGGAGATGGGGATGGGGATGGGGATGGGAAGGGGGATGGGGATGGGGATGGGGATGGGGATGAGAATGGGAAGGGGAAGGGGGATGGGGATGGGAATGGGAAGGGGGATGGGGATGGGGATGGGGACAGGGAGTGGGGCTGGCTGCAGGGACCGGAATGGGGATGGGGAGGGAGATGAGGATGGGGACAGGGATGGGAAGGGGGGAGGGAGATGGGGATGGGGATGGGGAGGGGGATGGGGATGGGAAGGGGGATGGGGACAGTATGGGGATGGTGAGGAGGACAGGGAGAGGGATGGAGATGGTGATGGGGACAGGGATGGGGATGGGGATGGGGATGGGGATGGGGATGGGGACGGGGACGGGGACGGGGACGGGGACAGGGAGCGGGGCTGGCAGCAGGGACTGGGATGGGGACAGAAATGGGGACAGGATGGGGATGGGGACAGGGACAGGGACAGGGACAGGGAGCAGGGCTGGCTGCAGGGACCACGATGGGGATGGGGACAGGGCCTGTCCGGGGGAGGCAGCCCAAGGGACACAGGCAGGGGGCGTGGCAGGACCCGCGGTGGGCGTGGCCATGGTGGCGATGGGCGTGGTTATGCAGATGAAGGACGCGGCCGGGCCAATGGCGGTGGGCGTGACTAGCCCGTGGTGGGCGTGACCAGACAGGTGCTGGGCGTGGCCGCCCCGGCGGTGGGCGTGGCCCCGCGGGGCGGAGGGGGCGTGGCCACCGCTCCGCACCGCCCCCGCCCCTCCGCCTCCGGGCAGGAGACCCCGGCGGCCGCGCGCCCTTTAAGGCCCCGCCCCCTCCGGCGCCCGGCGCAGGCGCCGCCGTCACCGCCGCGGCCGGGCCCGGCCCCGCCCCGCCCCGCCCCGCGCCGCTGCTCACCTGGGCGGGGGGGGCCCGCGGCTCCCCAGCCCCGTCCCGCGCGGGCAGGGCCCGCTCCGGCCTCCCGGCGGCCCCGACACCCGCCCGCCCCCGGCGGCGCGCACGGCAACGGCGGCGCCCCCGCGCACGGCCCCGCCCCCGGCCCCGCCGCGCGGCCCCATTGGCCGCGGGCCGCCGCGCGAGGCCTCCTGGGAGATGTAGTCTGCATCGCCGCCATCTTGGCGCCGGGAGGGGAGGAAAGGGAGGGGGGCGGGCACGTGACCGCCCGGTGCCTACCGGCGAGGCGGCGTGACGTCACTGCCGGGCCGGGGAGCTCACCCAGTGCTCCCAGTGCCCTCCCAGTGCCCTCCCAGTGCCCTCCCAGTGCTCCTCGTGCCCCCCCCGACTCCTCAGTACCTCCCAGTACCCCCAGTGCTCCCCCAGTCCTCCCAGTGCTCCCAGTTTCCCCCCAGACCTTTCAGTGCCTCCCAGTACCCCAGTGCTCCCCCAGTTCTCCCAGTGCCCTCCCAGTGCTCCTAGTGCCCTCCCAGTGCTTTCCCAGCCCCCCACAGTGCTCCCAGTGCTCCCCTAGTTCTTCTCAATGCTCCCAGTGCCCTCCCCCAGTGCCCGCAGTGCTCCCCCAATGTTCCCAGTGCCCTCCCAGTGTCCCCCAGTGCTCCCAGTGTCCTCCCTGACCCACCAGTGCCTCCCAGTACCTCCAGTGCTCCCCCAGTTCTCCTCAATGCCCCCAGTGCTCCCAGTGCCCTCCCCCAGTGCCCCCAGTGCTCCCAGTACCCCCCCCCAGTGCTCCCAGTGTCCTCCCAGACCCCCCAGTGCCTCCCAGTGCCCACAGTGCTCCCCCAGTGCTCCCAGTGCCCCCCTGTGCCCCTCCAGTGCTCCCAGTGCCCTCCCAGTGCCCTCCCAGTGCTCCCAGTGCTCCCCTGTGCCCCTCCAGTGCTCCCAGTGCCCTCTCAGTGCCCTCCCAGTGCTCCCCCAGTGCTCCCAGTGCCCTCACAGTGCTCACAGTGCTTCCCCAGTGCTCCTCAATGCCCCCAGAGCCCCACAGAGCTCACAGTCCCTCCCAATGCCCTCCCAGTCCCCCCCCCAGTGCTCCCCAGTACCCCCAGTTCTTCCCCCAGTGCTCCCAGAGCTCCCAGTGTCCCCAGTGCTTCCCCAATGCTCCCAGTGCCCTAGCACTCTGTCCGCAGCCCCTCTGCACCCCCCCAGGACCCCCAGGGCACAAGGGAGCCCCCACACGCCACAGCTCATGGTAAAGTAAGTTGTAAAGTGGGTGTGCCTTTATTCTGGCGCCGGGACTGTGAGGCATAATTCCTCAAAGTTAGGCTCACTCCAAACAATGCGTGCCCTAGCTATATACGGTGTAACTTTACATGTGCATTAATTTTCATAATGCACTTATGCATATTCATAATGCCCGTCTTATATTATAATTAGTTCTGAGAGCTGATCTACATGAGGTCCTCCCATCTGCGCCTGCGTACTGCTCTGGAGGTCGTCTCTGGTGGTCTCTTGCGACGAAGTCAGGCTCTTCCTTCCCCATATCTGAAATTTTCACCTTTTTCCCCTGCGCTTGTGCTTTGAAGTCCTTGGCTTTGGTCCAAACTACAGGAGTGGTTTCAGCTGGTTCTTGAGGCAGGCTCTTCATCTTTATCAGGAGCTGTCCTTTGTGAGGGGCCCCACAACTTCTTGCTTTGGTTAATTTGCACAGTAGTTAGCAGCAACATCTACTTGTTCAATACAACAATCTAGGTATTCATTACTCAGCATCCCATCTACCAAGAGTCTCTTAACTCCCTCTCTCAGTGTGAGCAAGCATGTGTGTGCATGCTCGTGTGAATGTTTGCACATGTGTGCATGCATGTTGGAGTAAGAAACAGGTGCTAAAGGGTTAACTGTGGAACTAGAGCAGGCCTGGAGAAGTCGCCCAGTGATGATTTTGCAAGTTTTGCCCAAAATCAGCCACAAGGACAGGAGTGAAGCATGGAATATCTACAGGACGGCCCAGGAAAATGAGGGACATCCACAGCCCAGACCAGTGTGCAAAATGATCAAACATGAGCTAGCAGGAAGGTCATGATGACTTTATCCCATGCTTCACAGATAAGAATACATGGCTTTCAGTTGCCAGCCTGTTATTTTTCAAGTTTCTTTCGACTTTTTTTGCTCTGTGAGGTGGCAATATTTCTTCGCTTATCTGACCTGACACCATGATTTTCACCTAATTGCACTCAGGAGTTTTAGCTAACAGGAATATATATCGTAGAATAGCCACATGGACAGGACTGAGACGGATGGTCCTGGAAGATAAGGGATATCTATAGCCCAGGCCATAGTAAACACTAATTAGCAAGAAAAGCAATAAAACGGGAAGATAACACATTCCCTGTAAAGCAGGAACCGGTTTAGCCAAGTTTTGCGCATGAGGTAAAAAGCCCATAGTGAGGAAGATGTACAGCCTTCATCCCAAAGACCCTGGCCCCCAGCCACCAGAAGAGTCTACGTGTGGGCAGCCAGGAGGAATTAAAGGCAGAGACGATGGAAATGATTTCTCATTGGAATAAAGAACTCATTGTAATAAAGACTGCCCCTTCGGGGAGAGGTTATGAATATTCATAGGTGTTTCCTTTACCGTGTAACCCCTTCTGTATAAATACAAGAGGAACTACCGCGGTGGGCGCGCACGATTGTGGTGGGCTGACCCCCCGTGCTGCCCAGCGCTGAACAAACATACCTACTTTACAACTTTACAGTCTGTGGAGTTAATTCCAAAATCCATCAATTTTGGTGAGCCAGACAGGACACAACTCTGCTTGACTGTGGGACCGACTGTGGAGTGGACGCCCCTAGGTGCACCCCGAGCATTTTCCTTCGAGGAGCCTCTGCTCCCAGCTGCTCACCTCGGGGGTAGACAACGACATCCTGAACCCACGGATAAATGGGATGTTTTACAACGGGACCAGTAAATCGTAGAGAATACCTACATTTGGCCAGGGCTGCCGATAAACCACAAAGAGACGTCTGGAGTATGGCATAGTCCCCGTACAGGACAAAGGTAGCCTGCGGGTCCATGGGGATTTGCTAAGTGATAAAGTGGTCAAGGGGATTTGCTGACTGATTTTGGCTGCCAGCGATCTTGGGACCAGATCGAGCAAATCCAAAGTTACTGCTGCATCCCAGTATCGAGAGCCAGGACGGACCTGCTAAAGGTTGTATAAGAAGTAAGAGAAGGGTAAACGGGCTTCTCACAATTGTGACACAAACACCTGGGTAATATTTGCAGCTGCTGGAGGGGTAATAACTGTAGTAATGATTGTCTGTCTTATTTGTGAATGCCCAGGTATCTCGTTTTGAAAGTATTTGTAAAAGTGCATGTGTTTGAGACAAAGTATTGTTGTGAAGTGAGTGGCTCTGTGAGGAACACAGCCAGAGGCGATACAAATGAGTTCGGTTGTTGTTCTAAGTGATATATTCTTGTGATATGAACGAGAAGTGCGAGGGGTCTCTTGGTGTGACTGCGTGATTGTGCTGTGTGAGTGCGGGGTTCTGCTCTGTGGTTCTGTATTCTCTGCAAGGGGAACGGCCGGAGACAAGCAAAGAGTGCAACAGACCGAAAGGAAGTGCTGTTTTATCCAAGTATTGATTAGTGGTGCCCAATACACGGGCCTGGTGGTGTATCTTGTAATCCTATTTTGTTCTGAAATGTTTTGAGTGTGACAAGGAGGAAGGCAGGAGCATTATCTAGAAGTTTTGGTGTATTCACTGTGGTGTTTGGTCAATTTCCCAAGTATCGGGGGTGAAAGGGGGGCTGACTGATTATCAAAGTGATAAGAGAGGTGGTTTGGGCTTGAGTCCTGGAGGAATTTGGCTAGGAGAGGGGTAGAGCAAATTTATTTAGGAGAAGCGTATTTAACACCCAGTAGACAGAAAGTGGCCTTAGATTGGGAACAACCTATCCCCAATACCTTTTTAAACCCCGATATTGTTGGATAAGTAAGAGTGATTCCTTGTTTTGTGTGGGATTACTAACAAGGTGCATGAGAAAAATTGGCATTTGGCTTGGGTCCTGTTGAAATGTAAATTTTGTGAAAAAGGTGCTATTGTTTGTCTAGAAGACTGAAAGCTGAGTGCTCCAGGTGTTTTCCTGAAATCCTGAAGATTTATGATTGGAACAGGGCTCATTAAGAATCTGAAACAGTAAAGTTTGTATGTGGAAAGAAGCGTTTAATTCCAGAGATTTGGGGCACTTGGGAAGAAGATTAGGAAAGGATAGTAAAAAAACCTGCAATAAAAAGGTTTGCGTGGAAATTGAAAGAAGGGACAGTAACTAATAAGAAATAGGTAATAAATAAATAATTACTATATATATTTTTTTAAAAGGGAGGGGAATAGGAAATCAAGGACATGGGTAATATCCAGAACAAAGACGTTTTAAAGAAAAGCCCCCTTGGGTGCATATTGGCGCATTGGAAGGATATTCTTGGAAGTGGGAGCACAGAAAGTAAGAGAACTCTCATTAAGTATTGCAATCAATGGTGGCCACTGTATAAGCTTAAGGATGGAGCTAAATGGTCGCTTTATGGATCAATTGACTATAACACTATCTTGCAATTAATGTTGTTTTTGAGGAGAGAAGGAAAATGGGATGAAGTGGTGTATGCAGATATGTTTTTCACCCTCCGAAACCAGCCGGAGTGGCAACGGGACTGTGGAATATTGCCACCACAGATCCCTATGGAGCACGTCCTCAAGTGAGAAAATAATAAAGAATTTAAAGCTATTCTGAAGCAGTGCTGTTCAGCACGTAGCATTGGACAGGAGCCTCTCTGGAAGGCAGCAGGGTCAGGTGGAGGGACGATACTAACTAAGATACCCTTTTCCATCACCGATTTAGGAGCATGGGAAAGGGTTGCCAAGGGTTACAGAAATGATCTGGTACATGTAGCCAAACACTTCCAGTTTATTGTAAAACATTACAATCTCAATTGGAGTGACGTGCAGTTATTATTAGAATGTATGACCAAAATGGAGAAACAACTAATTTTAAAAACTGCAGGGGATTTGGCTGAGAATCATTATAAAACTACCGGAGGGAATGTTAAGGAATACTTTCCCCTTCAGGATCCAAAATGGAATGCAAATAGATCCGCAGATATGGAGAGGCTGCAGGCATATCAGGGGTGGATTTCAAAAGGAATGGAGAGGGCCATTCCCAAAACCATAAACTGGTCAACACTATATGCAACCAAACAAGGTCCCTCTGAGTCCCCATCCGAATTCTAAGATCGATTAAGGGACGTGATGCGCCACAACACACCGCTGGATCCTTGGTCAGAGGTAGGAACGCAACAGTTAGTCTCCTTGTTTTTGGAACAGTCTACAGGTGATATTAAGCGCAAGCTCCAAAAGCTGCATCCCCCAGAAAGTAGAAACCTGGAAGTATTGCTGGATGAAGCATGGAGAGTGTTCAGTAACAGAGAGGAGGATTATAAATGAGGACAAATAAAGGTGGTGGTGTTTGTTAGGGAGGATGAAGAGAGGAAGCTTAGAAGCAGGCTGCCTCGGTTAGGCAGGGACCAGTGTGCGATATGTAAAAGGTTTGGCCACTGGAAAAATGAATGCCCAGAAAAATGGAAAGGCAAGATGGGACGAAACAACCAGAAAGGAAGAACAGTGGCCCATATGAAGGAAGACTGATGGGGACCTGGGGAATCCACCCTAGCGGATCCACTGGTTATAATGAAGCTAGGGAAGGAGCAAAAGAAGGTAGAATTTTTGGTTGACACGGGGACAATGTATTCAGTCTTAAACAAAGCCTTGATACCCCTGGGAAATGGTTATATCATGGTAAAAGGGGCAACCGGCCAAAGTGAGAAGGCGTATTTTTGTGAACCTCTGAAAAATAAATTGGGGCAAGAAACCAACTTGGCCTGGCCTCAGTCCTTCCCTTCACCTCTCTTGCGCATATGAACTAAGCCAAGAGCAAAGGAAGGACTAAGCCCATGTGAAATCTTGTATGGACAACTCTGTGGAATACAGAAAGGAATTTCCACACAGGCTGGGGATGAAATCATGACCTCCTACATAGTGGCATTTCCTCATTAGGTATATTCCTCATAAAAGATATTTTATTCCTCATAAAAGATTTATATTCCTCATAAAAGAGCCATAGTGAATATTTTGGCTGAGATCGAAATAATAGCAAACTCTACCACGGTAGCTCTCTTTCACCTGGAAAATTACTTGAAAGTAATTTTCAAGTTCCTACACATTCCTTGAAAGGAATAGTAATGCAGAACAGGATGGCCCTCGATATCATAACAGCCAGTGTAGGAGGAGTCTGTACTTTAATCAATACCAGTTGTTGCACCTACATTGACAAATCTAGGGAAATAGAGACCAACATTCAGAAAATTTGGAAACATGCCAAAGTCATGTATCTCATCAAGTATCTCAGGATAGGGCTACTTGTCCTGGTTTCATCTAGGCTAGAGTTAATTTTCCTCCTAGTAGCTGGTAGGGTGCTGTGTTTGGGATTTAGGATGAGAATAATGTTGATGAACACCCTGATGTTGATTAACACCCTGATGTTTTAATTGTTGCAGAGCAGTGCTTGCACCAAGCCAAGGACTTTGCAGCTTCTCGCTCTGTCCTGCCAGCGGGCAGGCTGGGGGTACAGCAGGAGCTGGGAGGGGACAGACCCAGGACAGCCGACCCAAAGTGGTCAAAGGGGTATTCCATACCATCTGGGGTCATGCTAAACAATATATAGGGGTGGCTAGCTGGCGTGGGGGGACCAGCTGCTCAGGGATAGGCTGGGCATCGGTCAGCAGGTGGTGAGCAATTGCATTGTGCATCACTTGTTTTGTATACATTAGTAGTAGTACTATTATCATTATTATTATTTTCTTTTCTGTCCTAATAAACTGCCTTTATCTCACAGGCTTCACTTTCCCATTCCTCTCCCCCATCCCAGAGAGGGAGGGGGAAGGGTGAGCGAACGGCTGTGTGGTATTTAGCTGCCGGCCGGGTTAAACCACAACAGTCCTTTTTGGTGCCCAACGTGGGGCACGAAGGGTTGAGATAATGACAGATCTGACCAGAGTGTGTTAAAACAAGATTCTGATAAGCATTACATCAGTTTAATAGTAGCTAATCGCAATGCCAATTTTTGTGATCTAGTCTGCTGTGCCTGCTTTCTGAATTGAATTATATAGCACATTACTGAGTGTATGTGTTCCCTGTTGTGTTGCTTATCCCTTCTGGGGGTTGGTATTATTTTGCTTATCACTTCTGGGGTTTGGTATTATTTTGCTTGTCACTTCTGGGGTTTGGTATTATTTTGCTGTACTGTGTATCACTGTCTTATGATATGATAAAATTACCAGCCATGAAACTTATCTGGTATTTGTACTCAGCATTGCCATCAACTCCATAATTTGGGAACGCTACCTCAGAAACTCTTAATAATTACACCTTACATGCTTTTACTTCAGGCATCCATTCTATGGAGGGGGAAGATGTTTTTTCCCACTTGTTCACTCTTCCTTTGTTCTCCTCCAGGCGAGTTATGGTAGCTTTCCAAGACTTCAAATATCCTTGGGATGTTCACACCAGCATGTTCTCATTGTTATGTCTCCTGAATGCACTTTTGTCTAAGGTTAAACAAATACTTAAGAGTGTCATCCAGAGATCTGTCCTGAGGCAGGATAGTTATGAGTGGCAGGGAGAGTGGGAGGATAAGGGCAGGCATCTAGAGCAGTGGGCACCTCCAATGCTTTGGAAATTTACCCCTGAACAACTGAGAAATCCTAAAAAAATGGAACAGTGCTTGAAAAAAGGGTGGCATCACCCTGGCAGTACCAGACATACACAAATCACCGCAACATGCTTGGGCTTGGCCTGTGCTTACCAAGCTGTACTCAATGCCAATATAACCCCAGTGACAGATCCGGCAGCCACTTCAACCTCTGAGACAGGCTCAGTGGCTGCTCCAAGCCCTAAAACAGGCCCTGGGGCTGAGCCAGCGAAACAAACTGTACCAGTGTCAGTTGCACCCGTAACCAAGATGAAAAAATGGTTTAGAGAGTCGGATTGTTAAGAATGCAGAGAAACTCCTGCTAAGACTAAGCTTGGAGAAGATGAGGCCGGGCCATCAGAAGAACAGGAGGATGAAGATGTTGCAAAAAACAACAGGAAATACCCAAAGCCTATAACAGTGTGAGCTACGGGACATGCAAAAAGATTTCAGTCATTGCATAGGTGAGCAGCTTGTCACCTGGCTGCTCCGGTGCAGGGACACCAGAGCCAATTGTGTGGAATTAGAGGGCAAGGAAGCCAGGTGGCTGGGATGCCATGCTAGAGATGCAGGCATTGACAAAGCAATTACAGATGGAGCACAATCTCACAGCCTCTGGAGGCGTCTCCTCTCAGCTGTGAGGGAAAGGTATCCCTTCAAAGAAGAACTACCAGGCAACTGGACTGCTATGGAGAAGGGAATCCAGTGCCTGAGGGAATTAGCTGTACGGGAGGTGATTTATAGAGACCTAGACAATGGACAAATACCCACAGATCCAGATGAAGCCAAGTGTACACGACCCATGTGGCGGAAGTTTGTACGGAGTGCACCATCATCATATGCCAGCTCATTGGCAATAATGGTCTGGAAAGACCAAGAGGAACCCACAGTGGATTAAGTGGCTAAACAACTCCGGCAGTACGAAGAAAGTCTCTCCGCCTCCCTACAGGCCTGTGTCTCAGCTGTGGAGAAACTTTCTGAAGAGTTCCACCAACTTAAAGAGAATTGATCTTCCTCCCCACCTGAACAAACCAGTGTCTCAGCTATCAGGGGTAAGCGTCCATCCGTGCAAGGAAGACAATATGGTGGGTAAAGACCCCACGACATGCTGTGGTTTCACCTACATGACCATAGACAGGATATGAGAAAATGGGATGGAAAATCTACCTCGACCCTACAGGCATGGGTACGTGAGTTGCAAAGAAAAACAATCGGAAAAAAGGGGTTTTCTGAGAAACTTGCTGCTCCGACTTCCAGCAGGCAGTCCTCCAGACACAGAAATGAAGATTCTGACCAGGATTAGATGGGCCCTGCCTCCAGCCAGGGGGAGGAAAGGAACAATCGAGTTTATTGGACTGTGTGGATTCGATGGCCTGGCACATCAGACGCACAGAAGTATAAGGCTTTAGTAGACAACAGTGCCCAATGTACTCTAATGCCATTATGCTATAAAGGGCCAGAGCCCATCTGTATTTATGGAGTGACAGGAAAATTCCAGCAGTTAACTGTATTGGAGGCTGAAGTGAGTCTGACTGGGAATGAGTGGGAAAAGCACCGCATTGTGACTGGCCCGGATGCTCCGTGTATCCTTGGCATAGACTATCTTAGCAGAGGATATTCCAAGGACCCAAGAGGGTTCCGGTGGGCTTTTGGCATAGCTGCCTTAGAGACAGAGGGCATTAAACAATTCTCTACCTTGCCTGGTCTCTCAGAGGACCCCTCTGTTGTGGGGCTGCTGAGGGTCAAAGAACAGCAAGTGCCAATCGCTACCACAACTGTGCACCGGCGGCAATATCGCACTAACCGAGACTCCCTGATTCCCATCCATAAGCTAATTCGTCAATTGGAGAGCCAAGGAGTGATCAGCGAGACTCATTCACCTTTCAATAGTCCCATATGGCCAGCGCGAAAGTCTAATGGCGAGTGGAGACTAACAGTGGACTATCGTGGCCTGAACGAAGTGACGCCACCACTGAGTGCTGCAGTGCCGGACATGCTGGAACTTCAGTACGAACTTGAATCGAAGGCAGCCAAGTGGTACGCCACAATTGATATCGCTAATGCATTTTTCTCCATCCCTCTAGCAGCAGAGTGCAGGCCACAATTTGCTTTCATTTGCAGGGGAGTCCAATACACCTGGAATTGGAACATCTGAGGCCTGCTACACTCCAACTAAAAAGGAGATATTGGCAGCATATGAAGGAGTTCGATCTGCTTCGGAGGTGGTCGGTACTGAAGCGCAGCTCCTCCTGGCACCCCGACTGCCGGTACTAGGCTGGATGTTCAAGGGAAGGGTCTCTTCTACGCATCATGCAACTGATGCTACATGGAGCAAGTGGGTTGCACTGATTACTCAGCGGGCTCGAATAGGAAACCCCAGTTGCCCAGGAATACTGGAAGTGATTATGGACTGGCCAGAAGGTAAATACTGTGGGATACCATCAGAGGAGGAGGTGGGTCATGCTGAAGAAGCCCCATTGTACAACCAGTTACCAGAGAATGAGAAGAAATATGCCCTGTTCACTGATGGGTCCTGTCGTATTGTGGGGAAGCATCGGAGATGGAAGGCTGCTGTATGGAGTCCTACATGATGAGTTGCAGAAGCTGCTGAGGGAGAAGGTGAATCGAGTCAGTTTGCAGAAGTGAAAGCCATTCAGCTGGCTTTAGACATTGCTGAACGAGAAAAATGGCCAGTTCTCTATCTCTACACCGATTCATGGATGGTAGCAAATGCCTTGTGGGGGTGGTTACAGCAATGGAAGCAAAACAACTGGCAGCGCAGGGGCAAACCCATCTGGGCTGCTGCATTGTGGCAAGATATTGCTGCCTGGGTGGGGAACCTGGCTGTAAAGGTATGCCACGTAGATGCTCGTGTGCCCAAGAATCAGCCTACGGAAGAACAAAACAACCAGCAGGTGGATCAGGCTGCTAAGATTGAAGTAGCTCAGGTGGACCTGGATTGGCAGCATAAAGGTGAATTATTTACAGCCCAATGGGCCCATGACACCTCAGGCCATCAAGGTAGAGATGCAACATACAGATGGGCTTGTGAGTGAGGAGTGGATCTGACTATGGACACTATAGCACAGGTTATTCATGATTGTGAAACGTGCTGCAATCAAGCAAGCCAAACGGTCAAAGCCTCTTTGGCATGGAGGACGATGGCTGAAATATAAATATGGAGAGGCCTGGCAGATTGATTACATCACACTCCCTCAAACTCGCAATGGCAAGCGCCATGTACTTACAATGGTGGAAGCAACCACCGGATGGCTGGAAACATACCCTGTGCCTCATGCCACCGCCCGGAACACTATCCTGGGCCTTGAAAAGCAAGTCCTATGGCGACATGGTACCCCAGAAAGAATAGAGTCAGACAATGGAACTCATTTCCAAAACAACCTTATAGACACTTGGGCCAAAGAACATGGTATTGAGTGGGTGTATCACATCCCCTATCATGCACCAGCCTCCGGGAAAGTTGAACGATGCAATGGACTGTTAAAGACTACATTGAAAGCAATGGGTGCTGGGACATTCAAAAATTGGGATACGCATTTGGCAAAGGCCACCTGGTTAGTCAATACTAGGGGATCGGCCAACCGAGCAGGGACCTGCCCAATCCAACCTGTTATGTATTGTAGATGGGGATAAAGTTCCTGTAGTGCACATAAGAAATATGCTGGGTAAAACAGTCTGGGCTACTCCTGCCTCAGGAAAAGGCAAACCCATTCGTGGGATTGCTTTTGCTCAGGGACCTGGATACACTTGGTGGGTGATGCAAAAGAACGGAGAGGTCTGGTGTGTACCTCAAGGGGAATTAACACTGGATGAGAAGAGCCCATGAGTGGAATTGTATCATGTTAATTATTATATAATGCTGTATTGTATGTCATTATATTGTATGTCATCAATACTATTAGTGCTATATGTCAATGTCATATTAATGGTATCACAGTAACAGCTACACAGATAATAATGAATTAATTTTGATAGAAATGGACAATCACAGAGATGTGATGAAACAAGAACAGGCTTCAACGTGTGACAATCTAACTTAACACACCATCTCTTCTGCCCTAAAAGACTGCTGTGACAGATGGAGCCTGAAGTCAGTCACAGACTATGCAAACTCAGTGGACATTCTATATATCATAAATGAAAATAGTGATTTATTGGAACGTATTGGAAAGGGTGTAACCTGAGCATGACATAAATGGTATGGAATAAGGGGTGGATATATGTCCTGGTTTCAGCTAGGCTAGAGTTAATTTTCCTCCTAGTAGCTGATAGGGGGCTTTGTTTGGGATTTAGGATGGGAAGAGTGCTGATAACACGCTGATGTTTTAATTGTTGCAGAGCAGTGCTTGCACCAAGCCAAGGACTTTCCAGCTTCCTGCCCTGCCCTGCCAGTGGGCAGACTGGGGGTGCAGCAGGAGCTGGGAGGGGACAGACCCAGGACAGGTGACCCAAAGTGGCCAAAGGCGTATTCCATACCAAACAAAGTAATGCTAAACAATTAATATGGGGGGCTGGCTGGGGTGGGGGGGACCGGCTGCTCGGGATTAGTCTGGGTATCGGTCAGCAGGTGGTAAGCAATTGCATTGTGCATCGCTTGTTTTGTACACATTATTATTAGTAGTACTATTATCATTATTATTATTATTTTATTTTCTGTCCTAATAAATTGTCTCTATCTCAGCCCAAAGGCTTCATTTTCCTGATTCTCTCCCCCATTGTGTGGTGCTTAGCTGCTGGCTGGGTTAAACCACAACACAAGAGTTGTGGGATAAATTAACCCCATGGTCGCCCAATGTTGCCTGGCTAAAACAATTATTTGTATTATTAATTGTACTAATCATCTTAGGAATTCTGCTTTGTCTGTTGCTGAAGTGTTTTATGTTTTGTAGTAAGAATGTCCCAGCTGACTATGAATCCTGGAAAAAGCATCAACTTCTCCAGAAGACAGAATCAGGAAAATACTTTGGGAAGTTCTTAAAAAAAGAAAGCATTTTGTAGAAATAAGTAAAAGATTTTACTAATGGTTTAGAAAAAGGGGGTTGGGGATTGAAGTAAGAAACAGGTGTTAAAGGATTAACTGTAGAACTATAGCAGACCTAGAGAGGTCGCACAATGCTGATTTTGCAAATTTTAGCTAACACAGATGTACGCTGTAAATCAAGCACAAGGACAGGACTGAAGTAGGGAGTATCAACAGGACAACCGTGAAAGATAAGAGAAGAAAAATAAACCTAAGCACCAAATAGAGACAGGGAGTACTTTAAGAAAATTTTGAATAATTAGACCGTCAAAGGCAAAAGAATTCACCTCGTATTTAGGAAAGGAGGGATTGGCAGGGAGGACTGAAACTTAGAAGGTAACAGCAGTTTGAAATATATTTATAGCCTTGTGCTTACATTTTGTAACTAACTGCAAGACAGAGGATATAGAATGTACACGAGTGGTTATGCAAGTAGGAACTCATCTGATAAAACAGGAAAATAGCTCAACCCATGCCAAACAAGAGCCGGTTTAGATGAGTTTTGTGGTCAAGGTGAAAAGTGCATAACAAGGAAGACGTGTGGCCTTCATCCCAAAGACCCTGGCCCATGACCACCAGAAGACGCTACAGATGTGCAGCTGGGAGGAGTTAAAGGCAGAGATGATGGAAATGATTTCTCAGAACTCATAATAATTTTTGGGGAAAGGGTATGAATATGTATAGGCATTTCCTTAATCCTGTAACCCCTTCTGCATAAATACTGGAGAAACTAGTGTGGTGGGGTGACCCCCCATGCTGCCCAGCACTGAACAAACGTACCTACTTTACAATCTTACAGGTTGTGGGGTCTGTTTTCCGCATGTCATAGGAGCCCAGGGTTGTTTGGGGTCCCTTTAGGGCCAGGACACAGCCTCCAGCACCAGCCACATCTGGTGGCCACGCTGGGGACCGTGACCATAGAATCATAGAATCATTAAGGGTGGAAAAGACCTCCAAGATCATCTGGGCCAACCATCCCCCTACCACCAGTATCACCCACTAAAACACGTCCCTAAGTATCACATCCAGCCTTTCCTTAAAGGAAAGGTGACCCAGGGACAGTGACTCCACCACCTCCCTGGGCAAACCATCCCGATGCCTGACTGCTCTTTCTGAGAAGAAACGTCTCCCGATTTCCAACCTGAACCTCCCCTGGTGCAACTTGAGGCCATTCCCTCTTGTCCTATTGCTAGTTATCTGCAAGAAGAGGCCGATCCCCAGCACCCACACCTTCCTTTCAGGTAGTTATAGAGGGCAATAAGGTCTCTCCTCTCTCCTCCAGACTCAACAACCCCAGTTCTGTCAGCCACTCATAAGACTTGTGTTCCAGACCCTTCACCAGCTTTGCAGCCTTTATTTGGACACATCTCAGGGCCTCGATGTCCTTCTTGTAGTGAGGGGCCAAAAACTGAACACAGTACTTGAGGTGAGGCCTCACCAGAGCTGAATACAGGGGGACAATCACCTCCCCGCTCCTGATGGCTGCACACTGCTGGCGGGGGGACATGGGGACACGGGAATGGGGGGATATAGGGGCAGAAGGGCTGGGGGACAGGGGGACGTGGGGACAGGGGGCTGTGGGGACAAGGGGGCCACTGGGAACTGGGGGACATGTGGACAGGGGGACATGGGGACAGGGGGATGTGGGGACAGGGGTCCGTGGGGACAGCGGGATGTGGAGATAAGGAGGCCACTGGGACCTGCAAATAGGGGGACATAGGGACATGGGGAAAGGGGGATGTGGGGACAAGGGGGCCACTGGAACCTGGGAACTGGGGGACATGGGGACAGGGGGATGTGGGCATAGGGGAATATGGGGACGGGGGAATATGGGGACAGGGGTACGTGGAGACAGTGGGATGTGGGGACAAGGAGGCCACTGGGACCTGCAAATAGGGGAACATGGGGACATGGGGACAGAGAGATGTGGACACAGGGGGATGTAGGGATGAGGGGGCCACTGGGACCTCGGAACTGGGGGACATGGGGACAGGGGGATGTGGGGACAGGGGGAAGTGGGGAAAAGGGGGCCACTGGGACCTGTGGGACATGGGGACGTGGGGACAGGGGGATGTGGGGACAAGGGGACACTGGGACCTAGGAACTGGGGGACATGGGGACAAGGGAACACGTGACCACGGGGACACAGCCCCCAACCCCACAGCGCTTCCCCTTGGGCGACACCGCCCCCACCCCCGCCGCGGGACTACATCTCCCAGCACCCCCCGCGCCGCTCGCCCCACCCCCCCGCCCTCCTCGCCGCCGGTGACGTCACCCGCTTGGATTTTTTTCCCGCGAAAAGCGGCGGCCATGCAGCGGCGGATCACGTGAGCGGCGCCGGGACCCCCCCCTCCCCCCCCCCCCCCAAAAAAAAAACCGGGACCCCCCCACCCCCGGGGCTCCCCCCCCTGCCCGGTGCCGGCCGTGACCGCCTCCCCTTCCCCTCCCCCCCTCCTCTTTCCAGGTCTTTCTTCGGCCCCCCCCGGGCTGCGGACGGCGGCGCCGCCCCGTGAGTGGGGGTCTGGGGGGGATGGGATTTGGGGTGGGGGGGGAGCAAAATGCTGGGGGGGTTCGGGGGTGCTGCCCCCGCGTCCCTCCCCCCCTCCATGACCCCCCCCCCACCCACCGCAGGGCTCCCGCCAAGCAGCAGGGGCACGGCCCCCCCCGCGCCCCCTCCCCCTCCTCGGAGCCGTCGGCGGAGCCCCCCCGGGACCCCCCCCGGGACCCCCCCCAGGAGCCGGCATCGCTGGAACGAGGGGACCCCGATGGGCGGGGGCCGCCCTCCCCCGGGACCCCGGTCAGAGACCCCCCGGTAACCGCCGGTGACCCCCCCGGTGACCCCTGATGACCCCGGTGACCCCTGATGACCCCCAGTGACCCCCCCGGTGACCCTTGATGCCCCCCGGTGCCCCCTCCCAAATCCCGCCCCCCTCGGTCCCAGTCCTGCCCCAGTGCTCTCCCAGTCCAGCCCCAGCCCTGCTCTGGCACCCCAGTATCTCCCAGTCCTCCCCCAGTAACCCCGCAGTCCCCCCATTACCACACCAGCCCCATCCCAGTACCCCTTACATCTTCCACTGTTAGTCCCAGTATCCCACCAGTATCCTTCCAGTATCCTGCCCTGTGCCAGCCAGTGTGCCCCCAGTGTCTCCCTGGTTCCCCCCATTATCCCCCCAGTACCCTCCCAGTGCCCCCCCAGTATCCTCCCAACATGTCCCCAGTAACCCCCCAGCTCCTGCAGTATCCCCCAGTGCCTCCCAGCATCCCCCCAGCTCGCCCAGTACCCCTCCAGCTCCCCCAGTATCCCCACAGTGCCCCCCAGTACCCCCCCAGCTCCATCAGTATCTCCCAGTACCCCCTTCAGCACCATACCAATATCTCCCCCAGTGCCCTCCCAGTGTGCCCCCCCAGTATCCTCCCAGCATCCCCCCAGTACCCCCTCAGTGTCTCCCTCAGCACCTCCCAGCACTCCCCCAGTGCCTCCCAGTACCCCCCCAGCACCCCCAGCATCCTCCCAGCATGCCCCCAGTGCCTCCCAGTACCCCCCCAGTATCCTCCCAGTATGTGCCAGTGCCCCCCCAGTTCACCCAGTACCCCCCAGCACCCTCCCAGCTCCCCCAGTACCCCCACCACCACCCCCCCAGTGCCCCCTAACCCCCCCCTCCTCACAGGGCCCTGCACCCCCTCCACCCCCCGACTCCCCCCGGTGCCCCCCCACCCCGGGGGTCCCAAGGGACGAGGTTGGGCCCCCCCCTGCCAAGCGCTGCCGCCAGGCTCCCGGTGACCAGGACCAGGGACCTCCAGCCACCAGCAGGTGGGTGACAGCACAGTTGGGGGGGTGTGGGGGCACCCATGGGTGCTGGGGGTCCCCGTCGTGCCACCGCTGCCCCCCCCCACCCTGTGGTGTCCCCGCAGCCCCCCGCCGCTGGACCCGTCCCAGTACGACCCCGCCAAGAGCGGGTACCACCCGCTGCGGGACGCCTGCTGGGGGCATGGGCAAAGGTGAGGGGGGGGGGCAGAATTTGGGGAGGGGTGGGGCTGGGATTTGGGGTGGGTGGGGAGGGGGCATAGGGGACATTGGGGTGATGGGGAGGGGGTAGAGGGGGTGATGGGGGGGGTAATGGGGTAGGAGGGTGATGGGGGTGGGGGGGTTACAGGGAGATTGGGGTGTGGGGGGGGCATTAGGGGGTGGGGGGGTGAGGGGGGTGGGGAGATTGGGGGTGGGGGGGTGATGGGGGAGAGAGAGGGGTTAGGGGGGTGGGGTGGGTGATTGGGGAGCTTGGGGGAGGTGGGGGGATGATGGGGGGTGGGATGGGTGGGTGGGGGTTGGGGGGCTGGGAGAGGCTGGGGGGTTGAAATGGGGGGTGGGGGGAAAATGGGATGGGTGATGGGGGGGTGGGAGGGTGGGATAGGGGGGTTGGAGAGGCTTGGGGTGGGGGAGGAAGGGGCTTTTTGAGCATTGGGGGGTCACAACCCAACTCCCCCCCCCTCCCCATTTTTCAGTGTCCCCTACCTGGCGGTGGCTCGCACCTTCGAGCGCATCGAGGAAGCCTCAGCCCGGTGAGACCCCGAGCCTTTTTTTATTATTAATATTTTTTTGGGAAGAAAAGGCCTACAGTGACACGTAACCCCCCTCCCCAAAAGGCTGAAGATCATCGAGACCCTCAGCAACTTCCTGCGCTCGGTGCTGGCCCTGTCCCCGGGGGAGCTCCTGCCCTGCCTGCGCCTCTGCCTCAACCGCCCGGGGGCCGCCTCCGAGGGGCTGGAGCTGGGCATCGGCGAGAGCCTCCTGACCCGCGCCCTCGCCCAGGCCACCGGTACGGCCCCAAACTCATGGGGACACCCCCTTAATGCCCGGCCTTCCCCTTCAGATCCTGAGATTTTGGGATTTTTTTTTGGGGGGGGGGGGTGACGTCCCCGCAGGCCGGCAGCTGGCGCAGATCCGCAGCGAGGCGCAGGACAAGGGGGACCTGGGGCTGGTGGCGGAGAGCAGCCGCTGCACCCAGCGCACCGTGCTGGCTCCCGCCCCGCTCAGTGCTGCTGGCGTGCTGGGCAAGCTGCGGGAGATGGCCACCATGTCGGGCAACGCTGTGAGTGTGAGGAATAAAAAGGGTTTGG
The DNA here is from genome assembly GCF_009819795.1 of Aythya fuligula. Taxonomy (NCBI): domain Eukaryota; kingdom Metazoa; phylum Chordata; class Aves; order Anseriformes; family Anatidae; genus Aythya; species Aythya fuligula. Next base: position 161,839 of record NC_045590.1, read on the forward strand.
GGACGGGGGGGGGTCACCCGTTGCGTCCCTGTCCCCGGGGGTGCCAGCGGCGCTTTGGGTTTCGCAGTCGTCCAGCAAGAAGATCGGCATCATCAAGGGGCTCTTCGTCGCCTGCCGGCACTCGGAGGCACGCTACCTCGTCCGGTGAGGGTTAAGGGTCGGGGGGTTATAGGATGGGGGGGGGGGCACAGCGTGTGGGGCTGCCCCGTAGCGACCCCAGAGGTGTGCCCCGTCCCGCAGGTCGCTCAGCGGGAAGCTGCGCATCGGGCTGGCCGAGCAGTCGGTGCTCACCGCCCTGGCGCACGCCGTGGCGCTCACCCCCCCGGGGCAAGGTGAGGCCGCTGGGGACACCCTGAGGACACCTGGTGGTGATGGTGGTGCCAGGGGGACACCCAGGTGGTGACACCGTGGCTGTGTGTGTCCCCCCCCCCTGCTTTGCCCCACATCTCAGGGTGGCCGCCGGCTGTGCTGGACGCTGGGCAGGGCATGGCCCCCGAGGCACGCAGGGCATGGCTGGAGGAGCAGAGCCGCATCCTCAAGCAGACCTTCTGGTGAGCTGCCCCGGGCGACCCCCGCTTTGGTTCCCCCCCCTTAAGGGTCCCCGTTTTGTCCCCCGGGTCCCCTTTTGTCACTTCCATCCCCTTTCCTCCCCCAGGGTCCCCTTTTGTCCTATTGGGAAGGGGTCTGGGGCATGGGGACAGGGAGGGGACACAGGGAGAGGTAAGGGATATGGGGACAGGGAGGGGACACGGGGAGAGGGAGGGGGGACAGGGAGAGCTCAGGGACATGGGGACAGGGAGAGGTCACTGGGGCTGTCCCCGCAGCGAGCTGCCTGACTACGCTGCCATCGTCCCGGTGCTGCTGGAGCACGGGCTGGAGAAGCTGCCCCAGCACTGCGGCATCACCCCAGGTACTGCGGGGTGAGGGGAGGTCTGAGCGTATTGGGAGGGGGTTTTTGGGGGGGGGTCCTGGCCTCATCCTGTCCCTCTCCCCCCCCCAGGTGTCCCCCTGAAGCCAATGCTGGCCCAGCCTGCCCGTGGCGTAGGGGAGCTGCTGAAGCGCTTTGAGGAGGCAGCGTTCACCTGCGAGTATAAATATGACGGCGAGCGAGCCCAGGTAAGGCTTTTGGGGGTGTTGGGGGGTCCCTGGGGTGCTGCCCCCCCTCATTCATCACCTCCAAGCGTTGTGTTCCTTCCCCCACCCCCAGATCCACGTCCTGGAGAGCGGGGCCGTCTTCATCTACAGCCGCAACCAGGAGAACACCACCGCCAAGTACCCCGACCTCGTGGACCGCATCCCCAAGGCAGGTGGGGGGGCCCTGGGGGAGCTGGGCGGCCCTGGGGGAATTTTGGGGGGCTCATTTGATGCTGAGCACCAGCCCCCTTTTCCCCCATTTCCCTTCCCCCAGGTGCTGAAGCCCGGTGTGCGCTCCTGCATCCTGGATGCAGAGGCCGTGGCGTGGGATCGGACCACGAGGCAGATCCAGCCCTTCCAGGTGCTGATGACGAGGAAGAGGAAGGTGAGAGCAGGGGGCAGGGACATGGGGAGACAGCGCCCAGCCAGTGCCGTGACACCCCCGTTCCCTTTCCTCCCCCCCACACAACGTGTCCCACCCCACCGCAGGACGTGGACGCCGCTGCCATCAAGGTGCAGGTCTGCCTCTACGCCTTCGACCTGCTCTACCTCAACGGGGAGGTGAGTGTGCAGCCCTGGAGGGGGGACATTAAGTCCCCGGGGGGGGTGGTGGTGACGTTGTGCCCCCCGGGGGGGTGTCCCCGTGTCCTCCTGCAGCCCCTGGTGCGTCAGCCCCTGTCTGCGCGGCGCAAGCTCCTGCGGGAGTCCTTTGAGGAGGTGGAGGGCGAGTTCGTCTTCGCCACCTCCGCCGACACCCGCAGCGCCGAGGAGGTCTCGGAGTTCCTCGACAAGGCCATCAAGGGTGAGCGAGGCCACCGGGGGGAGCGGGGTCGGTGTCGTGTCCCCGTTGTCCCCCCCTCTTCCCCGGGTGACGATGGCTGTGGGTGCCCCCAGCCTCCTGCGAGGGCCTCATGGTGAAGACCCTGGAGGTGGACGCCACCTACGAGATCGCCAAGCGGTCGCACAAGTGGTTGAAGGTGAGCGGTGGGACCCCCTCGGGGTTTGTCCCTGTGTCTCCGAGCCCCCTTCCCCTCTCTCTTTCTTCCTCCAGCTGAAGAAGGACTACCTGGACGGGCTTGGGGACACGCTGGACCTGGTGGTCATCGGCGCCTACCTGGGCAAGGGCAAGCGTGCAGGCATCTACGGGGGCTTCCTGCTGGCCTGCTACGACGAGGAGAGCGAGGAGTACCAGAGCATCTGCAAGGTGACCCCTGGGGCCACCCGTGGGCTTGGGGACGTTGCCAGGGACCATCCCAAACCCTTCCTTGTCCTCCCATGCAGATTGGCACCGGTTTCACAGAGGAGAGCCTGGAGAAGCACTACGGCTTCCTCAAGGTGGACTTGCTGGAGAAGCGGCGCCTCGGGGGCGAGCGCCGGGCTGGCTCCTGATGCTGTCCCTTGGTGTCACCCTCCAGGAGCACGTGCTGGCCCAGCCGCGTCCCTACTACCGCTGGGACAGCGGGGCGGCCCCCGACCGCTGGCTGGCGGCGGTGCAGGTCTGGGAGGTGAAGTGCGGGGACCTCTCCATCTCCCCCGTCTATAGGGCAGCCGTGGGGCTGGTGAGTGGGGCAGGAGGACACGGTGGGGATGGAGGGGGCCCTGTGTTTGGCCCCGGTGGCATCTCAGCCCTGTGGGTGTCCCCAAGGTGGATGAGGAGAAGGGCATCTCGCTGCGCTTCCCCCGGTTCCTTCGCGTGAGGGAGGACAAGAAGCCCGAGGAGGCCACCAGCAGCACCCAGGTGCTGGGGAGGGGATGGGGAGGGCGCCTGGGGTGTCCCCGTGGTGTGTGTGTGTGGGAGGGGGGACGCAAGAAAGCGGGGTGTCACCACCTCCTCTCCCTGTCCTGCAGGTGGCCGAGCTGTACAAGAAGCAGCAGCAGATCCAGAACCAGCAGCAGGCAGAGAAAGGGGAGGACGAGGAGTTTTACTGAGATACCACGGCCCCTGTAGGGCCCCCCCCAGGGCCTCCCTCCTGTGGGGGGCACAGGGTGGGGACACTGGGGCCTGACCTTGTCCCTGAGGGCTACCCTGGGGATGGGGACACTGGGACTTGGTGTCACTCCAGGCAGGGCCAGGTCCCTGCCCCCTTAGCCCCCCCCAAACCCTCCCTGCCTTCCCCTTTTGGGGGTCCCTGCATGCTTCCCATCAGGGACAGGGATGCACAGATGTGGTCACCCTTTATCCCTGGGGTCCCCCTGTCCCTCTCTTCCATAACAGGGACTCTAGGATCCCCCCCCCCCCCAACCTATGGGGTTCCCAGGGCTCCCCCTCCATCCCTCGGGTACCCCCTGCCTTCCCCTTCCCCCTAGTAGGGACCCCCCATATGTAGCCCTTCTTCCCTGGGGTCCCCACATCCCTCCAGCCTGGGGTCCCTAGGGCCTGATCCTGCCCAGGGTACCTGTCTGCCCCCACCTCGTGTCCTCGTATACCTCCCTGCTGGGACAGGGATGCTCGAACACGGCCATCCTCCGTCCCTGGTGTCCCCACGGCCCTCTCCTCCAGCAAGGGGACCCCAGGGCATGCCCCTGCCCCATCCCCGTGTGCTTCTCCCCCACTGCAGTGGCTGGGGGGGGGGGGGGCCTGTGGTCCACCCTTGTCCCCAGGGTCCCCAAGTGCTTCCCCTCCAGAACCAGGGTCCCCACGTGCCTCTCGTGGACAGCGTCCCCTCACCCATCCCCTCTGCTACCGTGTCCCTAAGGAGCTGCCCCTAATAAAGCCAGGGGCTGTTTTTTTTTTTACTACCTCCTTTATTTACTGCTGGTTCCTGGGGCTGGGGGGGAGGGCAAAGGGGTGGCTGGCATGGGGCTGTGCTGCTTCTCACCACCCTATAACCCCTTCCTCCTCCCCTTCTAGTTGTTCACCCCCTGTTCACCCCCTGCCCCAAGATTCCTGCCTAAGCCATCTCCCTGGCACTGCCCTGTGCCCCCCTCCTGCCCCATATTCCTTTTGCCCCTTCCCCATGCCTCTCCCTTGTGTTCCTGGTCGTCTCCAGAACCCTCAATAATGCCTGAAATCCTCCTCAGGTGCTCTCACCCCTTTTGTCTCCCCCCAGCAGCCTCCCTGCAGGGTTTTTTCGGGGATGGGGAGGGTGGGGGGGAGAGGGTGTTTTTTTTTTTTTTTTTTTTTTTTTTACTGAGGTTTTACCAGGCGATGGAGCAGGGCCACCACCACTGCCCTATAATCACCAGCAGTCACCCCACCAGCAGGGTTTGTGGTGGGAGGTCCAGTTCCATGCGTGGCTCCAAGGCTGGTGCCACCAATGCAGTTTTGGGTTTCTCGATCACGGGAAGGTCTGCGTGGCACTGAGACTGACAGGGAGCACTTTTCTATGAGGGGGGGGGGGGGCAAAGGGTTTTTGCCCAGTAGTTAGCAGGGCTGCTTCATAGGGTTTTAAACTAGGTTTGAAGTGGGAGAGGGACAAAACAAGGCTCAGGGCAAAAAGAGTTGTGACCCTGGACTTCAGGAGAGCGAACTTGGGCCTCTTAGGGGATCAGTGTGGAAGAATCCCATGGGTTATGGACCTGGAAGGAAGGGAGTGTCCAAGCTGGTCCCTAAAAGTCACAGAAAACTCCACGCTGCGGGTGGTCCCAACCCCTTGGCCATCCAGCACAAGGAGCCTGCATGAGTGGGATGCCACGAGCACACCCCAAAGTGACGGTGGGCAGGGATTTGTCACGGCCATTGTCACCCCCATCTTCCATGGGGCTTGCCCAAGAGAAATCCCATCCCCTTTGCCTCTTTTGCCCCCCATCTGGGGGCTCTTGAACCCCAAGCATCCCTTTACCCACAGCAGCCTGTGAGCACTGCAGGAGACTCCCGGAGTGCTCTGAGGATAATTTCCTGCTCCAGGCACGTGGAATAATTTAGGTGACTTATTGAAACTAAAGCTTTGTCCACGTATTAAAAAAAGGTATAGCACTGAGGAAAATCCCAGGGTGAGACCTGGCAGATAGGCAAGGAATCTGTTCGTGATAGTCCCCTTGGCAACGTAACCTGGAGCCTTGCATATTGGCAGCACCAGGGGCGCTGGGTGTGCTGAGTAAGCAGCACGGAGGGTGGAGTGAAGACACCGTGTGCAGGCTCTGTGCTATCACTGCAGCGATGGGAAACCTGGTGATACCATGGAATTGGTGGACTGATAACCAAATCGTGTCCTCTGGGTGAGCTTTGCTCATTATACTCTCGTTATAATGTCAAAACACACCTCCACTCCAAAGGCTACCCACTTCCAGCGTGCGCTCTGGATTTCTCTAAGCCTAGGCCTTTAAACAAGAAAAAAAGATTAATACCAATTTATAAATTTATACCAATTTCTAAGTTTATACAGATTTATACAAGGGTACATTTGACTAGAGTCACTCATGCTCCACCTAGAGGTAGGAAAATAGTATAGAAATGGCTTGAGAGAAAAAAAAAATGTTAGGGAAAATACCATCAAGTTGGAAGGACATCACTGGCTTCTGGGATCAGTCAACAGGTTGAACCTCTCTTCCCCCTCAACAGGGATGCCTACTGAGTGAGATTCAAACCCTTGGGTATAATGAGTGCTTCCCCAGGAAACCTAACATTGTCTATAGAGTTGTTTCATAAGTTAACTTGTATGTAGTAGGTTGCATCGGTCATATTCTTGGTATTTGCATGTGCTTGGCATACAGCCTTCTTATCACCAGGTATCCAATAGAATCTGTACTCCTGTTGCTTCAATAAACTATGGCAGTCATTAATCTACTAGACTGAAGGTGTGCCATGCTATCTGTGCTCATGATAATTCAATATATTGAATGTGACTGGACTCAGTGCTGAACTGGGTCGAGCCCAGCCGGCTGCCCCCAGCCCCTCTGATACCTGAGGACAAGATGTAACACAAGGGGGTTTAGGGCCTACCAAACTTCTTTACCATTTAACATAAGTTATTACAGAAACCAACCAGAGAAGTGTTACTGGACCTGGTGCTCACCAATGAAGACAAACTCATTAAAGAGGTTAAGACTGGAGGCAGTCTGGGCTGCAATGACCATGCCCTGGTTGAATTTCTGATCTTGGGCCTGGCAAAGAGCAAAGTCAGGACCCTCAACTTTAGAAGAGAGAAATTCCGTCTGTTAAAGAACTAGTGGAAATGATCAGAGCTTGCAAATTTTTAAGGACACTTGTCTTAAAGCAAAAGTGTTCGCCATCTGGAAGAAATCAAGCAGGGAAGGCATGAAACAGGCATGGCTGAGCAAGGACCTGCTGGTCAAAGTGAGGTGCAAGAAGGAGATGCAAAGGCAGTGGAAGCAGGGACACATGGCCTGGGAAGAGTCCAGGAATGCTGTCTGGATGTGTAGGGATGGGATCAGGAAAGGTACAGGTAGAATTGAGCTCGGCAAGGGGTGCAAAAAATAGCAAGAAGGGTTTCTATAGGTACATTGCTCAGAAAAAAAAAGTGTGCCCCCTCTGATAAATGCGAAGGGTGAACTGGTGGTGTGGTTTAAACCAGCACCACACAGCCTTTCACTCACCCTCACTCTCCGGAATGGGGGAGAGAAATGAGACAATGAAACCTGTGGGTGGAGATAAAGACAATTTATTATGACAGGAAAATCATAATAATGATAATAATAACAATAATAGTACTGCTACTAATAATGTGTACAAAACAAGCAATGCACAATGCAATTGCTCACCACCCACTGACCAATGCCCAGCCTATCCCTGAGCAGCCGGCTCCCCCACCCCAGCCAGCCCCCCCATATTAATTGTTTAGCGTGACTTTGGTATGGAATACCCCTTTGGCCACTTTGGGTCACCTGTCCTGGGTCTGTCCCCTCCCAGCTCCTGCTGCACCCCCAGTCTGCCCACTGGCAGGGCAGAGCAGGAAGCTGGAAAGTCCTTGGCTTGGTGTAAGCACTGCTCTGCAACAATTAAAACATCAGCGTGTTATCAGCACTCTTCAAATCCTAAATCCCAAACAAAGCCCCCTACCAGCTACTAGGAGGAAAATTAACTCTGTCCTATCTGAAACCAAGACAACTGGTAACAACAGACATGGAGAAGGCTGAGCTCCTCAACAACTTCTTGCACGCTTATTCAGGAGCTGCTAGGGTCTCCAGCAGTGACTTACCAAGGATGAAGCATTCTGGCCCATCACCATGGTTGGCAGTGATAAGGCTTCATTCAAGGCTGTGTGCTGTAGTGTTCTTCAAGGCAAGCTGTGGTTGTGTGGACAAGGGGAGAAGATAGTTTGGCAGGTGGGAAACTGGTTGATAAGGGAATCAAAACCCAGACCTGGAGTCCCTCAGGGGACCGGTACTGGGACCATGATTGTTTGATGTCTGCTGATGGTCCCAGCTTCTCTCCTGGGCACCTGGGTGCGTATGACCTCAAAACATTTGAAACTGGTGAATTCCCCTCTCCAAAGACAAAAAGGGGCTCCAGAGAGCCCCTGCTCCTGCACCGCAAGGTGTTTGGACACAGAAGGTCTCCACTTCTATGCCTGTGCTGGGAAGGAGTGTGGTGAGGAAGAGGAGGGGAGGTGGGGATGGGTTCCCTGCTGTAGGCGTTGGCTGCTCTGAATACCGATGGTCAAAGCTGGGGTGACCTAGGGGCACAGCTCATGTGGGGAATAGAAATGTGGGGTAGCTGGGGCAGCCCCTCACCTGCACCCTCAGCACCCAGAAAACACCAGGAGACAGCCAGGGTCCTCACCAGCCTGGAGAAGAAGCCCCCAAGCAGGACATGGGATGCAACCTGTCCCTTTCCTGGCTATTGGAGATGGGACACTGTTCTTATCCTGCCTTTGTTTATGCCATTGGGGTTTGATGATGAAATGTGCTGGTGACATGAGGCACGGGGGCTCCACAGGCTTGGGAACTTGGGGAGTGGTGGACATGGAGGCTGCAGGGCAGGCAACCGGTGAGAGGCAGAATAGGGATGGTACCACCAACCCCACACAGTGGGGATGGAGATACTCTACTGCAGCACCTCCTGCAGAGATGATGCTCTTCTGGAGAGCCCTGCCACACTCGCAGACTTCACAGAGATGAAGCCACAGCAGATCCAGAGGCTGTGATGACCTGTAGGGCTGTGCTGCACATTGCAGGAAGCTCAGGATGGGCTGGGGCTTTCTGTCCTGCCACCCTGGTGGCACTGGACATCATGTCAACAGGCTACCAGCAGCCACATGGTGGCTTTTCACTCTGCTCCTTGCAGGTGGGAACAGGTTTCACCTTGCCAAAGGGAAAAACCTCTCTGAAGCACTGAAAAACTCACGGGTTAAGCTAAGAATGGGGCGATGTCCCACCAGTTACTCGCATGGGCAAAACAGATGCAGCTTGGGTAAGATTGCTGTGATTTATTGCCAACGAATGACAGTGGAGAGCAGTGGGAACTAAAAGCAAACAACAAACACCTTCCCCAGTCATCCATCTCATTCTGCCTCCTCCCCCCAAGCAGTGCACAGGGATGGGGAAATGGGGGCTGCAGTCAGTCCCTAACGCTTCGTCTCCCTCACTTCTCCACACTCACTCCCTGCCCCTGCCCCAACAGGGGGTCCCTCCTCTGGAATGCTGTCCTTCTAACCTGATCTTTAAGATCTGCTCTAACATGGGTCCCCCACGGGCAGCAGCTCCCCCCAGGCCCCCTGCTCCTGTGTGGGCTCCTCTCCACGGGCTGCAGCTCCAGCCTTGGGCCTGCTCCTGCCGGGCCTCTCCATGGGCCACAGCCACCTCCAGGACACATCCACCTGCTCCACCGGGGGCTCCTCCACCCATGGGGGGGCTGCAGCGTGGAGATCTGCTCCGTGTGGGACCCATGGGTGCAGGGGGACAGCCTGCTCCAGCAGAGGCCTCTCCACAGGCCGCAGGGGAACTTGTGCTGCATGCCTGGAGCACATCCTGCCCTCTTGCTGCACCGACCTTGGTGCCTGCAGGGTTCTTTTTGTCTCACTTTACCTCAGCTGCTGCTGTCCCTTTTCAACCTGTCTGGAACTTGCTTGTCCCTGACATGAGGCAGCTCCTGGTCTCTTCTCACAGAGGCCACCCCCGCAGCCTCCCTGTGCTATGGAAGCCCAATACAGGGAAGGTTGCTTTTCTTTTGTTGTTTGTTTGCTTGCTTGCTTTTTCTGAGGAGGAATTTTTTTGTTGTTTTTTGTTTGTTTCATTTTGTGTTTGTTTTCTGATGTCACAGCCAGTGACCACGTGAGATTTAAAGAAGGGAGGGAAAGGGTGAGGGAAGCGAAGCTGAAATCCCCCTTTTGTCCCAGTGGCTGCTGGCTCGGGGAGGGGTGGTGGAGCAGGGTGCTGGGAAAGCAGAGGGGAGGAGCTCGGCTGAAGCACAAAACCAAGGCTCCCTTCCAAGAAACCACGACGTGCTTTCTGTTAGCCTGAACTCCACTGCAGCAGGCTCCACCCAACACTTCGTCCTCCAGTGTGTATTTATTTACACGTTGGCCTGGATGCATCATTTTGCAAAAGCCAGCCCCTCTCGCCCTTGTGTTTCTCCTGTGGTGGCTGACTTGTGGGAAGGAAGCACTGGAGATCAGCGTGCGCCTCCACCCACGGGCAGAGTGGTGGGGAGTGGGAGGATGAGACATGCCAGAGGTGATTTTGTGCAGGCATTTCCCTACAGTGCAAGGGGCAAAGTTGAAACGGTGCCTAGGGGCTGCAGGGGTGGCACAAATAGATGTCCCCTGCTGACAAGGGTCACTCCTCCTGGCACGGGCTGAGCAACAGAACCGGAGCTGCTGTCCGTCAGCTTTTAGGCTGTCCCCAGACATCCCAAACAGAGCTGGGATGACTGCCTGAGCTAGAAAAAAAGCACGGGGCAGAGCAGAGGGAGGGCATGGTGGCAGGGGGGTATCACTGCATCTTGCTGTGATGCTCTCTGTAGGCATCCTTATCCACACGCTAAGCATCTCTGCAAGGAGGACATATGCAGTATACAAGGGTTAGAGCATTGTTTATTAGTTATCACCCATAAGCGTGAGATAGCTCTCTACAAGCTGCTGTTAGCTTATTGGCAAAGTCATCGAAGCTGTAGGATAGTTAAGAGCGACCGGGCTGCTGGTGGTGCCATCTCCCACCAGATTTATCATCAGCCACCACCTGCGATCACCAAAGAGGCAGCACAGTGAGATCTCTACCTTCATCCTTGATGAAAATCTCACGAGGGAAGCTTTTGACAGCAACGGTGTCTTCACTCACATGTTTTTGGAATAGGGTGGGGGATCTATATCGTCTACCTGGACTTTCAGGATCGCTTTTGCACTGTTGGACATCTTGGCTCTGACACGAATATTCCCCAAGGAGACCTCCAGAGTTTCATGGTCTGACGCTAGTTGGGCTCTCTGGAAGAGTGTGGATCTGCAGTAAGGCTTGCTTTCCATCATATTGGAGAAGACTGCATGGAGGTTTCCCATGTGGTTCTCTGTTTTGAAGAGCTCCAGAGCGAACTCGATGCTGTAAAGGACGTAGTCGAAGGGGTTGGAGAACATGATAGCCAGTGAGAAAGAGCTGGCCTTGCAGACCAGGACACCCACACTCCCACGCAGGCTGTATGGCGTCTTTGCAAAAATGCATCTTCCTACGGACTGTGGGCCGATTTCAAAGGGGTGAACGGTCCGGATCTTGCCACTGAAGCAGTAACTCCTGCAGGAAGAGAAGGGCCAGAACAAAAAGAGACGTGGATGTGCTGGAGAGAGTCTCATTGAGGGCCACAAAACCAACAAGGGAGGAGAGGCTGAGGGGGCTGGGACAATTTACCAAGGAGAAGACAAGGCTCAAGGGGATCTTGCCAATGTATGTAAATACCTGCAGGGAGCATGCAATGAAGACAGAGCAGACTTTTTTCAGAGGTGCCCAGGGACAGAACAAGAGGTGATGGGCACGAAATAAAACACAGGAGGTTCCCTCTGAACATCAGGAAATGTCTTTACCATGAAGGTGACTGAGGACTCACACAGGCTGCCCAGAGATGTGGTGGAGATATCAATTTTTTTTTTATATATTTTGTCTATCTTTGGAGATACTCAAAATCCCTCTGGACATGGTCCTGGGTAAGTGACCAAAGGAATTCCAGAGGCCCCTGCCAACCTCAAGCAGTCTGTGGTCCTGTGAACCTCTGGCCTTTGCTCTTCTGCCCCAGACTGTGGCATTATTGATACCTCTCCCTTGTCACTCCAGAATACACACTTGTCCCAGGAGAAATTCCCCGGATGGCACCCCCCTTCTGTTTCTTAACACCTTTACATTGTTAAGGCATTTGGTCATGCTGTTAATAACTGCCCCTGCCCTCTCTGAAAACCTCAGTAGACCTCAAAGTGCACAAACTGAGCCTTAATGGGAAGGGAATAGGAAAAGAGAGTGGCAAAAGGCAGTGGTAGCACAGCATAAATATGTACTGGTTTCTGCTGGTTCCCCCAATCTGGAAGAGATGAGAGCTCATCCTCATGGCCTCAGGTCATCCGGGCAAGCTGGTTAAGGAAAGGAAGTCCTCCAAAGGTGGATAATGTTATAAATGATATTCTCTGCAAGATTTATAAACAAGTTTTTAGCAATGCTTGGAATCCCATATCCAGAATATTTCACCCAACTCATTGTTCCATAGAGTGTATGATAATTGTCACTAGCAGCATCACACACATCAGATTCGGTTGATCAAATTAGATAACCAATCCTCTAAGTATATTTCCCAGCTATTATTTCAATCGCTACAATTAGCATCCAACAGGGGTAGCTATGCCCTGATATACTTCAAGTTCCTGTTATGGGTCCCTTTTCACCTGACCCTTCCTGGAAGTTTCAAATAAGCTCTGAAACCCTGGAACTCTCCCTCAAAGAGGTTCCAAATCCCTGGAACCCTCAAAGAGGTTCCGAATCTGTGGAATCCTCAAAGAGGTTCCAAATCCCTGGCCGAATCCCCGGAAGCTTCAAATAAGTTCTGAATCCCTGGAACCCTTAAAGAGGTTCTGAATCCCTGGCTGTGTCTGTGTTTAGAGGTGTCTTGCAAGTGGTTAACCCACCCACGAATTCTTAGCTTCGGAACTAAATTCCATCTCAGTTACATCCCTACACACAGTCACACAACCGAATTCCACCCAACTGAATGGTATCTTCGTTCGGGTCTTGCATGCAGAATTACGGGTCACAAAATAAGAGCTCTTGGTTCTTTACTTGCCTCTTATGTTCAAAAGCTTGTTGGACTATAGCACCACTATCAGCAAGGGCCACTGTGTGGGGTGCCTCCCTTTACCTGTCACAGATCCAAAGTCCAAGAAGATCACGTCAGGGTCACCAATTTGTTATAAATGAAGTCTCAACTCAATCTGAATTTTGTAATATTTATAAAGCAAATATTTCTAAAAGGTATAAAAGGTATAAAAGGCAAGTAAACAGCTCTGGGTGTGCGGGGAGCCTACGCTCCACCAACACACATACACAAGCATCAAACATTCTAAATATACAGAACATTGCTTTACATACTAAACCCGAGTATGCCTATGCAATCAGAAAAGGTAACAAACAATCCTTTAAGTTCCATGACTTAACAGTCCTTACAGTCCATGACTTAACAGGGTTTCCAACCCCCATGGCCACACTCTCAAATCTCCCCCTTCTTTATTAATATCAACCATTTTCTTGACATGAATTACCACTCCATATATAACAATAAGGAAAGGCTTTCTCAAAGCGCATGCATCTGAGTAGTGCAGCTGGTGTATACAGAGGAGGTGTCCAACAGGCGCTAGAAGAACTTGCAGGAGAGAGCTCTGGCTCCAGGCACTGAGCTTGCCCCCATTGTTTTCCCAACACCCAAAGCATTTTAAGGAGATCCCTCAGGGGAGGCTGGCGGAAAGCAGTAGGGGAGCAGGGGATGCACACCTGAAGTCCTCCAGCGTCACCTTTTTGGTGTTGTTGATGATCTCCACGCCCACACTGCGGCAGACTTCTATATTTCCCATCAGGCTTTCCAGGTCGGACTGCAATTGAGGATTGCGAGACTTCTGCACCTTCTTGCCTGCCATCTTCCCTCTGATCGTGCTGCAGGAGAACTGCAGGGCTGTGGAGCAGTGGAGGCTCTGAACTAGAGCAAAAGTGAAACAAGAGAATGGGTAGGGCCACCTCCTGCTATGGGAACTGAGAGCATAGCTCCTCCCCAGTGTCTGCAAGGCTTCTCAGGGCTGATAAAAGGCAGCTCCTGTGAAAGGAAATTGGGGGTGGTTCTGAGCAGAGGGCTGCGAATCTCTCCTCCATCCTTATCCCTGGTTCTGGAAGCATCTAGCCCTAGAGACTTGCCAGGTATCCATGGCCAAAGTCCCTTGCCTTGTCAAGCCCTGCTGCTGATGCTCAGAAAACAACATGTGCACATCAAAAACAACCTCCCACATCCTTCCTGAGAGCAGCAGGAAGCTTGTGGGGGACGAAGTCAGATAGAGCTGCTCAAAACAAGGTCAGGAAATACCTGAGCTTGAAACAGCTGGAGGATGGGAAGCTGCATGTGCAAATGCCATAAACATCAGTCCTGGTTTTCCTGTTCTCTTCTTGGCGATCAGAAGTATCCAGAGAGATGGCTTCACATGTTAACGAGTGTGTTTATGTGTGCATAAATAGTGGTGCTCCAAGTCAGAGGGGTGCTTGCTTTGCAAAAATCGCCAAGCACCTGATTCTGCAGAATTATATAATTAATTACTTAATGAAAAGACCTTTGTTATAAATGAGGTCTCAACTCAATCTGAATTTTGTAATATTTATAAAACAAATATTTCTAAAAGGTATAAAAGGCAATTTAACAATGCTGGGTGTATGGGGAGTCTACGCTCCACCAACACGCACACACAAACATTAAACATTCTAAATATACAGAACATTACTTTACATACTAAACCCAAGTATGCCTATACATATTCACAATCAGAAAAGGTAACAAACAATCCTCCAAGTTCCATAACTTACTAAAATCGAGTACGCCTATACATAAAAGGTAACAAACAATCCCTTAAGTTCCATGACTTAACAGTCTCCATTTTCCATTCCTTTTCTTGATTACAAACAAGTCTCCGTTTTCCATTCCTTTTGAACAATATGTCTCGCTTTAAGTTGTCAATCAACTTGGTCTTCAGGCCTTATGTATCCTGTTCTTCCCAGATCGAAGAAAAGCATATCCATCTCCTTTTCAAGGCCAATGAGGCCTGGGTCAAAAGGCATGTCCAGGTCATCAGAGGGCGTAACAGCAAAGGCCTTCGATGGCTGTAGCAGCAGAGGGGCTGATGGCGTAGCAGTCGGATCAGTAAAGGAGCCCGCAGCTCCCTCACTATCTGGCAAACCACACGTTTGTGATTGTGGCTCCACATGGCTCTTTAAGGCCTCAGAGATTGCTCACCAGGTGCCTAGCAATCCCACTTCAACCTTGCCATTTTTAGTTGCAGAGTCCCACACCTTGACCTCAGTTTGGTCCCATATTTCAAGCTCTGTTCCTAAGGACGTATGATTCCCCATAATGTGCAGCTGCTTACCAGCGAGGGGCAGCTGTGTGCACGGGTCCGCTTCTCTCAGCTCGAGCTTCTCTCCAGCTCCGGTGCGCCTATTTCCAGCGACTTTCTGTATGAGCTTCTTTGAGCAGTTTGCTGAGTTTTGCTGAACCTATCTTCATGAGGCAATCAAAGTGCCTGTTCCCGTCCTGGTCTCCATTCTGCCAGCCTGTTCCTCTTCACTTCTTTTTCCTGCTTCTTTATTGATGTAACTTCATTGTGTTGCCTTTTTTATCTTGAGGGCAGGCTCCCCTCTTATACCCTTCTCCTCACAGCAGTTCTTTTCAAAACAACTTTTCATTGGTCAAACAACTTTGAATGTAACAACAACAGCAAACACCCAGAAACATCCATGCCTTAATAGCTGGAGAACAAGAGACCATCTGGAGAACAAGAAACCGGAGACTGCATGGAGTCTCCTGAATCTCCCTTCTTTGTTCCCTCTAAACTCTTTTATATTCCTGATGGCCTCATCGTTAAGAGTCTAATGTTATCGCAACCACAGGGCTTTCCAACCCCCATGGCCACATTCCCAAATCTCCCCCTTCTTTATTAATATCAACCATTTTCTCGACACGAATTACTACTCCATATATAACACCTTCACGTGGATTCTGACTCTGTGCTTACTGACCAGGTGCACTGGGCACAAACCTATGGATAATGCCTGCATGTCCAGCTATATGTCACACACTTCATCTGTCCTTATTGTCTCTCCCCATGTTGTTTGTCCTTGTTGTTTGTCAGGCCACTGTCCTGACAAGCAGAAGGACAGCATCAACCAGATGAACCCACACATGGTGGCTTTTCACTCTGCTCCTTGCAGGTGGGAACAGGTTTCACCTTGCCAAAGGGAAAAACCTCTCTGAAGCACTGAAAAACTCACGGGTTAAGCTAAGAACGGGGCGATCTCCCACCAGTTACTCGCATGGGCAAAACAGATGCAGCTTGGGTAAGATTGCTGTGATTTATTGCCAACGAATGACAGTGGAGAGCAGTGGGAACTAAAAGCAAACAACAAACACCTTCCCCAGTCATCCATCGCATTCTGCCTCCTCCCCCCAAGCAGTGCACAGGGATGGGGGAATGGGGGCTGCAGTCAGTCCCTAACGCTTCGTCTCCCTCACTCCTCCACACTCACTCCCTGCCCCTGCCCCAACAGGGGGTCCCTCCTCTGGAATGCTGTCCTTCCAACCTGATCTTTAAGATCTGCTCTAACATGGGTCCCCCACGGGCAGCAGCTCCCCCCAGACCCCTGCTCCTGTGTGGGCTCCTCTCCACGGGCTGCAGCTCCAGCCTGGGGCCTGGTCCTGCAGGGCCTCTCCATGGGCCACAGCCACCTCCGGGACACATCCACCTGCTCCACCAGGGGCTCCTCCACCCATGGGGGGGCTGCAGCATGGAGATCTGCTCCGTGTGGGACCCATGGGTGCAGGGGGACAGCCTGCTCCAGCAGGGGCCTCTCCACAGGCCGCAGGGGAACTTGTGCTGCATGCCTGGAGCACATCCTGCCCTCTTGCTGCACCGACCTCGGTGCCTGCAGGGTTCTTTTTGTCTCACTTTATCTCAGCTGCTGCTGTCCCTTTTCAACCTGTCTGGAACTTGCTTGTCCCTAACATGAGGCAGCTCCTGGTCTCTTCTCACAGAGGCCACCCCCGCAGCCTCCCTGTGCTGTGGAAGCCCAATACAGGGAAGGTTGCTTTTTTTGTTGTTGTTTGTTTGCTTGCTTGCTTGCTTTTTCTGACGAGGAATTTTTTTTGTTGTTTTTTGTTTGTTTGTTTGTTTCATTTTGTGTTTGTTTTCTGATGTCACAGCCAGTGACCACGTGAGATTTAAAGAAGGGAGGGAAAGGGTGAGGGAAGCGAAGCTGAAATCCCCCTTTTGTCCCAGTGGCTGCTGGCTCGGGGAGGGGTGGTGGAGCAGGGTGCTGGGAAAGCAGAGGGGAGGAGCTCGGCTGAAGCACAAAACCAAGGCCCCCTTCCAAGAAACCATGACGTGCTTTCTGTTAGCCTGAGCTCCACTGCAGCAGGCTCCACCCAACACTTCGTCCTCCAGTGTGTATTTATTTACACGTTGGCCCGGATGCATCATTTTGCAAAAGCCAGCCCCTCTCGCCCTTGTGTTTCTCCTGTGGTGGCTGACTTGTGGGAAGGAAGCACTGGAGATCAGCGTGCGCCTCCACCCACGGGCAGAGTGGTGGGGAGTGGGAGGATGAGACATGCCAGAGGTGATTTTGTGCAGGCATTTCCCTACAGTGCAAGGGGCAAAGTTGAAACGGTGCCTAGGGGCTGCAGGGGTGGCACAAATAGATGTCCCCTGCTGACAAGGGTCACTCCTCCTGGCACGGGCTGAGCAACAGAACCGGAGCTGCTGTCCGTCAGCTTTTAGGCTGTCCCCAGACATCCCAAACAGAGCTGGGATGACTGCCTGAGCTAGAAAAAAAGCACGGGGCAGAGCAGAGGGAGGGCATGGTGGCAGGGGGGTATCACTGCATCTTGCTGTGATGCTCTCTGTAGGCATCCTTATCCACACGCTAAGCATCTCTGCAAGGAGGACATATGCAGTATACAAGGGTTAGAGCATTGTTTATTAGTTATCACCCATAAGCGTGAGATAGCTCTCTACAAGCTGCTGTTAGCTTATTGGCAAAGTCATCGAAGCTGTAGGATAGTTAAGAGCGACCGGGCTGCTGGTGGTGCCATCTCCCACCAGATTTATCATCAGCCACCACCTGCGATCACCAAAGAGGCAGCACAGTGAGATCTCTACCTTCATCCTTGATGAAAATCTCACGAGGGAAGCTTTTGACAGCAATGGTGTCTTCACTCACATGTTTTTGGAATAGGGTGGGGGATCTATATCGTCTACCTGGACTTTCAGGATCGCTTTTGCACTGTTGGACATCTTGGCTCTGACACGAATATTCCCCGAGGAGACCTCCAGAGTTTCATGGTCTGACGCTAGTTGGGCTCTCTGGAAGAGTGTGGATCTGCAGTAAGGCTTGCTTTCCATCATATTGGAGAAGACTGCATGGAGGTTTCCCATGTGGTTCTCTGTTTTGAAGAGCTCCAGAGCGAACTCGATGCTGTAAAGGACGTAGTCGAAGGGGTTGGAGAACATGATGGCCAGTGAGAAAGAGCTGGCCTTGCAGAGCAGGACACCCACACTCCCACGCAGGCTGTATGGCGTCTTTGCAAAAATGCATCTTCCTACGGACTGTGGGCCGATTTCAAAGGGGTGAACGGTCCGGATCTTGCCACTGAAGCAGTAACTCCTGCAGGAAGAGAAGGGCCAGAACAAAAAGAGATGTGGATGTGCTGGAGAGAGTCCCATGGAGGGCCACAAAACCAACAAGGGAGAGGCTGAGGGGGCTGGGACAATTTACCAAGGAGAAGACAAGGCTCAAGGGGATCTTGCCAATGTATGTAAATACCTGCAGGGAGCATGCAATGAAGACAGAGTAGACTTTTTTCAGAGGTGCCCAGGGACAGAATAAGAGGTAATGGGCACAAAATAAAACACAGGAGGTTCCCTCTGAACATCAGGAAACGTCTTTACCATGAGGGTGACTGAGGACTCACACAGGCTGCCCAGAGATGTGGTGGAGATATCAATTTTTTTTTATATATTTTGTCTATCTTTGGAGATACTCAAAATCCCTCTGGACATGGTCCTAGGTAAGTCACCAAAGGAATTCCAGAGGCCCCTGCCAACCCCAAGCAGTCTGTGGTCCTGTGAACCTCTGGCCTTTGCTCTTCTGCCCCAGACTGTAGCATTATTGATACTCTCCCTTGTCTCTCCAGAATACACCGAATGACACTTGTCCCAGGAGAAATTCCCCGGATGGCACCCCCCTTCTGTTTCTTAACACCTTTACATTGTTAAGGCATTTGGTCATGCTGTTAATAACTGCCCCTGCCCTCCCTGAAAACCTCAGTAGACCTCAAAGTGCACAAACTGAGCCTTAATGGGAAGGGAATAGGAAAAGAGAGTGGCAAAAGGCAGTGGTAGCACAGCATAAATATGTACTGGTTTCTGCTGGTTCCCCCAATCTGGAAGAGATGAGAGCTCATCCTCATGGCCTCAGGTAATCTGGGCAAGGTAGGTAAGGAAAGGAAGTCCTCCAAAGGTGGATAAGGAAAGGCTTTCTCAAAGCGCATGCATCTGAGTAGTGCAGGTGGTGTATAGAGAGGAGGGGTCCAGCAGGAGCTGGAGGAACTTGCAGGAGAGAGCTCTGGCACCAGGCACTGAGCTTGCCCCCACTGTTTTCCCAACACCCAAGGCATTTTAAGGAGACCCCTCAGGGGAGGCTGGCGGAAAGCAGTAGGGGAGCAGGGGATGCACACCTGAAGTCCTCCAGCGTCACCTTTTTGGTGTTGTTGATGATCTCCACGCCCACACTGCGGCAGACTTCTATATTTCCCATCAGGCTTTCCAGGTTGGACTGCAATTGAGGATTGTTACACTTCTGTACCTTCTTGGCTGACCTCTTCCTTCTGATCATGCCGCATGAGAGCTGCAGGGCTGTGGAGCAGCGGAGGCTTTGAACTAAGGCAGAAGTGAAACAAGAGAATGGGTAGGGCCACCTCCTGCTATGGGAGCAGAGAGCATAGCTCCTCCCCAGTGTCTGCAAGGCTTCTCAGGGCTGATAAAAGGCAGCTCCTGTGAAAGGAAATTGGGGGTGGTTCTGAGCAGAGGGCTGCGAATCTCTCCTCCATCCTTATCCCTGGTTCTGGAAGCATCTAGCCCTAGAGACTTGCCAGGTATCCATGGCCAAAGTCCCTTGCCTTGTCAAGCCCTGCTGCTGATGCTCAGAAAACAACATGTGCACATCAAAAACAACCTCCCACATCCTTCCTGAGAGCAGCAGGAAGCTTGTGGGGGACGAAGTCAGATAGAGCTGCTCAAAACAAGGTCAGGAAATACCTGAGCTTGAAACAGCTGGAGGATGGGAAGCTGCATGTGCAAATGCCATAAACATCAGTCCTGGTTTTCCTGTTCTCTTCTTGGCGATCAGAAGTATCCAGAGAGATGGCTTCACATGTTAACGAGTGTGTTTATGTGTGCATAAATAGTGGTGCTCCAAGTCAGAGGGGTGCTTGCTTTGCAAAAATCGCCAAGCACCTGATTCTGCAGAATTATATAATTAATTACTTAATGAAAAGACCTTTGTTATAAATGAGGTCTCAACTCAATCTGAATTTTGTAATATTTATAAAACAAATATTTCTAAAAGGTATAAAAGGCAATTTAACAATGCTGGGTGTATGGGGAGTCTACGCTCCACCAACACGCACACACAAACATTAAACATTCTAAATATACAGAACATTACTTTACATACTAAACCCAAGTATGCCTATACATATTCACAATCAGAAAAGGTAACAAACAATCCTCCAAGTTCCATAACTTACTAAAATCGAGTACGCCTATACATAAAAGGTAACAAACAATCCCTTAAGTTCCATGACTTAACAGTCTCCATTTTCCATTCCTTTTCTTGATTACAAACAAGTCTCCGTTTTCCATTCCTTTTGAACAATATGTCTCGCTTTAAGTTGTCAATCAACTTGGTCTTCAGGCCTTATGTATCCTGTTCTTCCCAGATCGAAGAAAAGCATATCCATCTCCTTTTCAAGGCCAATGAGGCCTGGGTCAAAAGGCATGTCCAGGTCATCAGAGGGCGTAACAGCAAAGGCCTTCGATGGCTGTAGCAGCAGAGGGGCTGATGGCGTAGCAGTCGGATCAGTAAAGGAGCCCGCAGCTCCCTCACTATCTGGCAAACCACACGTTTGTGATTGTGGCTCCACATGGCTCTTTAAGGCCTCAGAGATTGCTCACCAGGTGCCTAGCAATCCCACTTCAACCTTGCCATTTTTAGTTGCAGAGTCCCACACCTTGACCTCAGTTTGGTCCCATATTTCAAGCTCTGTTCCTAAGGACGTATGATTCCCCATAATGTGCAGTTGCTTACCAGCGAGGGGCAGCTGTGTGCACGGGTCCGCTTCTCTCAGCTCGAGCTTCTCTCCAGCTCCGGTGCGCCTATTTCCAGCGACTTTCTGTATGAGCTTCTTTGAGCAGTTTGCTGAGTTTTGCTGAACCTATCTTCATGAGGCAATCAAAGTGCCTGTTCCCATCCTGGTCTCCATTCTGCCAGCCTGTTCCTCTTCACTTCTTTTTCCTGCTTCTTTATTGATGTAACTTCATCGTGTTGCCTTTTTTATCTTGAGGGCAGGCTCCCCTCTTATACCCTTCTCCTCACAGCAGTTCTTTTCAAAACAACTTTTCATTGGTCAAACAACTTTGAATGTAACAACAACAGCAAACACCCAGAAACATCCATGCCTTAATGGCTGGAGAACAAGAGACCATCTGGAGAACAAGAAACCGGAGACTGCATGGAGTCTCCTGAATCTCCCTTCTTTGTTCCCTCTAAACTCTTTTATATTCCTGATGGCCTCATCGTTAAGAGTCTAATGTTATCGCAACCACGGGGCTTTCCAACCCCCATGGCCACATTCCCAAATCTCCCCCTTCTTTATTAATATCAACCATTTTCTCGACACGAATTACTACTCCATATATAACACCTTCACGTGGATTCTGACTCTGTGCTTACTGACCAGGTGCACTGGGCACAAACCTATGGATAATGCCTGCATGTCCAGCTATATGTCACGCACTTCATCTGTCCTTATTGTCTCTCCCCATGTTGTTTGTCCTTGTTGTTTGTCAGGCCACTGTCCTGACAAGCAGAAGGACAGCATCAACCAGCTGAACCCAGCTGTAGCAGGGAAAATGAGCCATATTATTTACATGTGCAGCAAAGTCAACTGCCACATGATTTATTGCTAAGCAGCATGGTATATTTGCAATGCAATGATTTATTTGCACTGCAACATGAAATGTATTCAAAGTAATACAATGCAATTTATGGCAGGTTAGCTGAGTGCTGCTGATCTATCTTCGTAGGAACAAGGGCATTCTTCAGTGAGCAGGACTTTTAATTCAAGATCCTTCCAAACACTGCCCTGTCTGTCACACAAGCCCTTAGCTTTGACATCCCAAGTGCATAAGAGCATGGCCTCTGGTAAGGCTTCCTCCTTCACTGGGAAATGCATAAAACAGTTCCAGAGGAGCTGTATGTCAGAACTGATGAGCAAGCACTCACCACAGAGCACATCCCATGGCAGAGGGTGGTCACAGCAGGGCTGGAAATACTGACCATGGACCACCTAGGGTGCCATGCCACCCTAGAGCAATGCACAGGAACCTGAAGCAGAAGTTTCCTGGTGAAACCCTCTCCCATCCTTCACACCAAAGAGTCAGGCTTCTTCTGTCCTGGTGCCATGGAGACAAGGTGTTGCTCCGTGTCATCGGTTTGCTGATTCTTGGTTTTCCACCAGGGCTTTCATGTTTGCTTTGGCAGTATTGGATGCAGTGGCAGTCACATGGACTTTACGTATGGTGACCTCCAGGTTTCCCTGGTGTTTGCTCAAGTTGGCTTTATGGAAAGATGCAGAGTTACAGGAGATGAAGGTGGGACTTGGTGAACAGGCAGGTCCCTGTGGAGCCAGGGGGCATACTGGGGTGGGTGGGGGTGGATGGGCCTCCTCCCCAAAGCAGCAGGAACCCCTGTAGGAAGACAATGAGAGGGGATTGGGAGTTTGGTTAAAACAGCAGAGGGAATGGGCACGGCAGAGCACTGGGGTACAAAAGTAAATGACTTTGGGGTGATTTCTTCTATCAAATGATGGCTGGGTTGGAAGGGGCAGAGAAATCATGGAGGAGGGAAGGATGGTGGATGAAGGATGAAGGATGACCCAGTGGGTGCTGGATAGCATCTGTAGTGGTGTTGATTATCTTCATGCCTACACACCTCAAGACATCCAGGGCTGTCACCAGGTACTTGATGTTTCTCTCTGTGGGCAGAGGGTTGGTGTGGCAGTGGGATTGGGACCAGCCTGTGTGGGCTTACCTTCCTTAGGAGAGCTGGAGGGAGGAGGAACACCCAAGAAGGAACAAAGGAACCTCCTCTGCACCATTCACAGCAGCTCAGGGCCACGCTCTTGGCTTTCTCTCCAGGTTGCCACATGTCCTGCATCCCTTGCTGCTGAGTCTGGGTCTGGGCATGTTCCAGGACTGGACACGCACCAGGACGTGACTGCAGGCAGCTCATGGGTGTCCCTCAATAAGGTGTCAGAAGATAACCATGAGCTCTCCCCTCAACAAGCTTGAGGCGGTGACTGACAGCTGCCAGTCATCCTCAGAGTGGATGCGAGTGTGGCCAGTGTGAGAGGGAATGTGCAGCTCCCACGTTTCCATCAGCTCAGGTCAGCTGGAGCCAGGCCAGAGCAAACAGCAGCCGTGTTAGAAAGAGCTTCAGACACCACTTTCTGGGCGCCGAGCCAAACCTCGGAGTGCTTCTGAGGGTAGAAATTTTCTCAAGTGCCTTTGGTTTCCATTTGACTCCGCGGAAATGAAAAACAGCCCCGAGTCTGTGCTGTGACAGGAGATCAAATAGCAGTGGGGCCATTTCAAACACAAACGGCCTAGGGCTCCTTGCAACCCCCTCATGTCTTTTACCTGTTAGCTCACCCCGAGGCAGAGCTTTCCTTTCCTTACCCCTTGGTCCAGAAGGAAAGCAAGGGAGAAAGCAAGGGAGGGTGAGGAGAACCTTTCAGTCTTGATGTCGAATTTGCATGGAGCACAAACCAGACCAGATAACTGGATGCTGATGCACAGAGGCCAATGGCATGAGGTTCAACGTGCCCAAGTGCTGGGTCCTGCACTTTGGTCACAACAACCCCATGCAACACTACAGGTTTTGGGGCAGAGTGTCTGGAAAGCTGTGCAGAGGAAAAGGATCTGGGGGGCGTTGGTCGATGCTCACCTGAAAATGAGCCAGCAGTGTGCCCAGGTGGCCAAAAAGGCCAACGGCATCCTGGCTTGTGTCAGGAACAGTGTGGTCAGCAGGACCAGGGAGGTGATGATACAGCTCTGGTGAGGCCTCACCTCAAGTACCATGTTCAGCTTTGGGCCCCTCACTACAAGAAGGACATCAAGGCCCTGAGATGTGTCCAAATAAAGGCTGCAAAGCTGGTGAAGGGTTTGGAACACAAGTCTTATGAGTGGCTGACAGAACTGGGGTTGTTGAGTCTGGAGGAGAGACCTTATTGCCCTCTATAACTACCTGAAAGGAAGGTGTGGGTGCTGGGGATCGGCCTCTTCTTGCAGATAACTAGCAATAGGACAAGAGGGAATGGCCTCAAGTTGCACCAGGGGAGGTTCAGGTTGGAAATCGGGAGACATTTCTTCTCAGAAAGAGCAGTCAGGCATCGGGATGGTTTGCCCAGGGAGGTGGTGGAGTCACTGTCCCTGGGTCACCTTTCCTTTAAGGAAAGGCTGGATGTGATACTTAGGGACGTGGTTTAGTGGGTGATATTGGTGGTAGGGGGATGGTTGGCCCAGATGATCTTGGAGGTCTTTTCCACCCTTAATGATTCTATGATTCTATGGTCATTGTCCCCAGCGTGGCCACCAGATGTGGCTGGTGCTGGAGGCTGTGTCCTGGCCCTAAAGGGACCCCAAACAACCCCAGGCCCCTGGGCATGCTGGGGGCACCCAGCTGGGTGCCAGCAGTTTGACTGAGACCCAACTGGCTACACTGAAGCGTTGCAGAATCACAGAATATTTAATGTTGGGAAGTCTGGAGATCTTCCTCTGGAGATCATCTGATCCATTCCCCCCCCCCCCCCCCCCCCCCCCCCCCCCCCCCCCCCCCCCGGGCTCAAAGCAGTCAGCTGAAGAAACGTGGGGGCTTCCATTTCCATTTGAACATCTCCATAGATAGAGACCCCACAACCTGCTCCAGTGCTTGACCACCCTCACCATAAATATTAGTTCTGGTGTTTGAATGGATTTTCCTGTATTTCACTTGGTGCCTTTTGCCCCTTACCTGTCTATCATATGGAGGTGATTCCAGTCCTGGTGCCAAAATGCACCATGGGGACCTGCTGTGCCTCTCTCCCTGAGTGCTCACCATGGCCAGTGCCTTTGCAGAGCCCCCTGCACCTCCTGCGAGCACCCAGCTCCAGGATGCGTTTCGTGTTGAGGAGCACCCAAGCTCTTCAGGGCAGATCTTATCAATGTATTAAGTACGGAGGAGCCACCAGCTCTGCAAAGCTTCCCCTTCCAAAACTTTTTGCAGTATAGCCCCCCCCCCCCACTCTCCTGCAGGAATTTTGCAGCTGAACGCTCGCTGATAGGAGAGGTGGGGATAGGAAACTGTTTTCCCAGGTGGCCTCTGGTGTGAGGCCAGGGGAAATGGGCAGATTTCCTCTTTCTGTATCATGCTATGTTTTAGTTTGTGTAATGACAGGCCACAAAGGTCTGCACCTGCACTGCCCTGTAGCCGATGGAGACCCAAACTGTGCCCTACAGCTCTACGTACAGCCGCCAGCACTGCGCTATAGTCAATCGTATGCCCATGCGTACCCTGTAGCCCTCCATACTGTTCCCCCAGCATTCCTTTATAGCTCTCCACATCCTCATCAACATCCTATACCTTCCCATGCCACCCAGCTCTGCTCTATAGCTCTGGGAAATAGGGGTGACAGGTGAGGCAGGACACTCACAGCAAATCTCAATGAATTTGTCCCACCACCTGTGGCCAAGACATCTAGGTAAATGACATCACTGTGGATAAAAATTCATCTGCAGATAGGCCTGCTTTGGGTGAGAAACAGCCGAGATCAGTGGATTTGGGAGGCCTGCTGTCCTGGTTTCAGTTAGAACAGAATTAATTTTCTTCCTAGTAGCTGGTGGAATGCTGTGTTTTGGCTTAGGATGAGAAGAGTGCTGATAACACCCCGATGTTTTAATTGTTGCAGAGCAGTGCTTATACCAAGCCAAGGACATCTCAGCCTTTTGCTCTGTCCTGCCAACAGGCAGGCTGGGGGTGCAGTAAGAGCTGGGAGGGGACAGACCCAGGACAGGTGACCCGAACTAGCCAAAGGGGTATTCCATACCATCTGACGTCATGCTAAACAATATATAGGGGTGGCTAGCCGGGGGGAGGGGGCCGGACTGCTCGGGGTTAAGCTGGGCATCGGTCAGCGGGTGGTGAGCAATTGCATTGTGCATCACTTGTTTGTACATATTATTATTACTTTCCTATTATCACCATTGTAACATTATTGTTATTATTGTTATTATTATTTTCCTGTCTTAGTAAACTGTCTTTATCTCAACTCACGGGCTTCACTTTCCATTTCTCTCCCCCGTCCCAGAGAGGGAGGGGGGAGGGTGAGCGAACGGCTGCGTGGTGTTTAGCTGCCAGCCGGGTTAAACCACGACACCTGCAAACACTAAATCTAATTTCCTTTGAGGCTCTGGGACCCTCAGTGAAAGCAGAAGTGAAAAGGGCTCTGAAAAGAGGGCTCTGAAACCCAGGTTTCAGGGCTCTGAAAGCCAGACAGATGGACAGAAAGGCTTGTTAACCCTTCCCCTGGTGTTGTGCTCACCCTGCCATTGCTGCTCTTTACCTTTGGGTCTACGCAGATCTTCCATGTTGATGATGTTGATTGTTTTTTCCTTTTCCTCCTTCTTCTTCCACCCCTTCCTGTTTTTATTCTTCCCATTTTGCTTTCACACCTCCTTCTTCTTGCTCTGGTTGGTGATGGAGGAAAAGATTGGCAATAAACACATCCTTACCCACTCAGTGGGAGCTGCAGATGCTTCTTTCTTCACCATACCTACCCTGACACTGCACCGACAGCACTCAGGGACCCCTTCCCGCTGCCCAGGGCATCTCAGGAGCCCAACACCAGTCCCTCTCAGCATGTACAGATGGCTTCAGACTGGGCTTGTGGGATGCCCTAGAAGTTTGGGAGCAGGACAATAGGTTGTGGCTCAAGATCAAGATCTGCACCTTTTCTGGGAGGAAGTTGATCTTGTTTTCTATCTGATTGTGAAAGCAACCAGGGCAGTGAAGCTGCCTCTCTCCTGGCTTCTTGGGGAAGTGAAGAAAAGGACATCTGAGACTTAGAGTTTTTCTCTTGCATGATATGGTGTTATTTCAACCCAGAAATGAGTGTCTGGAGGAGATGGAGATCAGGAGTGGAGCAAGGTTTGGTCCCTTTTGTGGTTTATTAACCGTGGGGTATGCAGGTCACCCTGAATTTGGGTGGTCACAACCTGGCTGTTCCCGTGTGAGCTCCCATGATAGTCAAGGAAAGGGTTCCATACCTGAAGCATGGGCATTTGATCATTATTTGGGGCCATTTGGGGTGTTTCCACTGCCTGCACTGAGAACTGCAGGGCAAGGCCTTGTCTGAGGAATGAGCCTGTGTGGAGGAGAAAGGTTTGGGTGGATAAAAGGAGCTAACGAGAGACCTTGGAGGTGAAAGTAGGGTGTTGCAGGAAGCACGGCCGAAAGCATGACAGACACCAGTAGAGTCAGATCATGCTCCATTTGATTGCCCGAATAGCCTAACTTTTATAGTGAACTTAACAAGGGCAGATAGTGTCTCACACAAGATTATTGGTCAAAAGCACTCAGACAAACAACTACAAGAAAACTACCCCACCTGCAAGAAAACAACCCCCTTGTGATTAGCAATCACGTAGACCTTGTCCTTGAAGCCAGATGCTGGTAACAATATTTTTCTAAATTCCTCAACTGGGCAATGTGGGAACACTGTCATGGGAACTTCTCATAGTTGCCCTGGTAGCTTGGTTTGCTCAGCTGCAGCAAGCCATGGGATTTTTGCTGTTTCAAAAAAATCCCTCTACAGTAGGGTGCAGAAAGCTGAGGCTCTGCAGAAGTGGAAAGGGTGGATGTGTCTGAAAGTGCACGTCCAGCTCTGCTCCCTCTCCAAGGACAACTCAAACAAATGTGGAGAACCATTAAGAAACAGAGAAAGCTCTCACTCCTCCATCTCACCTAGAAGAGGGGAACAGGGAATGTTTATTGGTGCTTGCTTTGCCTCCAATGTGTTAAGGAAGCATCAAACACAAACTGCCCTTGTTACCAAAGCTGTATGCAAGACCAGAGGAAGGGTACTCACATCCTGTGAATCTCCAAAACTGGATGTCATCCTGATCTTCTCAGCAGCTCCTGAGGAGGAACATAGAGGAGGAACACACCCCTGTCCCCCAGCCTTCACCTGCTGCCTTTGAGACATTGTGTGGATGCAAAACACCTACCCTGCAGGTGATGCTGGTGTGTCAGATGCTTGGAGACATCCTTGCTGAGGTTCACTGTGTTACATGTGGTGTTGGCTTCACCATCTGATTCAAATGGCTAGATGAGAGGCTCTTCCCCTTCTACATTTTCTTTTGTTGCCTCCTGAAAAGGTGGTTCCCCAGCTGATCTTGCTGCTAGCAGTGAAACTCTAGGTTCTTGCTGTGTCCTCCCTGTGCAAGCCAGTCTGAAGACAGGTGGGGGAGAAGATAGTGGAGAAAGGGAAGAGTACGTTTCCATGATGTCCATGGCCTCTTCCTTCTGTCAAGATCATCGGGGAAGTGTTTAATGAAATCATTTTCCACTAAGACTCTGGGGAAACCCAGTACCTCTCTCTCTCCCTTCAGCCCATCCTCTCCCTTTGCCATCACCTCACATGTTTGCCTGATGCTCTCTCCCCTTCCTCTCTCCATCACCTATACAGCTATTGACCAAATGCCATGCTATTACTGTGCTGGAGAGCAGACAGGTGAAAGACACTGCAGCAGGGAACCGGTTTCTGTACTGAAACCTGCATCCTGTTATGCAGCACACCTCTCCCCTAAATTATTCTTGGATCCTTCATGACTCCTAGTGCAGTTTCCCCTGGAGCAGGAGATTTCTCTGCACATCAGACAAACCCATTTCTTTTCCCTCAGGACATTCTCTGCCTCTGGTGGTGGCTGCTGTGGCTGCTGCTCTTCACGTTCAGGGCAATATCCATGATGCTGTATGGATTATCTGCATGAAAAAAAAAAGCAAGAGGAGCTACAAGACCACAACTGGTCTCCAGACAAAGGCCTGGAACCTGGAGAGTTAGCAAAACTAGCAGATAAAGCCAAAACACTTTGGAGGACTGGCTTCCCTCCCAGACAAGAGCAAACTGACCTCTGAGCAGCTGAAGTGTTCTTATCATCACACAATCAGGCGCTCAGAGAGGACTGATGCTGGAGAGCATGGGGGAGCTGCTTATATTTCTCCTTCTGCAAGGAGAGAATGAACAGCCCCTGCCTGTCTCATCTCACCAGGAGGGCTGTCTCATAAGGTCCTCCCCTGAAATTTGGAACACCTTTTCCTTCCCTGCACAGTGAGTGCCCTCTTCAGGAGCGACACCGCATGGTATCTGCATGCACGGAGCAGCACAAGAGCACGGTGAACAGAGGCAGCAGTTTGCTCAGCAGGGAACAGGATTTTCCCATGTTTCCAGTCCTAGCAGTGTTGACATGTGGAAGTGACTCCACAACCATAGGGTTGTAAAGTAGGTATACTTTATTGCAGTGCACCGGGCGCACTGGGAATAGCTTCCCTCGAAAAGTGTGCACCTGCCCAGTTGTCTCTCATAATTTTATACATGAATACTGCTACATATTACATGAGCTCTAATACATATTCATTCTTTTCCCTGAAAAGGCGGATCTCTTCCTAGTAGTACTCATTTCCAAACTCCCCACCCTTAGCTCCTCCCAGTTGTGCTTGCGCAATGTAGCCTGGTGTTCGAGGGCAGGGGTATTTCAGGATGAAGGCAACGAGGAAGAGGAGGTTAAACTTTTTACCTTCCTGGACTTTGACCTTATGTTGGACAGTATTTAGGAGTTTTTTGCTTATCTTTGCCTTATTTTCTGCCAGCGAGTTGTTCATCCTTCCCTTATGTGTTGTCCTTGAGCGATATCTTCCTTTTTACATCTGCTTCTCATAAGTTTCTCATCTACATTCCCTGATAATCAGGATATTTTACCATATATGTAGCTAAATATTAATTCAGAAGAGTTTTAGCATCTTCCTCATCTCAGTGTACACTTCCTCAGGCATGGCCATTAAGTTGCAGGGTGTATTCCCAGCAGCTGCTGCAGTTACTGCATCGGCTGCCAAAGGTCTCAACCGAGACAACTGAGGAAGAGCTGGGCAAGACTTCAAGTGAGGCAGCCAGGCCGACGGGCCCTGTACCTTGTGGGAATGCCCGGAAGAAGCGGTGGGTGATTTCTGTGGGGGACTCCATGCTTCAGGCTGTGGATATGAAGATATATATGGATATATGGATATATCATATATGGATATATCATATATGGATATACAATATATCCATGCTTGGATACAAGGTGGTTTGGAAAGACTGACAAAGGTTGTCCACGAGTCAGACTATTACCCTCTGTTGCTGGAGTAAAGCTCTGGAGAGAGGGACCTGGGCATCCTGATGGACAGAAAGCTGGCCATGAATGTTCCCTTGTGGCCAAAAAGGCCTAGGAGATGCTGGGCTGCATTTAGAACAGGGTTGCCAGCAGCTCAAGGGAGGTGATCCTGCCCCTTTGCTCGGCCCTGCTGAGGCCACACATGGAGTATTGTGCCCACTTCTGGGCTCTCTAGTACAAGAGGGACATGGAACTACCAGAGTGAGTCCAGAAGAGGGCTATGAAGATGATCAGAGAACTGGAGCACCTGTCGTACTAGGACAGGCTGAGAGAATTGGGTCTGTTAAACTTGGAAAAGGGGAGACTGAGGGAAGACCTCATTAATGTATATAAATATCTGAGGGGAGGGTGTCAAGAGGACGGAGCTGATCTCTCTTCAGTTGTGCACAGTGGCAGGATGAGAGGCAACGGGCACAAACTGAAGCACAGGAGGTTCTGTCTCAATATGAGGGGCACTTCTTTACTGGAAGGGTGACAGAGCACTGGGACAGGTTGCCCAGAGAGGTTGTGGAGTCTCCTCTGGAGATATTCCAAACCCACCTGGATGCCATCCTGTGCAATATGCTCTAGGTGATCCTGCGCAGCAGAAGGTCGGGCTAGATGACCTTCAGAGGTCCCTTCCAACCTCAGCCATTCTGTGATTCTGTGGCAAGCCCACCATGGTCATCATGTTCTCCAACCCTTTCAACTACCTCATATCCCACGTTGAGTTTTGGCCATTCTGTGATTTGGTGAACACACAAGCTCCAGACGCTGCAGGAAGCTGCATCCAAAAATATGTAGACACACAGATCTGGGAAATTCAGTGTAAGCACCAGGGGCTGGCTGTTTTGTTATCATGATTGCAAGAAGCCACAAGGGAGCTGCTCACACTGCTTAGGACACCACGGAAGGAGTGGGAATGCAAGAGGATGCTGAGCAAATACCAGTGTGTCCTGTAAGCTAAGTGGGCACAGCAAGTTATGGCTTAATTTTTCAATATTTTTTAGGTATGAAGAAATCATACCCTAGTAGCAGATTTTTATTTATTTATTTATTTATTTATTAACAGCTAGGAAACGAGTATTTGGCAGAAGGAGCTTTTTTGCCTTCCATCCTCCATATGAAGTTCTTCTTAGCCACTTGCAATCCTAGAATCCTAGAATCATGATGCAGCTTCTGCTCTGGCTCCTGGAGCCCCTCCTGCCCTCCTTCTTCACTGACCTGGGTGCCTGCAGGGTTCTTTCTCTCTCACTTTATCTCATAGCTTCTGCTGTCCCTTTTCAACCTTTTTGGACTGGCTTGTCTCTAACATGGGGCAACTTCTGGTCTTTTCTCACAGAGGCCACCCCTGCAGCTCCCCTGTGCTACCAAACCGTTGATGTGGAAGCCCAATACAAGGATTTTCGTTTATTTATTTATTTGTTTGTTTATTTTGAGGAAGTTGGGAATGATGGCAGGGCCACAGGAGGGTGGTGGCTGCAGGTCCAGGGCATGGACATGGGCATGTCTGCAGGCCAGGAGGAGCCTCACAACCCACATTTAAAATCATATAAGCATTTAGTTTGGAAAAAAACTCTAAGTCCAACTGTTAGCCTAGCACTGCCTAATCTACCACCAAACCAGGTCCCCAGGCACCATCTCTACATGTCTTTTGAGTACCTACAAGGATGGTGACTCAACAGCTTCCCTGGGCAGCCAGTTCCAAAGGTCCACAACCCTTTAAGTAAAGAAAGTTCTCCCAACCTAAACCTCCCCCTGTGCAACATCATATGTTACAGAGGGGGTAGGTTGTTATGATGGACCTAAGCTAAGACTGTAACCAAGCGCTTCAACTCTCCCAGCCCTTCCTGTCCCCTCTCTATTGTTCTCTTGTGAAATGTACCCATAGGACATCTCCGAAGTGCCCACAGTGTCTGCTCCCAGAGCATGTTTGCTCATTACCAAGGGTCAAGCTGAAAGCAGATTCGGTTCCCCCTCTGAAACTTGGCTCCATGTGCTGCAAGTGCAAGCAGGGATGGGAGGAACAAGCAGTGGGGAGGAGCAGTGTGGGAAGCATCCTCCTGTAGCTGCCTCTATCGGTCTTTGCTATATTTCCTCCCCAGCTGGTAATGGTGGACCTGAGCTCAGCCCCTGCTGAGCCACCTCCTCCTTTATTCCTGCTGGACTGGTAACAACTTCTCAAAAATTCTTCTGCTGCTGGATGAAGCACCCATGGGTGAGAGGCTGTCTGCTCGTGCTGGGCTTGGGACTGCAGAGGTCCTCCTCATCCTAGCAGGGCTGTGTGGTGAGTGCCTTGTGCAGTCTCCTCCCTGTGCTGGCTGCAGTCTATGTTTTCAGAAACACCATGTTGGGTTGCTGCTTCTCTTCGTTTCTGTGCAGCTTAATTATCGTTATAAGGTACTTGTCTAGAGCAACCTGCATGGGCTTTGTGGACACTGCTGGAAGTGGCATAGATGCAGAACTACCAAGCCCTCCTGCCAAGGGCAGCTCTCTTCCAGCTGGTTGCTGCAGAAGGCTTGAGTTTTCCTCAGAAGTGCTGATATCTTCTAGAAGGTGGATGTCACAAAGTGGGAGAATTTTTTATAGTGGTAGAGTCATGTGGCAAATTAGGAATGAGAAAACAACCTACTGGGAATGGAGAGGAGTGCTGCCCAGCTGCCCTCATCATACATTGATGATCAGAAAACAGTGAATTGCAAAGGGATGGCAGAGGCAGCCAAGTAAAAATTGGGAAAGGTGTAGAAATCAAGTGTGCTGAGTGAGTGTGGTGCTGCCTTCTCAGTAGTGTCAACTATGTGTTGTAGAGCTTGAATGGCTGAAAAAAAGAGGGAGAATTGGAAATGCCAGCCCTCTGAGGGGTAGTAAATGCTGTGGGGTTGATATGCTTGGGCCAGACTGATCTGAGGAAGCAGGATAGAGGTTTGTAGAAATAAAGGAAAATAAAGGACCTCTTATGTTCCTTATGCTGTGGTAAGGTTGTTCATTCAATAAAGCCAACCGAGATTTGTGAATGCAACATTTCTGGCACATGGTGCTCTGAGTGCACAGCCTTACTCAAAATTGCTCCAACAAAGAGCCTGCAATTCAACTATTCTATACTTTAAAAAAATATTATTATTATTATTTTTTTTTTTTAATTTTTTTTTAGTAATGTAAATTCATCCTGAAGGCTGTTCACTTGAAAAAATTGGCCTTAATGTATTTTGGTTTTCCTTGTTTTGAGGGACCATATTTTCACGTGTCAGTAGGTGGAACAGCCTGGGGTTTGCTCAAGGGCTATCTGTCATGTGTCCTTGCCAAAATTATGATAATAAAGTTTTAAGTGCTTGTGTCCTCCTCTTGCTGGTTCATCCCTATTCCTTTCAGCCAACAGGTAGAGACCATCAAGATACTCCTTAGCATTTTCTTGTCCAAGATTTCCTACTAACTTTTTTTTTCCCTTTGCTCTCCCTCATTGCCAGCATCAAGTCCTGCCCAAATAAGACTTGTGAATGGCCCTGACCCCTGCACGGGGCGACTGGAGGTGTTTTACAATGGCACCTGGGGGACGGTGTGTGACGACCACTGGAGCCTCGTGGAAGCCCGTGTGGTGTGCCGGCAGCTGGGCTGTGGGATGGGCCTGTCTGCTGTTGGCGGGGCTCGGTATGGGCGAGGAGAAGACCCCATCTGGCTGGACAATGTGCAGTGCACCGGGACAGAAGCTGCTCTTTCTGAGTGCCGGGCACGGCCCTGGGGAGATCACAACTGTGGGCATGGGGAAGACGTCAGCGTTGTGTGCTCGGGTGAGTCTGGCTCCTACCGCGTCTTGGACCAGATGACCTCCAGAGGTCCCTTCCAACCTAAACCATTCTGTTATTTGGTTCTGCAACAACTGCTGGAGACAGCTGAAGGATGAAATTATGGGCAGAACAACTACTGTTCATCCTAGGAAGATGTGCTGCTAATGTCAGGTGGTCCTGATCACAAAGCAGGCCCATGGAACATGCAAGATCAGTCTTAGCAGACAGGTTTCTGTCTCACACCGTTGCTTCCAATGGGTGCCAGATCAGAATTATAGAGTGGTTTGGGTTGGAAGGGACTTTTAAAGATCCAACCCTCCTGACATGGGCAGGGTAACCCTTCACTACATCCGATTTCTCAAGGCTCCAGCCAATCTGACCTTAAACATTTCCACCTCCTCTTCAGGAAAGCTGCTCCAGTGTTTCACCAGTCCCATAGTACAGAATTTCTTCCTTATATCTATGGCTTGAGTTCACCTCTCTGAATATCCCTGTCTGCAGTCATCTGCTTTGGAACAGTGCAGTGCACTGTTATAATGAGGTCTAATCAATATGGATTATGTTGGGACATAAGTCATGCTATCCTAATGCAGCATTTGCTGGAGCACTCAGTTCTCCATCAGCATCTATTTTAGGAAGAGATGGACCTCTTGTCACCCACAGATGATGTTGTTGGCTGGGTGTCCTCTGATTGTGCTGTGAGTGTTGGCACCTGGCTCACAGATTTTGAGCTGAATCCTGCCCTTACAGGTAGGCAGAATTACTTCCCTCACATGATTTTGCAAAGAATTCACACTCTTCACACTTGCTCCAGATAACTTCCGAATGTTGTTCTTGGATTCAAGACCTCTTTACATCTGTCATGGAGTCTACATTCCCCTGACCATTTCTCAGCTTCAACACCTCCTGACTTCACAAGGATTAAACCCTTCATGGGTATATCCTGACTGTCAGACACTGTCCAGAATGGCCTTTGAGAATAAACTGATCCTAAACATTGTAGGCAACTGCATGCTCAGCAAAGTTACTGATCATTTGCTCCTAAGAACTGTAAGCAGCTGCTTTTCCTGCAGAGGCTCTGACTGTTTTCTCCTTGGTGGTGTTTGCAGGGGCACCCACTCCAGGTCTGACCCGTGCCAGGCTGGTGAATGGCTCTGGCCCCTGCTCGGGCAGAGTGGAAGTCTTCCATAACAGCAGATGGGGCACCGTGTGTGATGATGGCTGGAACCTGCTGGATGCTGAGGTGGTGTGCAGGGAGGTGGGCTGTGGCTCAGCTCTATCAGCTTCCCCTGGCGCTGCCTTTGGGCAAGGGGCAGGACCCATCTGGCTGGATGAAGTGACCTGTGCTGGGACAGAGGCTTCCCTTTCTCTGTGTCAGGCCAGATCCTGGGGAAGTCATAATTGCAAGCATAGTGAGGATGCTGGTGTTGAATGCTCAGGTAACTGTCCCTCCCCCCCCCCCCCTCCCCCCCCCCCCCCTTTTTTTTTTTTTAAGGGATTAGTGGAGAAAAAAGAAGAGTTTGAAATGATCCTAGTTGTAGACATCTGCATAGTAGCCCTGCAAATGGAGCTGGGAGGAAACCTGTGATGGGCTGATGTGTGCAAGGGAAACGAACTGGGAGCTTCAGAGGTGGTATTCATCCAGATGTTACACTCGTGGGATGAGTGGGGAGGAGATGAGAGCCCTAGGGAAGCCTGCTCTTCTCAGCTTGTGTCTGCAACCTTCTCACCCTCCAGTTGTGAGATTCTGTGATGATTTAAGCACTGGGCTTCCTGCTCCCAGGGCAGCTCCAGTCCTGGCCTGGATATCCAGATATTTGGTGCTTGTCTCTTTCCAGAACCAACTCAAGTACGTTTGGTGAATGGCTCCAGCCATTGCTCAGGGAGAGTTGAGATCCACCACAACCAGCAGTGGGGGACAATTTGTGATGATGGCTGGGACCTGAGAGATGCAGAGGTGGTGTGCCGGCAGCTGGGCTGTGGGATGGCTGTGTCAGTCCCTGGCAAGGCTCACTTTGGGCGAGGACACGCTCCCATCTGGCTGGATGATGTGAACTGCACAGGGACAGAAGGCGCCATCACAGAATGTAGATTGGAGCCCTGGGGGGAACACAACTGCAATCACAATGAAGATGCTAGCGTTGTGTGTTCAGGTAAGTGACCAGGTCATGGTGTCAGAAAGGAAATTTGATCTAATTTTAGTCTGTTCCCTGCATACATGTTGTTCTCCTTTGTGTATGATGCCATTGCAAGCAGCAGTGCTTGGGAGGTGAGGTAACTCCATTCCTGTAGGCATCAGCACAGATTATCTGGATGCACCTTTGTGTGTCTGTGCTAATCCCCTATCTGACACCGTAAAATGTCTCTTCTCAAGTGGCTTGCCATGTCCATCATGTCATCATCCTCTCTGTACTCTCTGTATGTTGAAATGTGTGTACTCAGATGAGTCATTTGGCCTTTGACACTTGCCATACGTGGCTGCAGGCTATTCCATTTCTACATGCCAAATTTCTTTTGGATCTTTAGAGGTGGTGCAAGATTGGAAGATATTCCCCCATCACTCCATCTTGCAGTGATATGCCAGCCCTTTGTCACCAGAAAAGCGACTCTGGGTGATCTCAGGCGATATTTGCAAGGAGCTTTAGTAGAGGAGAGCAAACAGAAAAACAGCATGGAAGGACTCTCCACGACACAGCTTCAGCCAAACATTTTTGCTAGAGTAAATAAATGTAATTTAAAAAAAATATTTCCTCATTGCATGTGTCCTCTGAGGGAGATGTGGTCACCCTAGCAGACCTCTGAAGCTCATTCTTATGTTTATGGTTTGAATATGGATATCCTGGCATTACCCACAGGAAACGCTTTCTGGCATGAATCCTGTTTTTACCTTCTTCTGAACATGTCCAGGTCTTTCTCTTACTCAAATGCTTCCATTGAAGATGCTGATGCAGATGGGGGAAGCACAGTTACATGCTTGTACGTGGCATGGTTGCATGTAGCTGCAAACCCCAGAACATCTGCTTCAGAGGACTAAAGCGTGCAATTTATTCATTTATCTCATTCCCTCTTTAGAGCCCACAGAACTGCGGCTAGTGAATGGCCCAAATCGCTGTGCCGGGCGGGTGGAGGTGCTTCACCACCAGCAGTGGGGCAGTGTGTGTGACAATCACTGGGACATGGAGGATGCCAAAGTGGTGTGTCGGCAGCTGGGCTGTGGTGCTCCAATCTCTGCTCCAGGCTGGGCCAAGTTTGGCAGAGGCTACGATCCCATCTGGCTGGAGAAAGTGACCTGCTTGGGGACTGAGGCTGCCCTTAGTGAGTGCGAGGCCCAGACATGGGGAGTCCACAACTGCCACCATGGGGAAGACGCCAGCGTGGTGTGCTCAGGTAACCCTCTGCCACATTCCTCCTGCCTGTCTTCAGGGAGACCTCTGCTGCTGCTTAGACACGGACATGTCTTCTTCAGAAGGCAAGGGGATGATAAAAAGGTTCCTGCTGCCAAGAAGCATTGCGAGGAGGATCCCATCACTGCTACTTCTCCCAGTTTTCCTGGCTCATTTTCAGCTTGAGTGAATAGTCATTGAGATTCTCGTGGAGCTCCCATAGTGCAAAAAACTGCTGAGTCTCATGGGAATCCCCGTCTAGTAAAGGCATGATATCAGGGAGCTCAGAGTACAGAGTCACCATCTCTTGCAAGATCCCATGGCCAAGCTTGTATCCACCAACTCTTCCTGAAGGTTTTTTTGTGTGTATTCCTTTGTTTCAGAACCAGAGGTGGTTCGGTTGGTGAACGGCCCAAGCCGCTGTGCTGGGAGAGTTGAAGTCCTTGAGCAGCGCCAGTGGGGGACGGTGTGTGACGATGCCTGGGACCTGAGTGACGCAGAAGTGGTGTGCTGGCAGCTGGGCTGTGGGACAGCAACTGCAGCTCCAGGCTTGGCTTACTTTGGCCAGGGACATGGTCCCATCTGGCTGGCCGAGGTCAACTGCACGGGGACAGAAGCTGCCCTCTCCAAGTGCAGGGCCAGGCCCAAAGGAGTCCACCTCTGCAACCATGGAGAAGATGCTGGTGTGGTGTGCTCAGGTAGCTGTTGATCATCTGCCGATGAGCTTGTGGGTTCCAACACTGCAGGAGCTCAGTGGATTGCTTTTCCTTTCTTATCTATGTCACTGCTCTTCCCACATGTGAATCTTGAACTCCAAGGCAAGACCGATGCTGAACAAGTGGGGATTCCCCTTTGGTGTCATATCAGGCACTTGGTCTCTCCTTTACCAGGTCTACCACCAAGAGATGACATGCTCTGCCTCTTTCCATTTCAGACCCTCCTGAGGTCCGGCTGGTGAACGGCTCAAACCGCTGCTCTGGGAGAGTTGAGGTGCTGCATAACCAGCGATGGGGAAGTGTGTGTGATGATGACTGGGACCTGGATGATGCACAAGTGGTGTGCCAGCAACTGGGCTGTGGTACAGCTATCTGGGCTCCACGTGCAGCTCGTTTTGGGCTGGGGAATGACCCCATCTGGCTTGACGATGTGAACTGCACAGGCTCAGAGGCTGCCCTCTCTGAGTGCAGGGCCAGGCCATGGGGAGACAACAACTGTAATCACCGAGAAGATGCCAGTGTGGTGTGTGCAGGTAAGCCACCTTCATTCCTTCATCACAGAATCACAGAATCACAGAATTTCTAGGTTGGAAGAGACCTCAAGATCATCGAGTCCAACCTCTGACCTAACACTAAGAAGTCCTCCACTAAACCATATCACTGAGCTCTACATCTAAATGTCTTTTAAAGACCTCCAGGGATGGTGACTCCACCACTTCCCTGGGCAGCCCGTTCCAATGTCTAACAACCCTTTCGGTAAAGAAGTTCTTCCTAACATCCAACCTAAAACTCCCCTGGCGCAACTTAAGCCCATTCCCCCTCGTCCTGTCACCAGACAGGTGGGAGAACAGACCAACCCCCACCTTGCTTCATGGTGCAGCTCTGGAAGGAGCAAAGTTGGCAGCCCTGGTGGACTCAGTATGTTGACACAGCAACATAGCTCCCCTCTTAAGGGAAGCATATGGATAGCTCTATTTTGCTCGTGTCTCTTGCCTCTGTATAGATACCTATTTTCAGGTCCCTTTACACATTGACCCTTCTCACTACCTTTGGTCCATGTAGTCTTGATGGACTGCCAGACTCTCGCTCTATGTTTCCATAGCACAAAATTTAGGTCTACGTTCAGGTTTCTCCATGTGAACTACATGGCTGAGCCACCCCCTCCTGTTAAAATCCAGGGTGGCCTTGTTGATACAGCTAATGAATGTTGAATGAAATCCAGACAGGTGTAGGTCTTCTATTTGTCCCTGTATCATGTCTGTTCCCTCCTTGTGGTTTCTTTGGATGCCTGAGAACACATAAAATGGGATTAGATACCTGTGTTTATACCAACAGGAGCCTTCACATCACATTGCACCTGGCTACCACTTGAGGTCCTGTCTTCTACTTGTTTTTTGACCTGCATGTGTCTTTTTAATTCCAGGACCACTCCAGCTCCGGCTGGTGAATGGCTCCAGCCGCTGCTCTGGGAGGGTCGAGGTCCTTCGTAACCAGCAGTGGGGGACTGTGTGTGATGACGGCTGGGACCTGAGAGATGCAGAGGTGGTGTGCCGGCAGCTGGGCTGCGGGATGGCCGTGTCAGCTCCAGGCTCAGCTCAGTTTGGGCAGGGCTCCAGCCACATCTGGCTGCAAGGTGTTGAGTGCACAGGGACAGAAGCTGCCCTCTCTGAATGCAGCTCCAGGATGGGGCAACAGAGTTATTGCAACCATGGTAAAGATGCTGGTGTTGTGTGCTCAGGTAAGTTTTTTCTTGAATATCGTTATTCAGAAGAGCATTGGGCTGTGCTAGAGGAAGGAAGAGCATGACTTTGCTAGTGACTCACTCTCCTCTGATTCTGGGTAATGCCAAGCCCCACAGAAGAGCTCAGGTCGCTGTTCTGCAGAGGTTTGGTCAGTGGCTGGGCTTGCCAGTGAAACCTTAGGGAGATGGGAGATCCCGAAAGAGGTTGAGCTGGTGATGGGAATGAGAATCCGAGCAAAGCAGTGAGAGACACAACCAAGCCTCCAAGGGATGGAAAGAACAAGGCTTTGTTTAGGGACCTAGAGGATGGGTTTTAAAGATTGATGTGATCAAGAAAACAAGTAAAAAATGTCAGATTAAGAGCAGGTGGGAAGAAAGGTTCATCTTACAAAGATCAAAAAGGGAGATTTTTACAAATTGCACTGTTTCTATTCTTTTACAGCAAGCATGCCTGAATTTTCTCTGTCACAGAAGTTTTCTTATTATAGTTGGTACTAATTACAACTTAGCTTTAAATATTCAAAGTCCCTCTGGAGTTTGGGGATGTTCAGTATAATAAAGGAATCAGACACCTCCTTCACAAAGGTCCAGGTAATTCAACATCTCTGAACACCATGAGAGCAGCAGCATGCCTGCTTGCACTTTAATGCTAAAGGAGTCCAAATTGCAAGGTTGTTGGCCATTGCAGAAGCTTTTTGGCATGTCATTTTCAGTGGCTGGAAATTCATACAGAAATTCCTCAGTTACAAATGTCATAAAAGGTACAAAAATCATTGACATGCATTAGCTATATGATCTCTGTGAGCAGTGCAGACATGGATGGAGGCTTCCAAAAAGTGCATGATTATTTTTTTTTTTCAGATCCTGTGGCACTACGACTGGTGAATGGCTCGAGTTTCTGCGCTGGGAGAGTCGAAGTGCTCCACAAGCAACTGTGGGGAACCGTGTGTGATGATGGCTGGGACATGAATGATGCTGCAGTCGTGTGCAGGCAGCTGGGCTGTGGGGTGGCAGTCTCAGCCCCTGACAGAGCTTGGTTTGGGCGAGGGCATATTGCCATCTGGATGGATGATGTGAACTGCACAGGGGGGGAAGACACCCTCTTGGAGTGCCTGGCCAGACCATGGGGGGAACACAATTGTGACCACGGGGAAGATGCTGGTGTGGTGTGCTCAGGTAAGGTGGCCCTGTTGGTATGGAAAAGCCTTTGGGCATGC
Organism: Aythya fuligula; assembly: GCF_009819795.1. NCBI lineage: Eukaryota > Metazoa > Chordata > Aves > Anseriformes > Anatidae > Aythya > Aythya fuligula. The sequence continues at coordinate 202,704 of NC_045590.1, forward strand.
AGGTGTCATCTCCTTGCTGAATTAGTGCTGCTCTGAGAGTGCATGCTTGCTGGTGGCTGAGGAGGCACAGACAAATGGAAAATGAAGATGGAATTTCCTTCAACACAAGCTGAGTCTGACCTTGCTAGACTCCACCTGACCTACAGGATTAGTGGGTCCATGGTCTCTGTGGTCAACACCATGGTCACCATGCACCATGGTCAACAGTGTCATCCCAGGATGTGGGTAACTTGAGTATGTGCTCAACACAAGTTGCAGGGATGATCATGACAATAGGGATAAAAATGACGAAAACCTTTCAGAAAGGCTGAAGGAGAAAAGACTACACCATGGGGAATATCCCTACAGCTGAGCTGGGAAGCTGAGTGTCATGATTGGCAAGACTTGTCCTGGCATTCACACTTGCTCCACTCTTTCCATCCACTTTTGGACAAATCTCAAAATGTGTTCTCCTCATGGCCAGTAAAATAGAAAGTTGTCTCTAGGACATCTGTACGCAGTGAATTATCCTGGAATGGATGCACTTGCTTGGGAACCACCCAGACTGAAGTACTCTCCTTTATGCATCTTGTACATCCTGCAGAACACTCCATCTTAACTGGTCACCCAGGTTTCTTTAAGGAAAGAAACCTGTGGTTGTGGGATGTGGTTTGCAGAAAGGACCATTTTGCAGTCATCCAGCCCTGCCAATGCCCACTGCAAATAAGTTGCTCTACAGAACGAACAGTCAGACCGATGGCACCTTGAGTGGCCTTGACTTCCCCTTGAGTGGTCCACCAAAGTGGTCCAGCTCTGAGGCAAAGGCAGCTGTGATGCACAGGGACCTAAGAGAAGCTCTCTTTGTGTCTCCTCTTTGGAATCATATATCACAGAATAATACAGATTGGAAGGGATCTCTGGAGAACACTGATCTAGTCCTCCATTCACTGTGAGACCAACTAAACCTTGTTAATGGCCTTGACCAGTGAAAATGTAAAAGTCCCCAGGGATGAGGGTCCTAGTGCCTTTCTGGTCTCTGTTACAATATTTAACCATCCTTATGTGGAAAAAGAATATTTTCCGCTATCTAATGTGAATTTCTATTGGTGCACATTGTGCCTGTTTCTTCTTGTCCTTGTGTACTGCTAATTATCTCCTGGATTAGCTCTGGATGAAGGAAAATTTGCTTTCTCCCCACAGGCTATGCTTCAATCACATCATCACAGACTCTGCCACTGCTCCCATTGCTGGTCTCAGTCATCTGTCCAGTTTTGATACTGGTCTGTGGGGCTGTTCTGTGCCTGAAGAGGAGGCAAATGCGAAATAGGACTTCTAGTTCCTCTCCAGGTGAGCTCCGTTGTGGATGAAGAGGGAAATGAAGTTTCCAGAAGGGTATGGTTGGAAGTAGGAGCAGATTTCTTTCCTGTGGCTCATATTGAAAGGGACTTCCTATTCTAGTTTGAGTCCTTTGGTTCCTTTCTCTTTTCTCTTTCTATCCACTGCCCCTCTTTCACATTAACATCATATTTCCAGCTGGGTTACTGATGCTCTTGGTGGTGGGATGGTCCTTCAAGTGGGAGCACCTCCTTAAATGCTCCTCTTTGTTGCCTGCTCCACTTGTTCATTAAGCAGGAGCTCTGAGCTTTGCTCTGTTCCCAGCTCCCCCTTGGGAAGGATATCGGGGATATTTCATCTTTATCCAACAGCTGAGAAAGGATCAGGAACTGTGTCTGTGCCTGAGTTTTTAAGGATGTGGTGGAGACTCTTGGAAACCAGGGTTGAGTGTTTGGAGACACCTGTGTTGAACATCTGCATGTTGTCTTTTTGGGAATGAGGATGGGGTTGGGTATGATGCTGCCAGTTTTACCAGTGCTGTTCTCAAGCTTTTTTACCTCAGGAAAAGGACAGGGCAGTGGGAAGGCACCAAGACTGAGCAGATCCAAAGGGCTGGATTGTCCAGAGATGTTCCTATGAGTGGTGTGTTGGAGTCCAAAAGAACATGCCCATCTATCTCCCTCATGGCAAGGTCACTCCTAGGCCCATGTGTGACCCAACCAAGGAGATATCTTCCAGGTTGCATCCTGTTTCTTTGCCAAGTGCTGAAACTTTGTGTTGAAAGGAATGCCATCTGTAGGCTCTTTGCATGTAGGAGGAAGATTGGGTGGGTGGATCAGCATGTAGTTTTGATGGTGGGAAAAATCTTTGGGATGAAGGGTGCTGTGTGTGGACCAAACATTTGATCAAGGGTGGTTTCTGCAAAGGAGACTTCATGTCTGAGTACTGGCAGTCAACAGTGTATACCCTGTGCTGCTGGCGTTAGTCAAGTCAACTTGATTTGTGCTGTCTCCAAAGCAGTGAGCATCCTCAATGGTCTTGTAAAAGAGGAGGAAAACTCAGGCAGCACTGCCTGGGATGCCTAGATTGACCCACTGACTGAATCCTTGTGGTCTGCAGGCTTTGTACACATGGACGAGCTGGTTGACATGTCCACCTAGATGCCTGGAGCAGAGCAAGTGGAGGCAAAGGAGTCTCACGCTGATGATGCCAGCAACAAGTGAGCTCAGTTCCTGTGACCATCCCAGACACAAGACTCCAGCTGATGCAGCTCCATCCCAGTGCACAACCCTGTCACCATGAAGGGCCATGGACCATCCCTTCTCTGCAGAGTGAAATCACCAGAGATTGACCCATTGTCAGCTCCATGCCCACATCAGCCAGCCACCTGAAGTGATACAGGGCATGAAGCACCAGCTGGCAGAAATGGTCTGTGTGCACAAGAGAAGTGATGCATAGAAATATTTCAGGTTCCTGTTTTCATTTTTTTTTTCTTGGTGTACTTGTGAAAATAAAAAAATAATTCTGTAACACATAAGCAATGTTTTACTGTTTTTTTTTTTTTTTTTTTTTTTTTTTTTCTTTCTTTTCTTCTTCTCCTTTTTTATTTTTTTATTTTTATTTTTTTAGTCAATGGAGGCTGCAAAACTTTTCCCTACATATATGCAATGGCTTGTTTCTGTTCACCTGTGAAGCTGAGTAGCTTTGCTAACTCCACCAAATGAAAGCTCAGGTGAGGCCTCACATAGACATTTAGAGCCACCTGAGATGTCCTAGGACTCAGACTCTGGCATGGGACTGTCAAATAGGACAAAGGACCTACAGGTAACTAGATGTGTCTCTGTGTGGGCAGCTAGGCCATGCTGAGCTCTTCCTTCTGCTGCATTCCCAAATGTTTCTGCATGTTGTCCTTGGAGAGTAGTCTTCTGGGGCACCTGAGAGCACAGTGCTCTGACACAAGAAGAGCTTGGAAGGCACAGAGATGGGAGCTAGACATGCGGAGGGATGTTGGCTGGGGTTCTAAGCAGCACTGGTCATAAAAAGAAGTGCTGGGTTCTCAAGTGGCTAGTGATGCAGCCCTTCTCACACAACCAAAAACAGCTACTTGGAAGCATCAGAGAAAGCCTCAACATGGGGACTCAGGCTGTGACAGCTATGATAGCTGTGATGAGTTAAAAGCATGAACACCTGGAAGGCAGGGGAGGAGAGGAGGTGAGCAGGAAACAGGATGCCTGCTGAGTCATAGGGACTTAGAAGATGAAGACTTGGAATGCCCAGGGATGATTTAATCTAGAAATGACTTTTGTTACAGGTAGGAATGCACCTTATTGCAGGCACTTTGAGATGATGCATACATTGGTCCTGCTGTCTGCTAATGAGCAGGATAATGGTTGTTACCCTTGTGACCTAGTGACCCTAAAGAGGTCAGGGTAATGGAGAGGTCTCTCTCCAGAATGCAGGCAGTGTTTGCAGAATTAGCTTTTCTTTGTTCTCGTTCCTGAAGCTGCAGTTCTCACCCACTTTGACACGGGGTTATCTTCTTCCTAGGAATCACAGTTCCCTTTTCAGCATTTTCCTGGCATGGTTTAGAAGAGTTCAGCTGTAGGGTCCCCACCCATGGCTGGCTAGTGACCTTGTGCTGCTGCAGAGCTTCCAGTCCTTCATCTGCTCAACAAAAGAACGATTCTGGAAACTTCCCTGGATTGCTCCAGTTTGATGTGAGCTGGATACGTGACCAGGGTGGTTCAGCTGGTTCTTTGCAGGGGTTTGGGAAGTAGAGGAGTTTGAGATAGGGGAGCCCACCAGTGTGGTGGGACTAGTAGTCCATCCACCACCCAGCAGCTCCTCAGGTTTTAAGTTTGAATCTACAATGAGCCCATCATACAATTTATGTACTTTTGTTTAAAGGGTGGCAAGTGAGAGTTAAAAGTAGAATAATGCTCTCTTAGTGGTAGAAATGGGATCTAGGGACCTTAGTCTGTGAGTCTAGAAACACTGAGGCAAGTAAGGGTACCTTGCAAAAAGAAATTCATATGTGTGTAGGTCCCCAAAATGTCTGAGCTTGGAGTGTGCAATTTACACACATGCACTTTATAGCCTGTCCCTGAAGTCTCTTTTCAGTGTCATCTGCAAATGGGCCATGGGGTAACCCCAGAACATGCCCTACTGTCCCAGGATGCTGTTACTTCTCCAACACATTGCCTTCTCTGTGGGGTGATAAATGAGGGCCCTTGCTAACAGACAGGCATCTGTGTGGGAGTTTCATTTTTGTGTTTCTTGAGTATCACTGCAGCGAGGATCCCATGGGAGGCAGCTTCTTCAGGAGGCCCTCTGGGGAGGTTCAGTATGGGGTACACCAAAGGATGAGCAGATGAAGGGGAGTTAGTGTCTGGACAGGCTCAGAATGGCGAGAGTTCTTCTTCATGACCTGCTCCCACATTCCCTGTCCTCTCTCACTTAACCGTTTCTGAAGCCATGCAATTGCCAGTACTGGGGCATCTGAACTTAAAAAATTAAAGCTGTGAGCTTCCTCTGTCCTTGTTATGGCTGATGGACTTACTCTGGCTCAAACCATTCCCTGAGATCTCTTCTTTACCTTTATTATTTACACCAGTTTTCAATAGATTAGTTCATTGTTGAAGGGGAGAATGAAAGAATTTGTCTGCTGCAGGTTAGCAAAAGACACTGAAATGCAAAAGCTGGGAGGGACAAGATGAGTCTGTGTTAAAAGCCTTGCAACAGCTGGGGAGAGCTAACCCTGGAGATACTGGCACAGGCAGAGCTCAACCATATGGAAAGGCTCTATGTGCTGAAGTGCAGATGTCTGTGCTGGACTGCTGCTAGAGTCACTGGGAGTGTCAGCAGAGAAAAATGAACCACATGAGAAGTCCCTGATGGTTTCCCTCATCTCGTATTCCAGCCTCTCAGAAAACCATACACAGAGCAGTCCTGGGGTAATGCTTCTGAGAGTGCTTGCTCTTGAATAATGAAGTGATTTCCTGCCATCTAGCTATACATCAATGAAATGCAACAAAAAGGAATTGATAGTACAACACATCTGACTTTGAATGTTTCATTTTTCTGGTACACAACTGCTAGCATGTTGCCTGAAATCATTGCCTCTGTATGTCGTAACAGCTAAGGAATCCAAAGAAATGTTGTATACTTTAAGAAAGGTGTCAAGATGAAGAAAAGGGGTTTAATTTTGCCATGATATACAACTCTGGATTTTCCATGTCTTCTGTTCTGCAAGTAGTTCTGGTTGCCACATCCCAGGAAGGATGTACTGGAACTAGAGCAGGTCCAAAGGTCTGGGACCTTCTGGAAGGTAGCGGAGTTGGGGTTGGTCTCTTCTCCCAAGCAACAAGCAATAGGACAAGAAGTAAGGGCCTCAAGTTGCACCAGGAGAGGTATGGATTGGATATTAGGAGAAATTTCTTTACTGAAAGGGTTGCGAGGCATTGTAATAGGCTGCCCGGGGAAGTGGCTGAGTCACCATCCCTGGAGGTATTCAAAAAACGTGTAGATTTAGAACGTAGTAGACTTAGAACATGGTTTAGTGGTGGACTTTAGGACTAGGTTAAAGGTTGAACTAGATGATCTTACAGGTATTTTCCAACCTAAATGGTTCTACAATTCCATGGAGTTCATACATGGACACCCTGTCCTTCTGCAGCTTCCCCAGCATTACTGCAGGCCCTCTTTAGGTACTGGAAGGCTGCTCTAAGGTCTCCCCAGAGCCTTCTCTTCTCCAGGCTGAACAACCCCAACTCCCTTAGCCTGTTTTCACAGGAGAGGTGCTCCAGCCCCTCGATCATCTCTGTGGCCCTCCTCTGGACTCATTCTAATAGGTCCATGTCCTTCTGATGCTGGGGGCCCCAGAACTGAGCACATTACTCCAGGCGGGGTCTCACAAGAGCTGAGTAGAGGAGGAGAATACCCTCCCTTGCCCTGCTGGCCGTGCTTCTTTTGATGCATCCCAGGATGCGGTTGGCTTTCTGGGCTACAGACTCACATTCACAGCTCATGTTGAGCTTCTCGTCAACCAAAACCCCCAGGCTGTTCTCAGGACTGCTTTCAATCCATCCTCTGCCTGTAGTTGTGCTTTGGATTGCCCCAGACCAGATGCAGAACCTTGCCCTTGGCCTTGTTGAACTTCATGAGGTTTGCACAAGGCCACCTCTCAAGCCTGTCCAGGACTCTGTGGATGGCATCCTTTCCCTCCAGCATGTTGACTGAACACACAGATGGTGTCACTAGCTAACTTGCTCAATCCCACTGTCTGTGCCACAGCCAAAGATGTTAGAAATCCCAGATGTTTTTAGCATTTGGTATATTTGTAGAAACAAACAAACAAACAAACAAAACACAAAAACAAAACAAACAACGACAACAACAACAAAACACCCTAGCTCTCTGTGACATACTTAGAATTCATGTGTGTCTCCCTGAGAGGGGCTGAAGGCTCTCAGAGAGCAGGAGCTGAATGGATGCAGACCTTGGGGCACTAAGAGGAGGAAGGGCTCTGGTGGGTGCATATGAAGGCATCTGGATGCAGAAAAAGGTAGCAGAGCATCCCACCAAAGAGCACAAGATGCCAGCATTTAGTCAGTTAGTATTCAGCAACGAACATCTCCGCTCACAAGAGGCTGCCTGCTTCTAGGAACCACTTTTTCGCAAGCAGAATAATATAAGAAATAAAAAAGCGGTTCACAGGAGATTTCTCTTCTGTGACAGTTTCAGCTATGTCTTGGGTCTTGGCAGAACACAGGGACTGCAGAAGGAGCTGGTGTGGGTGCTGCAACAAGGAAGCTTTTTCTTGGCTGGAAAGTGGGACATATGTGCGCAATGAGTCTTGCATGTGTGCAAGATTGCATGAGATCTTGGAAACCCTGGTGCAAAGGGTTAATTATGGACTGACTTGCTTATTGGGTTTCTGTTAGGATGTGAAATTTATGGGCTGCAATATTCATGGGCTGTGATGCAGCAATAGGAAGTGTGGGAAATGTGGCTGTGTCATGAAAGAAAAACGTCTTGGCATGGACAGCTCCGTTCACTTGCCAGAGAGGAGCTTTTCCAAAAGACATGATGGATAAATGGGGCAAGAGATAAATGGGGCATTTCCTTTCAGACAAGCTGCTGCACCTTATATGTTTTTAGTCAGGCTAAATTGAGGAGGAAGGCCGAGGTGGCTCATTATACTATTTGCTGAAAGCCTGAAGTGTAAGCACAGGGAAAGGCTCAGGATGTTGTGCCAAAGCATCCCATGGTTCAGAGATCAGCCAGGAAAATCCCTGAATTCACTTATACTGGGGGTCCGAATCAATGCAATGGGGCACCCATAACCTGGACATGCTTATAACTAAACCTCAGCAGTTCATTCATGATTTCTGGAACCCCCTTATTCTTTACATGATACTCCCAGAATACAGACTGTGTATTTTATGAGTCTTTTAGTGTGAGGGGTCAGGTCTTATCAACACAATTTCTGATAGTGGCCTTGGGGACAGACAGACTTCAGCTGGAGCAAGCTCTTCCATGTATGTAAAGGACCTGCCCCTTAGAATTCCTTATTTTGGAAGGGGAAAGGAGACTTTCCTTTCCTCACCTATATGGTGAGGAAGACCTTACCTTCAGCCCTGAAGAAAGAGATCTGGGGGTGCTGGTCAACAGCAAGTTGAACGTGAGCCAGCAGGGTGCCTGGCAGCCGAGAGGGCAAACATCATTTTGGGATGCTTTTAATACAGCATAGCCAGCTGGTTAAAAAAAAAAAAAAAAAAAAAAAAAAAAAAAGAGGTGATTCTCCTGCTATATATTACTGAAGCCTCACTTTGAATATTGTGTGCAGTTTTGGTCTCCACATCAAAAGAAGATTGTGTCCAGAGGAGGGCAACAAAGCTGGTAAAAGAGCTGGATGGCATGTTCTGTGAGGAGAGGCTGAGGACACATTTTTTTTGAGAAAATTCGACTCTACTCTACTCTACTCTACTCTACTCTACTCTACTCTACTCTACTCTACTCTACGCTACCCCACTCCATCCCATCCCATCCTCTAGTTTTATGAGGGTCTCAGTGAGAACTGAACTCTCCTAGGACATACTTCTCCCCACCTTAGCATCAAGGACTCCAGGTGAAGCACCCACTTTTCCCCCAGCTAGCTTTAATGGGGACCTCAGGGTATGAGCCTAAATGAAGCTCCAGCTTCAAAGACATTTAAATTAAGGGAAATGGTTTCCACTCCTTTTCAATAGATGAACATATATGCTTATCTGGGACAATGGTGGTTGTTTAATGGCATTCCCTGAAGAGCAGGAAGGCTTGTCTTTTCCCAAGGCTCCAAACCCCCAGAAGTGAGAGTTGCAAACCTTCCTGCTGCAGGACCAGAGCTGGCTGGAGGGTCAGGGAGGTGGGGATGAAAGGGGGAGTCTCTGAGCAGGTACTGCTGCAGCAGAGAGGCCACTTAAACCACTTCAAATTGGAGGGCTCGATCCCAGGGACAGCAGGGAGGAGGGATCAGTGCAGGAGGAGGGATGAGCATGGGACAAACACAGGTCAGAGGAGGAGACTGACCATAACCTTTCTGGCAGTGGCATTGTCCAGCTCAGCTTGCAGTTCTCACTAGGAGGATAACCTGCCCTAAAACTACTGGCATGGGGTGCTCAGGACATCTTCTGCCCCTGCAGATCACCCTGGCTGGTTGTGCTGGAGCAGGGCTCCTCATCTACTTGGCATGCCTCTGTGGTGAGTAGCTCATGCATGGGGGAAGGTGTATTTTAGTAGACCATGTGCATGGGATGAGAGAGGTCTGTGATACGTAGGAATGGGGGGTCTGGGCTTGCAGACAAACAGGGCAAAGACTCCTTTGATCTGCCAGGCTTTAAAAGGAAGGGAAGATGGCAGATGGGGAAGGAGACCTTATTGGCCAGGTAATTATTTTGGCCTCTGTGCTGTTGCCCTCGTGCAGAGTAGTTGGGAAATGTTTGGAGCCTTACCAGCCTGTGACAGTTAAGACCAGAAATTGCATATTTGTGTTGGCCACTTCTTCAGGGCCAGCCTGTATATTTACAAAGATGGGGCCCAAAGTCCTCTTTCCTCCAGTGCAAACAGGAACAGGCACTTCTACTACTCTCCAACCCACAGAAAGGAGGTGAGTGGTTGTGCTGTACATCCTCTAGCAGGTGGGATGCTGAGTTGCTGTTATTTTTTCCTGCTTCTGCCTACTTCATTTTATGATCCTTTTTTTTTTTTTTTTTCCCAAATAACATCCCTTGGCTTTCCAGTCCACCAAAATTCATTATTTCTGTGCACAGCAGAAGCGCTTGCTCTTGTGCATGATGGGCAAAAAAATCTGATGCTCTGTTGTTGGCTCCATATCACAATATATATACAAATGTAATTAAAATGCAAGGCTGCACGCAGACAACTCCCATTGCTGTCTTAGCACAGAAACACAGAATCATGGAATGGCTGAGGTTGGAAGGGATCTCCTTTGGTCAAACGCCTCTGCTCCAACAGGGACACTCAGAGCAGGGTGCCCAGGACCACAGGTGGCTTTTGAAGGTCTCCCAGGAGAGAGACTCCACAACCTCTGGACAACCTGTGCCTGGGCTCCGTCACCTGCACAGCACAGATGTTTCCTGATGTTTAGACAGAACCACTTGTCTTACAGTTTGTGCCCACTGCCTTTTGTCCTGGCACTGGGCACCCCTGGAAAGAGCCCAGTTCCATCTTCTTTGCACCCTTCCTTCAGGGATTTATGGGCATTGATAAGATCCCCTCTGAGCCTTCTCTTCTCCAGTCTTTCAACCTCTTTTTGTAGGAGAGGTGCTCCCTTGATCACCTTGGTGGCCCTCCGTTGGATTCTCCCCAGCATGTCCATGTCTGTCTTGGACTGGGGGCGCAGCACTGGACCCAGCACTTGAGGTGCAGCCTCCCCAGTGCTGAGCAGAGGGGAAGGATCACCTCTCTTGACCTGCTGGTGATGCTTTGCCTAATGCAACAGCCAGCTGACAGACAATCCCTATGTCCAGAGTTCTCAATCCAGACTGCAGTGTGGTCTTTTTTTTTGTTCCTGAATTTGTTTGGAAATATCCAGTAAGAATATCCAAAGCCACATTGAAGATTGATGTCTTTTATTAGGAATATAGGATTTGCATAGCATTTTTTTCTCCTAGATCTGGATTTTTTGGGGTTTGCCTACCAAAGGAGAAGCATGTTGGTGGTACACATAAACCATAGCTATTTGCAGAGCCCATGTGAAGCTAGCACAGGTAGTGTAGGCTTTCTCAGCTCTTCTGCATGGGGCTGTTTCTGTATCCTGTGCAGAACCAGTTGCATCCCAGAGGGTTCCCCTCCGCTTGCTGGATGGACCGCACCGCTGCGCTGGCCGAGTTGAGGTGTACTACAGCAACAGATGGGGCACAGTGTGCGATGACCAATGGGACCTGGATGATGCCAATGTGGTGTGCCGTCAGCTGCACTGTGGCATCGCCTTGTCCACCAGCAGACCTGGCGAGTTCAGGGCGGGATCCGGCCCCATCTGGCTGGATGATGTCAACTGCACGGGGACGGAGGTGGCGCTTTCCTACTGCAGAGCGAATGACTGGGGGAAGACCAATTGCCACCACGGTGAAGATGCTGGTGTGGTTTGTGCAGGTAACACCCTGAAGAAATTATGGGTTGGGAGGACACAGTTAGATGTTTTGTGGTTTATCTCATACAGCACAGGGGTTTGCAGGTTTGGAAACATTAGCAGCCCAGTAAATCAGTGTTAATTGCATCTTGCAAGGGTCCTGAGATGATGAATTTCCCCTAGGGGGTGTGTACTCTCCAAGATCTTTGTTTTGTCTGAATTTCTGGGGGAAGTGGACACAGATAGAGATACAGCCACCCATTCTGTTTTGCCAACAGGCTCCATAAAACACATCCCTAGGCAGGGGAGAGGGGCCAGAAGGAGACATCAACTCCTCCTTGCTGCCACCAATATAATGGATACCAGATCATTTCCATGCTTTTGCCTCTGGCAATCTGAAATCAGCTTGAGGTGCTGGAGAATGTCCAAAGAAGAGCAACAAAGCTGGTGAAGGGTCTAGAGAGTAAGAATTATGAGGAGAAGCTGAGGGAGCTGGGGTAGTTGAGCTTGGAGAAAAGAAAGCTCAGAGGACACCTTACCTTTCCACAACCACCTCAAAGGAGGTTGTAGTGGAGTGGGAGTTGGTCTCTTCTTCCCAGCAACAAGCAATAGGACAAGTGGAAATAGCCTCAAGTTGCACCATGGGAAGTATAGGTATATTAGAAAAAAAAAAATATTAGGAAAAAAAACCACACACACAAAAAACAAACACTAAAAGGGTTGTGAGACTTTGGAATAGACTGCCCAGGGTAGTGGTTGTCACCATCCCTGGAGGTATTCAAAAAATGTGTTAACGTGGAGGGACCTGGTTTAGTGGTAGACTTGGCAGTGCTAGGTTAACGGTTGGACTTGATGATCTTAGAGGTCTTTTCCAACCTGAATCATTTTGTGATTCTATGATTCTATGTTCAGATGGAACCTGTTGAGTTCCAGTTTGTGTCCATTGCTTCTTTTCTCAGTCCAGAGGTAGCTGCATGTTAGCGATTACTGGGTGCAGCCAGCAAACATCGTGGAGTGCAGAATGGTCATGCTGGATGTTGCAGTGCCCTGAGGAGGGGCAGAAGAGTTTTAGGTTGGATATTAGGAAGAATAATTTTCTTTACTGAAGTTTTCTTTACTGAAAGGGTTGTTAGGCATTGGGATGGGCTGCCCGGGGAAGTGGTTGAGTCACCATCCCTGGAGGTCTTCAAAAGACATTTAGATGTAGAGCTTAGCGATATGGTTTAGTGGAGGACTTGTTGGTGTTAGGTCAGAGGCTGGACTGGGTGATCTTGGAGGTCTCTTCCAACCTAGATAATTCTGTAATTCTGAGAAATGAGGGACAAGGAGGGTTTCAAGGTACATCTCCTGTGCTTCTCGTAGAGTCAGCCAGCCACCACCAGGACTCCAGAGCTGGTTCCACAGAGCTGCGCCTGGTAAACGGCCCGAACCGCTGTGCCGGGAGAGTGGAGCTGCTGTATGGTCACGAGTGGGGAACTGTGTGCGATGATGACTGGAGCTTCACAGATGCCAAAGTTGTGTGTCGGCAGCTGGGCTGTGGGACGGCAGTCTCAGCTTATAGCTCAGCATACTTTGGCCAGGGAACGGGCCCCATTTGGCTAGACAACGTTCAGTGCAGTGGGACAGAAGCTTCCCTGTCTGAATGCCAGGCCAAGCCATGGGGAGTCAATAACTGTGACCATGGAGAAGATGCTGGAGTTGTGTGTACAGGTAACCACTGATAGATAATATCAGGCTTGATACCAGAAGAACAAGTTCAGTGGAGGATGCTTGGCTCCAAGGACTAATGCCACTTTGACAGCGTTAGCCAAGGGTGAAAGGGTGATCTCGTCCCCTCTCTTTTCTTCTGTAATGCACTCCTTAGAACACAGATCATCCTTTTGCAGTAAGTAAGGAGCAGCAGTGATAATGAGGGGTAGGTAGCATACAAAAAATATGCTGGTATGGGCAAAAAGAGCATGCACCAAGGACAGAGGGAGAGCACAGGGCTGGGTGGCAGAACTGCTCCCCATCAAGGTCTCAACCCTCTGTGCTATAGGACCAGCAGCTTACAACCTCATGGGCAAAAGTGAGGAGTCCTGGGGCCTTTTTGAAGAAAGGAAAGAAGCAAGGGGGTCTTCAGGAAGCCGGAGGTTGCTGGAGTCACCAAGCCAATGCTATAGGTTCCTGGACCCCTTAAAACCAGATTGCATCAGCTTACAGGGGCAGTTTGCTTGTGCTCATGTTGAACATTCATGGGCTTTGAGGTCACACAGTTGGTTCATCTACATACCTCAACAGGTTTGCATGGACACGAGAACCCTCCCAAGCAAAACACGGGGGAGTACCCCCTGGGGAAGGTGCTGAGGGCATGGGTGGCATGTGGATGTGCTTGCAGATCAGGTCTGATGCTCCTTTTCTCTCTCACCCTGTGCCACCAGAAGGCACAGCTGTCAAAGTGCCAGCTCAGCTGCGCCTGCAGAATGGCCCCAGCCGCTGTGCGGGAAGAGTGGAGGTGCTCCATGAACATCAGTGGGGGACAGTGTGCGATGACGGCTGGAGCCTAAGCGAGGCCACGGTGGTGTGCCGACAGCTGAGCTGCGGGACGGCAGTCTCAGCTCCGGTTCTGGCTCACTTTGGGCCAGGGTCTGGCCGTGTCTGGCTGGATAACGTGAACTGTACCGGGGCTGAAGCCGCCCTCTCCGAGTGCCATGCCAGGCCGTGGGGATCCAATGACTGTGACCATGGGGAGGATGCTGGTGTGGTGTGCTCAGGTGAGCTGTGTTCGTAAGTACTGTGCAGCTTGGGTGCAACCTGATCATGTCCTCAAAAACCAGAAATGGGGGTTTTTCCACACTGTGTTGAAAAAAAAATATTAAAATAAAATAAATCAGAGAATGGTGTGAATGCCACACCAGGTGATGTTATTCCCTGTGCAAGACCTTAGGAAGGTTTTGTGCAGAAAGAAGCACAGCTAGAGAGCCATTCTGCTATCCTCTTCTGATAGCACTAGCTGCATAAACTCATCTGTCAGTGCCTCCTACCACTTTTTGTGGTGGGTATTGATCCCAATACCCTTTGTTTGGCACTGAATCCCAGGCTCTGTAGCTGTGGTCCCTTTTTATCTGAGCTGAGAATCTTTGTCAATGTAGAACATTTCCCAGACCTCTTGAAAGGATGTTCTAGTTTTTCCATGGCTCTATACATTTCAAAGCCTGTCTGCAGCTGATGATCAGGTATGAATGTGCACTTTGCTCCCTCCTCAGACACAGACACATCGAGGCACCGTCTGCTGCGGCTGGTGAATGGATCGAACAGCTGCATTGGGAGAGTTGAGGTTCTTCACGACCAGAAGTGGGGGACCGTGTGTGATGACACGTGGGACATAAACGATGCTGCAGTTGTGTGCAGGGAGCTGGGCTGTGGGATGGCAATGTCAGCACCGGGCTCAGCTCATTTTGGGCAAGGGTCGGACCCCATTTGGCTGGACAATGTGCACTGCATGGGGACAGAGTCCACCTTTGCAGAGTGCGGGCTGAAAAGCTGGGGAGAGCACAACTGTGGCCACAGTGAGGATGCTGGTGTGGTGTGCTCAGGTAAATCCATAGGGACCAGGGTGGGCCATCCAGGACAGGCTGAGTTAATTCCTGTCCACTTGATGTGGGGTTGGACACCAAAGCTGTCCTGCCTGAGACCTCATCCCCTCTGCTCTCTGACGCAGGCACCAACCCCTTGCAGCTGCGGGTTAAGGATGGTCCAGGTCCCTGCTCAGGGCGTGTGGAGGTGCTGTACAATGCCACCTGGTACGGCGTCTGCGACAGTGACTGGAGCTTGCTGGAGGCACAGGTGGTCTGCAGGCAGCTGGGCTGTGGGCCAGCACAGTCTGCGCCCATCGGAGGCCAGTTCAGCCCAGAGCATGGCCACACCTTGCTGGAAGGGCTGAGCTGCCGCGGCTCAGAGAGTCTGCTCCTGGAGTGCCAGCATAGGAACATGGGTCCGGGGCAGTGCAAGCATGGCTTTGCAGCTGGGGTGGTGTGTATGGAGATGGAAGGTGAGTGCCAGGAACCTTTGTTGTCCTATTGCAGATGGCACTGTTCTTGCTGAACTAGTGGCCAACCTAGTGTCTAGGATGGGCAGAGCCAAGTAGCCACTGCAGTGATAACACACCGTGGGGTATTGCTCCTGTCTCTGTGCCAGTCTTAGCAGAAGTGCTGCCAGAAACCTCCCTGACAGAAACCATTAAATGGACAGGATGGAGGCACCTGGAGGAAAAAAGCTGTAGATGATGGAGCGGGATTAATTAGGAGAAGGTGTGGATATCATGCTGATATCATGCTCCCTCAGAAAGTCTCCCTCTGTGGGCAGGGAGAGACAATTCCTAATGCACAGGGATTTCTGTTAAGGTGCAGCCTCTTGCATCTAACCTAGTTCTGCCATGCCTTGCTGTATCCCACATAGCATGGGTGTTTGGAAATGCCAAGGGTTCCCCTTGTGGATATGTTCTCTTGGCACTAATCCAAGCTGGGAGGTCCTTGCACCCATCCTACAAAAGTGGAGGGCAAGCCATCAGGGGTAAACCCCAGCCCCATGGAGTGCTGTGATGGAAGATGTTGAGAGTCCCCCAAAAACGTGCAGCAGAAAGGAAGGGTGAGCAGGAACCCTGAGGGATGGAGCAGGTCTGACCATCCAACCAAACTTCTCTGAGCTTAACTCATTCCACAGATCTCACCCAGGCCTGCTCAGTGCTGTCGGGTCTGCTTGGTGTGGTGGCAACACTCTGTGGGATCCTGCTGGTCCTGTACCTGGTGAGGTGTGGAAAACAGGCTGGGCGCTCCCATGGTAAGAGCAGGACCTCTGTCCTTGGTACATCTGGTGTCCCTACAGGGCTCATGGTGCTTTTGGCCTCACTTCTTGGGCTGGGGTTGGGGTTTGTGCATTGTTGGTCTGTGCATCACTTCTTGGGTTGGGATTTGTACCCTCTGAACATCACCCTGTTCCTTTGTTTTACAGAAAAATCAAATGCAAAGAAGGTGGATGATGCCGGGACATCATCTGAGGCTTAGGTGGCCACACTCCTGGTAATGAAGGCAAGGCTCCCCAGGACCCCAGAAGGCAGCAAAGACACTGTTTTGTGGAGCCAGAGCAGAGCAGCCCTCCAAGGATCAGCGGAGACGATCTCCTCTGGCAGAATCCTGTCTTGGGTGCCCTAAAGCCCCCGGCCCACTGCACTGAGCTTCTGGGGGTCCTACTTCCCCCACGGTCACACACAGCACCATAAATTCCCCAGTTTCCAAGCCAGGTCTTCTCAGAGTGATAATCTCTATCTGGTCCTCCAGGTAGGCTCCAGCATCCCAGCTCCATCTGCTTGCACAGATGCTTCATTCCCGCCACTGCAATCCTGTGCCTTCACCCAACAGTTACCCCTTGCCATCACCCCAACAGTCATCATACTTTTTCCTCTAATCTCCCATGGAAATGGCTTCATGATCCAAGAAAAAGAGAGCACAATGCTCTACTGCACTGCACATAGCTAACTTGCAAAAAGAGCAATGCACTTCGAAGTCTGTCCAGCATGGGCTGGGAAGTACCTCGTCTGTTGTATTTTTTCAGTATAGTTTTGAATACCAGTAAAGAATCCTGAAACCTGAAAGAACAAGAATGAAATATTGTATGCATGTTCAGGGTTATGTAGTGACTTGGCCTGAAATTTAGGCAAAGCCTATGTGATGAAAGAACGGGTTCTTTGGCTACAGAGGGAAGATTGGGTCACATACTGGAGACTGATGATTGCTAATTCTGGGTGAGATATGGTCCTGGCCAAAACCAAGGAAGGGTCTGTGGGTGGTCACGTTCTTAATAGAGCAACCCATGAGTCAGATGTGAGCCCCAAACCACCCACCACTTTGGTGAAGCCAGAGGGTCCCACGGTCAAGATTGAGGAACATCCCAGTGCCACAGGGAGGGAACAAATGACCACAAGCTTCATCAGATTGTGATGAAGCCACAGAGAAAGAAGCATTGTCTTAGGGACCAAACAGCCTACTTGACATGGCAACATCTCAAATTAGCTGCTGGAAGAGGTAGAAAAAGCAAGCTAGGATATCACCAGGTAGAAGACAAAGCAGGAAGAGAGGGGCCATTAGGTATATGCAGAAGAAGATGAGTATTTAGAGCACTGTGAGGTGCAGCTGAGGACATGACAATGAAATATAGAAGGCAGGAAATGGCATTGCAGGTTCTTTTCAGCAGTGGAGAGGGCTTGGGGAATTAAGCTAGACCTCCCATGCTCTCTGTTCAATGACAACGTTGCAGGATCTGTTCAGTCCTTCCAACAGCAAGGTTGCCTTTGGGAACTGGTGGGGCAACAGGGTCTTGTTATCCTCCTCTGCTGGTTTTGGCTAGGATAGAGTTATTTTCCTCCTAGTAGGTGGTAGAGTGCTGTGTTTGTGATTTAGGGTGAGAATAATGTTGATAACATGCTGTTGTTTCAAATGTTGCAGAACAGTGCTTACTGAGCCAAGGGCTTTTCAGCTTCTCACACTGCCCTGCCAGTGGGCAGGCTGGGGGTGCAGCAGGAGCTGGAAGGGGACAGACCCAGGACAGCTGACCCAAACTGGCCAAAGGGGTATTCTGTACCATATGGGGTCATGTTGAACAATTAATACGGGGGGCTGGCCGGGGTTGGGGGACTGGCTGCTCAGGGATAGGCTGGGCATTTGTCAGCGGGTGGTGAGCAATTGCATTGTGCATCGCTTGTTTTGTACACATTGTTAGGAGTATTATCATTATTATTATTATATTATTATTATTTTCCTTTATTTTCTGTCCTAATAAACTGTCTTTATCTCAACCCGCAGGCTTGCATTTCTTTGTAATTCTGTCCCTCATCCCAGAGAGGGAATGGGAGTGAGTGGGTGCTGCCAGACAAGTTAAGCCACACCACCTACCACCTCTCATTCCCTTCCAGCCAGCAGTTGAAGCTGTCATCAGTTTGCATCTTTCTACCTGTCCTAAGCCTCAGCCATGCAGTCCCTGGCCCCTTCTGTCAATGTGTGGTTGCAAGGTCATCTTCTGGTCCTCCCTGAACATCCTAGGACTTTGGGATTTCTTATCCTCCTGCTGGCACTCAAATCTTTTAATTTTTCTTCTGGCTGATCCAGCAGACCCAGTTCTCCAGTCTTGTTTGTCCCAGAGTTTACACCAAAGGCTCAGCACTCCTGAGCTCTTATAGGTCTGTGCATCTGCACATGAGTGCCTCAGAATAGGAGGAACTTGGACCCAATTGTCTGGGGTGTTTTCACTGCCTTGGGAAAGGAGGAAAAGACTGGAGCCCGAGTATCAGAAAGCACCAACTGTCTGCATCATTGTGTGTGTTTAATCACAGTTTGGAGAAGGCCTTTACAACTGAAAAAGATGAGTTTGGGCTGTGGACTACTCTGCAGAGATTCCGCAATATCTCAGGAAGGGGTTTCAGCCTTCCCAAGGAGACACAGCACAAAAATTCAAAAGGAACAGAACAAACATAGGAGCACGACGCATTTCTAGAGCACCTATTTGAACAAACTACTGAAAACTACCAGCAGAAGCACCCCTACTCACAGCTGCATTGGCCAGGTCAGGCTTTGACAGTTTATAACATTTTTGTGATGGTGTCGGGAATTTCTTTGTTGCTGGCCTCTGTTTACAAAAGAGAGGCACAAAGTCCTTGGGCTCACTGAGCCTCAGGACAAATGAAAACACCTTTCCCAACTGCTCTACTTTTTATTAGCTTTGAATCGTTTCCAGCTGATTTTTTCACCCACTCATTCTCATACCAGTATTTCACTGTTTTTTAACACACATCTTTCTCCCTTTGGTCTGCAGCCCCTGCTCTGCTCACTCTCAGCATTCCTCTGCAGTTTGGACCTCTCTTATTTTCTCTTCCTATAGGTAGTGATCTAATCTTTAATACTCCTCTTGGGTTTTGCCAGGCTGAAGAGTTCAGTTCAGCCCAAGACCACCTTGGCCATGCTATGTCCTCCTCCCATAACATGCTCCGGTTTCATTTCTTATTTTTACAGACTTGCACTTTCTAGGGCAATATCCTTTCTCATCCCTATCTTCAGTGCACCAGTAGTGTAGCATCGACCACAGTCTTAACATTCCCATTCGGAGCAACAAGTGATATTTATCTAATGACTTTGCAAACTCGTTTTTCCAGTGCCATGCTTACTCTGTCTTCAGGCCCTCTTCTTGCAAAACGTCAACATGCCACAAGGATGTGCACTCTGCAAGTGATGGGAGAGAGGGGACAGCAAACCCTGCAGCTCACCTTCTTCCTCTGTTGAGCAAGAAAATAATGTCCATTTTCCCTCCACCTATGAATGGCCTGAACTGCTCTGCACTACCCATACAAATGGGTAGTTGCTTATTCTAGTGGAAACCCACACTGGGTTGGGGAAAGTCCTGGATCACAGACTCTGCAAGTTTTCTTCATGTGTATGAGGAATTTTCTTTCCCTCTCTCCTCCTGGCTGGAGAGGTGCTTCCTGCCCAGCTCAGCATCATATTTACTCCAGCCTCCACAATAAAGACATTTCCAAAATTTAGTAACATATTCGCTTGTAGAAGGTGGTCCCTTACACCTGAAACCCCAATAAAATACATTTTAATGAAGCTAAAGTAGCTAATTTTCCCCACTTCTGTGCAAAAAGGCTGGATTTATGTTGTCAGAGGAAGGTCTCCTGCACTATCCCCAGGACACTGCTGGACAGTCGAGGTACCTTCGGGGCTGTCACGTAGAACACGGGGCCTGGGTGCAGAGGGAGTTTTGTTTGCTCTGCCTTTTCCTGGAACAGCTCTCCATTTCACAACCCAGTGACAGGATCAGACGGCGGCACAGAGCAGAGGGTCACCTTCTGGCATGGATTCACTCAAAGCCCAAGCCGATGCCCTGTGGCCTGTGGGCGAGGAAGAGGAGGGCTAGCCAGGCAGGGAAAAGCACAGGGCAAGGGAGGGAGCAGGAGGAGGGTTTGCTGCTGAAATGCCCATCACTCCCAACCCTGGGCATCTGCCTCGATCCTTCTCCATCCCTCCTAGTCAGCCAGCAGGACACGGAGCTCAGCTACTGTCTCTCACCAGGACTTTCTGCTCCAGCTTCCAGCCCATGGCCAACCTGTGAAGATGGGGATGCCAGGTGGTCTCCATCCCTCCCCCAGGTACCCCTGGGGCAGAAACCAACCCACCTGCTCCGGAGCCAAGAGCGTGGGGATCCTCCTCCTGATGGTGTGCCTTTGGGGTAAGTGGTGTTTGCCTTTGCTTCTGATCCCAGGTGCCCCTCTGCTATGTGTGCTCCTCCAGTGTATTCATTTGGTGCTTTGTGGAGGATGGCTTGGTCTGGCCAAGGGTCCTGGGTTTCATTCATCATCTAGAGCAGGAAGGAATGGTTTGTGATTGTTTTGGAGGCAGAAGAAAAGTCTTTATGTGCAGCTATCCCTGCAGACTGCTCTCAAAGTCATGTATTGCCTACTTACTGCTACACATGTGGTTTTGCCACA
This sequence comes from Aythya fuligula, assembly GCF_009819795.1. Taxonomy (NCBI): domain Eukaryota; kingdom Metazoa; phylum Chordata; class Aves; order Anseriformes; family Anatidae; genus Aythya; species Aythya fuligula. The sequence goes on from NC_045590.1 coordinate 223,163, forward strand.
TAAATGAAGACTTGGGACTTAAGAGTGGAGATAATCATGCTGAGTTTTGCCTCCTAAAGCTGTACCATAACTATACATACTCTTCTGCTCTGCTTAACCTTGTCTTATTCCGGACCTTGTGTGGCAAATTTATGGTATTGCAGGGTGGAGAGGGCCTGGACAAACTCAACACCCCTGTACACAGCAAAGAGGGGCAGCTCCTTGTAAGATGAGGGGGTGACAAGTAAGGACCACAGACCTCAATTGCCAGGACAAGGCTGGGTGCACTCTACCAATCTGTGGTTTGTCCACCCAGGCACGGGCAGTCAACGCACCTGAGACTGCCCACGCTAAAAATGAAATTTCATACAAAGGCTCCCTACCCACGGTAGTGCTTTCAGGAAACATGCCAAGAAGCTCTGCTAAGTCTCAGCTATGGGGTTGATCTGTTATTGTTTATCAATGTGTAACTCTTGTAAATAGAGTTAACTCTTGTAAATAGAGTTACCCATTATTACCATAATGGGTAAAAATGAAGAAAATGAGCAAAAGGCCTTTAAGACTGCTTTTAGCCTGGGGTAGGAGAGCTTGCAAACTGAGAAGTGAATGCCTGCCATGCACCTGGTTCAGACTCATCTTAAATTTTAATAATATAATAATCTTAATTTTTAGGGTTGTCTTTGCAAAGATATTTTCATGCTCCCCAGGGCACATCCCTTATAAATAAGAGAGTTGAGCTACTGAAGCCTGCATGCAGCTTGTCCCCTTTGGTAATGCTACAGCTCCCCAGACCTTGCTTGGACCTGGGAATGACTCAGGGATTTAATTTGTAAACTGTTTCTTCTTCTTTCTGGCCTCGGTTACTTCCTGAGTGCTGTATCTGATCCTTTGCTTGTCATCTGGGGAAATCTTTGCAGCTTACAGACCAAGGGTATCAGGCCATCACTGAAGGTCCTAATTCAGTCTTGTGATATATCTTTTGTAGAGTGACAGGCCCCCACAGAAGGCAGGTCCCATTTTGGGTGGGCAGTGTTGCCTATTGCTCTGCACTGGTATTAAAAGGAGAAGAGGAGGAAAAAGTGTTTAGCTGCTCAACTTTAAGTAGCTTTGGAGCATGGGGCACCTGGCTTAGGGAGCACATAGACACCAGCTCCTGACAGAACTTATGGGAGCAGCAAAACTGCTGGACGTGAGCACAGATCAGTGCCTGAGCACTTTGGAAATCATTATCTGCAGTCAAAAAGGTATTTACAGAATGCAAACACAGTCCTCTTGAGCATTTTTTATTTTGACCTGGTTAGGAACTTGCAGCTAACTTATGGCTCCTTTCTGCACAGTCTCCACTTTATTTAGTGCTCTTGCTAAGTGTGTGTAAGGGGCTGGAGGCAATCTTATGCTGCAGATCTTGTAAACTGTGAAGACCTTCCCATAGCTGAAGCACTTTTCCACTTCTCCCAACTCTCTGTGTAGTTATACCACACAAAGTAACACTGGTGAAACTATATCTTTGTTACTGACAAACAAGCATTTGCCTGTCTTTTTACATGAGTGAGAAAAAGACCCCTAGGGTGTGGGATCCACATTGACATTAGGATTATTCAATTCAGGCATTTAGATACAAACATGAGACTCAGCTGCCCAAAAACAGACACCCAGGACCATCTGAGATGCTTCAGGACATATAGAATCGTAAGGTATACCAAGTTGTAAGGGACCCACAAGGATCATTGAGTCCAACTCCTGACTCCACGCAGGGCAACCTAAGAATTAAACCACATACCTAAGTGTTGTTAAAAGGCTTCCTGACCTCTAGCAGGCTTGGGGATCTTCCTGGGGAGCTGGTTCCAGTGCCTGACCAGGCTTTCAGTGAAGATCTGATCTCCTAGCTGAACCTAGAAGTTCATGGAGACAGCCCCATGACATTCTCTCAGGTCGTACCGCTGGTCACTAGCAAGAGATCGGTGCCTGCCCTTCTGCTCTCCCTCATGAGGAAGATGTAGGCTGCAATGGGGTCTTCTCTAAGCTGAAGCTAAGCATAGGATGTTCAGCTACTTCTCTGAAACCCTTTCTGAACAGCAGATAGGGGACAGCAGGCATCTCAAACGCATAAAGAGTTGAACCCCATCTACTCTTAGGATGTCACCTCCTTCTCCTTCTCCTCCTCCTGGCTCTGCAGGCACAGCCTCACCAGATCCAGAGGGGCTTCGTCTGGTGGACGGCCCCGGCCGCTGCGCTGGGCGAGTGGAGGTGCTCCACAATGGGACGTGGGGGACGGTGTGCGATGACAACTGGAGCGTCCGTGAGGGCCGGGTTGTGTGCCGCCAGCTGGGCTGCGGGACGGTGCTGTCCGTCTCACAGGGGGCTCGGCACGGAGAAGGCCTGGGCCAGATCTGGCTGGATGACGTGAACTGCACGGGGACGGAGGCTGCCCTCTCCGAATGCCAGGCCAGGCCGTGGGGACAGCACAACTGCCACCACGTGGAAGACGCCAGCGTTGAGTGCTCAGGTAGTCCCAGTGCCCCGCTGTGCAGCACCTCCGGGCCTGTCCGCCATGCACAGCCACCCTACAACTGATCCTCTCGGGGTGTTCGCAGACTCCAGGGCCTCGGAGTTGGGCAAGCTCCAGCTGCTCAATGGCCCCAACCGCTGCGTGGGGAGAGTGGAGGTGCTCCATGACCACATGTGGGGCACCGTCTGCGATGATGGCTGGGACCTCATGGATGCCACTGTGGTGTGCCGGCAGCTGGGTTGCGGGACAGCGCTGATGGCCACCAAGGGGGCTCACTACGGGAGAGGCCAGGACCCCATCTGGTTGGATGAGGTGAACTGCACAGGCACAGAGGCCACCATCTTCGACTGCAAGGCCAGTGCGTGGGGGGTCAACAACTGCTACCACGGCGAGGATGCTGGTGTGGTGTGTTCAGGTAACTCTCGCTTAGACTTTCCAACACAGAAGGCTAAAAGTCAGCACCCTAGAATACTTGTAGGGGTTTTGAAAGGGGTGTCTGGAATGCTCAGAAGCACTGGGGGCATGGGGTGCATCTTGGAGTGCTCTCCTGCAGCATCCCTTTCCATAGCTGGAGAGCACTTGCAGCATGCAGGCAGGCAAGTTGCAATGAAAAGACTTCTCCCACCTCTGCAGCCATGTGTCCAGTGCTGAGCTGCAAGACAAGTGAGCTGTCTGGGCTTCCCCTCTCACTGGATTCAGATGACCATTTGCAGTCACACGCAGGAGTTACCAAGCACCTGCACCAAGATCTATTGGTCTTGGGGACTATAGGCTAGTTAGCAAAAACCTTGCAAAGTTTTCTGCAGCTATAACTCACCCCAGCAAATCATAGAATCAGAGAATGGTTTGGGCTGGAAGGGACCCTTAAACATCACCTAGTCCAACATCCTTGTCATGGGTAGGGACATTTTTCAATAGATCAGCCTGCTCAGAGTCCCATCCAACCTGACTTTGAACACTTCTAATGATGGTATATCCCATCTGTTGGCTTTTCTGGCCCACATGTGCACACAGCTGGCTCGTATCCACTTTTCTTCCACCACTGTCCCAAAGTCAGAGCTTGCACTTGGCCTTGTTGAACTTCATGAGGTTTGCAGTTCCTGCCCATCCAGGTCTGTCTCACCCGTTACCTGAGTGTCAGAAGTGTTGAAGGAGGTTTTAGCGCACGTGCACTAGAGGATGCCCAGCTCTGTCAGGGAGGAGCAGGAGCAGCTATGGCTCTGTCCTGTTTATTGCAGCCTCAGGAGTGTCCATCTCAGCGGAGCTCCGCCTGGCCAACGGTACAACGCGCTGCAATGGAAGGGTCGAGGTCTTCCACAATGCCACCTGGGCAGCCCTGTGCGATGACGGCTGGGGGCTGGCTGAGGCTCAAGTGGTGTGCAGGCAGCTGGGCTGCGGGACAGCGCTGTTGGCTCCCGGTGGGTCTCATTTTGGGCAAGGATCAGGACAGATGTGGCCGGACAGTGTGAACTGCACAGGAGCAGAAACTGCCCTCTTTGCTTGCAAGGTGAGACCCTGGAGCAACAGCACGCATCATCCTCGGACATCAGCTGGTGTGGTGTGTGCAGGTAACCACCTTGGGAATGGCATGGGCGGAGAGATGCTTGGCTCATCACCTTAATTTCTGCAGCAAGCTTAGATAATATGGCCTCTTTGTGGCTGCCCTGTTGCCAGGGGGTGTTTGGGGTTGGACATAGTTTGGCTGTTCACCTTGAAGGGTTGGTGAGAATGGTAGAGTTGCAATGGGAGGTTTCAAGTTTCGGCCCCTCTGCCATAAGTTTCTGGAGCCACAGGTCTCAGACATCTGGCTGGGCAGACCCTGTTCATGGTCATTAAATGAGCCTAAGGTCATGAGCTTGAGGTCATTAAATGAAACGCTCAGCTCCAGTGGCAGGACAGACTTCTCGTGCTGCAGAAAGAGACCACTTGTGGTCACTTGTGGCTTTGCCTTCTCTGCTTTTTGCTCTTTTATTTAACTCAGAGGGCGACCAGATCCGGCTGGTGAACTACGGGAGCCGCTGCGCTGGAAGGGTTGAGATCTTTCACAACAAGCAGTGGGGAACTGTGTGCGACGACAACTGGGATTTGCTGGATGCCAATGTGGTGTGCAGGCAGCTGGGCTGTGGGAGAGCGCTCTCAGCCCCTGGATGGGCTCAGTTTGGGCAAGGGACTGGTGTCATCTGGCTGGATGAGACGAATTGCACAGGGTTTGAGTATGCCCTGTCTACCTGCTGGGCCAGGCAGTGGGGCATCAATAATTGCTACCATGGGGAAGACGCTGGTGTGGTGTGCTCAGGTGAGCACTGCTCCTTCTATGTCTCTCTACATGTGTCCCCTGGAGCAAGGAAGATTGGTGGGAGGTGCCAGGACAGATGGTTTATGCCCCTTGTAAGGCTGAGCTGGGACACAGATTCAGCAGTCAGTGTGGTTTCCCTGGACTTGCACTATAGCTGGTGGATGAAACAGGTCCCTTCTGCAGTGTTTATTTAGGATGGTGGGAGGAATTCCTGCAGGGAACCCTATTTCTCCCCATAAACTCCCCAGACTGACCAATTCCAACAGCAGGAAGACCGATATCTTGGGGGCAAAGCTAGTGAAAGCAACCAAGATTTTCTTGCACGAAGTGGGTCTGGGGTCTTGTGCAGGGCAGGAGCAGTGCAGGCCATGGAAGGGGTTTTGGGTTGCAGTGAAAAGTCCTCCTGTTCCCACCTCCTCCATATATTTTGGTGGCTGGAAGAAGGGTCAGGAGCTTAATTCTGACAGGATGAGCATGGTAGAAAATCTGTAGCTGTTAGAAGGGATTTATAACTCCCTTGGATGTTTGCAGATGCGATCATCCCGGAGCCTGCTCGTCTCCGACTGGTGAACGGCTTTCACCGCTGTGCTGGCCGAGTGGAGGTGTTTCAGGATGAGGAGTGGGGAGCTGTGTGTGACCATGGCTGGGATAAGAAGGATGCTGAGGTCGTGTGCCGGCAGCTGGGCTGTGGGACAGCGCTGTCAGCCTCGGGGGAAATTCACCTGGGTGCTGGATCTCTCCACACGTGGCTGGACAACGTGAGCTGCGAGGGGACTGAACAATCCCTCATGAAATGCAGGGCAAGCCCATTGGGAAAAAGCGGCTGCAGCCATGGGAAGTATGCCAGTGTGGTGTGCTCAGGTGGGTTTCAGCGTGCAGTAGCACTTCTCCCACTGGGAGTGGGTTGGGATGCTAGGATGCTCTGCTATAGCCAGGTCATCTCCCCCTTGACCCCATGGGAGCAAGGTGCCTGCTTTATCCCATGCTGTTGGACCAAATACTCTCCGATCCTTTGAGAGGTGTCTCCAAAGGAGTATGAGGTGGTGTGGGTTCAGAAGCAACAAAACCACGATGCTCTGTGCAGCACTGCATGTAAAAATGAAGGGTCCTTCATCCTCCTGCATGGACCATGGATGGATTTGCAGGGGCTGCTCTGAGTTTCTTGTCTCCTCGCAGGCTCTGCTGTTTCCAGCTTTGCCCCAATCCGGCTGGTGGATGGCCCAGGCCGTTGTGCTGGGAGAGTGGAAGTGTTCCACAACGAGCAATGGGGAACTGTGTGTGATGACAGCTGGGAGTTCCCAGACGCTGCGGTGGTGTGCCGGCAGCTGGACTGCGGGGTGGTTATTTCGGCCCCACGGAGGGCTTACTTTGGCCAGGGACAGGGCCCCATCTGGCTGGATGACGTGAACTGCACGGGGACGGAGGCTGCGCTTTCCGAATGCAAGCTCAGGGGATGGGCTGTCCATGGCTGTGATCACGATGAAGATGCCAGCGTGGTGTGCTCAGGTAACCACCACCTGTCACAGCACCGGGAGCACCACAGCAAGCATTACTTAGGCTTGACTTGGTGTCTCCATATGGTTGTAAGGGTTTGGGGTACAGGAACAGTTTGCAGCCAGCCTGGAGACCCTTGCCTTTGAAACCAGCTCCTCATGGTCCATCTTGGTGGCAGAGAATAGCACCTAGACATTAAAGCCCAGGAAAAATAAATGGCTTGCTCATTTGCATTATTGTCACAATAACAAGGTCCCTGGCATGCTTTTAACTGATGTTATTCACAAATCCTGGCAGTTAGCATGGGCCAGAGACCATTCCTAATAGTCTGGACTATGTTGGACTATAGTCCATACTAATCAAAGCTTGGGTAACAATCTCTTCATTTATTTTTTATTTTTTATTTTTTATTTATTTATATTTCCTCCCCCAGCCATTTTGCATCACATCTGAAAATCCGGCACTGTCTCTTGCTGTGAGAGCATTCTCGACCCTCAAAGCTGCTAAGCCTCATGTGTAAAGCCATTTGCTGTCAGCCCAAGGCTTTGGTGAGCAGAAGGTGCCTCCTTACATATTTATGCCTTTTGGTGTTGCAGGATCAGGCATTTCTGACCTCGGAGAGCTCCGCCTTGTGAATGGCTCAGACAAATGCTCGGGGAGACTTGAGGTTTTTCATGATCAGCGCTGGGGGACTGTCTGTGCTGATGGCTGGGACCTGGCTGAAGCCCATGTGGTGTGCAGGCAGCTGGGCTGTGGGGCAGCACGCTTGGCCACGGACTCGTCCCAGTTTGGGAAAGGACCTGACCTACTCTGGGTGGATGCTGTGGAGTGCACCGGGACGGAGCGAGCCCTCTTCGAATGCAAGGTCAAGCTCTGGGGAGCCCAGAAGTGCAAGTCTAGGGGATATGCAAGTGTCGTGTGCTCTGTGGCCGTAGGTCAGTGTGGGTGAGTCAGGTACCAGTCCTCCCCCTGGGGAGGTTGTGCCACCTCTTGTCTGCAAATTCACTCTTTCCAGCTCCTCCTTGTCTTGGCTTAACCACTGCTTGTTTCTGTGGTCCCTCCAGAGAGCACAAAACCTCTTCCTTTTAGAGATCTGCCAGTGCTTGGCTTATAGCAGGCAAAGTGTTTGGAAATCCCAAACCAAGGATTCCCTGAAACCCCAAGTCTGTAAGAGCCTGATTTTATGATGCAGGCATTCTCTAAGGGACCATCACACACCAAAAGCCCTGATGCTGTAGGGCAGGGAGTTATTCTGCCTATGTTTTTTTAATCACTGCTCTTCAGCCATGCTACCTTACAGCCACTAGTCCCTGGGCAAGCCCTTCCCTTTGCCTTATTCAAGAATGTGTGCACTGGGTGCCTTGTTGCCTGGTCGTTCCCATGAGAATAATCACATCATGGACCAACGCACTAGTAATTAATGCCTTCACCTCCTCTCCCATGCAGCATGCTCACTCCTGAGAAAAAATGAGGCATCAGAAGTGAATGCTGCAGGGAAAGGAATGCTCTTAGGCCAGATAGTATCATTATCTGAGGGGCTCTTGGGGTCCTCTGCTGCAGGGAGCAGGAAAGGGTCTCTCTCCTAGAGAGGGTCTCTCTGCTAGAGTCCTTGCCTGTCTGCTGGGATGGATGCTAAAATCTCAGCGTGTGTGCTGAGAAGGTGAGCATCCTCTGCCATGCTGCCAGGACAACGAGAGCTGATGGTATATGCGATAAAAGGTCCGTGCTGCCCTCCCTGGGATCTCAGTGCCTGTGTACCTGTAGTCTGGAGACTCCAGAGTTATCCCTTTCCCCTAAAGCAGGACTTTATTCTTGAATGGGTGGCAAAAACTTGGCCAGGCTCACAGGGCGAGGTCAAGGCAAGGTCCTAACACTTCTGATCCAAAAAGTGCTCATACATGCATGTCCTTAGTGAGGTAAATGAGAAATATGCTGGTGGAGAGCATGAAAGACCCCTGGACAGGGACGTCCACAGCATTGCTGGTAACCAGACAGGCAGGAATTTCTGGGATTTATTCTCATGCCAATTCTCTTTCCAGACGCAGACCTGGGCAGCCCAGAAGCCCTGCGGCTGGTGAATGGTCCCAACCGCTGCTCAGGGCGGGTGGAGGTGTTCCACAGCTGGCAGTGGGGCACCATCTGTGATGACGGCTGGGACCTGAACGATGCCGCGGTGGTGTGCCGGCAGCTGGGCTGTGGGACAGCGGTATCAGCCCAAGGATTATCTTCCTTTGGGCAAGGGTCTGGCCCCATCTGGCTAGAGGGGGTGAGATGTGTTGGGACAGAAGCAACACTTGCTGAATGCCCCTTCAAGCCCTGGGGACTCCACACATGTAGCCATATGGAAGACGCCAGCGTTGTGTGCTCAGGTAATCCTCATTGCGTGCTTTTTCTGCAGATGGGTCAAGTCTTGTCCTGCAAACTGCAGGCTGGGAACAGTTTGGGAACAAGCTGGCAAATAATTCTGGTGTCCAGAATTTTCCATTTCAGTAGAAACCACATTAAAGAACAGAGCTATCAGACACATAGACAAATATGGACATGGACACGGGAGAAAAACAGCATGGTGTAAGACACACCTCAGTGTCTGGAGATGTCCAAGGGTGTCCAAGGCATTTTCATGGGGCAAAGCACCTGAAGCCTTCTTGGAGTGGAAGCTGAAGGGTACAAGGACGCTGCCTGAGTGGCAGCAGATGCAACTGCACCATGCCCAGGGTTAGGACAGGCAAAGTGGATTGTGCTGCCAGTGCTGCTAAATGCTAGGTCATGCAGATAAATGTGGAAAGATGCAGCAGAACAAGCCTTTGTAATGCAGTGCACACACTGGCAGCTTTGAGCCAGCTACTACCCATCTAGTTTTTGTCTTGGAAGATAAACCTCCAGAGATAGATCTATGTGGTTATCAACAGTCAGGAAAGCACAAGATCAAACAGAAAAAAAACACAACATCCTTTGCCATGTGCAAGCAGGTTGCAGCAACACCATCTACACCCACTGCTGGGATGCTCATCCTTCGTCAGCCCTGCAGATGCTGAGACATCCAAGTGGGAACTCATAATGCCCATTTCTCTGTATTTTTCAGGCTCAGGGATCTCCAGAACCACCACGCTTCGGCTGGTGGGTGGTTTGAACAAGTGCATCGGGAGGGTCGAGATGTTTTATAACAACGAGTGGGGTACAGTCTGCGATGACAGCTGGGACATGAGCGATGCCACAGTGGTGTGCCGGCAGCTGGGCTGTGGGATGGCTCTTTCAGCCCCAGGATCGGCTCGGTTTGGGTGGGGATCCGGCCGCATCTGGCTGGATGAAGTCAACTGCACAGGGGAAGAAAATGACATCTCCCAGTGCAAAGCAAAGACTTGGGGTGTCCACAACTGCCACCATGGGGAAGATGCTGGTGTGGTGTGCTCAGGTGAGACTTGGGCTGGGGTGGGCAGGAGGCAGGCTTACAGATGGACTCGTGACCAGAGCTCCTGCACACTTGGGACAGGGAGCAGGGCTTAAAGAAAGACGGAGAAAGATATTTCACCAGGGCTTTGAGCAACCTGCTCCAGTGAAAGATGTCCCTGCCCATGTCAGGGCATTGGAGTAGATGATGTTTAGGGGTCTCCTCTAACTCAAACCATTCTATGGGTTTGTGACTCTCCCCAGAGGAGTTGTTGGGGTGCAGTGGAGGCAGGTTTAGGCTCCTTTTGCAGACCTCTCCCATTTGCATCTCTTGGATCCTGTGTGCATCACCCCTAAGCCAAATTTCATACCTGGTATTTATTCCTTTGGTTATTCATCAGTGCCTAGCCACAGAAATCTTTTTTATATCCTGAATGTTATTTGTGTCCCAACGCAGGTCCTATGTAGGATGCAGTCGGTGAATGAGATGGGGTGGGACAGAGGGAGGTGCTCTGCAATGATGCTTGCATGAATTTCCCCGGCATCTCTACAAACGCAGGGAACTCGAGCTCAGCTGAACTGCGGCTGGTGAACGGCCCCAGCCGCTGCACTGGGAGAGTGGAGGTGCTGCACGATGGGCTGTGGGGGACGGTGTGTGACGACGGCTGGGACCTGAATGACGGCAAGGTGGTGTGCCGGCAGCTGGGCTGCGGGGCGGTGCTGTCAGCCCCTGGCAGGGCTCGCTTCGGGCAAGGCACCGGGCACATCTGGCTGGATGACGTGAGCTGTGTCGGGACTGAGAACACCCTTTCCCACTGCCGAGCCAGTCCCTGGGGGAGGAATAACTGCAACCACAGAGAAGACGCCAGCGTGGTGTGCTCAGGTAAGCTGCACTCCTGAAACGTGGCGCATCATGGGGGACAGTGCCACATTTGGGTGTCCCGGAGTCAATACGTGAACTCTGCGATCTTGGAGTCAATGTAAGGGCTTGGAGTCAATGTAAGGGCTTTCTCCTTCTGAGCTCACGCCACTGGATTCCTAGCAATGGATTTAAACTGAGAGGGTAGATGTAAATGCCATAAAAGAAAGAAATTTTTCATGATGGGGGTAATAAGACATGGGAGCAGGTTGCCCAGAGGACTTGTGGATGCTTCATTGTTGGAAGTGTGCAAAGCCAGGTTGGATGGGGCTTTAAGCAACCTTCTCTGGCAAAACATGTTCCTGTCTACAGCAGGGAGGGGTGGATCAGATGATGTTTAAGGGTCCCTTCCAACCCAAACCATTCTACGATTCTATGATCCCACATCCATGACTGTGACAAGCTCTAAGCCTAGGAAGTAATTAGCCTGAAGCAGAACGTCCCTGTTCCTAAAAGACAGATCCATCCTAAAGGATGGGTTGTATTATTCCCAGCTGAGCAGCACTGACTGCAGCCCAGAGATAGCTTCATCAGCTGTCCTGGAGCAAATTGCACAAGAGAAACTTTCTCTGCCTGAAAAAAAAAAAAAAAACAAAAACAAAACACCAACTAGGGTAGGAATAACAGAGGTACAAACTGGCATGAATTTCTCCAAGGGCTTACCCCTGATTGTGTTTTCAGAGCCGGACACCTCAAAATCCTCCTTACTGCGTCTGGTGAATGGCCCCAACCGCTGCACCGGGAGAGTGGAGGTGTTTCACGATGGGCAGTGGGGGACGGTGTGTGACGATGGTTGGGACCTGCGGGCTGCCACCGTGGTGTGCCGGCAGCTGGGCTGCGGTAGGGCTGAGTCTGCCCCCAGCGGGGCTCGATTTGGGCAAGGCACCGGGCGCATCTGGCTGGATGACGTGAACTGTGCCGGGACTGAGGACACCCTTTCCCACTGCCGAGCCAGACCCTGGGGACAGAATAATTGCAACCACGCGGAAGATGCCGGTGTGGTGTGCTCAGGTCAGTAAAATTCTGCAACGAGAGGCATCGCAGGGGCCAGGATGGGTGTAAGGGGTCTGTGCTGCACCTTACTGCCATTACAGTGATGCTGCAGTGGGCTGGCACTGTATTTCTCTGGTTTTGGGCTTACTTCAGCCAAGGGGCAGACTCCATCTAGCTGAACAGAGTGGCCTGCACCAGGACAGAAAATGCCCTTTTCTGAATGCCTGGTGAATGATTCCGCAGCCACCTGGATGATGCTGGTGTGGTGTGCTCAGGCAAGCTGTGGCTACCCTGTTGCTGGAGGCCAGAGGGTGTGGGACTTGCCCCGGGAGGGCTGGAGCAGGATGGTGTAGGGAGGGTGCAGTTTATTTGCAGTAGGAAGGGCTCTTTCCCCTCTCTGATACCCATAATGATGGAAAAAGGGAGTATCTATGAGAACTCCCCCTCTAAGTGGTCCTTGCACACCCTACAAGACAGCAGGATCTCAGGGGTCACTGGATCACGGAATCATACAAAATATCTAGGGTTGCATGGGACCTGTGGAGGTCACCTGGTCCAACCTGCCCACCCAAACTGAGCCCCTCAGAACAGGCTGCCCAGGAGCAAGTCAGAAGGCTTCAGAAGATCTCCAAGGTGGGAGGCTCCACAGCCTCTCTGGGAAACCTGCTCCAGTGCACGCGATCCCAAAGGATCACCCATTTAACGTGAGGGCACCTGCATCCTACAGACAGGTGGACACCTTGGTCCTGCGGGTGCAGATGTCAGTAAAACATCTAGGAGATCCTTCCAACCCTCAGCACTGCTGACACACGGTCTCCCCACCACGTTTTGCAGTGTTGTCAAATGCTGGCACTGCCAACAAGTCAACCATTCGGCTGGTGGAAGGCCCTCACCGCTGCTCCGGGAGAGTCGAGGTGTTTCACAACCAGCAGTGGGGCACCGTGTGCGATGACGGCTGGGACCTGAACGATGCCGCGGTGGTGTGCCGGCAGCTGGGCTGCGGGGCGGCCGTGTCGGCCACGGCACATGCTTCCTTTGGACGAGGGATGGATCCCATCTGGCTGGACAGAGTTGCTTGCTCCGGGAGAGAAAGCACCCTCACCGAATGCAGGGCCAGGCCCTGGGGAATCAATAGCTGCACTCACGAAGAAGATGCCGGTGTTGTGTGCTCAGGTGATGCTCATAACCCCAGACACAGGGATCCAGAAAAGCACAGGTTGGAGTCCCCTGCCCCAAAGCCTTCTCCTCTCTGAACTGACCCCTTTATTCAGTGGGAGGCAGATTTGCTGGGCATGGGGGCTCTTTGCTTTGCAGATGCCCCTGACTCCTCCATCCCTGCATCCCAGTAGCCCAGGGCTACCTGATTTCATACAATCACAGAATATTCTGAGTTGGAAGGGACCCACGAGGACCATCAATTCCAGCTCCTGGCTCCACACAAGGAGCTGACCAAATGCTTCTTGGCTAGAGAGTCTCGGGGCTGTGGCCACTTCCCTGAGAAGCCTATTCCAGTGCCTGACCACCCTCCCAATGAAGAACTTTCTCCTCATATCCAACCTGAACTTTCCCTGATGAACCTTAAGCCATCCCAATGAGTCCTATTGCTAATCACCAGAGGGAAGGGATCACCTCCCCTCTGCTTCCCATGCAGTCCACACTGAGGTCACCCCTCAGCCTCCTGTTCTCTAAGCTGAACAAACCAAGTGACCTCAGCTGCTCATAAATCAGGCCCTCTAGTCCTTTCCCCATCTTCGTTGCCCTCCTTTGATCACATTCTAATATTTTTATATCTGTCCTGATCTGATTTCACTTTACCTGGTTGAATGGGATGTTGAGGCTCATTTGTGATTTGGGCTGTGCTGAGACTTTGTAAGACCTATAGGACACCAAGAAGAGGACTCCCCAAGGGAGTAAAGGCACCAAAAAAGGGATTTTTTTCCCCTTCCTACAAGGCACTGAGCCAAGAAGCTAACTATAGGGATTCTCTGCTTGCAGATACGAGCATCACAGTGGAGGCACAGGTCCGCTTGGTGAACGGCCCCAACCGCTGCACCGGGAGAGTGGAGGTGCTGCACGATGGGCAGTGGGGGACGGTGTGTGATGACAACTGGGACCTGCGGGCTGCCACCGTGGTGTGCCGGGAGCTGGGCTGTGGTAGGGCTGAGTCGGCCCCCGTCAGGGCTCACTTTGGGCAAGGCACCGGGCGCATCTGGATGGATGATGTGAGCTGTGTAGGGACTGAGGACACCCTTGCCCAATGCCAAGCCAGACCCTGGGGACAGAATAACTGCAATCATGCGGAAGATGCCGGTGTGGTGTGCTCAGGTTGGTTAAATTCTGCAACGAGAGGCATCGCAGGGGTCAGGGGTGTGTGGGTCTGTCTGGAAGGAGTGAGGTGCAAGGCAGAAACTGAGACCTGTGCCAGGCTGAAGAAGCTGAGCACCAGCAGATGCTCTGTTCATAGCCAAAAACCCATAGGAATCCCCCATGGCACCAAGTGGAAGCAAGCCTGAGTGTGGGCATTCCTCTCAATGTGCTCCCTGGGGCACACTCACCCTTCTCAACAGCCAGGTCTGCACTGAAAGGGATGGGACTTCTGCCTGGCTCACATACACTCCTGGAAAAAATACCAACATTTTAGGGTCTGACTCTGAAACCAAGTCACCTCCACAGGCAAGGGAGAGATGAATTCCTCAGTAAGAGCTGGGAGTTGCATCTCCTGCCAAGGGAGCTTTAGCAACTCTGCATTTGCTCTCCCTTTTCCCTTCCCTTCCCTTCCCTTCCCTTCCCTTCCCTTCCCTTCCCTTCCCTTCCCTTCCCTTCCCTTCCCTTCCCTTCCCTTCCCTTCCCTTCCCTTCCCTTCCCATTTTTATTTTCCTTTTCCTTTTCCTTCCTTTTTCTTTCATTCCTTTTCCCCCTTTTCCTTTTTCTTCCTTCCTTCCTTCCTTCCTTCCTTCCTTCCTTCCTTCCTTCCTTCCTTCCTTCCTTCCTTCCTTCCTTCCTTCCTTCCTTCCTTCCTTTCTTTTTCTTTTTCTTTTTCTTTTTCTTTTTCTTTTTCTTTTTCTTCCTGTTTTTTTTTTTTTTTTTTTGGAATGTCCCGAGATGACAATTCCCCCATTCTCTCCTAAACAGCAGGCCACATATTTCTCCTTGCAGACTCCAACACCACGGAGTCTGTGCAGGTCCGGCTGGTGAATGGCCCCAACCGCTGCGCCGGGAGAGTGGAGGTGTTTCACAATGCACAGTGGGGAACCGTGTGTGACGACGGCTGGGACCTGAGTGATGCCAAGGTGGTGTGCCAGCAGCTGGGCTGTGGGACAGCAGTGTCGGCCCCGGGCAAGGCTCATTTTGGACAAGGGGCTGACCCCATCTGGCTGGATGATGTGGAGTGCACGGGCACTGAAGCCAACTTCTCCCGTTGCAACCTGAACGGCTGGGGGCTCCACAACTGCAACCACGAGGAAGATGCGGGAGTCGTGTGCTCAGGTGACCCCGGGGGTGATAAAAAATGCTCAGAAATCCCTAGCATCATTCTCCTGCACTGGGATGGAGTCAGCTCTGACACGTGCAGAAGTGTGAGACGATGGGGATGTTCTTGTAAGGGGGCGTTCATGCAAGGGAAGGGCACAGTGGGCACGGGTAGCACATTGCACATACACCTGGAGCACGTGGGCACGCACAGTCCATGTCTTTGTGTCTCTCCGTCCCTGTGCTGCGTGTGATGAAGTGAAGGAGCCCACCTCACCCCCTCTGCTCTCCGCTGCAGGCACCAACCCCTTGCAGCTGCGGGTTAAGGATGGCCGGAGCCCCTGTGCCGGGCGCGTGGAGGTGCGGTACAACACCACCTGGTACAGCATCTGCAGCAGCGGATGGAGCTTGCTGGAGGCAGAGGTGGCCTGCAAGCAGCTGGGCTGTGGACCGGCACAGTCCGTGCCCACGGGAGCCCATTTCAGCCGGGAGCACCACCGTGCCTTCCTGGAGGGGCTGAGCTGCCGGGGCACGGAGTCGCTCCTCCTGGAGTGCCAGCGGAGCAAGATCAGCCCAGGGCCGTGCAGGAACGGTGCGACAGCTGGCGTGGTGTGCTCGGAGCCGAAAGGTGAGTGCCCAGAACTTCCTATGGGAACTGGCAGTGTGGGGTGAGAGGCAGGGCTCACGGTGAGGAGAAAGTGGAAAGACAGTGCCCTCCACGCTGCATCTCGTGAGGCTGAGCTGCTTCTGCACATAGGTCTGCCTACAAGGAGGGAGAGTTCAATGGTTTTGGCCTCAGAATGGTGTATGCAACCCTGGCATGGCTATTTCACTGCAAAAGGGGAGGGAGATGTAAAGCTTGTGGCATTTATTTGTCCAAACAAGCTCTCAGAGGCCTTTCTTGGTGGATATTGCTTGTTATCTACATGCAGTGAGCTCAGTATCACTGTTGGGCATATCAGAGATGTTTGTATGATCTTAGAATAAGCCAGCATCTGCCACTTCCTCTTGAAGCTCTTAACCCTCAAAGACTCTCTGTGCTCTCTTCATGACCTGCCCCCTTTCCTGAAATATAACAGAGGTATGACAATTACGAAGGATGGATGAGGGCCAGAAGTATGCCTTTCTTTTTCTATGCATAGTCTTGTACTCCAAATACTAAGAACAATGCACCGGGGAGGTGATGGAGCTCTTGTAAGAGCAGGAGTGCAGCAGGGATGAGGAACACGAAAGGTTTCACAAACCTCACAGCTTATCGCATACCTATGGATGTGATTATCAGTGGGATATAAACCCTGTTAAGGGTTGCAGCGTCCCACAGTCCTCACACAGTGCTGCAGAGACCACAGCGCTGCAGGGCAGTGCAAACTGGTTCAGAAAGGGATCAGTTGTGCTCATGGTGGGAAGCACAGAACAGTTAGCTCTGGCTATTAAAACACAGGTTTTAATACTAAACATAATTAAGGAAAGCCCTGCTCTGTCACCAGTTGAGATGCTGGGGGGATCGGGTCAAGTTTGGTCTGTTTTTCTTCCACCTGCTACTGGCTGGGAGCAGGATCCTGATCTGGGGGTGCTCTCCCCACAGGCTCTCCATCGTCCTGCTCCGCGCTGGTGGCACTGCTTGCCCTGCTGATGATGGCGAGTGGAGTCCTGCTGTGGCTCTACCTGAAAAGGAGGTGCATCGGCACAGACCTAGCTGCAGGTGAGTCCGCCTCACCTGATTTCAATGTCCCCATCCCCATACATCAGCCATCCTGAGGCCCAGAGATCTGAGGTGATGCAGCACCCAGAGATGGGGTCACCTCAGCTGAGCTCAGGGGATTCCATCGCCCCCAGGCCAGTAAACGTTGCGTGTCCTTGTCCCCATCTGCTCTGCAGACCGTGGGCGCCCCAGGGAGCAAGGTGCCTCTGCAACACCTTTCCAGGCTCCAGGAGCCATCTACTACCCGGCCAAAGGAGAGTCTCCCGAGGATGCTGACACGGAGATGACTCAGCTAATGAAGGAAGATGCTGCCCCGTGATGCTGGCACGATTCCTGGTGCAGGAGTGGCCCCTGAGGTGGCACAGGCCTCCCCCTCTCCCCTTTTCCTCATGCACCTCATTCTTCAGTGCAGGACCTTTCTCCCCTACGCTCTTACAGACCTGCAGGAAGTCCTACCACGCTTTCCAGGAGACTGCAAAGCAGCAGCTGATGGGCTGGACATTTCTAAGCTATCCTTTACCAATGACTTATATAGCCCTAAAACAGCTGCCCAAAGGGATGCCAGTCTTCTGAAGGTTATTTAATCCATTTGGCACTCTGCAGTCAGCCTAAGGGGTTCTCTGGTGGCAGGAGCCAGACAGAGCAGGACAGTCTGGTGGCCTTGCAGCCTGGCACAGTAGCACAGAACCTGAAACATGAGGAAAACTGCTAACGAATTAAAGAAGAAGCGTCCCCATCCATCCCAGGTGTGATGAGTGTGAATGCTATGAGGGATACGTGATGCTTGATGCTCATCTGCCATGGAGCCAGCAAGGGCTGCCCAATGCTTCCTGCACTGGGGGGGCTTCCCCAGACCTTGCAGATACAGGCAAGCCCCCATTTATTGCCCAGCCCAGGTGCAAGAGCTACAAAGCTAACTATTCCTGGCTGCATTAGGCAAAGCATCACCAGCAGGTCAAGAGAGGTGATCCTTCTGCTCTGCTCAGCACTGGGGAGGCTGCACCTTAAGTGCTGGGTCCAATGCTGCGCCCCCAGTCTAAGACAGACATGGACATGCTGGGGAGAGTCAATGGAGGGACACCAAGGTGATCAAGGGAGCACCTCTCCTATGAGGAGAGGCCGAGAGCTTGGAGAAGGGAAGGCTCAGAGGGGATCTTATTAATTCCCCTTAATCCCTGAAGGAAGGGTGCATAGAAGATGGAGCCAGGCTCTTCTCAAGGGTGCCCAGACACAGAGTGGCAAACGGGACAAAATTCACCTCCAGAGACCATTTGGGAAAACATCCTGGGGAATAAATTGGCTCAAGGTTAAGGCCAGAATAGATCATGTAAGTACTTCCAAGCAATGGTCTACTGGCTGAGTAGTCAGTCCATAGTACTGTCATGGGTGCAGACAGCCTCCAATACAGTACAAACACTTGAACTAATGCAGACAGAGCCTTTTGTGCAATCCTTAGGGACTTCTGCACCTCATGAGATGTTAAATGGGGTGGGGATAGAGAAGCAGAACACATGGCAATACCCTGCCTTTTTCAGTCTTGCCAGTTCATGGGCTTGTTGTGCCAGAACGTGTCCAGCCCTACCTCCAACTTCCCTGGAGATGAATGACATCCCAAAACTGGGAAATGCATAGAATTGAATTAATGGAAGGTGAAAAATCTGTTTTGCTTCCCTAGTTCCCCATGTTTCTCCTTTTCCTCTTGCCACTTCAGAGGGGCTGTTTTCTTTCCTTTCTAATGTTCATCTGTGCCAGTCTGCCTAGCAGCTGTAGCTATATAGCTGCCTAGCATCATTCGCAACAGGTTACAAGACATTTGTAGCAAAATAAATATCCACTGCCTTCATTACTTGGCCATATGATGAAAAATGGTGACGATACATGGTATCATCATACATATTTCATATATACTCAAAAATATATGAACATGTATTTCATATATGTGCAAAATATGAAAAAGTATGATGAATATATATGAATATCTATGCCATATATGAAAAACATGATGAAAACCAGTTTGCAGCAGTGTGCAAACGCCAGCCAGCTACACAGACATGCTATAGGTGCTGCACCTCCGAACACAGTGATCTGTCAAGGAACTGAGTCATGTCAATCAATTGCATCACGAAACAAACTCCATGTCCTCCTTAGACCAAAGCCCTGAAATTAGGAGCAATAAGAAAATAAACTGAAAGACCCCATGCAAGCCTTCTGACGCTCAGCCTCAGCCCAGGTAACCTGTCCTCTAGGTCTTACATGATAAATCCAGCTCACTGGGTATTGGAACAAAATTGAGATCATCCTTTGGGCCACAGCTGAGAGGGTAGTAGGGGTCTGCAGGACATCCAAGTAGCACAAAACCAGAAGTAATTTCCTCCAGCAGCGAGGCCATACTTTCCCCTAATAATGTCATTGCTAGGTAACACATGACTCCAGCTCATGAGAACACCTTTAATTCGGAGATGGGTGTCTGGTAACAGCCATTCTGTGGAATGAACCACCACAGAGGGTCCTTTTTGGCTACCACGACAGCACAGTTCAGCTAGCACCAACCAGTGTCACTTGAGATGCCCTCAGTCACCCCAGACACTCACAGGGGCTGGTATGTCCAATATAGGGTCTGTAAGAGATGCATGCTCCCTTGGAAAAAAAGCAGCTAAAGGCCCTGGATACCCCAGGTCATCTCTGATGGCCTCAGGCATTGAATTTGACTCCAAGGTCTCCATCAGCTGCTTGTAGCTGAGGCCTGAAGCGCTCAATTCAGCTGCTCCTACACAGACAATTGCCACTGGAGATACCTCCAGGCGTGTGACACAGCTGCAGAGATAAAATGTGACACAGAGGAGACCTGGAGTGACACAAATGACACCGTATCTTCTACCCCTCCTGCCACCATGGTCATCATCTGTCCTCCAAATGCCAGCCCTCAAGTTCTTGTTCACCCAGAGTTCACCCATTGCTCTACGGTTAGGGGCAAAGGGACAATATTGCTATAATGCACATCAAACAGGTGCTTTATTAATGCAACAGCTTCAGTGTCCCACCAAGCTTTAAATGGTGAAGGACATTCTCTCCCTGCTGTCTCAGTCAAGGAGTGCCATTTCTGCTACCCCTCCTAGCCCCAACCATCACATTCAGCCCGCTCCCACAGCCACACCATCCATCCAACCTCCCGAGGGCTGCTTGGGCAGCGCCTTCTCCAAGCTTTGCAGAAAGACAAGGACAGAGTTATGACCTCGCTTTCAATCAGCTCTCAGCAAAATACCTGGAAAGCCTGCAGTCAGCTGCAGGGCTGGGGAAAGGGCAGACCTAGCACGCGCTGCAGTGACGGATGCCCTGCACACACCTGCACAAACACTGCAGGCAGTCCCACAGCACGCAGCACCCTGGTGATAAACCTGTGACAAGAAGGGTCTGCAGTGGGCCACCCTGACACCCTGGAGACAGAGAAATGTGGATTCAGCAAGAGGATTCGGGGCCTGTGCTGGCACTTTGTGGGCATCTATTCCTAGGAACACGTATTGCTGCTTTTAAGCAGTGTCTCCGTCCTCTGATCTCCTAACTACTGTGAAAATGTGAAGGTGATCTGGGTAGTAAATGCAAAGAGGCCAGACCCCCTCCCAGTGCCTGTCTCCAGAGCTGAAATGGGAGGAAGCTGGGAAGCCCTGGGGTGAGGGAGTGGCCAGCCTGACCAGGAGGCCCATGACCCTCCTTACAGTGCATCCTCAAAAGTGCAAATCCAAAACAGAGCTTGCTGGAAAGTTTCTGCATTGAATATCTGCAGGACATGGGCTTTGAAGTGGTGAAATCCAGACCTGAGCCATATGCTAGCAGTAAGGACTCTGAGTTAGATACACCAGCTCCTGAGACTGTTAATCCCCCCCAAAAAAAACCCTCTCCGTCCACAAGGTCACCAGGCTCATGCCAGAAGCCCAGAGGCAAGCAGGGATTCAGCCAGATGCCCCAGCGGGCTCAAAGAAGCAACGAGGCAAAGACATCGTTAAATAACTGTCCTGTAATTAGTGTGCAGAGTGCTGAGGAGCACACCTCCCCTCCCGCCCCCAGTGCTACAGGAACCATACAAAAGGGGGACAGGGTAGGACCAGGATCACCGGGAGTCCGAGGGTTGGCACCTCCAGGCCCACAGCGTGCAGGAAGGTGCCCGTGACACCGGGCCCCTCCAAGGCGGCTCAGATTGGAGGACGGGGCTGGCCTTCGCAAGGAAAGGTCCATGCACCACCCTCTGCCCAGCAGCAGGAGCAGCCATCAGTCAAAGAGAACAAATCCAGACTTCGGTGGCAGCAGCAGCTCGGGTGGCTCTCGACCTGGTGCTGTCGTCGGACGCGCTGGGTACGCACAGCATGGGAACGAGGAGGATCCAGCGCTGGTTTTGTGTGCTCACCCCTTCCTCGTCCAGGTCCCACAAGCAGCTAGGAACAGCTCACAGCACGGGTTGTCCCTTGACAAGGCTCCCAAAGCAGATCACAGCATTTGCACCCCCCTCTTCTGCTCCCTACCTGCCTCACCGGCACCCTGGGGCAGAAAAGAGGGTTAGTGTTTCCAATCCGTGGTGGGCTCCTTCCTCCAGATGGGCTGGGAGAGGCAAGACAGTGGCTCCCAAAAGACACTCCACCACCAGCACAAATTGGGCAGCGCCTTCTCCTCCTTGCTCCAGCTCTCCCAGGGTCACCCTTCCACTCCCACCCCTTCCCCTGTGCCTTGAGGCCAAATTTTAAGTGAGAACACTCGATCTGCAGCCAGCACAACCCCGCCTCTGCTCCCTGCCCGGGGGGAGAACCAGGCTGCTGAACAGAGGCAGCGTGTGTGGTGCTGTACCAGCAAAGCGCCCGCGTGGCCCCTGCACAGCAGGGCGAAGGGCACTGCTTTCATCATCAACCTGATCGTCAGCAGCAGCGTGAAATATGGATGGGACACTTAACATTCATTAGAAGGAAAGGGAGGTGCCTGCACACTGCTGTTCCCCACCATAATTTTCACTGATACACACCCCCCAAAAGATGGATGGGGCTCCTGCTGCAGGGCTCAGTCACAGGCAGCAGCGTTCCCCTACTTCGAGGGGCTCCCCAGGAACACTCAGCCTGCACCTTGCACTCCAGGAAGGCAGCAGCGTGGCCCCAGAGCACCAGGCAGACATGCTGAAGGAGCCTGTTGGAGGGCCAGGCTGAGCTATGCTTACTGGGGTGAGTAAAGTCCTCTTTGCAGCACTGAGGGGAGAAGAAGCTTCCCTTAGCATCAGGCTTGCCACGGCCTGGCTGATGCTGCTCTTCAGAGCTCTGGACACTGGCTCTCAGCCGCACTGCAGCCTTGGCCAGCCCAGATCACCTCTGGAAGCCACCACGGCCTCCCAGCAGGCCTCGAAGTTGCCCATCGGTGGCGTGCCATAGGCTACAGCTCGCTGCCACCGGCCAGCCTGCGGCCAGCAGAGCTCATGGACGACACGCCACCTCCCTGCGGGCAGCACCGGCTGGGAGACAGGATCCTAAACCTCAGAGCTCAGTTAGGACCCCTGTGGGATCACCTCTCTGGGAGGAGTACGGGGAGAACGGCACACGTCAGGGTTTGGCAGAGCAAAGCCATGCAGCTGAAGCCCTGCTGGGTTCGGGCTCGGGAGAAGAGCTGCAGCAGCACCCACTTTTTGGGCTCCTCTCCAGGGACGCTGCAGCAGTCCCCTGCACACCTATGGGAACACGTGCTGCGGCGGGCCGGTCTGGGGCTCGTCTGTTGCTGCAGGCATGCTTGCAGCACACTCGCTTATGGCTGTGGGCTTCTTGGCCTCAAAACGCTCGCGCTGCGCACGCCGCCGTGGGGCTCAGCCGTCGCGGTGCACGCGCTGGTGCTGCAGCAGGTTGGACGGGTGAGCGAAGCCTTTGTCGCAGACGCTGCACTTGTAGGGGGTCTCGCCCGTGTGCACCTTCTCGTGCACAGCCAGGTAGGCCAGGTCCTTGAAGAACTTGTGGCAGAAGCTGCATTTGTAGGGCCGCTCCTGGCTGTGCACGCGGTGGTGCTGCAGCAGCAAGGAGGGCCGGGCGAAGGCTTTACCGCACGCCTCGCATTTGTAGGGCCGCTCCCCGGTGTGCGCCCGCTCGTGGATCACCAGGTAGGACGACTGCTTGAAGGCCTTCCCACAGGTTTTGCAGACAAAGGGGCGCTCGCCCGTGTGCACGCGTTCGTGGGAGGAGAGGGCGTTGGACTGCTTGAAGCCCTTGCCGCAGAGCGGGCAGACGAAGGGGCGGTCGCCCGTGTGGACGCGCTCGTGCACCTTGAGGCTGTGCCCGTAGGTGAACTTCTTGCCGCAGACGCCGCAGACGTGGGGCTTGTCGTCGCAGTGCTGCCGCTGGTGCAGGAGGAGGGCGTTGGAGGTGGGGAAGTCCTTCCCGCAGTCGGCGCACTTGAAGGGCTTCTCGGTGCAGTGGGTGAGCGTGTGGCGCTGCAGCTCGTAGGGCGTCTTGAAGCTCTTGTCGCAGCAGGCGCAGTGGAAGGGCCGCTCGCCCGTGTGGATGCGCCGGTGCTCCTGGAGGTTGGAGGAGCGCTTGAAGCGCTTGCCGCAGAGCTCGCAGCGGAAGGGCCGCTCCTCCGTGTGCACCAGCCGGTGGCTCTTGAAGTCCGAGTGGCGCTTGAAGGAGGCCTCGCAGAGGTCGCAGCGGAAGGGGCGCTCCTCGTTGTGCACCACCTCGTGGCTGAAGAGCTCCCAGGCCCGCTTGAAGGCCTTCTCGCACACGCCGCACTGGAAGGGCTTCTCGTCCACGATCACCTCGCGGATCTCGAACTCGGCCCCGCTGCTGGCCACGCTCGCGCCCCGCTTCAGGTGGGGCGGCAGCACCACCGCCGCCTCCTCCAGCTCGCCCGCCGCGCCGCCCAGCACGAGTTTGGCGGTGGAGTAGATGCCGTGCTCGTCAATCAGCTGCACAAAGTCCGGCTTGGGACGGGCATCCCCGGGAAGAGGCGGCTCGGGGGAGCAGGACCGGGAACCTTTTCCCTCCTCCTCTTCTTCGCTGCTCTGGGGCACGAGGGGGGCCTCCTCCAGCCCGTTCTCCAAACGGCTTTTCTTCCGTCGGAAGTCGCCAGCCTGTCCCCAGATCAAGCGCAGCCTCTTTCCCCGGGAGGGCCCTGGCTCTTCGGCTCTCTCCCCAGGTCCTGGAGATGCCGGGGCCGGGTTCGATTTGGGCTTCAGGTAGAGCCGGTGCTTCCTCCGGAACGGCCTGCGCGGCTGCAGCTCCCCCGGTGCCTTGGGCTCGGGGCACGGGGCACCCCCCTCACCCTCTCCTGCCTTCTGGCCGGGGCTGTCCACATCCTGAGGGGCGAGGGAACCACGTCCTTGCCAGCAGCGTCCTGAACGGCGAGGAGAAACCTGCCTGTGCCGCTCTGGGGAGTCTCCCGCCAGCTGTACCCGGGGGGCGTCCTTCTCTGTAGTCTCCTCCTGCTCCTCACCTTCAGGCCCATCTTCGGAAACGCAGACACGCCGCAGGGAAAAGGGGGGCTCGCAGGCTGGAGAACCTGGCTGCTCTTCCATGGCTCCAGGCACCGGCTGCCAAGCCAGACAGGACCCTCTGCAAAAATCAGGAAGGGGAGAAGATGAGAGAGGCGACCCATCACCGGGCAGGACTTTACAAGAGGCATGGAGACAAAGACACGGGCTGAACAGTGTGCGGGGAGGTGTGCCACATGAGCAGGGACTGCAGAGCTTGCAAAACCTGCGGTCAGCAATTCCTCTTTACCTTAGGGAAATCGAGTTGGCTGGGTGGCGCTGGAGGAACAACAGGGATCGATACTTCTTCGAAATCTTTTTACTGATTAACCTGTGATTAGCAACTGAACCAAACTGCTGGTGGTTATCCACTTGCACAGCCGACTGCCTGCTCACCCACAGCTACTCGGCTGGAGCAGTGGTTGAGAAGCCACCCTCAGCCCTCTACCCAGCAGCTGGGGGTCGTACCAGCTCACCATCATCACAGGCAGGGGTTTGGGAAGCTCTGTGCAGCCCTACAGCCTGTCTGCCACGAGTTTATCAGCTCCCGTGGATTCACCAGCACACTTTGTCTCCTGTTTGGGCAGTTTCCTGCCTTCTCAGCACAAACACCTCCTTTTTCTGGCCACTGTTTCTCTGGGCTCCATTCAAACCCGTGGGTACCCCCCAAGCTTGTTCACAGAATGCACACAGAACTGGCCTCGTGACACTGGTGTGTGGCCTGTACGGAGAGAGACGGTGTCCCTGGCTGGGGCAGAGCAATCTTCAGCCTCCACAACAGCCAAGAAGCCAGCCTTCAGCCTTGAAGTTGCTGCCCCAAAGGCCCTGTGGGGAGGAAAGCCTGGGGACAGAGGTCACAGGCACGCTGGCCAGCTCTGCCCTGCTCCGTAGAGGCACCAGGATCTGCCTCACACACCTCCTGAGCCGGATCTGCAATCCAAACCACTCATAGATCAGCACAGACCTGACTGATAACAAGGGAGGAAAACAAGGCTGAAGCATGATCTGTCTCCTGGTACAGAGCAATCCTGAAACGCCGCATCAAATCATGCTTCAAAGTGTCTGACGCGCAGCAAGAGTGATCAGCTGAGACGAGGAGCTGCTCCTCACAGCCACTTTCAAATACCCAGCTTCACCTCTGAACTCCAAGGCAGGTGGCAGCAGCGGGCAGGTCCTCAGGAGCAACGCTTGGGCTTTTTAAGAGCATCTGAGCTCCACATCATGCAGAGGAGAGCATTTCTGCTGACCTAACACCAATGCTGAACGGCAACTGCTGCAAAACTAAACATGAAATCATCCCACAGGTCCCTTCCACTTCAGAATGGGCTCTACAGGCTTGAACAGAGAAGTAGCTACCAGGGAGTAACAAGCAGAAGAGGAGCTGAAGAAGGGAAAGACAGACGCTGAGAAGGCACTCGGTTAAAGTTTCCCCAGGCCTGATTAAGTTGCAGACAGCTGGTGCTGCTGAACCTGCAAGAACTGATACACTCCAGACACAAAGACTCTGCTGAATCTGTCCCAAGGCCACCAGCACGCGCTGGAACCAGCACCAGGTTGTGAAACTCAGGCCACATCCCCGAGGGATGAGCCCCTGTGCCCCTAACACTGCTGAGGACGGGGCTTCAGCCAGGCAACTGCAAGGGAAGGCAAAGGGCTGAGACGTTAGCAGGCAGAGAATGCACCGTGTGAGGTTAAATGCTATTAATAACAGCACGATTCCACTTATAGCAAGAGCCTAATGAATAAAAGGTGCTCCAAGATCCATTGCTTATTATCTGTGCCTCCCGCCCCCACTCAATCTCAAGTTACAAAAAAAAAAGTCACAACAAAACTGAGTGGGTTTCAATGCAAGATTTGGTTTCATTGCCATAGAGAAAATATGATCAGCCCGAAGCTTTGTTAGTCCCTCACTCACAGCTGCAAACAAAGGTGGGCCTCAAAAGGGCAACTCGTGCTAGTTTAAGAAGGTAGCAAGCTGAAAAGAGGGGCAAAGAAGGTAGTTGTTAAAGAGATCACACACAGCAAAGGGTGAAAGGGATGGGAATTTGAATGCATCAGAAGGTTAGAACCAAAGAAAGCCAGTGAAGGATGAAACCAGCAGAAATCTGTACCTAAGTGACCACTTTCCGTCTCCTGCTGAGATGGGTACGTACTAGTTGCTTCCCTCACCACGCAGGCAGTCCATCCCTCACTCTGTCGTGCACAAATAAGGCTGGAAGCAAGGATAAGGGCTCAGGACTGCCCTGCTCACCTTCTGGGATGGATCTGGACCTCCCTTTCAAGCCCACAATTCCTGCTCTTGTATTGAGGCTTCAGGACCCACACACAAGACTTCGGGTTGAGTCCTCGGGGTGACCAGAAATCCCCCGAGCAGACTCTGAGCCCCATAACCAACACCTACACTTACCTCTAGGTATTAAAAAAACAAACAAACAAACAAACAAACAAACAAAAACAAAAAAAAAGAGGGAATTGCTTGCTTGTGGAAGAAGAGATGTTGCAGAGTCCAGGCTGACCCAACACCATAAATTCACATAAGACAACAAACCACCGCTGCTGTGCCTCAGATTTTCGTGCCCAGCACAGATGGGATGCAAAACACAGAGTCCTAACGGGAAAAGGAACTCAGCAAGACACCGACTTACCCCGTGCTGCTTGGGATCCTCCTCCAGTGGTCGGTTTAAACCATGCGGTGTCGGAGAGGGCTGCTCTTGGTGGCACATGCGCATGGTCACAGCAGGAAACCTAGGGGGCCACACCAGGCAAGAGGTCACACACGGGCGTTTTGTGCGCGGAGTCAGCTGAATTTGCCACAGTTTTATTGCCTGCCCCGAGCCCTGCCATCCCAGAGCCTGCAGGGGTGTGGGGAAAGGACCGCGGGGCTGCACCAGGGCTCAGCCCGGCAGCACGGGAACGACTGCTGTGAAAATGATGATTTGTGACCAAGAGATTTCCACAGCCTTGGCCCAGAACTGGGGAGAGTTGAGGAGACCGCTCGTAATGCAGGAAGGGATGAAAATACCTGCTGGCCTTGAGAGCTGAAGAGACAGGATGGGGTGAAACAGAAAGGGCAAGGTGAAAAACAGGCGTCTGCTGAAAGAGAGCTTCTGAGTGCCAAGGTGGAGAAGATCTGGGGGTTAAAAGTGACTAAAAGCATCAAAATGCTGTGGGAGAGGCAGTCCCAGTGCAGGCAGCGCTGACACCAAGCAAAATCCTGGGGAAAAGCACTTGGGAGAAGATGGTGCAAAGCAGTTGAGAGCGGGAGAAGGAGCAGAGGGAGTCCTGGGACTGGTCAGGGGAACCTGTCCTACCCACGGCTATCTAACATCATCGAGCTGGTGCTGAGAAGGAAGAGCTAACTGCAGGCTATAAAGATAATCAAAGATAATGTCAGAGAACGGATACGTGTCAGAGAGGAAAAAGAACAGCTTAAGCTGAAGGATGGTGCTGGCATCAGAGCGAAGAGGCACAGTGCAGAGAGGGGTGAGAATTAGGATGAATTAGCTGCAGCTCGGTAGGAACGGCGGAGAAAAAAAATAATTCCTTTTTCCCCCCCCTCCCCAAAGCAGCTGGAGCATTTCACTGCTCTGGCTGGAACCAAGATGCGCTGCCAGCCCCACGGCACCACTTCAGGGAAGGGGCAGGGTTAATTGAGGCAGAGAGGTGAGTTTGGCAGCCCCTGTGGGGGTCTTTCCTCAGGACCTCCCCCTCCCCAGTGGGCAGACAGCTCGAAGTGAGCCCCATCAGCTCGCTGCCTGCCCCCCTGGCATTACAACCAGACCCTCCCTGTTCTCATCCCCTTCCCCCAGTACCAACACAGCCCCGCAGGACGCTTTGGGATGGAAAGAACCCTAAAAGCCATTTAATTTCACCCCTCTGCCCTGGGCAGGGACCCCTCCCACCAGCACAGGCTGCCCAGAGCCCCATCCAGCCTGGCCTTGAACATTCCTATGGATGGGGCAGCCACAATTCCCTGGGCAGCCTCCTCCAGCACCCCACCACCCCCTAAGCAATGATTTTTTTCCTTACACCTAACCCAAATCTAATTTTTTTTTTTTTTTACTTTAAAGCCATTCCCCTTGCCCTATCCCCACGCCCCTAAAACCCAAGCCCCCTCAGGCACGGGCAGGCCGCTCCCAGCTCTCCCCGGACCCTCTCCGGCCTCAACGCCCCCAGCTTCGGCGGAGCAGGGCCACGGCCCCCTGCCCACCACCTTGGCACCCCCGGTACCCCCCAATTCCCCCGGTACCCCCCAGCCCCTCCCAAACCCGCACGGGCCCTCCCCGCCCCCCCCGGGCCTCACCTCGGGGCCGCCCCCGCCGGGCCCCGCCGCCGCCGCCCCTCACATCCGGCCGGTGCCGCCTCCCCCGCCGCCGCTTCCGGCCGCGCGCCGCGCCGCGGGGAACGTCACTTCCGGCGGCGGCAACGGCGGCGGAGCGGGGGCGGGAACGGAGAGGGAGGGAGGGGGGAGAGAGGCGGGGAGGGGGGAGCATGCGCAGAGCGCGCGGCAGAGAGGGGAGAGGCAGCGCATGCGCAGAGCGTGGAGAGGGGACGGGAGGGAGGTGGCGCATGCGCAGTTAGCGTAGCGCGTAGTGTGTGTGGGGGGCGTATAAAGCCACAGGGTGATGGAGGATGGGGGGGGACTTCCTGGATCACCCAGTCCAACCCCTGACCTGACACTAACCAGTCCTCCACTAAAACATAGCACTAAGCACTACACCTTAACGTCTTCTAAAGACCTCCGGGGGTGGTGACTGCACCACCTTCCTGGGCAGCCCATCCCCATGCCTCACAACCCCTTCATTAAATAAGTTCTTCCTAACATCCAACCTAAACCTCAAATTTAGCCCATTCCCCCTCGTCCTGTCACCAGTGGGAGAATAAACCAACCCCCACCTTGCTGCAGCCTCCCTTAAGGTATCTATTAACGCCACAGATAGAAGAATGGGGGGTTGCTTAATCGCATTGATGCTTTCTAAATAAAACAATCATAATTATTAAAGCCAGGAACGGAAGAATATCATTAAAATAGGTATTGCTGAGTGTCTTTGCTTACTGCTGTGAAAATTAACCGGAACAAGGGGTCTCGGGGCCCCTCACAGAGGACGTTTCCTGGCAAAAACGGGGAACCTGTCTCAAAAACCAGCTGAGACCGACCCTGTGGTTTGGACAAGTGCCAAGGAACAGCTGAGTCTGCACAAAGGCAGGGGGTCAGCCAGGGGTGATGAAGAGGAGTTATTGGCCTTCATCCCCACGACTCCCCCCCCACCCAAATAAAACAACCACCAGAAGGCATCGTGCAGGCGCAGACAGGAGGAGTTTATGGAAATGACTTCTTGGAGCTAATTTTAATACAAAGCAGGGATAGGTTATGAATATGTATAGGCGTATTGAGAAACTTCATGCATATGTAACTCTTTGCTGCATAATAACCAAAGCAAGTCACCGCGTTAGGGTGCGTGTGTCTTTAGGAGCTATCCCCGCATGTGCCTGGTGCCAAAATAAACCATATACCTACTTTATAACTCTTTTGCTTTGAGTTGTAGAGTTCTTTCATGAATCACTGTCGCCAGGCACGTGGGAGAATAGACCGACCCCCACCTCGCTACAGCCTCCTTTAAGGTACCTGCAGAGAGCGAAAGGTCGCCCCTGAGCCTCCTTTTCTCCAGGCTGAACAAGCCCAGCTCCCTCATCCACTCCTTGTAGGACTTGTTCTCCAGACCCCTCACCAGCTTTATTGCCCTTCTCTGGACTCTCCTGAGCACCTCCATGTCCTTCTTGTAGCAAGGGGCCCAAAACTGAACACAGTACTCAAGGTGCGGCCTCACCAGAGCCGAGTACAGGGGGACAATCACTTCCCTAGCCCTGCTGGCCACATTGCTTCTTATACAAGCCAGGATGCTGTTGGCCTTCTTGGCCACCTGAGCACGCTGCTGGCTCATATTCAGCCGACTATCGACCAATACTCCCAGGCATGCGCCGTCAGACATGTGGGGGGGCAGTGGGGACATGCATGAGCGTGGCACACGTGTTTGTGGGATATTGTGTGTGGGATATGTGTTTGTGGGTAATGCATGTGTGTGGCAATGATGTGCAGGAGGACACGTGTGGAACATGTGTGTGTGGGACATGTTTGTGGGGTGTGTGGGTCACACATGTGTGTGGGACATGTGTGGGACATATTTGGGACATGTATGTATGGGACACGTGTGGGATATGTTTGTGGGGCACACGTGTGTGGGTTGTGTATGTAGGATGTGTGTGTGCAGGACACACGTGGGACATGTTTGGGGGGACACGTGTGTGGAACATGCATGTGTGGGACGTGTGTGTGGGATGTGTGAGTGTGGGACACTCATCTGTGGGACATGTGTGTGTAGGACATGTATGTAGGGGATGTGTGTGGGACACGTATGGGGGACACGTGTGTGTGGGATGCGTCTGGGAAATGGGGACACGCATGTGTGGGACACATGTGTGTCAGATATGTATGTGTGGGTAACACGTGTGTGGCAGGGATGTTCAGGAGGATGCATGTGGGACGTGTTGGATGTGCATGTGTGGGACACGTGTGCATGGCGGGGATCTGCAGGAGGATGTGTGTGTTGGACATGGGTATGTGGGGGACACGTGTGTGTGGGACATGCATGTGCATGGCAGGGATGTGCAGGACCACACGTGTGTTAAATACATGTGCGTGTGGTAGAGACGTGCCTGGAGCACGTGTGTGTATGGAACACGTGTGTGCAAGGCACGGACATGTTTGGAGCACATGTTTGTGTGTCTCTGCAATTCCTGGTGCTCGGGGATTTCCAAGCAAGCCCATGTTCGTTCCACACGGAAGCTCTGCGAGCTGTTTTAACCCCCAGCGAGGTACTTTACCCTCCCGTCATGGTCTCAAAAGCCACCATAACACACGGAAGACGGAGTAAAGAAATACAGAAACGAGTGACTGCAGGGAGTGCGTGCCAGCTGCCTGGCGGCCAGCCTTGAAACCACAACAAATCGCCCCAAATTCCTGCAACCTGCCCCTGCTGCAGCCCCAGCAGCAGCTCCTGGAGCAGCTGGGTGTTTAGTTTGTCGGCTGTGACTCACTGTAGGAAAAGCTGGTTTCAGATGTCACCAGGACAGAATTAACAGGAAAAAATATATATTGAAAAAAAAATGTATTTTCCCATTCCTCCCCCGCCTCCCCTCCTTTTTCTGAAGGTTGTGCCAAGCAAGACGGATGTGCAGAGCTGAGGAACCACAATCCCAGCAGGTGGAGAAAGTGCCAGTGCACGTTATCAGGGGAATTCAGCACCGAAAAAAAGCCATTGTTCTCCCTCAGTCTGGACAAGAGATTTTATTTCAGGAAATGGAAATTGTGACGGCTGAATACTTGAGATGCTGGAGCCCTCACTGCCTTCTTCCTTCTGCCTTGGTTATGATCAACCCCAAAAACACGAAGGGCAGCTCTCAGAGAAATGTGTTGATTTATTTTTCTTCAGTATTTCCTAATTTCTCAGCTTTGGAGGATGGAGATCTGTAAAACTTCAGTGTGAAATCTGAAAATGATTTGTTTCTTGGGTTGCCTGCCCAGTTTGTCAGCAGGCTTGGTGAAAAGGGCATGAAATCAGAGGAAACAAAAAATTAAAACCAAACCTGCACACTTTGTGCAGAAACTGTTGGGTTCCCAACGTGAGGACAAAATTCCAGGACATGGAGCTTTGTCACTATTTTGGCAAGTAGGAGAAAGCTTGGGGGTGCCTGTCCTTGGAGATGTCCTTGGGGTGAGGAAAGCAGTTGGGTGTATACTTTGGCAGAGGCCCCCGCGTCTCCTCCACCAGCACCTTCAAGACAGCTTTGTTGTGGTTGGACATGGTGGCTGAGATGTTGTAGGTCCCATCGGACACAACGATGGAGGAGTTTTTTTTGTCCAGCACCTCCTTCCTGTAGGTTTGGGACTGGGGTCGGTCCCCACGCATGGACCAGTAGAGGCTCTCCAGGCTCCCAGAGATGGTTGGCCCTTGGAAGATCTCCACCGCATACTGGTGGGCAAATATCGTGTTGTTCCTAGGGTTGTAGAACATCACCGCGAAGGAGAAGGGCTCCGAGACATACAAGAGGGCTCCGGATACACCCCAGGCGCTCAGGTGGCGTTTCACAAAGATGCACATCTCCCTGGACTGGGGGCTGATGGATGGTGACGGGGGAGTGAAGACATCACCGCTTTGGCAGAAATAGCTGTGGGGAGACCAGAAAGAGAGCCGTAACGTCAGGCTGGAAGGTTTCCACATCGCTCTCGAGTTAGCTGAAAGGAGACTACAGCGAGGTGGGATCGGTCTCTTCTCCTAGGCACCAAGAGGAAATGGCTTCAAGTTGCACCAGGGGAGGTTTAGGTTGGATATTAGGAAAAAATTCTTCACTGGAAGGGTTGTGAGGCATTGGAATAGGCTGCCCGGGGAAGTGGTGGAGTTACCATCTCCAGAGGTCTTCAAAAAAAACTGTAGACATAGAACTCAATAGCATGGTTTAGTGGTGGACTTCAGTACTAGGTTAAGGGTTGGACTACATAATCTTAGGGATATTTTCCAACCTGATTCTGCGATTCTATGTTTTATGATTCCCCATGCACGGGGCACTCCTGAGGAGCACCTCTGATATCTCCCAGGACAAGAGGGTGAGGCTGCAGGCACAAGTACAGGTTGCAGACACCCTCGTCCCCATCCCATCACCCCAGGCACTACAGCAAGGGCTCAGTGCTGGAGCAGGAAAGGGTGCAGGGCAGGAGGGAAGCCAAGGAATGACATCCCACGGTGACCAGGCTCAAGGGGTGGTGATCAGTGGTTGCAAAGTCCAGCTGGAGGCCAGGAACTAGCAGCGTACCCAAGGGGTCAGTACAGGGTCCGGCTTCATTAATGATCTGGATGATGGGGCAGATTATAGCAACACAAAACCCCATGGGGTGGTGGATACACCAGAGGGTCACACTGTCGTCCAGAGAGACTTGGGCAGGCTGGAGACATGGGTGACAGGAACCTCATGAAGTTCAACAAGGAGAAGTGGAAGGTCCTGAAGCTGGGAGAAACAACCCCAGGCACCAGGAGGCACCCAGCTGGGAACCAGCTTGGCAGAAAAGGCTCTTTCCAGTGGCACCCAGTGACAGGACAAGAGGCAAGGGACACAAACTGGAGGAGAGGTTCCCTTTGAGCATCTGAACATCATTTATGGTGACGGAGCACTGGCATGGGTTGCCCAGAGAGGTGGTGGAGGCTCCTTGGAGATACCCAAAAGCTGTCGGGATGTGGTCCCGAGCAGCCTCCTGTAGGTGCCCCTGCTTGACATGGACAAAACAACCTCCAAAGGTCCCTCCGAACCTCAGCCCTTTCACCACTTTGTGATCCCAGACCCTGCAGCAAACAGTGGGGTGGAAGTGGATGGGGTGCCCTTTACATCAGATAAACAAGCCCCAAGGAACCCGGGCATTTGTCCAGCCCTGTGTTTTCTCAGAGCTGAGCATTTTCTCTGCAAAGTGTGTGCTAACGAGGCTAACGAGGCTGTGGCAGTCCCCTCACCCTGTTGGCACCAGCCCAGGCTGTGGGTGCCTCTACCTCCCGTCTGCTTCCTTGTTCCCCCTGCAGCTTTTATGCAGCACTTTGTGCACACCAGGTTTTGCTGCTCTCAGATTCATGCCCAAGCTTTGGGGACGTTGTAAATCCGGGGGTTGGTGGGCACCGTACAAACCTGGGATTGCGGAGGGTCACGCTTGTCTTGTTGGTGATCTCAATTCCCACACTCCGGGACTGGGGCATGCTGAGGAGGATCTCCTCGAGGTCTCTGTGCTTCTCCATGGGGTCAGGCTGCTGGTGCACAGAAAAGGACAGCCTAGAGGGGTTGGAAATCAAGAGGGAGAATTGCAGTGGGGTTTGAGGGGCACAATCTGTCTTTGGGCAAGGTCCAGGCTGGAGCCAAGCCCCACTGAAGCAAGCTGACACATCCATCTTCAAAATAATGGCAGAGGGGGCAGAGGGGACAGGCTGGGGTGGGCAGCAGAAGCAGGGAGCTTCTGATTTCTTTGCTCTGATTTCTCATCCATTTCTTTGCTCTGATTTCTCATCCGAGCCATGGGAGAAGGAGATGAGAGGATCCAACCCTTCGGTGTGGGGAGATGAGGCAGCACAGAGATGCCCTAGGGAGCTTGGTCCTGTAAGTCCACATCATGCCCCACTGATGTGCTGGGATATCCCAAGGGCATCTCAGAAGAAAAAAAGGGGCTGGTGTGGGTTGGATGAATGAGGCAAAACAAAAAAACCTACTGAGACACCCCAGAATAAGACGTGTCAGACTGGAGCTGGGCTCTGACAGCAGAGGTGAGTGAGAGAGAGAAAAAGCAAGCACAGAAATCACTCCTGGACCCCAGCTCTGCTCTCCTGGGACACACAAGAGGACCCTTACCTGGTGCTGCCCAAGTTGTGCAGATGGGGAGAAGAAACCCACTGCCTCTTGGGTTCTCGGGGCTGCGGATGGAGCCTTCTGGGCTGCCCTGCTCCTCCCTGAGAGCCCAATCACACCCAGGGCAGGCAGGAGGCAGGGTGAAGTGGGGGTGTTGTCCTGGGACATGCACTCCTCTACGGGTTCTGGTGGGGGAAAAGTTAAGTTTCTCCCTAGCACCTGGTACGCTGCCGTGTTTTGGATTTGTGATGAAAACAGCAACGACACACCGATGTTTTAGTTGTTGCTGAGCGACACTTATATAGAGCCAAGGACTTCTCTGCTCCTGATGCTGCCCTGCCTGCGAGGAGGCTGAGGGTGCACAAGGAGCTGGGAGGGGACAGACCCAGGACAGCTGTCCCCAAACAACCAGAGGGATGTCCCATGCCACACAGTGTCATGCTCAGCAATATAAGACCAAGGAAAGGAGGAGAAAATGGGGACGTTTGGAGAGATGGAGTTGGTCTTCCCAAGTAATCCTTATGCAGGATGGAGCCCTGATTTTCCTGGAAGTGTCCAAACACCTGCCTGCTGGTGGGAAGGACTAAATGAATTTGTGTTTTGCCTTGCTTGCAGATGCAGCTTTGGTTTTGCCTATTAAACTCTCTTTACCTCAACCCATCCCATTCTGGGGGATTCTTTTTCTCTTCCTCATCCCATTCTGGGGATAGCGAGCAAATAGCTGAGCCTGCTGGTGCTCACCCATGGCAACCCACCCAAGATGCAGGGATGCAGAAGGATGGGTTTCAGAGTCCAGGGGCAGCGTTTCTGACCACCAGCCCACGAGGCTGCAGCGCCGCTGGCACTTGTTTCCCCTGCAAGAAGTGGATGAGGAAACCAGCCCTTGTGTTTGCTTTCAAACAAGGAGCCAGTGTTTGCCTTCCAGATTGTGTGGCTCTGATGTAGCTGCTCAGGCAACCCTCAGCTGTCCTTATAAATCACCACCTTTCCTTCCTCAGGACAGCTGAGAGCATTTTAGCTGCTCTTTGTATTTATGAACACCCATTTGCACTCCTTTTATTTGCCCTCCTTATTTTATTATTTTTTTTTTTGCATTTCTTGAGTATTTTCCCTTTACCTCCTTGCTTCCCTTCCCCCAAATTCAGAAGTCTCAGCAGCTCTTGCTGCACTATAGGAGACAGAGGCTTTCCCATAGTTTTTTATTGACGTGGGGCACAAACACACTTCCAGCTGAAAACCTCCCACCTGGAGGTCAGAGGATGCAAAGGGTTGAGGTGGAAGGGAAGGGATGGAGCCCGGCTGCTCCAGCCACTTGTTTTGTCCCTTTTCTGCTCGGTTTCTGCTGTTGGGAATCCAACGCATTTCCTGTAATTGCACAGCTCAGCACCTGAAGCATTCAGCTGGGAACCCCAGGGTGATTTCTGCTGTCTGTGGGCTAGGATGAATCTTAAGCTGTACCAGGCAGCTTCCTAAAGCTGTCAGAGTCTTGGCTCAAGCTCTGGGTAAATGGTCACACCTAAGACGGCTGTATTAAGGGCTTTGTCTCAGCACCCACCCCTTCCAGCTCAGATTCGTCCTTGCAGGTGAGCTGTTTTGGTTTTGCTGTTTGCTAATGTGACCCAGGAACATTTCCAACCCCTCTATCTCCCCTCTACAGAGCAGGGTAAACAGGTGAGGCTGCCTTCAGGGCATGGCTGTTTTGCTTCACATCCCTTGTACTCCCAGCACAGGGACAATGAAAGGAAAAATACTAACTCAGCAGCTCTCCCTGGAGGTGCAGGGGCCCTGTTTTGACTTTGCAGCCCCTGGGCAGAAAGGTGCTACTGGAGCACATTCCTCAGCAAGGCAGAGGGGTCATGTCCCCAGGGGATGTGGCTTCATCTGAGCCTGAAGTCTGCTGGAGGCTGCACCAGCAAATCCCAGCTGTAGGATTTCCTGATGGGATTTCCTCCTGCTGTGCACTACAGCCCTGGCTGCTGGAACCAAGATACATCAAGACAGCAAGGGAGGATGCTTGATGGCAGCGCAGCTATTGCACTTGCGGAGGGGGAGTTTACTGAAGCCAGCACTTTGAGGAAAGGATGAATTTGAAACCTTTTGGAGGAGATGAAAAGTAGAAAAAAAAATCAATGCAAGAAAAGTGCACCGTTGCAGGTAAGTGTTGTACATACTTGTTTTAGGACGCTTTTCTTTAAACTGAAGGCTCTGTGCAGAGCTGGGGAGCTCATTCTTCCATAAGCACTGCTGTAAAGTTTGGAATTAATATAGAGCAGGGCAGCATGGTCACTCTGTGTCTTATTGTGGCAGCTCAATGTGTGAGCCCTTCTCTCAGCAAGCTGTGAATCTGCATGTAAAAACTTGCCAGTAAATGTCCTGTTTCTGTGTGCTAAATGTCTTATTTCTGTGTGCACCCCTGCTTTAGACCCTGGAGCCCAGGTGGGCATGGGTTTGGTGTGTACATATTCACATGCATGAGGTATCCCAGGAGAAAACCCCACTTTCTGTAGCTTTTTACTGGGCAGGGCTTTGGTCCGAGGTCAGTGTTGGCCCATTTTCTCACCAAAACCATTGTCCAGGGGTTGCAGAGCCAGTGCCACAGAGCCAGGGACAGCCCTTCCCAAACTGAGCTGCAGCAAGCCAGCAGCTGGGAGCACCAGGGGCCACAACCAAGGTCCCCTTCCAGGGCTGATGGTGCCATCCTGTGGCTACAGCTGCTTTCCCTGTGTCTCAACAGCCTGTGCAGCCAAACGCAGCACTGGGACCAGTCCTGCACTGGACAGAAGCTCCAAATCCCCTTCCTGCTGGTTGTTGCATGCCTGAGCATCCTCCAGATTGGTGTCTGTGTGCTGGGAACATGGTGATGCCAGTGGTGGCAGAGGGAAAGGGGTGAGGTACTGCCAGCCCACTCGTGTCCCCGTGGGAGGACTGGGATTTTAAGCAGTCCCTGTCTTCAGTCACATCCTGGTTGCCTCTAGACTTATGTGAAATAGGGATATGACTCCTAACCAGATTTATCTTGACTATAGAACACCCAAGCTTAAGAGAAAGGACTTACAGCAGACAAATTAGGTGCAATTCAGATGCTTAATGCAGCTGTTTACTCTTCTGCAGTGGCAGCTGTTTATCGAGCCAGCTGCGATGCATCCCCATTTTAGTTGCATCCCCCATCCCCAGGAGAAATGCTGTTTCAGCAAAAGCTCCTGCTCTGTGCCCCTGGAAAACTGGAGTCTGCTTTAGTTTTGCTGCTTCCCCTGGGAAACTGGAAGCTTTTCTGCAGTGCCCTATTTCCCATTCTTATTTGCAAGAGAAGGCAAAGGTGTTGCTAAACAGGGGCTGACTGCAAACCTTATTTTTAAAAACAAGTTTAAGCTGCAATATGCTTTTAAAACACAGTGAGCTGCACTTGGGAGGAAAAGGATGTATCTGATATATAGTCCTGGGTTCCTACTATTTTTCCCAGAAAGAGCAATAAACATTTTGGATGCACAGGTGTGACAGTATCAGGGGAGTAGCAGGCACAGGATGTTTCTATAGGATAGACTACAGGAATATGACAGCTGCTGTGTTGATGGTTGGTCCTAGCATTTGATCTAAATTCTCTTTGCAGTCATCTGGGAGAAATGTACACCTCCAGGACTCACTTCACCTCACCTTAGGGAGACATCAACATCGATTGTGTTGAGTCAGGTCTTCTGGCACAGTGACAGCAAGGGTATCTTCTGTGGTTGGCTTGGCTGACGCCATCTGCACTCCAGCTATGTGAATTTGGGTAAGTTAACCCTGTTCTGAGCTAAAGCTGTTTTTAGCTCTGCTGTGTTTGGTTCATTTACTGCCCCTGCTCCCCATGATGCTCTCCAGTTTTACAGGACATTGTCTCCTCAGCAAAATACAAATCTGTACAGATTTGTCTTTAGGTCTGTAAATTCTGCTAATTTAGATAATAAATAACAGCACCTATGTGGCTGACC
Source organism: Aythya fuligula (assembly GCF_009819795.1). Classification (NCBI taxonomy): domain Eukaryota; kingdom Metazoa; phylum Chordata; class Aves; order Anseriformes; family Anatidae; genus Aythya; species Aythya fuligula. The sequence goes on from NC_045590.1 coordinate 261,795, forward strand.
TGGCCTCCCAGTGCCATGCAACGCAGGTCTCTGCACCAAGCTCTTTAGGTATGGAGATCTACTTCATATCAGCCTTCGTGTCACGTTTGTATGAGTTAAGAAGTAATCCATGTTGTGCCTGGGTCAAAAGTACTGATAATATCGTAAAGTCCTGTGCTTTTCTTATCTTGTAAGTCTGGTATGGTTATTTATGTGCTGATGTACTTTCATCTATGTCTTATCTAATGTACTAAGGTTGCTGAGAGATTACAAATTGTTTTCTAAAGAAACACCTCAGGCTGCGTTATGATAGCTTTTTAAAATGTTGTTCTGGCTTTATGACGAAAAGGTCAAGAACAGGGAAAAAAAATCCCTGACTTTCCTCTTTTAGTAGCTTTTCCACATGAAGGTGAACCTTGACACGCTGCAGGAATGAGGCACTAAACTTGCATGAGTTTATGGCACATTGCTTTTTATTTAAAAGCCTTTTTTTTTAAAAAAAAAAAAAAAAGCGCAGTTGCAGCCTGATCCAAAAGTACCCTCTGAAAACAGACCAAAGAAGGAAAATAGAGCAAGAAGCCTTAAAATCCCTAAAAATGCATGAAGCCAAAACATCTGCCCCACTCTCATCCCTGAAAAGACAAACACCTGTGACCTGCTGGGAGCAGGGGGCATCTTATCTCAGCACAGCTCTTGCTCTTTCTCCACTGTTTATCCTCCAACCCTGAACTGATAAATGAGGAGAAATAAGCCCAGATCCTTGGGAATTCGGCCTTGGAGAACTGCCTGCAGTCATTCTGTGAGAATCTGTGATTCTCTAAAGGGAATCTGTGATTCTCTAAAGGGAAAAGACTCGCTTTAGCCTCCAAAACAGTTACCTGCTGGGATCCCCCTCTCAGCCCATAAATACCGATGGGTTCTGGCCCTTTATAACTTGATGGCATTACAGTGCACTGTGCACCGGTGTCTACTAAAGCCTTATACTTCTGTGCATCTGACGTGCCAGGCCATTGAATCTACACAGTCCAATAAATTTGATTGTCCCTTTCCTCCCCCTGGCTGGAGGCAGAGCCCCTCTAATTCTGGTCAGAACCTTCATTTCTGTGTCTGGAGGACTGCCCACTGGAAATCGGAGCAGCAAATTTATTAGAATCCCCCCCTTTTCTGATTGTTTTTCCTTGCAATTCATGTACTCGTGCCTCTAGTGTCGAGGTAGATTTTCCATCCCATTTTCTCATGTCTTCTCCATGGTTACATAGGTAAAACCACAGGGTGGCACAGGGTGGCTACCCACTATATCTTACTACGTGAATGGAAGGATGCTTACCCTGATAGCTGAGACACTGTTTCATGCAAGTGGGGAGGAAAATATATTCTCTTTAAGCTGGTGGACATCTTTTCTCCCAAGCATTCTCTTTGAGTTGGTGAACCTCTTCAGAAAGCTTCTCCACAGCTGAGATTCTATAGGGATGAGGAGAGACTTTCTTTGTGCTGCTGGAGTTGTCTAGTCAATTTATCCACTGTGGGTTCCTCATTGTCTTTTCAGGTCATTACTGTCAATGAGCTGGCACATAATAATGGTGTGCTCCATACAAACTTCCACCACGTGGGTCCTGTACATTTGACTTCACCTGGATCTTTGGATAGATATTCATTGTCTAGGTCATCATAAATCACCTCCAGTATGGCAAATTCTCATGGCTAGATTCCCCTGTCCATGGTGGTCTGCTTGCCTGTTTCACATCCAAGATCTTCCTTGAAGGGGCACCTTTCCTTCAAGCCCAACAGGAGACGCCTCCAGAGGGTGAAGATTTGTGCTCCTCTTCCAATTGCTTTATCAATGCCCCCTTCCCTAGCAAGGGATCCCAGCTGCCTGGTTCCTGCCCTCTAATTCCAGACTATTGGCTTTGCTGTCCCAGCACCAGAGCAGCCAGGTGACAAGGTGCTCACCTGGACGACAACCAAAATCTTTTTGCAAATCTCATAGTCCAAGGATATTCAGAGTTTTGAAGAGCTATCGTAACTCACCTGGAGGAGAAGGGGGAGGTGAAGAAGAAAGGGAGAGTGAACAAGTGGGAAAAATCCCTAGATTGGCTCCCTGAAGAGAAGGTAAAAGTTGTAATTATCAATAGCTTCTGAGACGTGGTTTCTGAATTATGGAATTGGGGGCGATGCTGAGTACAAATACCAGATTAGTCTCATGATCAGTAATTTTATCATACCATAAGCCAGCGTTACACCGTACACTAAAATAATAACCCTATACCAACACCTGGAAAGGATAAGCAGCAAGACAGGGAACACATACAGTATGTATGTATAGCACAGTCATGTGCTATATAACTCAGTTCAGAAAACAGGCTAATCATAATCAACATAATGATTAGCAACTATTAAACTGGTCTAATGCTTATAACAATTTCGCTCATCCTCCCTGCCCAGTGATATTCTTACATATTTCCAGGGATGGGAACTGCACTGCTTCCCTGGGCAGCTTGTACCAAGGCTTGACCCTCCTGTGAGGAATGTTTTAACAATTCGTGTCCATAAAGAACAATTCTGTTTGAATCCTGTCTGCCTCTGGGCCCTGCACTGGCAATTTAATTCTTGAACCACAGATGCAGTGTGTCCCAGTCTCCCCCTCATTCTAGTCAATTTATCACTTCTTAAATTTATGAACCTGTTTGCTTTTGTTATTCCGGACTTCTATTTCTAACACTGCTATAGATGTGTCTGTGAATGGCTGGGGAAGAATGTTTTAATTACTCGTGTGTCTGGGAGTTTCAGAACAACTGATAACAACTAGTGACTGTTATGGGATACTATGTGGATCTTTGGTATCTGGTTAGGGGGGGCCGAGAGATAAAGAGGAAGGAGAAAGAAGCTGAAGGACGGCTGGGAGACAAGACTTGAAGAGAATGTTCTATAAACTTGGCATGGTGCCCAGTAAGTACAAAGGGGGAGAGGAAGACTACGAGCCTTCAGCATGAAAGACCCCTAGAGACCCCCAGAAGAGACCCCAGAGGAGACTGCGCATGCTCCAGTAGGAGGGACTGCACCCCGGAAGCTAATTTTAATAATCTATTTTTTTTTAGAAGTAGTAATGAATATGTATTAGTCTAGGAGCATAAAAATCAGCTGCTTGATATAACTGGTGTGCGTCCTGGTGGAGCGGAGACTCCTGGTGCACCCAGCGCTGTTTGCTTACCTCTATTCCTTTATATTCTTTCAATAAATCCTATTTTTTTATTTAATCCTAATTTGAATCCTGAGCCATTTATAACACTCCCCTCCATGAAGAAATTTGGGTCAGAACCTGGGAACGAAACAGAAAAAGATGAAGCACCAGACTCCAGCCTTGCTGCTTCCAGCCCCAGGACCCAAAGGGTTCAGGGTATCTATTTACTCATGCCTGTTACTGTTTTATGATGTGTTTATTCCATGTTTTATGAAGTATAGGTACACAATTCTTAGAAAACCATAAATTGTGTCCTCCAAAGTGTCAGGAGAGTTGCTGTCATCTCTACATTGATCCAAATGTCTCTCTTTCCTTTTTCTTTCCCAGAGTTCCAGTTATTTTCTCAATGCTGAATACTACAGGGTGCGGGAAGAGGAGTGCATGGGCTGCACCGAAGAAACAAGCTCAGACGCAGATAATGAAGCACATCTGTATGCAGGGGGCACAGCTTGACATACAGAAATACTGACAGTAGGAAAAAATCAGGATTTAAGGGACTTTCAGCTTGTGCAGGTAAGAAGTAAGATCAAGTAATATCTCCTCAGTCTTTCATATAGGGAGAGGCTTTGCTGATATACCAGTTTAGATTTTTTTTTTTTTGTCAGCTGTAATAATGTTCAACAATGTTAAATGCATTATTTTTCCCAATCCATGCTTATATTTTTGAAAGAAAAATATGTTATTAAGGCATGCTTAAATAAAACTGCCTTTATTTATTTATTTATTTATTTATTTTCCTCCCTTCCTCTCTCTCCTGGCTTTCTTTTGCTGTACTTGACACATCCTGAATCCACTTGGGAGACCTTGCGGGTACCTTGTGGCTGGTTACCCTTGCTGTACTTGCACCGGTCTGCAACCAAACCCTTCTGGCAGCAGTACCAACCAGATGTCTTCTGCACCTAGCTCTGCCTTGATGCCTCCTTCCTAGAGTGAATGCTGTACTGCAGATACACAGCCTGGAAAGGAACAAGGGGAAGGAGCTACCCGTGTCAGAAAAGAACAGGGGTGCAGCAAGCACTCCCCAAAGAAGGAGAAAAAAAACTCATTGGAATCTTATGTATGTTATTTGGAGCTGCTTTCTGCTGCAGCTGCTACCCACAAAGCACCAACCCCCTGATAATCCCTGTCTGAAGCCACATTTATTCAGTAGCAGTGAAGGAGAAAGCTCAGGAGAGGGAAAAAATCTTTTTTCTGTCCCACAGTTAGAAGTGATTTTGATTAATCTCCTCGTCCAACAGCTTTGGAGGAAATTAGAGCCAGGGAATCAAATGGAGAAGCAGGGGGAACCATAGCCTGGTTTGCATCAATCCATGAAGACTCCATGAAAAGATTTTAAGTGAGGGAAACTGAGGAATGGAGGAGGTTGAGACAGAGAGAGGTAGGGAGGAGTGGAGGGAGAGATGGACCTTGGGGAACTGTTGCAGACAGATGCGATGAGAAGACCAGGAATCATGGAAAGTGTTTTGAGAGGATATGGAAGATATGACAGTGTGTGACTGGAGGTACATGGGGTGGTGCTGGTGGAGAGTATGGGGGCTATGATCATGAAGACCTTGCAGGTGCAGAAATTGTCAATTCAGCTGCAGAGAAAAAAGTCAAAGGTGATATTGAAATGGATGCATGCATTGCCATCTCTGTAATATTTAATACCTCTGTTGCTAGCTTTTCTCTTTTTGTACCACCTGCATAAGGTCTGGGAGATTCTGGAGGTTGTTAAAGGACATTAAAGACAAATTAAAATTCCTGCATACAAGTCCCAAGATCTAAGTTACTGAAAGGGGCGAGACCCTTCACAGTGCTTGTGACTCTGCAGGCCCTGACCACTGGAAGCAGCATCTCAGCTCCACTGTAGGGTTATGAAGATGGTTTTCCATCATCAAGACTGGCAGATGGCTCATCCTCCGTGAAGATGTGATTTGTATAGTCAGTATGAATTGCCCATTCTAGCAGAGCAGCCAACAGTTTTTAGAAATTATGCTTAAATAAGCAAAATAGCTCAAAATAAGTGCAAAAAGTGTGTTTTAGGACAGCTTCTTAGGATTATTCTCTGGGCAGTGTCTTCTCTAAGCTACTCAAGTGGAACAGCACCTGTGTGGTTTTTTAAGGAGCAGCCAGCCCCTGTCCCTTGGAAGGGCTGACCCTGCCACTTGCCATCTGCAGTTCCTGAAGCCATTTTTTTGGATCACGACTCTGCTAACCAAACCTGTCCTTTGGCATTTGCTTTGGGAAATTTCTGAGATGCTTCTGCCACCTTTTATCCTCATGCCAAAGTTTCGGTACAAGAGGGTTTAGGATAAACCAATAGCATGGACAATCACCATCAGGATTTACGTAAACCTCTTCAAAGAGCTCAAATACAAAATTACCTGCATTGTGTAACATAGCCTCTTAAACCAATCTCCCCAGCACAAGAACAAGGCAGGGAAATGTAAGCCTAATTGTTTGCAAGGGCTGCAAGTGATTCCAAGGACCCACGGATAATTCAGCTCTTTGAATTAAGTTTGCCAAGAGGCAGAGCAAACAAAGAGATACAGGGCTGCATGGAGCTGCTCCAGGCAGGGAATAAAAGAAATGCAGGAACTGTTTGAAAAGCCACACCAAAAACAAACAGGTTTGCAAACAAGCACAGTCAGAGGAGGTGAAGGGATCTTTGGAGGCGCTTCAAACATTCAAAATGAGATTTTCCTTCATGTCTTCCCAAGCTGCTTGGACTCTGACAACACCTCAGTGCTGCAATTCACTTTGTTGCCTTCTTGGGAGGTGGGGAACGGCTTGGTTTGGGGCAACTGATGTACACAGGGACACGATGACATGGTGACATGGACTTCCTTGTGGCTTATCCCAGTGGGGACCATTGTGCTCACCAACCTGGAGGGCTGCATTTATAAGCACCTGAGAATTAGACATGTCAATTTCTTTATGCATCCCTTTATGTTCAGAGGGGAAGGGCAGAGTATCATGTGTCAAAGCAGCAGGCATTTGATGTTCCTCATAATCCCATCTGGACATGCTGCTGCTCAGCATCACTTATCACAGGACCACCACTAGGTGCCTCCAGAGGAGACCCAGAAGCCTGCCTTACACTGAGACAAATCTCCCTTCTGCAGTCTACATCTAATTAACAAGTCATTAGGTACCCAGAGAGGGTAGTGCATTACCACTGCATCGCCTTTAGGTGAGATCTGTGAAAAAAATAAATCTCTTTTCCTTTCAGTTCCAAACCTGATATTGACATTTTGGTGCCTTATTTATTTTTAATTTCCACCCAAGTAGGGATTTGGTCTTTTTGGAGCTGGAGCAACAGAGTGATTGCACAGGCTGCTCGGAAGTGTGGCGTGTTTGACTTCTGTTCCCCTTTGGCATGAATGTTTTTTCTTTAATGAGACTTCACTCAGTTATCATAACCTTAATTAGGTTAATTTAAATTAAAGTAATAATTTCAATTAATGACTTTAATTGATTTTAAATAATTTTAATTTCCTTTGAATTCAGGTTTCATTGGATTCATTTGGGGCTTCTTTCTCGGTGCTCAAAAAGGAATTTATTATTCATACATCATAATTACATTTTAAAAGACAAGCATGCCTTAATTCTTTCTTAGCTTTTTGTCCTGGTTTTGGCTAGGGTAGAATTATTTTTTCCTCCTAGTAGCTGGTATGGTGTTGTGTTTTGGATTTAGGATGAGAATAGTCTCTATCCTAGCCAAAACCAGGATACTTTTAAATACTTCTTACTTTCTGTTAATTGTGCTGTAACAAGCATAATTTGAAATTGTTGCATATTAGTATTTTTACTTGACAATCTTGAAAATTACAGTTTTTTCCTTAAAGTTTGACTTAAAACACTTGGTTACATTTTAAAATCCTCTCTTTTTTTTTTTTTTTTTTTTTTTTCCCCAGTAGCATGGATGATTTTATGCTACTTTTTTAATTTTAATTTTAATTTTATGATTTTCAACATATCTAAAACTTAGTATCATATTTTTCATTTTTGTCTCTATCTTAACTAACCAAACATTTTTTACTGTTTTACTGCCTTCTAAATATGATGAGATGTATATTTCTAAAATACAGATGATGACCTTATTTTTTAAATAACTGTACATCTAAGATAGGGTGTTTACAAGCACATTAATTGCCCATTTTAAAATGATCATTTAGGCTAGTATATTTACTTACTGGAGTCAGGCAAGTCTAGTTATTTATTAACTGCTGATTATAAAAAGACAGCTAGATTCTCTTTAGGTCTGTTCTGAAGAAGGTAGATTCTCTTATGAACTGCAAGGAAAAAATATTTTTTTGCAATTTTTGGGGGGCTTTCCTTGAAGCTTTTAGTTTTATTTAACTTTTTTCTTAGTTTAGAGCAACAAAGGTGATGGGTAGTCCCAGGGATTAATTGCATTCCTTGCTTCTGCTGTTAATTGATTGCCTGTGTTCAGTTAACATTCCTCTTTGAAGTGTTTAAACATTTCTTAATTCCCATTTTTTCTCCTGTTTGCTTTGAAAACAGGACGTGATCAAAAGGGAAACTGCTGTTTTAGTTGTTTGTCTTATAAACAACTGTCCTATGCACTCAAAGCCAATATTTGCTACTACTCAGGCACTTTTCACACACACCATGTACTTAACTTATTTTTTCAGTGTACTTAATCAGAACATTGTGTTACATAAGTTTTTCAAAATACCTTTTTTTTTTTTTTAATAATAATAAAAAAAGCTTCAAGAAATTGTTTATTGCATTCATCCCTAGTGTAGCATTTAGAAAATACCTTTAATTTCACATGTGACTATGTGGCTGCCTTATTTACTAAAAGTATTGGTTGGCGTTTGCTTGCTTCTAATTAAGGCCATTAAACATCCCTGTCCTTGGAGTGGAGCACCATATAATGCCTCACTGGAGAAAGAATTTCCCTTATTCCTCTCCCTGTAGTTCAGTTGTTCAGTTAAGAAGGTTTTTCATGAAGAAGAGGAAGAGTAACCAAGAATTACCCCATCCTTTATTGCTGCAGAGGCAACTCTTCTTTTCATGGCAGGTTATTTTTTTAATGTCACAGGTGGATTTGCTAAATTGCCTTTTATTTATTTTTTTTCCCTTTTTTCTTTTCCGGAGTAGCACTGAGCTCCATTCTCCTCCTTTTGGAGGATACAGCATTTTTTAAGATGCAATCTCAGCATAGTTTGACATAATGGAAAGGACCTTCAGCTCATGGGAATAGAATGGGTTTTTCAAAGCGGCTGTGGGAAATATAAATGGTAAGAAACGCAGGCACTGCAGTAGGACTCCTTGGGTCTTTCTGGGGGCTTTAAATAGTATATTTGGAGGAAAATAGAGAGTTACATGGGAAAATAAAGGGGCATGGGAGAAAACTGGGATTCTTGCAGGGGGTCTGGGTTCAGGGCAGAGGATGTGGGGGACCGGCTTTGATCTCTGCTGTGCTCCCAAAACACCAGCCCCCTCTACCCGCCCCCTTCCCCCCTGCAAGAAAGGGAGGGCTGCTGGACTTTGGAGCTTGTTAATCATTGCTCCAGAACGGCAGCACAAGGGTAGGAAAACTTTTCCTCTCCTTTTTATTCTCTCTCCAGCCCCTGGAAGCCTTGAGGTCCTACAGCTCCTGCAGCAGAGTAAAGCTGTGTCTTGGGTACCGGACAGGGAATTTTTGGCTTCCAGCTGCCTCCTGTCTCCCTGGCCTGCCCAAGATCCTGCTAAGATAACTGCTACACACCCATCCAAGCTGTGAGGGCAGGTAAACACCTGGGGCAACAAGGGAGAAAGAAGAAACATTGGTCCATTAGCAAGAATTTAGCCCCAGGGCTTCTTAAATGCCCTATAAGCCAGCAGTTCCCCATCTAGACAACCTGCTGTTGATGTAGGATCCTTAAGAGGAAGTATCAGAGAGTGTGTGTCACTGCATAACACACCCCTACCCTGATGCTTGGCAAATGGGATGGATGGGGTCCTCTTCGGGGCCTGCTATGTGGGAAGATGTTTCCTAGCTTGGAGTCAGAACTCTGTCTCTCTCCTTCCCCGGTGTAGGGCTGCAGAGCTGCAGTGCCCCGTCCTTACCTGGGCACAATGCCAGTTCACTACGTGACGTACAAAGGCATTAAATTCCCCCCTGCCTACAACTCTGAGCACAGCTTGAGTTTTGCCCACAACGAGTTCTTGGTGCGGGATGATGATGTCTTCAACGTGACCTACCCCAAGTCTGGTATGGCAGGGGTGGCTGAGGGGGCGGGGGGGGCAGGGGTGGGGGGGAGACTGGAGGAGTGCTCTGTAGGTATCAGGGGAAGGTCTGTGGCAGAAAATAGGTTGGGATTGTGGAATCATCTCCAGGGGCTGTTTGGAGGGTGAGTCTTCTCTTGTGGTGGGGAACAGGAATGTTTTGGGTGAGATTTCCTTTTTCTTTCCTTTTCCTTTCCTTTTTTTCCTTTTTTTCCTTTTTTTCCTTTTTTTTCCTTTTTTTTCCTTTTTTTCCTTTTTTTCCTTTTTTTCCTTTTTTTCCTTTTCCTTTTCCTTTTCCTTTTCCTTTTCCTTTTCCTTTTCCTTTTCCTTTTCCTTTTCCTTTTCCTTTTCCTTTTCCTTTTCCTTTCCTTTCCTTTCCTTCCTTCTTGCTTCTTTTCTTCCTTCTTCCTTTTCTTCCTTCTTCCATTTTCCTTCAAGCTTCTTCTTCCCTTCCCCTACAGTGATTTCGCACAGGCAAGGGAGAACCTTTTCCTAGGGAGCACAGCCTTGGTGATGGGGGTGCCGGTGAGGTCCACCCATCCCAACCCCCTGGGCAAGTCCCTGCATCTCTGCTATCCCTGGCAGGCACTGTGTGGATGACCGAGATCTTGAGCCTCATTCGCAGCCGTGGCCACCCCAGCTGGAGCCAAACCATCCTCAATTCGGACCGCATGCCTTGGTTCTCCACCCGTCTGGGCCTGGAGGCAGCCCTCAGCTACCCCTCACCTCGTCTGCTGACTTGCCACCTCCCTAGGCACATCTTCCCCAAGTCTTTCTCCCATTCCACTGCCAAGGTGGGACGGGCACCCACGCAGAGCTTGAAGGGGACTGGGAGGCTGGGAGGGCCACTGCCCATGATCGGGGAAATCTTGGGGTAAGGAGGCCTTGGGGAGTGAGAACTTTGGTGTTGGCCTAGGGTGGGAGTCCTACACACCCCCCAGATGGAAATATGCAACCCCCTGTCTCACATCTTGCATCTTTGGATGTTCTGGGGAAGCTCCGATGACTCTAGGGAACTAGTGTGTTCATGGACCCCTGCCCAAGGTCTGTGTGATGGAGCACAGCGTTGATCCTTCTGTGCCAGACCCCTCAATTTACAGAGCCAGTGACAGTGCCAGCAATTTGCCTTCCCTTAGTAGGAGTGTCTCACTCCTGTATGCACTCTACCCCAGGTTATTTACACCCTACGGGATCCTCGAGATGTCGTTGTCTCCTACTACTACTTCTCCAAGATGTGCAGCAGCTATGAGGACCCCACATCCTTTGACCAGTTCCTGAGGGACTTTCTCAATGGAGAGCGTGAGTGTGGTTTGTGGCTTGCTCAGAGCATTTGTGTGTGTGGGTCTCTCATCACCTCTGACTCAGGGCTCTTTTCCTATGGTCCACTGATGATGGCTGTGAAGCCGAGCTTCCCCCAGAAGAGGGGTGAATGGCTCAGGAAGAAAAAAAACAAAACAAAAAACAAACACAAAAATACTTCTGGAGAGAGGCCCACAGGCCCACAAAGCTCTGCTGGGCTCTGAAACAGATGGAAATTCCATTTCCCTGCCTTCTTCTACAGGGTTCAGATGTCTTCAGGAAGTCGTGGTCAGCAAACCCTATAAAACCCTGGCAGGATCTGACCCATGCCCTTTCTGCCTTTTGTCTCCCATCAGTGCCCCATGGCTCCTGGTTTGAACACGTCCAAGGCTGGATGGAGATGAAGGACCAGGAAAACTTCTTCTTCATCACCTACGAAGAGCTGAAACAGGTAGAGACCTTGGCGGACCCACCAGCTCCAAATATGCTGATGTGTCACAAGCCCCTGGGTGCTAACAGGCTCCATCTGTTCCCCCAGGACCTGCAAGGCAGTGTGAGACGCATCTGCCAGTTCTTGGGACAGGATTTAGATGATGCTGCTGTCTCCTCGGTAGTTCGAAATGCCTCCTTCTCAGCCATGAGGGAGAACCCCATGTGCAGCTCTGTCCTGCTCCCTGCAGACATCATGGACCAGACTAAGGGACAGTTTCTGAGGAAGGGTGAGCAGGGTGGGCCCATGGAGGGTGAAGCAGTGGGGCTTTGGTGTCCCCAGGGGGACAGACAGACAGAGGGTGTCTGGAGGGCCACAGCACCTGCATTTGGGAGTGTAGAATGGTGTCCATGGGGAACATATCTCATTTTGGACAGCCCCTCAGGGTGGTAACTGGACCCAGGGGTTGTGCCTGTGCCTTTGAGCAGAAAGGGGGGCTGTGCACTGGGATGTGCTCTGAGATCGAAATGTTCCTTCCACAGGCATCTGCGGGGACTGGAAGAACCATTTCACAGTGGCACAGAGTGAGACCTTTGACAGGATCTATCAGGACAGGATGCAGGGCCTGAACATGGCCTTTCCCTGGGACAGACATTAGGATCCAGACCTAACTGAAGCCAGCTGAGCACTGGATATAAACCAGCTATTGGCACCAGGGTTACCTGTCTCTTTTCTGCCACTGCCTTGGACCCAGGGATACAAACGTCTCTAAACCTCGGCGTACAAGCAGTTAATTTGCACCCCTTCTGCTTGGGGATTGAACCTCCTGAGTTGTACCTCTCTTGTCTGTTCCATCTCTTGACCTTTTTTAGCCTTGAGATAAGCTCTGGGCACCCTCCAGGGTAGGACACATCTCCCTGCCCTCCAACTTGTTACTCTCCTGCTGCTAGAGGAGGGTAGCACACCCCTGAAAGTACACAGGTGAAACATGTCCTATCCATGGAGCACAGATCAGGTCAGCTTTTTCAGTAGCTTCAGCCAGCTAAGATGTTTCCCTGGGACTTCTCACTGAATGCACTGTGGTCTCTTACTTCAAGGTTCAGTTACTCAGACTCCTTTTCCAGCAGGAGAAGAGCTCAAAGAAAATAGAACAAATAGAGCTGTTTTAGCAAAAAAGTTCAGTTCATGGTTACCCTTTCTCCCCCTAACTCACTCCTAAATGCAGGGCCCTCATTAACAGGTAGGAACTAATATATGCTCAGGGCAAGTGCTAGGTGCTTTTATAGCCTCTGGAGGGAGAATGCAAAGCGAGTACACTTCACTTGTATGCATCTCCTCAGACACACGGAGAGCATCCTTCACGTTTTTATACCCTTACATCTCACCTCAGATCAACCAGCTGCAGTTATAAATCCTACCTTGCAGTGGGGCACAGATATCAGGTCTCAAATTAGATATCTTTTTACACTTGATTCAGTTCTCACCTGTTCACTCTGTCGTAAAAACATGCACACTAATCCTGCCCAACCCTCTCTGCTAGACTGACCCACTTGTTTTCCCCAGGGAAAACCAGAGCACAGCTTTGCTCACACCAGAGCCTGTCCCAGATGAGCTTAGCAGAGCTGTAGCAAACTGCTTTTGCCTCTCAAAGCTCTAGCACTATTCTGGCCAGCTCTGACTCCCTCTGCACACACTTCCCTGTCACTCCCCGGTACACCCAACACATCTGATCTTCTTCCTATATAAAATAACTCTGGCAGCCGTGAAAAAGATCCCTTTATTTCAAACATTTTGATCTGAAAAACACAGCACATCTATCCTTACACCTAAAAAAGGCAAAGAGCATCTCCTGGTAAAGCACTGTGAAAAACATCCAATGCAGTAGGTCTGATGACAAAAGGACAAATGGCTGAGTTCTCACTGTAAGAACGTCAATGATACAGTAGCTTTATCCTGGCATGTCTGAGAAAGTGGTGATATTATTGAAAGATAGCATGAGCACTGATGATCAAGATGATCAAGTCAAACTGCCAAGGCACTTCAGGGTAAACTAAATGTTAAACAGCATTATCCAAACACCTCTTGCCATGGTTTTGGCTGTCATAGAGATAATTTATTTACACAGAGACTTGTATGATACTGGGTTTTGGATTTTTGATGAAGATAGTGGTGATAACACACCAGTGTTTTAGTTGTCGCAGAGCAGTGCTTGCACAGAGTCAAGGACATTTCAGCTTCTCATGCTGTCCTGAAAGTAAGGAGGCTGGGGGTGCACAAGGAGCTGGGAGAGGACAGAACCAGAACAGCTGACCCCAAATGGCCAAAGGGGTATCCTATACCATGTTCAGCAGTAAAAGCTAGCGTAAAGAAGGAGGAGAAGGCGACACTTGGAGGGATGGTGTTTGTCTTCCCAAGTAAGTTACACACGATGAGCCCTGCTTTATGTGATGTGTCTGAACACCTGCCCACTGATGGGTAGGAGTAAATTAATTCATTCTTCTGCGTTGCTTGCATACAAAGCTTTTTCTTTATCTAGTCAACTGTCCTTTTCTCAACCTGTGAGTTCTTGCACTTTTACCTGTCCTGGTAAAAGACTCTTCTGGTAGAGAGTGAGCAAGCAGTTTTTTGGTGCTGAGCTGCCTACTGGATTAAAACACATCACTTTTGAACACTGACAGTCATGAGGCGTCAACCACCCCTCTAGAAAGCTTATTCCAGTACTGACCACCCTCACAGCAAAGAATTTTTTCCTAATATCTAGTCTGAACCTCCCCTGCTGCAGCTTTGTGCCATTCCCATGAATCCTATCATCAACTTCTAGGGAGAAGAGGCTGACACTTCACTCCGTGTGTCCCTTCCTCAGGAAGCTGCAGAGAGCAATGAGGTTGTCTCTTGGCCTTCTTGTCTTCAAACTAGACAACCCAAGTGTCCAAAGCCTCTCCTGTGGGAGAATCACCTCTTTTTGCCAGCTGGCTATGCTGCGTTTAACGCATATCAAATATATATATATATATATATTTTTTTTTTTTTTTGACAAAAAAAAAAAAAATATATATATATATATTGGTTGGCCTTGTCATAGAAGGAGATTGATCTACTAAAGCAGGATTTTCCCTTGATGACTCATGTTGACTCTGCCTGATAACAGCTTTGTTCCTTAATGTCATTCAATAACTCCCAGGACAGTCTTCTGCACAACTTTTCCAGGATGGAGGTCAAACTAACATGTCTGTAGTTTCCTGGGTCTTCTCTCATGCCCTTTTTATGGCTCGGTGTAACATTGCCTAGCTTCCAGTCAGCAGGGACCTCTACGCACTCCCAAGATCTTTGGTAAGTTGTAGAGAGGGGTACAGCTGCTTCCTTCACCTGAAGAGCAGCACAGAGGAATTCCAGCCTCTCTAGCCAGTAAGGAAGGGGTCTGAAAAAATGTCTCTATACTAACTAAATTAGAATAAACCAGAGGAGTTAGAGATGTAGGGCTAGGCTGGGGGTGCAGCAGGAACTGGGAGAGGACAGAACCAGGACAGCTGACCCAAACTAGCCAAAGGGGTATTCCACACCATATGGCATCATGCTGAACAATTAATATGGGGGGCTGGCCAGGGTTGTGGGGGCTGCTCTGGGACAGAGGCTGATAGGAGTGATAGGGATACAATGTTCAGGAAAAAATCATCCAGAAGAACAAAATCACACCAAATTACTAAGGAGAGAATATGACAGAATGGCTTATTGGGTCATAATTAAAAAGCCAACAGTCCAAAATGAAATACATAGATCAAAGGTTATATCAGGTAATAAGAATACATTGCGTAATCACATCTGCAACAAGGGAAAGAGTAAGGAAAGAGTTTACCAGCAATGCAGAGAAGAAGAGAAGCTAGTGAAAGTGTATACAAGTGTTTAATTTTTTCGCACTTTCTTCCATTCTTACTAAAATATTTACTATTTTGACAGGGCTAAAATAATTACAAGTAACAATAAAAGTGGAAGTCAAGTTGAAATACTGGGTGTACACCTAGGAAAGACAGATATTTTAATCTTAATTTGAAATCCCAATCCTTTCAAAAATAACCCTTTAATATTTTTGTGAAATGGCAATGATCATCATCAACAATGCTTGTGAGATGGGGGAGATTCCAGGTAACTGGCAGCTTTGACCTGGTGTGTATGCTTAGGAATGAATGAATGAATAAATGGATGAATGAGAGAAAAAATATGATCATGATAGGAAAGAAAAAAGGGTGGAAAGAAGGAAGGGAGGCTGGGAAGAAAGGAAGGAAGCAACCCCAGTGTATTTTAGAAGATTTAGTCTAAGTTCAGTTCCTGGAAAAATATGGAGCAGAGAGCCAATAATTCTATTTGTAGTCACCTAGTAGATAACATTCTAGGAGTTATCAGTGAACACAGGTTTGTTGAGTTTAGCTATCAAGTGAGCAATCAACTGTACAAATAGAAATCGGGAATTACTGGCCAACACAGACAGACAGAACCTTAGGATCAGTATCAAAGCACAACAGGCTGCAGATCAGTGGGTGTTGTGAAAAAAACAAAAAACAAAAAACAAACAAAAAAAAAACCAACAACAACAAAAAAACACATAAACCTGATCTGAGACTTCTATAACAAGGGTTCTCATTTATGAGTAATGTGTGTGACACTCTTATCTTCCCATGGGCTCTGGGGTCTCTGCCACACATCAGTGTCTGGGTGTAGGCATCAGTCTTTGATAAAGGTGTTGGCCAGAAGCTTGCCTGCTTGAGATAGACCATGAGTGAGGCAGCAACTGCTATCAGAACATAGAAAACAGGGCAAAGATGGAGAGGGTAAAAAGTCTGCTTGATGGACAAACCCCGAAACTAAGCAGATGGATGCGAACAGTCTTCAGACAATAGGATATGAAACTCAGCTACTCTGAGTTGGATGCAATGCTCTCTTTCACCACACACAGCTTTGATATTAAATGTATTAATAAAATCTGAATAAAATTTGTACTGATGCATGTCTGCAACTGAGAGTCGTGACCCAGGTAGCTTGAGATTTATACTAATTCAGGCCTGCTTTTCTGGTCTATTACCTCCACTTTTCATCCTCTAGACATGCTGTTGCAATGAAAGGATTTGCTAGCTCTACGTTCATTTGCATTCCCTGTGAGTCGTCACCTGTTCCTACACTCCATTTTTGCCAGAGATTTTCTCTCCTTGTCTGTCATTTCCAGAGGCTATCTCAGCTTCACTCTCTTCCTTGGCTTGGGGAAGACAGAGGGGTGTTGCAAATAGTCCCTGGGTTGCACAGTCTAAGCAGAGGAGTATATCAAAGATGCACAAAATCTGCAGCTTTTTCACCAAGCTTTTTCACTGGGGTTAAAGACATCTGTATGTATTTTCAGCAGTAATATTTTCTGTGTGTTCAGCTGAGCTATTCTGTACCCATCTCTGGGATTCCTAGGGATGATGCTGAGCAATGGTCATACTGGTCAACCACACACGTTGCTCATCTAAATGCAAGGAGTATTTTCTGAGCCCCTCTTGTACAGCAGTGGAGGGTGCAGTGTGATTCTCCTATCTATCACTCTCCTTTTGGCATATCCACCTCCTCAGACAGCCTGATGGCATTTCCCTGCTTAGACATCTTCAATACTGGTGTCTGAGTCCAAAAAATGAATGCAATCACCTCCTAGGAGTGCTTGATGAGCTCTGCTGAGCATGAAAGTTATCTGAGTGCAAGAAGTTGGTATGAAGTAGATCCCACACATGATAGCAGCAGCATCATATCCCTGTAGCATCATTTCTATGCTTGGGCATGTGACTGTCTGGGTGATCCAACTTCACAGGGGATCTGGGAGCTTGGCTTTCATTGCCAGCAACAGAGCATCCTGCTGCTTCTGTATCTGACATTGTCAAGACTAGGAGAAGTAATCACACTGACAGAAAAATTAACTAAACTGTGAACACAGACAAATATTAAAACAATATTGCACAAAGTTTTCTTTGGAACAAACATAGGAGAAAAAGGGAAAAAAAAAATCTCATCTTAGGATAAAGCCACTGCTTTCAGCACTGGGAAAAGGTTTTTTTTTTTTTTTTTTTTTTTTTTAACAGACTCCCTTGCTGAACTAGTGCCAAGGGATAAATTTAGTTTTCCCATATATATTAGTACCCTATTCCTGCCTGAAGCCAGTCCTGGAAGATGAGTTGCAAAACACCAGGTGCCCCTATCCTTGCCATCAGTGGTCCAGAAAGATCTGAACTGAGAGGACATTTTTGCTCAGCAAATTCCCGAAACAGCCCAGTTTCACAATCCTATGGCTTACGGCTTACGTGACACTTATGGCACAAGGGTCACTTCCCAGCAGAGCCCCTTGGCTTCTTGCACTTTGCTGAACACCTGCCATGGGGCACAGAGGGAGGTTTTGGGATGGAGGGGAGGAGCCAGCTCCATGGGGACTTCTCAAATACCCTGTCCCTTGGGTGCATGTCCTGCCTCTTCCCTGCCCTCCTCTCCCGTGGAGACACAGAGCACACGTTTCTCCCTGCTACCAACATGAGGTTCGTCCTCCTGGCATGCCTCTGGGGTAAGTGAGGTGGGATTCTTTTCTCTCCACTTTTGGCTTGTCATAACTTTACCAACAGTCTTTCCCTTCCATCATTGCTTCTTCCATAGTCCATAGCACAAAACTTATGTGACATTGCAGGGAAGTGAAATGCAATTGGTGGTGTCTACTTTGCAGTGAGCTGAATCCCTCTCTAGACTACCAGGGCTGCAATTGGTGACTTGGATCCCCTCTGGCATCTCAGACAGCCACAGGTGGACAGCCGGATGATGACCCATCTAACACCAATACCTAGACACTTAAGTGTCTCGTTCAGGAACTGAATCCCAACCCTTATGAGATAAGACAGCACTGCACAAAATGGGTGCCCTTGTTTCTGCCCTGTGGTTCCCCAGGCTTTGCGGGTTTCCATGTGTCAGGGATGGGACCAGACCTGGTAGCAATGGGCAGGGGATGATCTGTGGTTGCAGTATGTGGATAGGCACTGAAGATGATAAGCTATCTGAATGTAACTGGAATTTAGAGAGAGAAGGAAGTAATTATGAATTTTAAAAGTAGCTAAAAAAAAGTGAGTAGTAAAAACACTTACCTGGGCAATAGTGCTAATGCCACTTCTGGTGTCAGCAATTCTGCCCTTGCCTGAAGTTGTTGGTCAGTGCTTGGGACCTTGCCAGGCTGTTACATGTAGGAGCATAAACTGTTGTTTGTGTTGAGCTCTTTTTTGCTTCTGACCTTCTACAGTGAGTACAAAGTCTTCTTTTCCTGAGTTTCCAGGACAAACAGATTCTGGCAAGCTTTCCCTTCCCAACTTTGCCTCAGCCTCTAATTAATTCCCAGAAGAAGCCTCTGGGCAGCAATACCACTCTTCACAGATTTCTACCTTGAAGACGCTTTTTTTGCACAGCCCCATTCTTTGGCCAATAACTGTCCCAATTGCATATCATTCTTACCATTAATGTCTACAGGCCTGGCAGTAGCCCTGGAGTTAGTTTTGTCCAGTGTCTACCTGAAGTTCAGAAGCAGCAATGCCTCTTTAATGGGTCTAGTCCTTACAAAAAAAGGAAGCAATGCTGTGGCACTTGCAGCTTATCAGATTTTCAGCAGTTTCATCCAGATGTGCACCTCTTGCCTGGCTTTTGCTGAGATCTGTGTGCCTATCCAGAGCCTCTAGGGAGAGACAAACACATCCAGATGCAGTTCGACCTGCTCTGGCTCCAGTCTTAGGATGAGCTGTCTGTGCTTCAGCCACAACTCAGATCTTTCTGCTGACTATTACAGGAGCCTAGGTAATTTAATCAGTCTGCACAAAGAATTTCAGATCACCAAGTATGGACAAGATGAGTCTCAGCTGATCTCTTATTATATTTTCACATTATCTGCCCAAATAATTTTTTCCCAGTACACACACACACACACACATATATATATTTCTCTCCACATTTTCTCTCCTTATCTGAACTCTTTAACACAAATGCTCTAAAATGAGCAAAACCCATTGACAGCAGGATTTGAGAGGCTGAGAACAATGATGGGCTTTAGCAGAGCTCACAGGGTCTTGCCTCCTGTCTGGTGTTTTGCTGCCCTGAATCTCTGCACTTTGCAGAGCTGATTCAGACTAACTTCCTGTATTTCTTCTATTTCAGCTTCCCTCACAGGAGTCCTGCTGGCAGGTCAGTATTTGTAGTAGAGTGGATCATGGGTCATAAATATTGGAGTCTGTTCTCAGTTACATGAATGCCTGGTGTCCCCTTGACCTATATAAGCCAATATGAAGGTGTTCCATATTTTAGACCCCTGTACTTTCCAGTCACTGAATTATTCCCACTGGAGTTCCCCAGATCCATGCAAAGGGGTGATGGTGTCTAGAGATACTCAGTTCTTGATATAGGGGTGGCAGGTATTGTGATTAGGGGACTGGTAACTGGGGCTGAGACAGATTTTGAGACAGATTTTGAGACAGATTTTGAGACAGATTTTGTGGCCTTGTGAGTTTAATAACTGGAGGAGGACTGAATCACAGAGACAATCCTTTCCAGTCCTGAAAGCTTTTCCAGGGAAAGGGTGAAAACTTCTCAATTCTCTCTTCCCTTCTGCTATCCCAGTGCCTTGTAGCAGTGTCGGTTGGGAGACATTGGCCTTAACCACGGGCAAACTCAGACAGAAAAAGAATGTTGGGGTAGTTTTGGGGTGGCTACACTTCTCCAATTATGGTTGAAAATGAACCCTGCAATTTGTTTCTCAAAATGGACTTTTGGTCACAAAGGCACCTGCAGCATTTGGCCATTCCCAACTCAAAACCAGGTTCCCAGACACCAAAGATCTCGGACGCTAGGATACACCAGGCTTTTGTTCCCCCTGGTCTGGCAATAAGGACAGCCTTCTGGGGAGGAACAGCCCTCTTTCTCATTCCCTATCTTCACCCTGGGGTGTTTGTTCTTCTCTGAAGATGCAGACACAACCAAACTTGAGATCCGTCTGGTGGATGGCCCAAACAGCTGCTCTGGGAGAGTCGAGGTGCTTCACAAGGATACCTGGGGGACTGTGTGTGATGATGGCTGGGATTTACGAGAGGCCAGGGTGGTGTGCAGGCATCTGGGCTGTGGAACGGCGCTGTCAGCCCCCCATGAGTCAAAATACGGAGAAGGGAAGGGCCAGATCTGGCTGAGTGACATGAACTGCAAAGGCACAGAAGGGTCCCTCACTGAATGCAAAGCAAAACCGTGGGGAGAGAACACCTGCAACCATGTGGAAGATGCCAGTGTGGAGTGCTCAGGTAAATTCCAGATGTCTTCGATTTTATGCCACATTGTCCCTTCTGTAAGCTATGGTGCAATTTCTGACTTGTCCAACTAGGAGGTTAGGGATGCAGAGTGACTTTGTCGAGCTCCATCTCCCTATCCACTTTGACCCAGAGAAGCTGCATGGTAAGTCCAACGGAGCTGGGATTAAACACAGATAGTCTGATCCCTCTCCTAACACCTTCTATGCATATTTTTTTCCTTTTCTTTTTTTTTTTTTTTTTTTCTTTTCTTTCGTCAACCTTTCTTCTTAAGCCAGAAGGTAGGAAGAGAGCTGTTGATAGGTATAGGTGTTAGGGGTGAGTAGAGAATTTTGGTGTATCATGGGAGATTCTGTTTTCTCCAGGTGATCAAGGGCACAGACACTTCTCTAAAACTTCTCTCTGGTTTTTTTTTTTTTTTTTTTTTTTTTTTTTTTCTTTGTTGATTTTTAGGAACTGACATACCTGAGCCAGGGCCTGTCCGTCTGGTGGGAGGCCCAGACCGATGTGCTGGGAGAGTTGAGGTGCTTCATGAAGAGCAGTGGGGCAGCGTGTGCCACGATGACTGGGACATAAAAGATGCCCAAGTTGTATGCAAACAGCTGGGTTGTGGGGATGCAGTGCTGGCCCCCATTGGAGCCAAATTTGGACGAGGCTTTGACACCATTTGGCTGGATGATGTGAACTGCACAGGGGTAGAAGCTGATCTCTCTGAATGTCAGGCGAGGCCATGGGGAGATCACAACTGTTACCACGGGGAAGATGCCAGTGCAATCTGTTCAGGTAATCCTTGCATCCTCCAACTTTTGCTAGCTATGTGTTGGGGTGCACTTACAAGTGTGGATACAATCATGGACAGGAACTAGGACTTAACACAAAGCACTCACCTACAGTATTGGTGTTGCTGGTGGTTTGGGGTCCTTACACCCTAGAAGAGGGCTCCAGTCTGGAAGGTTTTCTCCTGACTGTTCACTGGGGCATTCTGTGGTCATTTTTCTCCAGTTCAGGCTTAAGGTTAAGACCATGAACAAGACCATGGACCATGTCCATGAGTGTGGGAGGGAGAGGTCATGCGGGGGGGGGGGGGGGGGCTACCAAGGTATGAGTGCACAGCCTTCTGCCTTCCTGAGCATGCCCTCTCTGGATGTCTCTGCAGAATCAGGGATTACCATCTCCACCTCAGTCCGCCTGGTGGATGGCCCAAACCGCTGCACTGGGAGAGTCGAGGTTCTTCACAATGATGTCTGGGGGACTGTGTGTGATGACGGCTGGGATTTAAGGGAAGCAAAGGTTGTGTGCAAGCAGCTGGGCTGTGGAACAGCACTATCAGCCCTCCCAGAGTCAAAATACGGAGAAGGGAAGGGCCAGATATGGCTGACTGATGTGAACTGCACAGGAACAGAAGGGTCTATCACTGAATGTGAAACCAAGCCATGGGGAGAGAACACCTGCAATCACGTGGAAGATGCCAGCGTGGTGTGCTCAGGTAACCACCTCTGAGCCCTCCCCTGCATGTGCTGGGCAGTAGGATGACAGATACCACTGTATATAAACTTGAATCAGATATCATCCCAAGCCCCTGTGAAAGGGGCAGTGCACCTCTGTGTATGTTTTCTAGTGGAAACAGGGGGACACAGCTGAGGAACTCATCCCATCACTGGGTGCCAGCCCTGTGATGCAGAGCAGGGGTGACCAGTGGTGACACACTGATGTAGCTGTGCCAGTGTTGCATTAAATTCTCTCCTACACTGTGGTCCCTTGTCCCACCTCTGTCCTGCAGGGTGGTTATGATCAACAGAATCCTCAAACCAGATACCCAGTAGAGCCTGAAGCTGTCCATGAAGACCAGAAAAACTTCCTCCTGCCCTTTTCCTACAGCCTCTTATTTCTTTTGTTGTTGTTGTTTTTTTTTTTTTTTTCTTTTCTTTTGTTTGTTTGTTTGTTTTCTGTCCTTCCTCCCACCCCAGAAAGCACAGGTGTCATTAGAAGAACGCTGATGGCATATCTTCATTGTGCTCAGGGGCACCTGAGCCCCTGTTGAGCAGGCATACTTTCCACAGGGAATGGGGCACATAGGGTGCTCCCTTTACATTTTTTTTTTTTTGGCATTTGTGCAGAGGTAGACGTTCCTGAGACTGGACCAGTCCGGCTTGTGGATGGCCCAAACAAGTGTGCTGGAAGAGTTGAGGTACTCCATGAGAATCGGTGGGGCAGTGTGTGTGATGACCACTGGGACATGGAGGATGCCAAAGTGGTGTGCAAGCAGGTGGGCTGTGGGTCACCACTGTCAGCCCTGGGAGGTGCCCGCTACGGCCGAGGGCCGGACGTCATCTGGCTGGATGATGTGAACTGCACGGGGACAGAAGAAAGCATCTTTGACTGTCAGGCCAGGCCATGGGGTCAACACGACTGCTATCATGGAGAGGATGCTGATGTTGTCTGTGCATGTAAGCCACCCATTACTGTGACACGTGAACTGATGAGGGGACAGGGTCAAGCAGTTCTGGCAAAGCCAGCAGGCTGGACTGGATGGGACATAATGGAAATCACAAGGCAGGAAGGCTCTTGCTCTCGGGAAGATGCTGTTGGAGGCAGGGAAATGAGTGAAGCAGGGTGCCCTAAGGAATACGGAACATCTGATTAGGGTGGATGTGGTGGGTTAGATGTGATTAGCAGGGCACAGACAAACACACCAATGACAGTCTGACTATGGGATGGGTTCTGATGGAGAGATGCTTACAAGGGAGTTTTGTATAGGGCAAGGTTCCTAATGGGCAGCAAAAGGGAAGGTAGAACAGTTTTTGGAATAGGAGGTAATGACAAACATCTGTGAAGGGCAGGAGGAGGACAGCTGGAACCATGTCTAGGGAGAGACACCTCTCTATCATCTGTACTCAAGAAATATCTAAGTTTAACTCTCTGAAACCTCTGTGAGTTTAACTCCTCACTTCTCATGCTCTGTTTCCTGGAAGAGAAGGCTGGACAGGCCCTGCATAGGTGAAGGAAGGAATCCTTGGGGGTTTTTGGTTGGTTTTGTTATGGAGGAAAAGGGCTGTAGGGTGTTGGCAGGACTTGTTCTGCCAGGACTACATGCTGCAGTCCTCTGGAGCAAGCAGTGAATTTTGCATCAGGGTGAGAGCTTGGTCTTTGTGCAGCCATAACCTAACTTCCAGAGGGGCCAGTCCAAGGCTCTGGTGTCCACAGTATTCTTCGCTAACAGACCCAAATATATCAGTATAACCTAACACGAAGACCTTCTTCTAGAGCAGAATCCATGTCACTTCTGGGTGCCAATTCTGGTGCAGAATTCCTGACAGCAGATTTCATTTTTCCCTTTCTCTGCAGTTAACAAGAATCTGGAGGAGCCGGAAACATCGTGAATGCCGTGCTGACCCCACCAGACCATGCTCACCTTGCCACAGGAGAAGGGCCAGTAAGATTCAGCTGAGAAAGAGAATATTTGGGATGCTAAAGAACCACCAGCGTGCCTTAACAGAATTCAAGTTTTGGCAAAACCATTCTCTCATCCGTTGAGTGATCTACAAGTTTGTTTATAAATACATTGATAGAAAACACATCTCAAAATGTTTTCCCACTGAAAATTGGGATCAAAAAGTATCAATAAATTTCCTCTAAAACTGATATTCTGTTTGTCTCATAAATTGCTTATGGACCTCTGCTGCCTGAGCATATATCTGTCAAGGAGCTGTTTATCCTACATGATGAATATTTATACCAAGTTTATGAAAGTATTTGTAAGATATCTGCTGAGAAGCATGTGTTTTCACTGGTATTCTGACTGGTAAGAAAGACAACCATAAAAGCCTTGGAAAGGGTATTGGACATTGAACAGCATAAGTTTAGTTTTCTAGGTTTGTCTGCCCCTCCTAAGAGGGGCCCAAGGAAACTGACCCCATAGAGGAGGACACACCCTTTTTCCTCTCTCACTCTTCCTAAAAGCCAAAACTGGCACTTTCTGGGGATGTCCAATCAAGGCTTAGGCTCTAACATATTTTTGTGTATGTGTGTGTCTGATTTGTTGCTTTCCAAAAAGCAATATGCTTTGTGCCCATCAGTACCATGCGAATGCTTTGTCCCAGCAAAGCAAAGCACTAAGGTCTTCATCTCAGTATTGACATTGGGTGTCTCCAAGTTGGTCAGCAAACTCAAGCTGTTGTTATGGACAGGAGAGATGACTGTATATCCCAGTTTTCTTTGGGATAGTGTTAATTTCCTTCATAGTGGCTGGTATGGTGTGTTTTGGATTTAAGATGAAAATAATGTTGATAACACACCAATGTTTTAGCTGTTGATGAGCAGTGGTTGCACAGTCAAGGACTTTCCAGCTTCTTGTGGTACCCTGCTGGTGAGGAGGCTAGGGGTGCACAAAATGCTGTGAGGGAACAGATCCCCACCTGGCCAAAGGGATATTCTGTACGATATGACATCATGTTCAGCAATAAAACTGGGGAAAGTTGGCTGGAAAAAAAGAAAGCTCCTTTTTATTAAACTATACTTATCTCAACCCATGAGTTCTTGCACTTTTACCTTTTTTAAATTCCCTCCCTCATCCCACTGTGGGGGAGTGAGTGAACCATTGCGTGATGCTGAGCCAGGTTACAACACAACACCATCTCCATTCCCGCCTCCTCCTCATGGAAGAGTTCATCCCCTCCCCAAGCAAGTCTAAAGGAGCTTGGATCATCTGCTTTTTGGGAAGTGCCTGGTTCAGTATGGCTCCAAGGAGAACAGAAATGAGGTGAAGCTGGTGGTGACCTCACTGTTACACAGTGCACCAGACAGACTCACAGAAACATAAAGTTCAGGTCACATGCCTATATATATATATTTAGATGAGAAGTGAGAAGCAACACAGAAGTGGTTTGAGGATTGGTGGAAATGTCGCAGAGAGGGTCCACAAGGTACAATCTGTTTTACTTATCAGAGGGAAGGTTGCGTGAGGATTTCATGACAGTAGCTAAACATCTTCTACCCAAGGGAACCTCAAGCTGTTTGAGCCAATACAGCAAAAGCTGGATGTTTATATAATGTATTCTACAATCAGCACAAGAAAGCTTTCATGGATTAGAGGCATTATCAGCAGAAGAAGTTGAACTGGCATGGGAACGGTATGATCTCTTGGGCACCAAGGGCATGATAATGTGAGATGTTTCAGGGATTCAAATTGACTTCAAATGCCCACTTGTGTTCTCCAGATAATCCCTCCCCCCCCTCTCTGCCCCCCCCTCAAGGGAATATGCCTGGAAAATTGTCTTGTGGCCAAGATAAGGAATTGTGATCAGTGGGACCATGTCCACTCCAACCACCTGCAGGCATCCACAGAGGTACCCAAATCAGACACAAAATCACCCAAGGCTGTAGAAGGATCTACAGCCAGGGGAGGAAAAGGCTTCTGAAGTTACTCTGGAGACAGCCGGGCTGACTTGCCTCATGCAAGTGCCTCTCTCTCTTCATTAGCTGAAGATTCCTGGGGCAAGCATGCCCCCAGTTTGGGCACACTGTTTTTATGTTTGCATTTCAGTGTGATAGATCTGAGCTTCAGGGATTTTCCTCTGTACTGCATGCTCTTTGGCCTTCAAGGATCACTTTGGTTTGGGTTTAATAAATGTCATACACATGTCGGCTGGCACTATTTCTCTCTTCTCCACTCCGGAAGATCTGTGAGGTTTAGATCCAACCTGGAAGGAAATTAATGCAATCCAGATCTGTAAAAGTAGTTTGCTTTATCCTGCAAGGCCACTGAAAGTAGTAGTATACTTATAATATCCTAGTGATATTTCAAAGATGCAAATAGGAAAAATGAGCTGCTATGTGGGTAGATGGGAATCATCCCTCAAAATACCAACCTCCGACTTCAAACCTCTCCCTACCCCATGGCACTTGTCAGAGACATGGAAAGAGACAGTGAAAGCGAGACAAGTGCCACTTGTCTGAGACTGAGAAGGGATGAAGGGCCACCAGTGCCAAAACCCAGCTTAGAGGCTTAATGGCTACTAATGTCTAGCAGGATGGGACATGGATGAAGGTTACCTGAACATATGACGCCTGCATCTTCTCCATGGTTGCAGTTATGGACTCCCCAAGGCCTTGCCACACACTTGGAGAGGGCTGATTCTCTGCCGGAGCATTTCACATCATCCAGCCAGATACGGCCATAACCTTGCCCAAAATAAGCGGATCCTGGGGCTGACATGGCCTTCCCACAGCCCAGCTGCTGGCACACCACTTCAGCATCGCTCAGGTCCCAGTTGTCATCGCACACTGTTCCCCACTGCTGGCTCTGAAGCACCTCAACTCTCCCAGCACAATGAGTGGGGCCATTCACCAGCCGGAGTGGAGCTATTTCTGCAATCCCTGCACATAAAGCAACCCCGAAATATAAATGCACACGTAAATGCCCTGCACCTAAACCCTACTGACAATAGGCACGTCGTGGTGTCCTAGTGCCAACCAAGCTGTCCCATGGATAATGAGGACCTTCTGGGTGGACAGAGCTCCTCCCAGGGTTGCCTCCATACTGTCATAGAATCATTGAATATCCCAAGTTGGAAGGGACCCACAAGGATCATCGAGTCCAACTCCTGGATCCCCAAAGGATGACTCAAAAATTCATACCATGTGTCTGAGAGCATTATCCAAACGCTTCTTGAACCAAAAACTGGCAGGCTTAGTGTTGTGATCAGTTCCCTGGGGAGCCTGTTCCAGTGCCCGACCACCCTCTCAGTGAAGAACCTTTTCCTGATATCCAGCCTGAACTGCCCCTGTCACAGCTTCAAACCATTCCCTCAGGTCCTGTCCATGTTACTTCTCCGTTTCCTCTGCCCGCAGACTTGCTAAAACATCTTGGTAAGGACTGAGAGTGGTATTTCAGTCTCCCAGCCAGTAAGAAATGTTAATTCATCCCTTCTGAGCAGGCATGTTTCAGATAGTTTATTTGAATCACTGTGTGAAACGGGGCACCATACCTGCTCTATATAAAGAGTAATATGCTCTGCAGAGCTCTGAAATAAAAATGCAATGTTGTGTACAGATATTACAGATGAAACCCATACAAAAGGAACAATTCAGGAGCCTCCAGTTAGGTGTCTTCTCCCATATGAGATGACGTGAAGCATCTTTGCTTCATCTTCAGCTCTCAAGTCAGAAGGGTGGAAATTTCACATAGCTCCTGGGCTCATATTGGCCCTACGTAGATTTCCAAATCCTGTTAGGTGTCTTATATAGCATTAGATACCTATGTTCAGAAACGTGATGCATTCCTAAATAAATGGGGTCACATGTGTGAGGCTTCATAATAGACCATGTTACTGAAACCTTCTTTTGGCCTTACATTTCACTCCAGTTACTGAAATATTCATCATATGTGTTCTGGATAATTTGCTAGGAGAAACTAGATTACAGTAGTGTATATTAATATACACTTATTCTTCCTTGAAATCTCTCATGCCTGGTGAAGACAGAAGGACTGGAAAATAAGTGGTCTTAGGAAATGTTAGTGTACTCTTTTCTGCACTGAAACCATGAACCACAGAATCAGTCAAAAAGAGAGTAAAATAAATACTTTGGTTTACAAACAGCCTGTTCTGTACTAGCATCAGATGACAGCATTTCAATCCATCATGACAATGAAGCCAAAGGAGGAGTAATGTCATCTACCACATTTGTAAGCCTTTGGATATAAGCATTTTAGGAGAGCCAGCAGAACTGTTCCTCTTTGTAATGCTGCCGTTGCTCTGCTCCTGATGGAGGCAATGAGCACCTCTGGGAGATACCCTATATCAAGATATATAAAGCAGAAAGGGATTTTTTCTCCACAAGCAGAGCTGTGGAACTGTACACCTACAACTCCCATCATCCAAGGTGATTCAGGTGAACTTGTGGAACCTTTTTCTTTCCGCTGACTTTAGAGGGGGAGATGCACGGCCAGGTCATCATCAGATGTGCACTTTTCTATGTTCAGGTCAGAGTCCTTTTGAAAGAGCTTTGAGTTCTCCTGAAGTTTCCCATAACTTTTCATGGAAAGAAGGGACTGCAGAACAGTTTTGATAATTTCTCCATCCCCAAAAAGTAGAAAAGAAAGGCTAAAAGATGAGAAAATAGGCTACCAGATCTTAAAGAAAACCTTGTGATTCTTTAGGATTACCCTGAGGGACGATTGTCCTGATGTTTTCAAGGCTGGATAAAGGCCTCCTGGTCTGCCCTCACAGCTGACCTTGCTTTGATCATGAATCTGACGTAGAGACTTCCTGAGGTATGAATTGTTCTATGATCCAAGGAGCCTCTCAACTGCTTTAACAAAGCAGGAGACTTCTTGCAGGTATGCAAGAGACACCAGAGAGAAAACTGAAAAAGCATTTAGATAAAAGTGCTGCAAAGACACATTCTGTGGTTTCAGTTTTTCAAAACATCCTGAAATGTGACATGTTATTACTTCTCATGACAGAATAAAACAGACTTCCCAGTCAGCCAGAGGCCAAGACTTGCTGAAAACATTTCTTAGTTTTACATGTGATCTTTATGTAAAACTATCAGTCTGAGAGATGACTCTATTCATATGAGACTACAAACCTGAACCTTGTAAATCAATCAGGAATGGGATGTTTATGGTACCTATCCAGCCCTAGTAAAATTCTTGGAGCCTTCAGAAGCTGCATGATGGAATACAACTATCAGATTGAAGCTTGCTGATGGCAACTCAGTAATTATGGATTATCTTCCAGTGTTGCCTGCTGACCATGAGCATTGTATACATCACACAAGATTGGGTTTATACACAACAGTCATTAACAGCAGACATTAGGAGCAGCTTAAGCTCAAAAATGTCCTTTTGCTGAAGGTGAAAATCTTATTTCCATGTTTGTGGACACGACTTAGACTGAGTCAGGAGTTACCTGAGCATACCACACCAGCGTCTTCTCCGTGTCTGCAGTTATGGGATCCCCAAGGCTGAAACTGGCATTCAGAGAGGGCAGCCTCAGTTCCTATACAATTCATGTCATCCAGCCAGATGGGGTCGGAGCCTTCTCCAAAGTGAGCTGAGCCAGGGGCTGACAGTGCTGTCCCACAGCCCAGCTGCCTGCACACGACATTGGCGTCAGCTGTGTCCCAGCCATCATCACACACGGTTCCCCACTGCTGGTCATGAAACACCTCAACTCTGCCAGCACAAGGACTCGAGCCATTCACAAGCCGTATGGGAGCAGCTTCTGCAACACCTGGAGCAAAACACAGAAGAATCACAGAAAAAGGTCAGGGAGCATTTCATGCCTCAGTGCTCTATGGAAGTGAGAAAATATCTTTCCTCGCAGGGGTCTTGTGCCAAAACAAATGGTGTGGCAACGATATGGATCATCCAGAACATCAGTGAGATTTGCTTTGATAGTGCCTCAGAGTTCATTTGTACCTGTAGCAGATTGCTACCGGACAGAGCACCAAGTGCTGAGCTCTTGCTTTAGGGCCTCAGGGAAAGCAGCAGATGCTGCCAGTGTTATCACTGGTTACACAACACTCCCCTTTTCTAGGGATCTAGGGTCTAGGATGGCCAGGGTAGTCTGTGTCATCTGTTTCTCCTTCCCACATTCCCCAGTGACTGTGCTATGGGTCTCTGTCATGATGTTGTGCAGTCATGATTTAAAGAGCGCCATTTACCTCATTACTCAACACAACGGTTCTGCACATCACCAGCTGACTACACTCTGCAGCATGTTGGGATACCATCTCCCCACATGGCCCACACGTCTTATGTGATTTCAGCAACCAGAAAACATATCCATTTTGGTAGCCAATCAATGTCATCTGACTTCCAGCTTCAGCTCCGTAGGAACACCGGGCTTCTTTAAATACTATGTCATATCCTTCAGCAATGTGCAGGTGTCTAAAGTAGTCTAAAATAACACTCGGTTCAATCCTCTTGTATCTCATCCAAGAGCAACATTGATAAACATGTCCCCCAGGGCCACAGGCACCTCTCCCCAAAACAGCTTCCATTGTACCCCATGTTACATGGTATCAATTAGCTGTACCTGAGCAGAACACACTAGCATCTTCATTGTGGTTACAGTTGTGGTCTCCCCAAGACCGTGCCTTGCAATCAGAGAGGGCAGTTTCGGCTCCTGCACAGTTCACATCATCCAGCCAAATTTGGCCAGTTCCTTGTCCAAACCGAGCAGAGCCAGGGGCTGAGATTGCTGCCCCACAGCCCAGCTGCCTGCACACCACTTGAGCATCTGCCAAATCCCAGCTGTCATCGCAGACGGTCCCCCACTGCTGCTCATGAAACACCTCGACTCTCCCAGAGCAGAAGTTCGAACCATTCACCAGCCGGACTGGGACTGGTTCTGGAACACCTGAGCCACAAAGGTAAGACAAGATAAGTTATTCTGGCAAAGACATTCCTGCTTGCCACATCAGCAAGCACTGCATGCACTCCTTGGCTTAGTATGTATTCCAGAGATGAGCACCATGGAGAAAAGGAGGTTCATTGTGATTGCTCTTGCCCCAAAAGTCAAGGAAAAAGTCAAGGAAAAGTGCTGACTGAAACAAAGGAGAAGAGATGTACTGATGGTTCAAATCCCCAAATCTGAGGTGCTTGAAGCTCTTTTATCCCTGTCTTTGAAAGATATCCATGTCCAGATAGCAAATCCAAGTAACTCCACAACTCAAGGGAAAGGACATTTGCCAGAGTGTGCTCTTTAGGCAACATGGTGGGAACACTGGGGTATGACTCACCTCAGCTAGGCTTAAGCTTCAAGAAGCTGATTTGTTTTCCTTATTATTGGTACCTAGTGCTATTTGATATACCCAGGGAATCCCAGACATCCCAATGGGGCTGGCAGACTTGATACAAGATCAAGAGTAATTTGTGCCCTTCTGGATCTGCAATTAGAGACTGGGTAGGATGTCACAGGATATTTCAGATGACACAAGACAGGTATGTATTGGCAGATGAACCCCACTTTTACAACTCCACTGAGGACCCTTTACAGTCTCAAAAAAAAAAAAAAAAAAAGCTCTGTTGGGTTGCAGTTTCCTTAATCTGCTTTGGGTGTCTGCATCCCAAATGTATCTGGGGCCAAATCCTGTCACAGACTCTTCTGTCTTAGTCTTTGCTGGCTGCAGAGGGACAACAGTACATTTAATTCAGACACAGGCAGTGAATCCACAGGGTATTTTCAAGTTGTTGGCAAGTAGCCAGAGAGAAACAGGTTATCTCCAGCAAGGGCAATTAAAGTGTTCTACTACTCTGGGGAGGTAATATGATTGCACAGAGGATGAAGAGGAATTAAATGGCAATTCTTCACAAAGAGATAAAAAGGATAGAAAGTGGCACTCTAAAGTGTTGTGCTGTTTGAAGAAAGACATAGACAAGTATAAGAGGCAGTAACTACAGGACATCCAAATCAAGCCTTCAGAGCTACTCAGGATTTCCAAAACCTCATCTGGGTAACAGATTAGAAGAAATATGCCTAATATCTGAGAAGCCAGAGAAGAATAAGGGGAATGAGAAGAAGGTTAAAAACCTTGTCTCAAGAGGTGGATGTGAATAGGATGAGAAAACTGAGAGGGGATGTAACACACTTAACAAAAGGCAAAGAGTAAATAACAATACACACTACAAAGAGAGAAGAGTCTGTACAATAAATTCCAGGTAAAGGTAGTCAGGTCAGAGTTTCCTTCTAGTGGCAAAGAAGTGCAGTGCAACAATTTTGAGGAAATTGTCAGCTGTAGAGGTTTCAGAGAAGATGCTGGAAAAACATTTGTGAAAACAGGCCTTCTGAAGATGGTTCTAGCAAGGAAGGGAAAAGGGAAGGTAGATTAACTAGTTTCTGCAAGACTTCTTCATGTTCTTGACTTGAAGAGGAAAGAAAGAAAACTGAGACTGTATCTTGATTTTTCAAGTGTGATATGTTCATTGGCCTTGTCACTGACAAAATCAGAAGAGCCCAAGTGACAGTGTGCTGTTCTCTATACTAGGATGAATAACACCAGTCCTGCAAGCCGTCAAGGTTGCCAGTAGCTCATGTGGGAAAGAGTCCCAAATTTAAATTCTTGAGCACAGCAAGTGGCAGGCTGGACTTCAGCACCACAGTGTTATGGTTAGATTTTGAATGGGAAGGAGAGGGGAACACAAATGGATTTACAAACATCCCTGCTTGAAGCACTTTTTCTGTCTAGTACTGTGGTTTGAGATTTGTAAGATGGGAAGAGAGCACCTTATGGCATTTCAAGCATCCCTCCACATACCATAAATGTTAATCAAAAGGTGAAATAGAAGAGACTTACCCAAGCACACAACACCAGCATCTTCTCCATGACTACAGTTATGGGCTCCCCATAGACTGGTCTCACATTTGGAAAGGGCAGTTTCAGTTCCTGTGCAATTCACATCATCCAACCAGATGGGGCCAGACCCTTTTCCAAAATAAGCAGAGGCTGGAGTGGATAGCGCTTTCCCACAGCCCAGCTGCTGGCAAACGACTTCTGCATCTCTTATATCCCAGCTGTCACCACACACTGTTCCCCACTGCTGGCCATAAAAAACTTCAACTCTCCCACTGCAACGATTCGGCCCATCCATTAATTGGAGTGGAGCTACTCTTGGTATGTCTAAATAAAATAGAAAGGGTAGGAATATACATTACTGAGTTGCCATTAGCCTAATTAAAAGTAAGATAAAATGCATAATCACAGTGAGTATCTTGGGGCATCCAGGGTACAGTTATCCAGTTGCCTGAAGATGGGATATCTTCACCAGTTCAAAACTAAGTAGGAAATAGTCTGTGTACCATATTCTGCAGAATATAATTTAGATATAGTATAGTATAAGTCAGAATAATTTAATAAAGGCCTTGGGAGTGTGGAGAGGTACCTGCTGACTGGAAGCTAGGCAATGTTATACCCATCCATAAAAAGGGCATGAGAGAAGACCCAGGAAACTACAGACCTGTTACTTTGACTTCAGTCCCTGGAAAAGTTACGCAGAAGATTGTCCTGGGGGATATTGAATGACATTAAGGAACATAGTTATTATCAGGCAGAGTCAACATGAGTTCATCAAGAGAAAGTCCTGCTTTAGTAAATCAATCTCCTTCTATGACAAAGCCACCTGCTTGGTGGATGAAGGGAAGGCAGTGGATGCAGTCTTTTTGAATTTCAGTGTGGTCTATGATACTGCTCCTCACAGCATCCTTTTGGATGAATTGTCCAACTGTAAGATGAACAGGTTCACGCTACACTGCGTGATGAACTGGCTTGATGGTAGAGCTCTAAATGTTGTAGTGAATGGGGCTACATCTGCCTGGCGGACAATCCCTGGCAGTGTTCTCCAGGGCTCATTCTAGGGCCAGTCCCACTCAACGTTTTTATCCATGATGTGGATGCATGAGTGGAGCTCATCCTCAGCAAGTTTAGGATTACACTAAACTGGGAGGTGGTGTTGATTCCCTAGGGGGATGAGAGGCCTTGCAGAGGGATCTAGATAGATTGGAGCACTGGGCGGTAAGTAACTGTATGAAGTTCAACAGAGGAAAATGCTGGATTCTGCACCTGTGACAGAGCAATGCCAGACACAGGCACACGCTGGAGAACAGCTCAGCAGAAAGGGACCCAGGGGTGTTGGCTGACAACATGCTCAAGTGTATGAGCCAGCTGTGTGCCTTGGCAGCCAAGAGGGCAAACCACATTTTGGGATGCATTAAATGCAGCACGGCCAGATGGTAAAAAGAGGTGGTTGTCTTGGTATATTTAGTGTTGGTGTGGCCTCACCTTGAATATTATGTGCAGTTCTGGCCTCCACATTATAAAAATGAAGTTAAAGTCCTTGAAAGCATGCAGAGGAAGGCAACAAATCTGGTAAAAGGGCTGGATGGCATGTCCTGTGAGGAAAGGCTGAGGACACTTCTTTAGAAAAAGAGAGGCCCAGATGTGACCTCATTACTCTCTGTAATTACCTAAAGAGGGGAAGCACAGAGAGATCTGCTGGCCTCTTCTCCCTGGTAGCCGATAACAACATGGGAATGGCACAAAGCTGCACCAGGGGAGGTTCAGACTGGGCCTTAGGAAATATTTATTCACTGTGAAGGTGATCAATACTGGAATGGGCTTCCTTGTAAGGTGGCTAATGCCCCATGCCTGTCAGTGTTCAAGGGGCATTTGGACAATACCCTCAACTATACGCTCTAACTTTTGGTTAACCCTGAAGTGGTCAGGGAATTGGGCTAGATGATCTTTGTAGGTCCTTTCCAACTGATCTATTCTATTCTACTCTATTCGATTCGATTCGATTCGATTCGACTCGACTTGACTCAACTCTATTCGACTCGACTCTATTTGACTCGACTCTATTCGACTCTACTCTGTTCAACTCTACTCTGTTTGACTCTATTCGACTCGACTCGACTCGACTCGACTCGACTCGACTCGACTCTACTCTACTCTACTCTACTCTACTCTACTCTACTCTACTCTAATCTACTCTAATTTTTCTAAGCCAAGGGAAACACAGATTCTGTGTTCAAGGACACCTACATGCATGCCAAAAAAGAGGAATTTGTAACACGTCTCCAGTATAATGACAGAGAGCTCACAACACATTCAGGAACTAAGGGCACATGGGCACATCATAAAGACAGAGCCTTCAGGTAGGTTGGTGCAGAAAACCTTCCCTATCATGCAGACAGAGACACAGACAGGGGTTACCTGAACATACCACACCAGCGTCTTCTCCGTGTCTGCAGTTATGGGATCCCCAAGGCTGGAACTGGCATTCAGAGAGGGCAGCCTCAGTTCCTATACAATTCATGTCATCCAGCCAGATGGGGTCGGAGCCTTCTCCAAAGCGAGCTGAGCCAGGGGCTGACAGTGCTGTCCCACAGCCCAGCTGCCTGCACACAACATTGGCTTCAGCTATGTCCCAGCCATCATCACACACGGTTCCCCACTGCTGGTCATGAAACACCTCAACTCTACCAGCACAATGACTTGGACCATTCACAAGCCGGATGGGAGCTGTTTCTGCAACATCTGGAGCAAAACACAATTGAAAAATGTTCAGGAGTATTGCATGCCTCAGTGTGCTGTGGAGGGGCCAAAACAAAACATCATCACAATGGTCTAGTAGCCAACAGCACTTGACCCCCTGGTGTATAAAGTTGCAGTGAAAGTTGCCTCAGAATTTGTTCCCACACCCTTGGCTGGTACTTTAGCAATGAATCTTTTATCTGTTGAGTGTTCAGAGCTGAGCACCCAGATTTCTTCCCTAATAGTAGGGCTTCAAAATGGGGTTGGGGAGCATTGACTGGACCAGAGTGCAGGGGGAAACTGTGCCTTTGGGAGTGCAGAGTTTGTACTCGTGAGCCTCTATAAATCCAGCCATCAGGACTCACTGTCGAAATCCATAGCACTCTAGTCCCCGTAAGAGCTTCAAACTGCTCCCTGGCGCATGGCTCCAGGTTCTGGGCACAATGGGTAACACAGTGCCCTAGGCCTCCTCCATAGCTCATATCCCCCAGGGATTATCCTTAGCAGTGGGATTAGTGCAGAAGGAAAAACAACCTTAGCATCCATGTATCACTCTCCTTATATCTCAGCCCACAGCTGAATGATCAGCACACAGTCTCCTGGTCCTGAGGGGACTCCAGAGCTACCAGCAACCTTCTCACAAGTGCATTCCCTCCATTGTAGTCCACATGTCATGGCATACATTAGCAGTACCTGAACACTCCACAGAAGCATCTTCATTGTGGTTACAGTTGTGGTCTCCCCAAGGCTTGGCCCGGCACTCTGTGAGGATGCTTTCAGCTCCTGCACAGTTCACATCATCCAGCCAAATTTGGCCGGTTCCTTGTCCAAACCGAGCAGAGCCAGGGGCTGAGATTGCTGCCCCACAGCCCAGCTGCCTGCACACCACTTGAGCATCTGCCAAATCCCAGCTGTCATCGCAGACGGTCCCCCACTGCTGCTCATGAAACACCTCAACTCTCCCAGAGCAGGAATTTGAACCATTCACCAGCCGGACTGGAAACAGCTCAGAAAATCCTGTATTGAGAAATAGTAAAGGCATCATTTTTTGGGGCTTTCAATCATGTGGATTGAGGACTTGTTAGTGTTAGTGTTAGGTCAGAGGTTGGACTAGGTGATCTTTGAGGTCTCATCCAACCTAGATGATTCCATGATTCTATGTTTTGGTTCATACTGATTCTGTGCTGCCTGGATTGCTGCTCTGTGGCATGGGCAGACACTGTTCTTTATTCATGACAGAACAGCAGATCCTTGCAGCAGTTTCTGTCTCCTAGAATGGTGGTCTTCAGTTGACATCTCTTGTTGACTGGGCCTGACTAAAAATCAGACAAGTCTGGTGAACCCGCATTCCATCACAAGATAAGAGTTATACTTGCACCACGTTATTGTGATGAGTCAGACTAGGGGGAATAGTCTGGGCTGGTGAGCTGAACTTGGAAGGGACAGAAACCTGTGGACTAACACTGGTCCAGGAGCACCAAGGGGCATTATAGTCTAGGCTGTGTTAAGGACTCTTGGCAGCTCAGATCAGCAATTTCTGTAAGGCACAAGGCATTGATTGAGGACTGAGAGTAAGAGATGCTGAAGCTGTAAAGCTCTGGTGATGTTGAGCATCAAGTATTTGGTGCTGGGGGACTTGCTTGGGTGAAGTTATGCAATAACATCTCACCGAGGAATATTACTTGAACAGCAGCAAGCTTGAAAGATAGAATTAATGTGGCCTATTATAGGTGTTTAAACACTCAGCAGCATCTGTCTTGGGACAACTGTGAGGTAAGACATACAAATTTCACCAGAGGTGTCCGTTTCCTTCATAGATGTGTAGTCAAACCACAGTTTTAGATTTCATATTTGCACTTTTTATGTCTGAGGTTTGAAAGACAAATCTCTTCTTAAACTCAGCAGCTGATGATGGGAACTGCTTAAGATTATCTGGGCAGAGCACGGGAGTGGGAGACCTACAGCCATTCCTCACAGACATTTTTTGAATGCGTGAAGGAAGAGGAACAGGAGAAAGAGCAGTAGCATTTGAGAACCAGAGCTGTTAGCCCTGGATGAATGGGCTACAGTCTGACTTATGCAGTGATACTCCTCATACTTCACGTGTTTTTCTCTGTTAGGCCAGAAGAAATGCAAAATGATTGGGTTAAAGAGCAGCTGAGATGAGAAAACACCCCATAATGGGGGTTTTGCGCTCTGCTTTAGCAAACTGGCCCCCAGAAGCAACCCCTTTAAAAAGACATAGGTTATAATTGCCTATAGATTTAGGCACGTCGTTTTCTTAAGTACTCTATGTCACTTCCTTTGGAAGACCTATTTGTGGTGAAGGACCTGAACCCCAGGGTCACTCACAGATAACTTCCCCCATGATTTAAGGTGAATTATGGGTACCTTCACAAAGCACTCCAGCATCTTCTCCATGCCCACAGTTATGGACTCCCCAGGGAGTGGCCATGCATTCGGAGAGAGCAGCTTCTGTCCCTGTGCAGTTGACATTATCAAGCCAGATGGGGTCAGATCCTTGTCCAAAGTAAGCCCTATGGGGAGCTGATAAGGCCTTCCCACAGCCTAGCTGCCTGCACACAACTTCTGCATCAACCAAGTCCCAGTCATCATCACACACTGTTCCCCAACGTTGGCCGTAAAACACCTCGATTCTCCCAGAGCAGGGGGTCAAGCCATCCACTAATCGGAGTGGGGCAGGTTTTGCAAAGCCTGCAAGAAAAAAAAAAAAAAAAAAAAAAAAGGAGAAATATCTGATGAAGATTTTGTTTTGTCTGTCTCCCACTTGTCAATGAGTATAGTGACTCTCATGGCTTTGCATTTTGTAGATTTTGACAAGAGAAAATATTGCATAAAGAAGCAACACAAACTATTCCTCCACCCTCACAGCATTATCTGTTCAGCAGTGTCACCAGAAGGGTTCCAAAGGCATCCATTTGGGGGCCAGTTCTCTCTAATACTTTCTATAGGTATTCTGGATTCAGGACTCAAATGCAAACTAAGTTTGCAGATGATACTGAATTAGGAGGAGCTGTTGACTCCCTCAAGGGTGAAGAGGCCTTGCAGAGACATCTTGACAAACCACAGAGCTGGGCAATCACCAACAATGTGAAGTTTAACAAAACTGAGCACCAGATTGTGCACCCGGGAAGGGGCAGCCCTGGATAGATGTATGGACTGGGGGATGAGAGGCTGGAGAGCAGCCCTGTGAAAAGGATCTGGGGGTTCTGGTCAATGGCAAGTTAAATATGAATCAACAGTGTGCCTTGGCAGCCAAAAGGGCTAAGAGTATCCTGGTTGTATTAAGCATGGTAGAGCTAGGTGGTCTATGGGAGTGTTTGTCTCACTGCCCTCTGTGCTAGTGTGGCTGGCCTTCACCTTGTATGTCTAGTAGCATGTTTGCCAGCCCTTTGTAGATGACCAAGGTGTGTTAAAGGGTCTAGATAACTAGAGGTTCCAGAATCACTCTCATACTGGGTAAATCAGCTGTGGCATATGCTGCCTGTGCTTTACATTTCTAGCATATGTCCACCCCCTACAAACCCACTTGTGTGAGAATTACCTGAGCATACAACACCAGCATCTTCTCCGTGCACACAGTCATGGAGTCCCCAAGGCTTTGTACTGCATTCAGACAGGGCAGCTTCAGTTCCTCTGCAGATAACCTCATCAAGCCAGATGGGTTCAGAGCCTCTCCCAAAATAAGCCGAGGAAGGAGCGGATAGGGCTGTCCCACAGCCCAGCTGCCGGCATACAACTTCAGCATCAACTATATCCCAGTTGTCATCACAGACAGTTCCCCATTGATGGCCATAAAAAACCTCCACTCTCCCAGAACAGTGACTTGTACCATTCACTAATCGTATTGGAACTGTTTTATTAAGTTCTGCATTAAAAAATAACAAACAAACAAACAAACAAACAAAAGAAAACAATTGACAAACCATCACTAACAAAAACAATCCAACAGGATCAGGGATTGCACGTGGAAAGATCCCCTAGAGACTGAAGGAAAATCTGTCCAGGGCCTGAAAAGGCTGATGAGGATAAGCTTCTGAACTTTTCTCTGACATTTCAGATTTCCTAATTAGAGAGATAAACAGAAAGGATTTGGATTTTCTATGAAGCAGAATTTCAACTGACATGAAACTGTTCCAGGGTGGCAACTGGCTGCATATCCAGACACCTATGTCTTACATGTATGTACATGTTGGTATCTCCATGTGAGATGAGTATTGAAATTCTGATTAGTTGATGGTGTCTCAGCTCACCAAATATTGAGGTTTGAGTCAATGGCCCAAAAAGGTGATCAACAATGTTTGCAATGCTGCACATATTCCTCCATCAGAGTCCAGCTGGTATCCTGTTGGGTCTATCTTAGGGAATCTGTCTCATCTGCTAGTCCCATGCAGTTATGTCAGATGCCCCAGGGCATTTAGAGCTGTGTGGCAACTGTGCAGGGAATGGACTACACTACTCCTATCAGAAAGACACCCAGCCCAAACTGTGACAGCTGCATTTAGACACAGATAAATCTAGGCCTTAATATGGAGTTGAATCCCATTCCAGATCCAACTAGGTGGATGTCTAGGAGCAGAGTCTTTGGGAAATACTGCCATGAAAAGGGGCAATGGGCAGCCCATTTATCTCCCAACACGCTCTCTACTTCCTGGGACCTATGGGAAACTTGATTATGCTTTAATCCCAAGTTAACTGTGGTGTAGAAGGGTAAGAAACACTTTCAAGACTTTCCCACCCAGTTCCAGGAGCTCAGCATTCATCAACACCATGACATCCAGGTCAGAACTGGCTCATGGACAAATGACCCAATACTGGTCATCTCTCATCACAGTGCCAGTCTGGAGAATAGATGTATCCACCAGGAGTATCATAAAATACAAATGGAACAAAAAATTACAAATACAAAAATAGAAATGCTCAACTTCTAAGTCATATTTAAGCCATGCATGAATGGAAAGCTTATGCATCCAGGAGGTGTTCCTTTCAGTTTTTTTTGCCCATTAACAGTATGGTGATGGAATAAAAAACAGACCAGCACAGACAGAACAAATCAATGCTCTACCAGACACACTATTTAACTGACAACAGAACTGAGCTTGTCCTTGGCATGGTACAGGACAGTTCTGAAGCATCCATCTCCGATCTGAGTCCTAAGGGTGGCACTGACTGAGAAATAAAATCTTGCAAACAGGCTTAAAAATAACCCTCTACACAGCACAGCCTCTTGGTGCCACATGAGGAGTGGTGTAAACAGAAGTTACCTGAGCACACAACGCCTGCGTCTTCTCCATGATTGCAGTTGTGCTCTCCCCAGGGTCTGGTCCTGCATGCAGAAAGGTCAACTTCCGTACCATTACAATTCATGTCATCCAGCCAGATACGACCAGTTCCTTGACCAAACTGAGCCAATCCAGGAGCTGACAGTGCTTCCCCACACTCCAATTGCCTGCATACAACCATGGCATCGGATAGATCCCAGCTATCATCACACACTGTTCCCCACTGCTGATTCCAAAGCACCTCAAGCCGCCCCGTGCAGCGGTTGGGGCCATTCACGAGTCTGATTGGAGCTGAGTTGGCAACACCTGAATCACAAAACAAGACAAGATGTGAAATAGGCATGAACCAGGTTTTGGCTGACAGTGGAGAATGTTAACATCTTGCTCTTGTAGGAATAATGCCTGTTTGGGTTTGGCTGCAGAAGGATTGCTGAAATGTCAACCACTGGTACTTTCAGCAAGAACACAGAAATAAAAGTTTGTTGGCTAATTAGTGGTGCAAATGTGACACAATGTGACAGC
Source organism: Aythya fuligula (assembly GCF_009819795.1). Lineage (NCBI taxonomy): Eukaryota > Metazoa > Chordata > Aves > Anseriformes > Anatidae > Aythya > Aythya fuligula. The sequence continues at coordinate 303,156 of NC_045590.1, forward strand.
ACCACACCACAGAAACCTTAGGCTGTATCATGTAGCTTCAGAGGAAAATCTCAGGTCATAAGGAGATGGAGGTGACAGTGTTTCCATGCAACCTGAGCTACTGCAGCACTGCAGGTCTCATGTCATCCCTACCCACCCTCTTTGTGCAGCTTCCTCCACCATGAATGCTTCTCCCAAGACCTGTCACTTTCACTGTATATTGCAAATTGTTGAAGGAAGTTTTTAGTTCAGTACTCTAAGTGTAAATTGGGATTTCCACATACTTGTCAAAAACATTTGCCAGAACTATGCTATCCAGAGCTTCTCAGATGGGGCCATGGGAAGCATACTTTATGTGTCTAAATATAGGTTGCTGGTGTCATTTGTAGCTCTGCACTCTGTAGAGCAGTAGCTGGAGCCCTGAAAAGAGAAACTAGAGCAACTTAAATGGCTCTAGGCACCTATTTTCAGACAAATGCCTACAGTGGATAGGGTAGGATTGACTTCCCACATGCTGACAGTTCCAGCATTGTCTGTGCTAAACAAATGGGCTCCCACACAGTGAAGAGAAAATGGTATTTCCAATTAGCATCCATCTTATAACAAGGGAGGAGAACTTGAGGTACAGAAGGGCCTGTTTCTCCTTGTTGTTGAAAGGAAAATTCAGGCTGCTATTGGGATCCAAACCTGTCAGAAGACACCATAGTTCCTTCCGTACTGAGAAAGACCTTGTCTGATGCATAAATTGTGTCTATATCTTTGATCCTGGGTGCTGTTTCCCACAGCCTTTATGCATTATAAGAGAGGGTTTTATGTAAAAGGCTGCTACATAAAGGCTTGCCAGGTCCACTTTTCTATGATAATACATGTAAGAAGCACAGATAATTGCCAATATGGATCCTATCAGGGTTGGACAAGGGCCTGGGCAACCTGATCTAGTGGGTGGCATCCCTGCCCATGGCAGGGAGGTTGAAAGTAAGTGATCTTCAAGGTGCCTTCTAGACCGAAGCCATTCTATCATTCTGTGATTTTCTTAAGCCTGAAACTGCCAAATGATGCTATTTGATTATTTACAATTCTGGCCCAGCTGTTGCTTCACCCTAGTCCCCGAAGCAGCCTTAGCTTATGTCAGGCTTGGTTAAAGATTAACAGTACTGTCTCCAGATAATCCCTATCCCATTATTTTACTTTTTTTTTTTTTTTTTTTTTTTTTTTTTTTAAAGTTATCTGAAAATGCTGGTTTGTGGAATATAAATGCAACTCCATTAGGCAGTAGCTCTTACAGAGAAGCAGGGAAGGTCTGCTATACTGATTCCTTCTTAGGTCCTGGTTCAAATCTAGTCTGTGAATGTAGAGGGGAGGGAAAAATAAAAGGATTAAGTTTTGGATTACAGAGATCAATCAAGGAAAGATCTGTCTTTATGCTTGCATTTGTTTGTTTCCAGGGTTTGTATCTGTATGTTTGCATTCATAATACCTCTAAATCTCCATGTGAGCTTTGGAAGCCAAATGATGATCTCTGCTACTGCCTTCTCTTGCCTGAGAAAGGTCATGTCCTTCTGCAGTACCAGGAGTTTAATTTATCATAGAATCATAGAATGGTTTGGGCCAGTTCCAACTAGGGACCTAGTTCCAACCTCTTTGCCATGGGCAGGGACATCTTCACGTTCCCCAAAGCCCCATACAACCTGGATTTCAGGAATTTCAGGGAGGGAGCACCTACAACTTCTTTGGTCAACCAGTTCCTGTGCCTCACGACACTCAGAATGAAGAATTTCTTATTTATATCTAATCTAAATCGACCCTCTTTCAGTTTACAGCCATTACCCTTTGTCCTGTTACTGTATGTCCTTACAAAAATTATCTCTTCATCTTTCTTGTAAGTTCCCTTTAATTAATGAAAGGTGGCAATAATGTCTCCCCAGAGCCTTCTCTTCTCCAAGCTGAACAACTTCAGATCTCTCAGTCTGTTTTCAAACTGTAAGTGCTCCAACACTCTGATCATTTTTGTGGCCCTCTTCTGGACCTGCTGTAACAGGTCCATGTCTTCCTTTTGCTGTGGGACCCAGAGCTGAACACACTACTACAGGTGGGGTATGACAGGAGCGGAGTAGAGGGGGAGAATCACCTCTGTCACCCTCTGGTCACGCTTCTATTGATGCAGGTTATGGTTGGCTTTCTGCAAGTGCACACTACCAGCTAATGCAGAGTTTTTCTTTCACCAACACCTCCAAGTCCTTCTCCATTCAGATTCAGAGGGCTGCTCTCAGTCCTTTTATCCCCCAGCCTCTATTCACGTTTGGGATTGCCCTGACCCAGGTGCAGATACTTGGACTTGTTCAACTCCATTATGTTCATATTGGCCCCTCTCTCATGCCTGTCCAGGTCCCCCTGGATGTCATCCCTTCCTTAAGCTTACTGAATTTTCAGTCCTTTTTTTCCAGCCACAAAACCCATTTCCCTGCTGGAACCAGGGATATGAGACGGGTCAATCCATCATCAGCACCATATATCAGACCATATCTGGAACCCCATTCTCCAGGAGCAAAGGAGGAAACTTACCCCAAAGCCATGCCAGGAGGAAAAGCACAGTTTCCATCCTCATTCCTCCAAAGGCAGACAGACTCCTGCTGTGGAGAAGACTGGATGAGAGAAGACTTCCTGGCGGTCCCATGGTAGCAGCAGAAACCTTGTACAATCCAGTCCTTGAAGGCCTGGACAATGTAGAGCAGGAATAATGTCCTTTTTAGGAGAGACAAAGAGCTCAGAGTCAGTGACTGGCTGGGCAAGAAGGAGAGAAGACAGTAAGGACCAAGAGTTAAGGTAAATGACAAATATTTCTTACACTGACTCCTCCCCTTAATTGGCCTCTCCCTCTTCACCCACCAGAGCTCTGGCCACCTCCCTCTGCTTTTCTGCATCTCCCTATTACTGTTTCCATCTTCCCGTGCTCTTCTGTTTGTCAACATAATGAGGAAAAATAACCCATGCTAGAAAGTAATCTTTTGTCCTTTGTTATTTTAGCAAAAATCAAACTGTTTCTGCTACTTCTCTAAAAGTACCATTCTCCTGGCAGGACAAGGTTGTGAATAGGCAGTGCCCTGGGAAGAATTCTTGGAGAAGGCAGGAGTGATGTGTGGGTCTGCCTGTTTGACCAGCTCTTAAGTGAAGTCTAGGAATGGGGAGCATATGGAAAACAAGAAAAGACTTTTTTTACTGTGAGGTGGCCAAATACAGGAACAGGCTGTTCACAGATGTATCCATCCCTGGAGATCTCCAAAACCAACTTGACACAGCTTTTGACAACTGCTCTAGCTGGCTGTGCTTTAGGAGGGGGTTGGTCTAGATGAGGAATAACAGGCCTGTTCCTACCTCAGTGATGTTGTGGATTTACTCTTTCTTGAGCTGGGGGACAGTGAAACTCTCCAGGTAGTGGGGGTGAGGAGTCACTTGGGAATTGGATGGGGCTGCACTGGTGAAGTCAATGTAAACACATTGCAAGAATGAGAACTTCAGGATCAAAGAGTTCAATATGAGATATTGTCCCATGAAAGGGACATTGCATGCACACATATGAGAGTAAATTAGGGTGCACAAAATAAACAGGGCCTGCAGAGGAGATATCGCTTGCAAAGAATTTGCTTAACATGAGCTGAAATAGCACTCAGTTGTACTACTGGTGATTAAAATAAACTTTGTTTTCAGAAAACAAAATAGAAAAAAAACAAGTAAACAAACAAACAAAAAACACAAAAACCAGCAAATGTCCAGCTAGCCTGCAGTACATGATTTTTCAGGAAACAATTTTTCTTTAAAGAAATGTTTTTAATTGGTGCAATTCTTTAGAAGAGTGATTTCTGAGGCCTACAGGCTTAAACTTTGTTGTTGTTATTACAGATTTTTTTTCCTTTTTTGATTCACCTTGATGATATTTTTGATGTCACAACCCAGTTATTTTCTTGGACATAGATCACAGATGAAGTTTTGGGCAGGGATTTCTGCTTATCTGGAGGCATGACAAGCAGTGGAAGCTGCAGGGGCAGCTTCATAAGTAAGTCAAAGATGGACATTTTGAGTTCAAATAGCACAGCCAAAGGCTACAGGGATGCTTAATTTTGGATCTGGTTTAATAGTTTATGACTCACAGAGATGTTTTTGAGGAAGAGCTTTTGCTGATTTCTAGTCAAAACACTGATCAAAGCATGACTACTGCTCAAATTCACTACTACTGATCAAATTCACTGCAGCTTTGTCCAGCTACATCTTGAAAAACTTCACATTCTCTATAGCCTGAGGACTGAAACACCATTCAGCATTTTTTTTTTCTTAAATTCCAACCTCCCAAGATGCAATTTGTTGTTGCTCCTTGTTATACATGTCTTTCCTGTCCTTGTCAAAAACCTTTTGACTCCATTATCTTTGTTGCTGACTTTCAAGTGATTATAAGTTGCTATTTCATCACCATTTGCTTTCTCTTCTTCAGAATAAACACACTGTTCTTTCAACCTCATCTTACTGAGCATGCATTCTAGGTCCATTTCTATTTTGGTAGATCCTTTGAGCTAAACCATGGCACAGACCAAGGCTGAATGTGGAAACCCTTTAAATCATGCAAATAGTCAGGAGGTTCAATTTATTTAGTTTTTCCAATTTTTTCCCCTCTCAGCATATGGGAGTATGAAAAGCTCGTGAATGGAAAAGAAAGCATATATGCCCAGAAAATTGTTAAGAGGTGGAGTTTACTGAATCACATGACACAAAGAAAATTGAACAGATATGCTGGCTACTTGAAGGAAGGCTTGGAACAGAGTGGGCTGTGACAGGGAAAGGGACAATACTGAAGAGACAGGTGAGCCAAGAGAGGAGATCTCATGAAATATCAAAACGACAATGAACAAGACTTTTCTGCTGTGGACAAACTATCAGCAATGCCTTCTGTGTCTCTGAAGGGAGCCACAAAGTCCTCATGCACAGGTTTTTGTCAGAGGTGCCAATTAGACTCCCTGCTTTACCTTATTGCTTCACATTTTCAATCAAGTTGTCTTTTTTTTTTTTTTTTTCAAGTAGGCATTGTTCCTTCAGCTTGTATTCTGAGCCTTCTATTCACTATTTGCTTCAACTTCAATTGGTTTTGTAGTTCCTTGTTTACCCTTCAGTCCTATTCCTTTTGACCTTCAATATAACCTTATATATCTTCTTTGTCCTCACTTACTGAAAACAATAGGCCTTTGGCCAAGTAGTGGAGCAGTTCTGCATTCCCTTGTTACTGTATCTCCCTTCAGTTTTGGAAGTATGCAGACTGGTCTTACCTTCCCTCCCCATATTTGAAGGAGGGGAGTCTGTTGCACTGTTCTTTCCTAAATTCTTCTCAGAAGCATATGACATAATCTGTTCAAAGTGCTGCAGCAGTGATCTATTTGCAGTATTAACAGGATGGGAAGGAGCATCGTGCTAGATGTTGGATGAGACACATTTGGCTTGAATGCAAGTTTTAAATAAGGCATGCAAGCATTTGGAACACAGCATACAAGTAAAGCCATTTGATTGCAGTATATATATAAGGACAGAGCCATTCTCTAAATGAAGAAAAGCCAGGAGTTGAGGGCAGGCATCACACAGGTGCTGATGCACCTCACCACCAGGGAATAGTCCCACAACACCAGAAGTAGGGAAGCAGAGCACGGTGATGATAGCAATGTGTCCCAACCACAATACGATTAACATCAAATGAAGGCAAAGACTAGGACTGAATAGACCAGGTAGTATCTTGTCAAGCCTGGAGCCATGCCCTGATGTGTCTAGCTGGATGTCCCAGGAAATAAAGCTGTGTCTTTTTTACAAGCTGTACTTTGGCAGCTGTGAAGAGATGGGTTTCCTCGTAGGCTCTGTGGAGGCTTGGGGATACATAAATCATAGAACCATCTCTAAGCCAATATTTGCAAAGAAGGACTTCCTTCCTTGATTCCCCAGAATCTTTCTATGGGGTTTGACGTAAGATGTCTATAAAGTTTGACTACCTGCAAAGCTCTTGGCCAGGTTGGATGGGGCTTTAAGCAGTCTGGTCTAGTGGAAGGTGTCTCTGCCCATGGAACTAGATGATCCCTAATGTCCCTTCAAAAACCAAATCATTCAGTGATTCTTAGGGAGTTCCTGTCCTGTAATACAATGTTTTCCCTGTGCAAAGACTAGGCTATACTTCTAAATCCCCATGAAATAATGTACAGCTGGTCTTGTTTTATTAAAACCCATCACCTGGTTTAGTCTCTATTAGGCTGGATCAACAGAGCTGCTATGTCTTGTCTGAACACCTTTTGCTAAACTCTTGTAAAGCACCCTCGGCTCTGGACCTGATAGTGCATGCTGTGCTTGGACAAGTCTATGTTTGAAATTTCCTTTTTTTTTTTTTTTTGGCTGGGAAAGTGGAACAGATATTCTAGCAGCACACAGTCATACCAGTAGGTATTTGTGTTTTGCAGTGTGGAGTCAGGTGTTTTGTAGCTTTGTAACTAAAGGAGGCTTTTCTAACCATGTCTCTCTTTTATACTAACTTTCATAGTCAAAAGGAAGTACATCTCTTTCTTGTAAAAACCTAGACACTTGAAATTGGGGTGGTACTACACCACTGAATTTTATTGTCTGAGCTATCCTCTATTCAATCTTTTATTTTGTGGAATCTGTAAGGAGTTTCTCTGACACCTGCTCTCCCCTGATGTACTTGTAGGTCTGTGATCTCTTCTGCTTGTGCTGGTGTCTGGGCTCCCTTTCTCCTCCACCTAGGGGTGCTGTCAAGGCTGCTCAATATCTCCCTTACTTCTCCTCTAAACCCTTTAAGATTGACAAGCACCTCCCAAGTTGACCCCCATAGATGACTATTTGTGGCATTGCTCATGGTGACCTGAACATTCAGAAACCCTAGAGCCAATGCAGGCAACTCCAAACTTTAGAGCTGCATTCTTCAGCATTGCTGGTAGCAGGCAGCTAAGGACACTGCTGCTGAAACAGAAATTGCTCATTCTGGGTTTGCTGGAGCCTGATCTCACAGAGGAAAACTGTACTGGGGATACGGGACAAACACACCATACAAATTTCATTGCTGGCTCACCATAATTCCTGTGGATAGGTTGCATATAAGTGGGATTGTCCTTCAGGTATTTCCATTCTCTCCCTGCAGCAGATGCTGAGGTTCTTGCAGAGCCCTCTGACACTCATGTGAGCTTAGCAAGCAGATACGCTGGGGCCTGCATGCCATATTGTCCTACTGACAAACATCCCTGCCACTGTGTGACCCTAAAGCTGTGCATTAAATCAGCAAGCACCACAAAGAGGCTGAATTCATGCAAACAAAAAGTATTTCAGTGAAAGGTCAGGGTGGCCTCATCAAAAGAAAGGTGGTTGAAGCCAAGCTCCAGCAGCCACCTCAAATTTGGCTTAAAAGGTGGAAAGCAAAGACATAAACAATAATATCCTTAATAATATGTTTATATCATCATCATCATCATCATCATCATCATCATCATCAGTGTGTGACCCAGGCTCATACCTGGGATGCAGGATGGAAGGAAGACATCAGATTAAATGTAGGTTTACTATCAACTAATATATTTATGACCTTATCAGAGACAGCTTCACCACCAAATATGAGCGTGGGGAAAGAGCAGGAAGATTTCAAGACACAGGAACAACTTTTTATTGTCTCTCCTATGATCTCAATTCAATGTCAGCCTTTATAAAGCATACTTAAAACATGTGAATGTCCCTGAGGACATATTCTCTTGCTGGGACTTAGCAAGTCTCAGATTAGTGGAGTATGCCACTTAACTCTTAGTCAGCTATGGTATTTTAAGAAGGCCTTAAAGTAAGCAATACAGATAAAGCATCAACAAATGTGGACAGAACAAGCCTGGCTGGACTTTTATCCTATAAGCAAGAAATCAAATGGAAATGAAAATTTTGGAACTAGGGGGAAATAAGACAGGTTTTCAGAAACAAAGCTCAGACACTTACTAGATTTGTGTGCTTCTCTTGCGTAGGATGAGATAATGTTAGCAATGGATGCATTCATTTATCTTATAAAACATATCACATAATACTGCAGTGTGGTGGTATATCCACTTGCCTATAGGCAATTGTCTTACTTTCTCCCCTTGTCCTCCCTGTGCTGAGGAGAGAGAGTGAGAGTGTGATTTGGAGAGTGCCTGGCAGCCTGCTAAGGTTAATCCACCACAGATTATCAACAAAAGATGAGGATGCTTTGCTTCTCTGGACTTCTCAGTGACAGATGTTTCTAAGTCTCCTTGGGAGCTTTGTCACTGAGATTACCTGAGTTTAGACAATTTTAATCCTAGCAGTTAACACACCTCTACTTATTTTCAAGGTAGGATTGGAGTTTGGGGTGTATTCTTCATTTCTTCCTATTTAGTGCATAAGATTTTTAACATTACTTATAATTTTCAATGCTATTTTCTGTGGTATATTGCTTTCTATTCTCATCATTTTCCTAATTTCATTCTTTCCTAATTTCATCCTTTTCTTCATTCTCCTCTTCCACAGAGGGTGAGTGCAGGCAGATGACTGCATGCTGATAATTTCACACCAAGGGTATGCGTGTGTGCACATCTATATCCACATATATATACACACACTATATATATGTACACATATATATACATACACACACACAGCATATGTCCAAGGCTGTGAAACTTGAACTCCTTCTGTACACACAGAAAAGGGAGAAAGTGTAGTGTGTGTGCCTTTCCACTGTGGTGAAGCCTGGATTTTCATTTGCTATGGTCATACTCATGATCTGGTTCTACCTTAGATGAAAAGAGGCAATGCAATTCCTCTAAGACAATCAGAGCTTGAAAGTTTGGAGGGATAAGTGGAGTTTGGGTCAGTTCCATCCAACTCAAGCAGGCAAAACAAAAAATTCAAACTGTTTGCAGAACTCCACTGCCTTCTGGTGTCCTTACAGATTATCAGCAACAGTGTAGATACTTATTCTTCACTTGCTTTCTTCAGCCCTGGTTGTACTCTTCTCCCTTATCTTTGGGGTCAAAACATTTACTGCAGATGTATTACACAGGGTTGCCTTTCAACAGTGCTCTTACTCTATTCTGGAGTCAGTCCTGCCAAATCACAGACAATGAAAGCCTGATGTTACTGGAATGAGATGGAGATGAAGCAGCAACAAACACCTCTTTGTCCAGCAACCTTTGCAAACACTAACTTGGAGAAAGGGGCAAATGCAAGTAGGGGACTGCAAATTCAGTCCTAAATTAAAGGTCTGCAAGCATCCACAGTTCCATTTAGGCAGGTATTCTGTCCCACCTTGTGGATGTTTTTTGTCTGTTGAAACCACCTTTTGTGTAATGAAACCACCGAATTACATTTGTGGGCAGGGAAATCTAGCTATGCAGGCCCCAAGACTGTTTATTTCTTCCAGGTTCCAAGGATGATACTCGAGCTCGATGATCTTGAGGTCTCTTCCAAACTAGAAATTCTGTGATTCTGTGATTCTGTGAGTAGCGACTGCTTTAAATTCAATCCTGGCTCTTACTGGTGGCAATGAACATCTGGCTGAAGAGTGACACCAACAGAAAAACATGATGCAAAATTAATTAGGATTAAAGATAAAAAAAAAAAAAAAAAAAAGGAGAGGCGGGGGGAGAAGACTAAATTATATATAAAAGCATAAAGTTTTCTAAGTTGTCTCTGTGGCCAGGTCGTTTAAGGTGTTAAGGAAGCTGGGTTCACTGATCTGACACAATGAAAATTTCTGGTTCTCTTGGAGGCCATAACTTATTCCAGTCACAAATTTCTGATTTTTTGTTTCCTTAAATTAATCAGCTGATGGTTGCATGTTTTATAGATCATGTCTATTTAATTTATCCAGCTGTGACATTTGCATACTATGGCTTTGTAGTTCCACTAGGTACAGCCTTTTGATTACTAGTAAAAAGTCATAGGTTTGTGAGGCTAGAGGATTTGCTTCGATCTAAGCAGGCTAGAGGATTGCATTGACCTAAGCAGATGTAGTGGGTTTATGTGGCAAAGTTTTGGTAGCAGGGGGGCCATAGGGGTGGATTCTGTGAGAAGAATCCAGAAGCTGCCCCATGTTAGATAAGGGCCTTGCCATTGGCCAGAGCCAAGCCAATAAGCTATGTTGTTTGCGCCTCTGTGAGAGCATATTTAAGAAAGGAAAAAACAAACAAATAAACAAACAACACTGCTACAAACAGCAGCTGGGAGAGTGAGAGGAGGGAGAAACAGCGTTGCAGTCGCCAAGGTCAGTGAAGCAGGAGGGGGAGAGGTGCTCCAGGTGCCAGAGCTGAAGTCCCCTGAGGCCTGTGGAGAGGCCCCTGGTGGAGCAGGCTGTCGCCCTGCACCCATGGGTCCCACATGGAGCAGATCTCCACGCTGCAGCCCGTGGAGGAGCCCCCGGTGGAGCAGGTGGCAGTGGCCTGGAGGAGGCTGTGGCCCATGGAGAGGCCCCACAGGAGCAGGCCCCCGGCCGGCGCTGCAGCCCGTGAAGAGGAGCCCACGCAGGAGCAAGGGTCTGGGGGGAGCTGCCACCCGTGGGGACCCAGGTTGGAGCAGATCTTGAAGAGCTGCTGCCTGTGGGAAGCCCAAGCAAGATCAGCTTGGAAGGATGGCATCCCGGGGGAGGGACCCCACATAGAGCAGGGGCAAAGAGTGACCATGAGGGAGTGGTGGAGACAAAGCATTACGGACTGACCGCAGCCCTTGATCCCCTGTGCCACCTGGGGGGAGGAGGTGGAAGAGGATGGATGGGGGGAAGGTGTTTTTGGTTTGTTTCCTTTATTCCTTACTTCTCTAGCTTGTTAGTAATAGACAATAAATCTTACTATCTCACTACTCTGAGTCTCTTTTGCCTGTCACAATAACTGTTGAGCTATCTTCCCATCCTTATCTCAACCCTTGAAACCTTTGCATTGTACTTTCTCCCCCTTTCCCTTTGAGGAGGGAGATTGAAAGAGTGGCCATGGTGGAGCTTGGCCACCCACCTGAATAAAACCACTGCAGCAGATTTTAGCTTTTTTAGCTCTTACAATAATCTTCTAAAGCTCATGTGACTTTTCCTTAGTAAAATTGAATCAAATAAGCTATAAACAAATATGGAAATCATAAGAAAACCTATGGAGCTGTTGAGAAATATTAACGTATTTTCATTGAGGTTGAGGGGTGATGGTATAATTTTAACTGTAGTTATGTTGAACATACACGAGACCCTGAGAGATAAAAAAAAAAAAAAAAAGCAAGCATTACCCCAGAGAAAAAAAAGGTGGATTCTAGGATGTTTACATATATATACCACTTTCAAGTTTTGTTTTATCTTGTAGTAATTGGATAATTATGGCTATAAGTGTTAATATTATGATTACAGCAATATTTTTATTTTCATTGAATTGTCATAGCATGAATCAACCTACCAGTAAATTTCTGGCTCCATGTATAAAGTGTGTTCCCCTTGTTTGCCTGTAATAAAGAAGGCAATTAAATGCAATAACAGTTCAAAAATTCTTGCAGATTTTGTTCATATCTGTCTGTATTATAGAGTAACTAAAATTATCTGTATTTGTTTGTTTGTTTATTTGTTTGTTTTAGGCCTGAGAATTGTGCATAGTGTAATACAGGACCAAATCCTCCTGATATACAATTCCTGTAAACACCTCCAAAGAACATATTTGAAAGTGAGTTATTGAGCTACTGGGATAGTTACACCACTGTCTTCACCTTGCCACAGCCCTGCTGCAGATATGTGTGTGTTGAACCAACTCTGCTATTTTTCAGAGTTCCCCATCAGTATTTTTCAGGTTGCCCATCAGTAATTCTGATCTCAACAACTTTACACCTGTCTTTCACCTTTCTTCCCTTGCTTGGTGTTAGCTTGTTAGCTGTCTGGCAGCTTAGCAATGTTCTCTTGCAAAGGGAAGCAGGAGCGCTGCTGTGTTGTACCAAACTGCTGCTGTGCACCAAGGGATTCAATCTGTAATATTTTTTTGTGTTATGTTGTAGAAAGAATGACACAAGTAGAAAGGTAAATGATACAACCACTAGCAATTGTGATGTTTGATCCCCTTCAAAATGGAATGCTGCTTGGAAAATCATAATAGTTCCTGGGCCTGTTTACATTTGTTTGTTTGTTTGTTTTCATTAGTAACTAGTGGCCTTGTTACAATTTGTTGAAGGCTTTGCCTACCTTAAACCAGGCATGCTGCATGAGATTTGAGACTTGTTCTGCAACTCTGACAGTATGATCCATTAAAGAGTGCATGAAGGAGTTCAAGAGCTATGCTGTAATTGCAAAAAACAACTGTAGAGGTTAATTTACTTAAAAAAAACAAAAAACAAAAAACAAAAACCCTTTGCATACAGAAAGTTGTTTGATTTAACTTGAATGTTCATATTAAAACATCATGTTCTAATGCATATACATTTTTGTTTGGCATCAGTCACTGCAGACATTATAGCCCTCAGGCAAAGTATCTTAGGAAACCATGATCTCTATAAACATCAGCAGTCTGTAGGGGCGATGAAAGGCACAGGAATTAATCACTAAAAGTTTTGACATACGATGTCTGTTAATGACTAGATTTTGATGAACCTGCTTAATCTGTGACTGAAATAATGCACTAGTACAACTTTGCCAAGGGCTAACAATGGCTCAGCTCTTATGACATATAAATTCTGCATTAATAATTATAACTTCCTTTTTTTCTTTTTTGGACTGTATAGTTCGTTTGTCTTTTCAGTTGTAAACATTTTTTGATCAATATTTTCTGCCAGGTTTTGATAACTGACATCTTTCTTCAGGTCAAGTGCCATCATCTTCAACTATTGATGAAGTTAAAAAATAAAAAAAAACAACACTTGTTTTTCTCTTCCATTTGAGGAATTTACCTGTTGGACATATTGCTCATTATAAAAAATAAAATAAAATAAAATAAAATAAAATAAAATAAAATAAAATAAAATAAAATAAAATAAAATAAAATAAAATAATCTCCACAGTAAGTTATTCTAATTGACACATGTATTTTCTGCTTCAAATATATAACCTGTGATTTCTTTAACAGTTAACTCACATTAGTGAAGCACTAATAAGTGTGTTTTTCTGCTCGAAACATTTTCCCACTATTGCTACTGAATTTGCTTCAAATGTATACACTCCACCTACGTTCCCTTTAAAGAAATACACATTTTCTCAAAAGCTTTTTTTTTCCTTCTTTTTTTTTTTTTTTTCTTCTTCTTCTTTTATTTTTCTTTTATTTATTCATTTATTTATTTATTTATTTATTTTTGACTGGGTGGGTTCTCCTCCTCTTGATTTGATTGGGGTATCTTCCTACTACCTTAAGTTTCTGAGAGCAGAACAGGATTGGATAGGGTTATTTCAGGTGCTCAAATAAGTAACTGTTTTTCATGGTGAATAGTATGTGAATTTCTCCCTTCTCCCAGTACCTACCTGGCAGTATCTCTATCTGGTGAGGTGCCTCAGACTTTCTCTGTTGCAGAACAGACGTGCCATTATTTATTACAGGTCTTGGAAAGTTTCCAGCTATTTAAGGCAAAACAAATCTTTGCCATGTACAGAACAACTTTGCAGAAACAGAGAGTGTTCCTCGTTCTTGAAACATATCTTAGGGGAAATCAAGTGCCACATCCTTCCCATGCACACCTTTCTTTGGGTGAGGCTTTGTGGCTTGTGCCATGCAAGAACACAGAAGCAACTTTGGTTAGGCTTCTAGCTCCTCACAGTGACATCAAAACCTTTCTTTCTCCTCCTGCTTAGAGAGCTTTCATCCTCAAAAGAACACACTGTACATTTATAGTCAATTTCTTCCTGGTGGTATATTTGGATGATATCTAAGAGAAACTAAAGTTGATATCAGGGCATAAAGCAGAACGTTGCTAGTAAGGAGAGCTGTTCAGGGACATAACTGTGGCCAAACAAGTGATATCTTTTTTTTTTTTTTTTTTTTCTTTTTTTTTTTTTTTTTTCACTGTAGATACATCCTGACTGGCATGGTGTCACTCCCATTTCCGTTGTCCTGCACTAAACCGGCAATGAGATGTTCTGTGTTGTAGCTGTTATGCTAGAAGTCTCATGGATGACATCTTTGTGTAAATGGGGACAGTGAGGACTCACCTGTGACAAGGACTAGGATGAGGACAAGGCCGGTGAGATCTGCTAAACTCCTGAAAATCCTGGAGGTAGATGAACGGCTGTGATGAGGACGATACCAGAAAGGAACCTTGGTTCTGAGATATGGCCAAACTATGGCACAAAAGTAAGATGCATATGCAGTGGAGGCAGGGATATTCTTCCTGTGAATATTATAGGCCTGAGAGTGCAGGGAGGGGATCAGGAAAGTCACAGCACAGCTGTAGCTGAGCTTGGCTAGAGATGTTGAAAAATAACAAGAAAGGTTCCTCAAATACATATGTCAACAAAGGGAGTTAAAAGAAACTGTACTCCTTGTGATGAGTGAAGAGACACACCTGGCTAAAACTGACATGGAAGGGTGAGGTACTCAATGAATATTTTGCCTCAGTTCTCACTGGCAAAAGCTTGAGCCACGTAGCCTTTGCCCCAGAAGAAAAAGACAGGGACTGGGAGAATGAAGCACCATCCACTGCATGAGAAGATCAGGTCTGAGACCTTCTAAGGAATATGAAGGAGCACAAGTCCATGGTATCTGAGGAGAGGCATTCATGGGTCCTGAGGGAACTGGTGGATGTAGTTGCTAAGCCACTGTCCATCATATTTGAGAAGTTGTGGCAGTCTGGTGAAGTTCTCACTGACTGGAAGAGGGGAAACATAACGCCCATTTTTAAAAAAGGAAAAAACGAAAACCTGGGGAACTACAGGCCAGTCAGTCTCACCTCTGTTCCTGGAAAGATGAAGGAGCAGATGCTCCTGGAAACTATGCTAAGATGCAAGGTAGTGATTGGTGACAGCCAACAGGGCTACACTAATCCTAGAATCATAGAATGTCCTGGGCTGGAAGGGACATCAAAGATCGTCTAGTTTCAACCCCCCTGCCATAGGCAGGGATGCCACCCACCAAATCAGGCTGCTCAGGGCCTCATCTAATCTGGTCTTGAACACCTACAGGGATGTGTCCAACTTCTGCGGGCAACCTGTTCCAGCGCCTCACCACCCTCTGAGTGAAAAATTTCCCCCTAACCTCTAATCTAAATCTCTCCTCTTTTAGTTTAAAACCATTCCCCCACATCCTGTCAATATCTGACTGAGCAAAGAATTGCTTTCCATCTTTTTATAAGCATGCACTGAAAGGCTGCAATGAGGTTCCCCCTGAGGCTTCTCTTCTCCATGCTGAACAGCTCTAGCTCTCCTAGCCTGTTTTTGTAGGAGAGGTGCTGCAGCCCCTTGATCATCTTTGTGGCCCTACTCTGGCCTCACTCTAACTGCTCCACATCCTTCTTGTGCTGGGGGCTCCAGACCTGGACACAGTACTCCAGGTGGGGCCTCACAAGGGCTGAGTAGAGGGGGACAATCATCTCCCCTGACCTGCTGGCCACTCCTCTTTTAATGCAGCCCAGGATGCAGTTGGTTTTCTGGGTGGCAAGTGCACATGCTGCTAACTCATGTCGAGTTTTTCATCCATCACAACCCCAAGTCCTTCTCTGCAGGGCTGCTCTCAATGAGTTCTTCTCCTAATCTGTACTCATGTCTGAGATTGCCCCAGCCCAGGTGCAGTACCCTGCATTTAGACTTACTGAACCTCATTAGGTTCATGTGGGCCCAGTTCTCCAGCCTCTCCAGGTCCCTTTGGATGGCATCCCTTCTTTCTACCGTATCCACCGCACCACCCAGCTTGGTGTCATCTGCAAATTTGCTGAGGGTGCACTCAATTCCACTGTCTATGTCATTGATGAAGATATTAAACAGTACTGGTCTGAGGACATGCCTGAGAGACACCACTTGTCACCAGTCTCCACTTGGACATAGTCATTGACCACTACTCTCTGGGTGTAACCTTCAAGTCAATTCCTTATCCACTGAATGTCTTACCATTCAAATCCATATCTCTCCAATTTTGAGACCAGGATGTCATGTAGGACCATGTCAAAGGCCTTGCAGAAATCCAGGTAGATGACATCGGTAGGTCTTCACTTGTCAACTGATGCAGTCAATCCATCATAGAAAACCACGGGATTGGTCAGGCACTAATTGCTCTTGGTGAGGCCATGCTGGCTGTTTTGGATTACCTCCTTGTCTTGCATGTGCATTAACATTTCTTCTAGGAGGTTCATTTCCATAATCTTCACAGGCACAGAGGTGACGCTCACTGGTCTGTAGTTCCCTGGGTCCTCCTTTCTACCCTTCTTAAAAATGGGAGTGATGTTTCCTTTGTCCTTAAGGATAGTGTTCCAGAGGATCTCAGCTACTGGATCTTTAAGTACCTTGAAGTTTCCTCTTCAGAAGTTCAGTGTCCTGACTTTGCTGTTTGTCAGGCCCATATTCCTCGAGATCACAAACTCAACCAGGGCTTGGTCACTGCAGCCCAGACTGCCTCCAGTATTGACCTCTTTAATGAGCTCTTCTACGTTGATGAGCACCAGGTCTGGTAACACTTCTCTGGTTGGTTTGTCTAGTACCTGGACCAGAAAGTTATCCTCAGTGCACTCTAGGAATCTCATGGATTGCTTACAGCCTGCTGTGTAGTTTTCCCAGCGGATATCTAGATGGTCAAAATCCTCCCTCAGGATGAGACTGTGTGAGCGCGATCCTTCTTGTAGGTCATAGAATCATAGAATCATTAAGGTTGGAAAAGACCTCCAAGATCATCTGGTCCAACCATCACCCTAATATCAATGTTGCCCACTAGACCATGTGTCTAAGCACCATGTCCAACCTCTCCTTAAATACCCCCAGGGACGGTGACTCCAATACCTCCCTGGACAACCTGTTCCAATGCCTGACTGCTCTTTCTGAGAAGAAATGGCTCCTAATTTCCACCCTGAACCTCCCCTGGTGCAAATCGAGATCATTCCCCCTAGTCCTATCACTAGTTATCTGCGAGAAGAGGCTGACCCCCAGCTCCTCACAGCTTCCTTTCAAGTAGCTGTAGAGAGCAATAAGGTTTCCCCTGAACCTCATCTTCTCCAGACTAAACAATCCCAGTTCCCTCACCTGTTCCTCACAGGGCTTGTGTTCCAGACCCTTCACCAGCTTCATAGCCGTTCTCTGGACATGCTCCAGGGTGTCAACATCCTCAATGACAATCACCTCCCTCATTCTGCTGGCCATACTATTCCTGATACAAGCCAGGATGCTGTTGGCCTTCTTGGCCACTTGAGCACAGCTGAAGCAAGAAGGCCTCATCCACAGGCTCCCCTTGATCAGGCACCCTGTATTAGACTGCAACCACAAGCTGTCATTTGTTGACGCAGTCTTTGACTTTCCCCACAAGCTCTCAACCTGTCCGGGGCTGTTTCTCAAATGCAACAGTTCACAGTCAATTCCTTCCTTAATGTAGAGGGCAACACCCCCTCTCTTCCTTCCCTATCTATCCTTTTTGAAGAGCTTGTAGTCCTCTGTTCCAGTGTTCCAGTTATATGATCCATCCCACAACGTTTCTGTGATAGCAGTCAGGTTTTATTCGTCTAATTGTACCATGGTTTCCAACTCTTCTTGCTTGTTTCCTATGCTGTGTGCATTGGTGTAGAAGCATCGCGACTGGGCAATAGGTTGTATCATTTTTCTAGAATCGTCTTGATTGCATTGGGACAGTTCACAAATATTTCCCTGTTGTTAGAGCGACAGTGTTGTCAGGTATGATTTCTTCACTCAAAGGTGAATCCCCTTCCTCTACTGCCTCTAGTTTAAAGCCCTCCTGATAAGCCCAACCAGCTTACTTCCCACAACACTCTTGCCCCACATGGAAAACTGTGCCCCATCTGGCATCAACATGCCTGGTCCCTCAAAAGTGTGTCCAAGGTCATAGAACCCAAAACATCAGGCACAGCACCAGCCTCTCAGCCAATCATTCACCTGCCTGCTCTTTCAGTCCTCAGGAGTCTGTTTGAGTGGAGGCATCTGTCGGGGAGGCCGTGGTCCCACTGTCTGGGTTTCAGCTGTAGACCAGCGGGCTCGCCAGACAGACACCATTTCTTCAGTAGAAGGTCCTTCCCAGAACACAGATATGACTGACCCTGCTCGCCCTGCCTACGTGAACTGTTGTGCCACGTCCTGACTACCTGCCCTGTTTGCCATGCTCCTGGCTGCTTGTGTTCTCGATGCTACAGAACACATCTGCCCTGGAGCGGATCTTGCGTGCAAAATTAATGGAGTACTTCAAATAAAAGTTCTGCACTGGAAAGAAGCTAAAGAGCTCCTAGCAGCTGAAAAGCCAGAAGCTCCTAGGTTACTCATTCAAGCTCAATTTCCTGTGCAAGGGCTATCTGCCTTGTGACACAAACCAGATCTTCTTGCAGATATCCTGCTTGTGAATAGCCCAGCACAGCCTGGAATTACCAAGGCAGAAACCCATGGACAAGGGGCTACAAACCCAAGTTACCAAATCCTGTCTAAGTATTTTTCTTATGAGCAGCCTCTTGTCAGAGACATGGAGGTGTTTGAGCTTGTCTTTTGGCAGATGTCCAGAGACAACTAATTTTTCCAAAATCCCTTTCCAGCACATTTACACATGTATATGTACTGTAGCATTAAAAAAGAATTAATGGTAAGAAATGTAATGACTTTGTAATTTTGACACATTGTCATAATTTTTAGTACTAAGGATTTTTGGAGGCAGCTGGTAATATAATTCCAAATGCACTTTTGATCAAAACCAAAAAACACTATAAAATTCATGCTTAATAGACAACAGCATCCATTATCTTGGTCGTCGGGAATGTCCAGTTGGTAGTGGCCGAGGCAGGAAAGAGTATTCTTAATTTCTACATCCAGATAGAGAAAGGGAACCAAGTAACTCTGGGGAGAATGTACTTTCTAGCATGGTTTTATTGTTTGTTTGTTGTTTTCTTGGTCAGAAAATCCAAATGCTTCCAGTGGTCTGTAGGAGGAAAAGGAGGCTCTTATTGGTTTCCAAATCCATGAAAAGAAAAAGTATTGGTAGAAAGAATATAACTTGCCTTTTGGTTCACAGCAAATTCAAAGTAGCTAAACTGAGGTTTCAACACCCTGTTGTAGGATAACACTGTCGTTTCATGAAGTGTTTTGTCAGACACAACAGAATGAGTTTATTCTGTTTGGCTTTCTATCGCCAAGTCTTTTTACTTGCTAAAAATCCTACTCTGCATATTTTCACTGAAGGGATTTTTTAGTGCATAGAAATAACATTTTAACGAGGACCTTGCGCAGATCGGCTGCAGCGAGGGCTCCCGGCAGGGAGACGGATGGAGCCAACCCCTAACCCCCGGCCGCCGCCCCCAATAATGCGGCACAGAGCCGTTTTTGGTCAGAGCCACAACTCCGACCCCACACCCCCTCCCCGAGCAGTCAGGAGCTGTGATTGTGCCGCTACCGGCCCTGACGTGCTGAGGGCAAAGCCAAGGGTGACAGCAGCCAACCAACCCCCGGTATAAAAGCAGTCCTTAGGGAGCACCGCGACCCAGGAGCACCGCCAACAGGACGCGCAAACAGGACAGACTTGAGCAGCTAGTGCAGGCAGTTTGCGTGGGGCAGTTCAGGCAGGGTAGGGAGGAGCACAGGGAGGATCCTCTCCTCCCTTTCCCACCTCCCTTTTTCTTCTTCTCCTCTCCTCTGGGAACTGTACATTTTATAACTTATAATTCACCACGGTGCCACCTGTCGCAGCAGTTGAGCTGAGGCAGCAACCCAACCTGAGGGGACGCAGGCTCTCTGGGCTCATGTGGGCACCCAGGTGGATCTGAGGGGTGATGTGGCAGTCCAGACCAGAGAGTGTGTAGAGCTCTGGAATCTGGAGGCCTCCCTGGGTCCTGAGGGAAGAGAGGGCTGTTGTGGGTGCAGGTGTGCCCTGCTCAAGGAGCTGCTTGAGAAGATGGCCAGGCTGCAGTGAGAAATTGGCAGCCTGAGGGGCTCCTGGGAGACTCTGAGGGAGACGGATAGTCTTTTGAGGAGGTGTCAACTTGCCCATACTGAGACCTTGCAGCTCCCTCCAAAGTCCCTGCAAGGGGCAGTAGCTGATCCAGCTGCTCACCTGCAGGACAGAGAGCTTGACCGCCCATGAGAGGAATGAGGCTGGCCCCTTGTCTCTGCTCAAAGCAGAAGGAGGTGTCTGCCCCCAACACCCACTTTGCCACCAACCCCCACGGAGTCCCTGGGTAATAGATTCGAGGCTCTCGGGCAGGAAAAGGAAAAGGATGAGGGTCTGGACAGCAGTCAGAAACCTGGGCCATGACAAGCATGTTAAGAATGAGGGGAGTATCAAGCATAGAAGTGGGGCCAGACAGGGCACTGCATCAAAACCAGTGCCACTAAAAAACAGTGGAGAGTCTTAGTGACTGGAGACTTCTTGCTGGGGGGGGCACTGAGGATCCTGTTTTCCATCCAGATAACCTCTCCAGAGAGGTGTGCTGTCCTCCTGGAGCACATGTCAGAAACGTTAGGAAGGCTTTGCCACAGCTTGTTAAACCAGAGGGCTAACATCCTCTTGTTGTCATTCAGGTTGGGTTCTGGAAAGCTGCAACAAGAAAAATGAGTAATATTAAACAGGATTTTGCATCCCTGGGAAGGATGTTGAAGGGATCGGGGGTGCAGGTAGTGTTCTCCTCTGTCCTCCCCATGGGTGACTGGGACCCAGAAAGAAGGAGGAGAACAGGACAGGTAAATGACTTGCTGAGAGGATGGTGTCTGGGTCAAGGCTTTGGGTATTTTGATCTTGGGCAGGCCTCTGAGAAGCAGGGTATGTGGGCTGCTGGTGGACTCCGGCTCAGCAAGTGGGGCACAAGCAAGCTCTCTGGACTGATTACCAGGGCTTTAAACTAGGTTTGACGGGGGAAAGGAGGGGAGTTGGAAGTGACAGAGGAGGGCTGGGGGATGTTGTCACTGCTGACTCTGATGAAGATAGTATGGGAAAACCTCTGAGTTGTCCCATAGGATCATCTGAGGGCTCCTCGGGGAAGGTAGTATTCCAGATACCCCATCCCAAATCTTCTTATTGTGCCTGTCTATGGGTAACTGAGCCTGCTGCTTCCCTAAAATGCCTAGATACCAATGCACGAAGCATAGGAAATAAACAGGTGCACTCGAGATCTGTGTACAGTCGTGGGGCCATGATCTCATTGTGATCACCATGGAGCCATGGTGGGACAGCTCGCATGACTGGAACGCTGTCGTGGAAGGCTATGCCCTTTTTAGAAAAGACAGGCTAAGGAAGCATGGGGGAGGAGTTGCCCTTTCTGTGAGGGAGCAATTAGAGTGTACCCAGCTCCACCTGGGGGAGGGTGGTGAACAAGTGGAGAGCTTGTGGGTGAGAATTAAGGGGCCGGTTGTTATGGGTGACACTGTTGTGGGGGTGTACTACAGGTCACCTGATCAGAAGGAGGAGGTCGACGAGGCCTTCTACAAGCAACTGGAAGTAGCCACATGATCCTGAGCACTGGTTCTCATGGGGGACTTCAATTATTCAGACATCTGCTGGATGAGCAGCTCAGCCATGAACGTGCAGTCCAAACAGTTCCTTTGATGTGTTGAAGATAATTTTCTGATGCAGATGGTGGAGGAACCACTGAGGCTGGGGGTGCTTTTGCACCTTGTTCTTACCAACAAGGATGGACTTGTTAGGGATATGAAGGTTGGGGGCAGCTTGGGATGCAGCGACCATGAGACGGTGGAGTTCAAGATGGAACTTGGTGGAAGAAGTAAGGCAAAAAGTAGGATTGCCACCTTGGGTTTTTGGAGAGCCAACTTCGATCTCTTCTGGGACCTCCTTGGGGGTTTCTCATGGGCTAGATTGCTAGAAGGCAAGGGTGCTTGTGAGAACTGGGTGACATTTAAACAGTACTTCTTCCAAGCTCAGGATTGGTGCTTCCCTTAGAGTAAGAAATTGGGAAAGGGGGGCAGGAGACCTGTGTGGATGAACAAGGAGCTCATCGACAAGATAAAAAGGAAGAGGAAGGTCTATGAAATGTGGAAAAAGGGCCTGCCCTCTTGGGAGGAGTATGGAAGTGTTGTCAGGGCCTGAGGGATGCGACAAGGAAGGCTAAAGCCCACCTGGAGGTGAAGCTTGCAAAAGAGATAAAGGATAATAATATATATATATATATATATATATATATATATATATATATTTTTTTTTTTTTTTTTTTTTTTTGTTAAGGTATGTAAACAGTAAAAGGAAGACTAGGGATAATGTGTGTCCCCTGATGAACGAGGGTGTCCTGGTAACAGGGGACACCAAGAAGGCGGAGATACTGAATGCCTTCTTTGCTTTGGTCTTTCTTTCAAAGACTCGCCCCCTGGGACTCTTGGAGCCTGGAGGGAGGAGAAAGGATCTGGGAAGTAGAGATCTCCCCCTGCTTGACGAGGGAGTGGTTCAGAAGCGTCTGAGTGGGCTCAACGCACAAAAATCCATGGATCCTGATGGGATGCATCCATATGTGCTAAGGGAGTTGGCAGAGGTGATTGCCGAACCACTCTCTATCATCTTTGAAAGGTCCTGGAGAACAGAAGAGGTGCCTGAAGACTGGAGGATAGCCAATGTCACTCCAGTCTTCAAGAAGGGCAAGAAGGAGTATCTGGGAAACTACAGGCCAGTCAGTCTCACCTCTGTCCCTGGAAAGGTGTTGGAACAGCTTGTTCTGGATGCCATCTTCAAGCAATTGGAAGAGAAGAAGGTTATGAGGAGTAGTCAACATGAATTCACCAAGGAGAAATCATGTTCGACCAACCATATTGCCTTCTATGATGTCACCAGCTGGGTAGATTGGAGAAGAGCAGTGGATGTCCTCTTCCTAGACTTTAACAAGGCTTTTGATACTGTCTCCCATTAAATCCTGCTAGCAAAGCTGAGAAAGTGTGGGATAGACAAGTGGGCAGCAAGGTGGGTTGAGAACTGGCTGACTGGCTGAGCACAGAGGGTGGTGATTGGCCGTGCAGAGTCCATCTGGAGACTTGTGACTAGCGGTGTTCCCCAGAGGTCAGTGCTGGGTCCGGTCTTGTTCAACATCTTAATCAATGACCTTGATGAGGGAATAGTGTCCACCATCAGCAAGTATGCCAATGATACAAAGCTGTGAGGAGTGGCCAACATGCCAGAAGGCTGTGCTGCCACTCAGCGAGACTTGGACAGTCTGGAGAGCTGGACAGGAAGTAACCAAATGAGGTTTAACAAGAGCAAGCGTAGTCCTGCGCCTGGGAAGGAACAAGCGCATATATCAGTACAGGCTGGGCGATGACCTGCTGGAGAGGAGCTCTGTGGAGAAGGACCTGGGGTCCTGGTGGAGGACAGGTTGACCATGAGCCAGCAGTGTGCCCTGGTGGCCAAGAAAGCCAATGGGATCCTGGCGTGCATTAAAAGGAGTGTGGCCAGCAGGTCAAGGTAGGTGATCCTCCCCCTCTACTCTGCCCTGCTCAGGCCTCACCTGGAGTACTGTGTCCATTTCTGGGCTCCCCAGTACAAAAATACAGTGATCTCCTGGGAAGAGTCCAGTGGAGGGCCACAACGATGATATGGGGCCTGAAGCATCTTCCCTATGAAGAAAGGCTGAGAGACCTGGGTCTGTTCAGCCTGGAGAAGAGAAGACTGAGGGGGCATCTTATTAATGTTTATAAGTATCTTAACTATGGGAGACAGTGGTATTTGGCCAACCTCTTTTCAGTGTTTTGTGGGGACAGGACAAGGGGCAATGGCCAAAAAATGGAGCCCAGGAAGTTTCGCACCAACATCCAAAAGAACTTCTTCATGGTGAGGGTGATGGAGCACTGGAACAGGCTGCCAAGGGAGGTTGTGGAGTCTTCTTCTCTGGAGATATTCAAGGCCCATCTGGATGCCTACCTGAGCAACCTGCTCTAGGGAACCTGCTTTGGCAGGGGGGTTGGACCCGATGATCTTTTGAGGTCCCCTCCAACCCCACCAATTCTGTGATTCTGTGAAATAGTCTCAGAAGGATGCAACACTTCCTGAGGGAGGTTTTATGCCAAATATTTAACATTCTTTTATACACAAATAGTGAATGCTGCCAGTCTGGGGAGGCACACCTTTTGTATTCTAATCTCAAAGTAAATGAAGACACAGATACCAAATTTTAAGTAGGAATGCTCTTCTTTTCTTGAAAAACCTCCTCCAATACATCCAACCGTAAACTCGCGTTTTTAGATTAGCACCAGTATAAACTGGCCCATAATGGCCAACCCTAGTAGTTACTTGGATTCATTTTCCACAACACTATAGAAAGCTTCCATTGTCTGAAGTTTTCTGAGGGTATTTTACACTTCTTTTTAACTACCATAGAGTATTTGACCCCTAATAGTATAAATCCCCAACCCAACCAACAATCCCATTTTTTTTTTCCTTTTTCATCCCCTCCCTTATTTTATTGTTGCATTGCAAAGGTTAACGGGCAACTTACGGAAATAAATTAATTAGTTTTATGGTCAGGAAAGCTGTGGCTGTCAGGGTCCAAAGGTACCAGGAACTTTCTGAGTATCGCCAACAAATGTAAGCACCTGCATGCAGATTTCTTTAGGGTACAGCTGCATTTGTGGAAATGCAGGTTTGTATTTCTCATTAACAAATACAGTAATTTCTTTGTCTTTTTATGTAGGGAGGACTTCTGAATATTTTCTTAGCTCTCTGTTTCTGGTAGGCGTTGTGTTGTGTTGCATTGTGCTGAGTTGAATTGCGTTGGTTGGTAGATATTTTCAGTTATTGTCTTGAAAGATTTCTTGGGATTATGTCTGGGAACTGCTGAACTCTGTTTTGTATGTATTTCTGAATGGTGAGCTGCTACCTGCAAGAGACGGTAAAAACTTCAACCATACTGTCCTATCTACCTGTCTTAAAGCCATGCTTTCTTTTACATTTGACTTCAGGCTCAAATAAGATCAGATTAGCAGAGGGAAATCCACACTCTTGAAGTGAGATGTGGATGTACAGTCCTTTTGGTAAGACCCAGATGAGATTATGCATTAATAGCATGAAATGGGAGCAAATCCCTTAACTCACTCCTCCATTTTGTCTTCTTTCTTAGGTATAAGGCATTACTTTCATTTTTGATGTTCATAATACTCTTTGCCCCTGCTTGTAGCTGGTGCATTCAGTGTGCAGTGTTTTTCTTCATTCTCAGGGTGTTCATTGCTGTCTTTACAATGACAATGGCACAACAAATGCAGTCATAATAGATGGCAGACACCTTAATTTTTTGATCCCATTTGTTTGTTTTCCTTTTTTTTTTTTTTTTTTTTTTTTTTCTTTCAATATATTGTGCTTTTTCCTTTCCTGTTTCCTCAAATCCCAGGCATCTCAGTTCTTGTATTTCCATCAGAATCTTAGCTATGATAAAAAAACAAAGTGAAAACTTTTCTCTGGGTACCTTGCCAGGAAAAGAAGACCTTAAAATGTGTGAAGGGTCAAAAAATAAGTAATTTTTAAAAAGTAAAAAAAAAAAAAAGTTGATAAAGCCAATCATAAATGTGTCAATGTCCTACATTCTTAATGGCTTTAAAAATAGATTACAATGCTCCTCAAAAAGTATAAAAAGTAGAACTCATATATATATAATATATATAATTCAGTTTCCTGCTCTTCTTTTACAGTCAGCGAAGAAAAATAGGCATCTCACAGTCATGGTATTTGTCTTTTTTTTCCTGTGAAAGTGACCTTACTGTGTGTTAAGTGATTAGTTGTCTTAGTCATTATAACCAAAGGAAATGCTGAAAATGCTCAGGGAAGCATGGATGGGCCAAAAGTAATGAGAAGTTCCATTTTACATTGCAAACAAACAAGCAAAACAAAGAACAAAATATATATAGATAGTGCATGTGGTAGGGAAGGGAGAAGAAAACACATGACCTACCAAGAAATATGGTGGTCTTCAAAGCAGAGCACTGTTTGTTTTACTAGGTTAAAGGAAGATCTGTCTTTTCCCTTACTCCCTCCCTCCTTCTGTCTCTCTCCCTCCCTCCCTCCCTCCCTTCATCCCTTGTCTCTTTTTTAAATTATGAGTTTTTAAAAGTTAATTTTTACTGTTTCCAAAGTGAAACATTCTTATTTGACTATATATACAGAGTTATATTTATTCTAATGATATCTATTTATAGTTTTATATCTATCTATACATACAGAAAGCAAGACAGGGTTTGGTTATATAAATATTGGAAACTTCTGCTTTAAATTCACGGTTAATTTACTTTTTTTAAAAAAATATTTAAACAGTTTCATTTAAAATATCTGAGGAAAATAGGGTTATACTGTTTCCAAAGTGAAATATTTAATTTAGAAAATACCAATCCCAATATGCCTTTTTATTTAAAGAGTGTATTTATTTATTTATTTAAGATTATACTTTGTTAGGGATATTTATGGAAATCTATAATTAGGGATGGTCCCTCAAAACAAAAAAAGATGCTGGGCTTGAAATTTGAATGTCTTTAAAAACTGTTGACTTAATTTTCAAGTTTTAGTTTCAACAGCAACCACAAGAATCACAAGAGGGAGCCACAGTTCAACAGCACTTCATCAGACTCAAATTGGGACCGAAGTATTCAATGGAGATTAGTTGGCATGAAAAAAAAAGGCTTTTCAGTGTCCATACCATAGCTTTACATATCAAAATAAGGCAGATTTTGTGTTCTGTTTTGTACCAATATGGTCTTTGCCCTTAACTCAAAAGAGTCATCCCAAGTCCTTTTACTAGTATGGCTAATGAGACACATGTCTACCTGGCTCAGGAACTGCTCAATTCATAAACATCAACTGCTATCAGTGCCAATTGGAGCATCTCCATGCAGCTCACAGGAGCAGTCATAGGACTGTTCTGGCCACTGCTTCACTTGGGTTGCAGTTAAGCATGTAAGTACTGTACATGAGCAGTCGACAAGATCTTTGAGTGAGAGAGTGAATTTGGGGATGTTGTAATTCAGCTATGCAGACCCCCACATCCTTTATTTTACCTTCAAACAGATATTTTTTTTCTACCATATAGGCACGGGACTCAGTCCAGCTGACAGCAGTCATCTTCATCTTGATGTTGGTATCTACATACCAGCCCATTGAAGGTAATTGAGCTCTGTAATAAGTACACTCTGTACTAAGTTTGTTTAAGAGACTATGAATACATTTGAATGGATGCCTCCTATGACTGTCTTCTCCTCTCCAGGAGGGCCAGGTTTAGATGATTTCTTTGGATTTCAGGGAGCACAGATGTGAATTCTAGAATTCAGTGTGCTCAAATGCAGGCATTAAAACTGAGCATCTGAGAGCTCAGTTTTATCTAAGATACCTGTACAGTCAGTAGGAGGAGACAGGAGCTCAAAAAGTGTAACATATCTTATGCTACCATCTTCCACATGAATGAAACACTGTGTGGTAAGTTCTGTTTCTCCACATTTTCTCTATAATTGCTTCCATGAGGTAATTATCTTTTAGATAGCTAAGATTTGATGAGATGAACATACCCAGATAACCTAGTGTTGTCAGTACTGGGAATGGAGGTGCCAATGTAATTTTGACTGGCAGTTGCATAGCTGGGATTGTTGCTGGTCATTTAAAATAGGGACAGCTTTTAATGACTTGTGCTTCAAAGGCATCCATGATCTTTTTTTTTTTTTTTTTTTTTTTTTTTTTTTTTTTTTTAAATCCTGTGCTTTACAATCTGTCTTCTTGTCTTCTGCTTCTGATAAGAGCCGTGGGAGTACATGCTGATGTTATCTGATAAAGGCTGCATCTTCCATGGAGAAAGTGCTGTTAGGGCATTATAAATGCAAAACTTCTCACAGTGTTCTTCCCCTTCCCCTGTAGAACCACTGAGATTGCTGTGCATGGCTCACCTGTTCATCTGTCTCTTGTAGGTGCTGGCCATGATCCCTTGCTTGTTGTGGATGATTACAAGGATGATGGTATTCGACTCAAATGTTTCTCTGAAAGGTTGTTTTCTCAAGTTCAGATGTTGTGGACAGACAGTAGAGGAAATAATATCACTGGAACTCCTCTCACTACTGGCACCAGCACTGCTAATGTCAGCAGCTCCATCGTTTTGAAACCAGGATCTGGAAACTCTGTGTCCTGCAAAATAATAGATAAACTGCTGAAAACATCAACAGAATCTTCAGTTGTCATTGCAGGTGAGAGTGAGTTTCTGGATTGGGAGGGAAAATAGTGGACTGATGTGTATAGACCAGATTGCTCCAGGAAAACAAATTTCCAGTGGAACAGAATTATCAGTTTCACACAAGTTTTCTTCTGTAATATATGTATAAACATATATATTTAACAAAACTGAACAGTTATAAGCTTCTGTAGGTCAGTGGCAAACTTTGTAAAAATATTAATGAAAATACCCTTCCGTGGGTGTTATCACGCCTGGGGAAAATGAACTTTTGTGATCAGGTGGTACCTAGTCTCACTTACAGGGATGGAGGAGGATTCAGTTCCCTTCTTCTCCCTTTCTCATATTTCCTTCCCTTTATTTTTCTATTAATATAATACTTAATGCAGTGGTTTGGTCAAATCTTTGCTGACATAATAAAATAACACAGGGATAAAAAAGTCTTGGTGAACTGCTCCTACAGGTGTCTAGGAATGAAGCATAGAGTCAATTTTATTTTGTTTCACTTTAGACATACAGTCAGAGTATAAAATTACTTTTTTTTTTTTTCTTTACATTCAGTGGAGTTCAATAGGCTACTCCAAAACTTATTCAGACTGTAGTATGTGAAATTCCAATAGTAAATTGCCAGTTGTTGACAGATGGATGACTAGTTTCTTTGGAATAAGGCTAATCCTAGTAATTTTTCTTCTGTGTTTTCCAGTAAAGTGAAAATGTGGTCACAACACACAGTCATACATTTATAGCACAAGCAACTATCAACTATATTTTTAGCATCATTTATTTGAGCCTGAGGATACAAATTTTGAAAGATGTTGAGATCTCACAGAGATTTTTTTTTTGAACTTTTATTTTGGCAAGATAGGAGGCAAAGCCATAAACATTTATTGTTCTGGATTCTGATACACTTGAGGTTGTTTCCAGGCTCATGCTGATGTTCTGCCTAGTTTAAACTGGCCACTAGCCTATTGAAACCAAGCATCAAAGATGATCAGAGATAGCTACTGCTCTTCCTACTTCTTTACAGACAATGTTCCTTATCCACATGAATCTGATAGAATGCTAATAGTCAGTTATGCGAGTAAAATGATACTGATCGCCTTAAATAATTTGCAGATGTCTTCTTTCCTACCACCTCCCCTTGGCTGGCGGCTTTTGTTGTGATCCTACTCCTGAGTGTTTTCCTCGTTATTGCTGCATTTTATAAACTCAGAGGTAAGTTCTACTCTAGTGTTAAAGTGATGAATGTTTAGTACAATGTGGTTGAAAGACTGTGTCACCATGTCCAGTTATCTGGGGAGTGTACAGCATTATGAGCAATCACACTTGTGATTTTCCAGCCATAACTTGTTAATGTGTTTTTGATTACCTTCTATATTCATTTTTAAACAACTGTTCACTACTCCAACATCTTGGGGTTTAAATCTATACAATTACATTTGACAATATGAATCAACACATTACTGTAGTGAAATCATTGGTTCAACTTAATCTCATTACTGAAATACAGCAACACTCACAAAAATATATTAGTGTACCCAAATGTATCCACTGGTTTCATATATTTGCAAGTCATTTTATTGCTTTATATGCTGTTTCTAAGACAGTTCTAAAACATAAATCTGTTGCCAAGAAGTTTGCTAAGTCTGATATTTTTCTTTCAATATCACTAGTTTTATTCATTAAATTATGTGTGATTCCTCATGATTGTATTTGAAAATAAATGTAAATCAAGATATTTTGAAGACAATTTGTGTATTTACCAAACAGTACCCGTGACAACTATAGAATATGAAGTTTCATTTGAAAACATAGAAGTAGGCAAGGAGGAAAGCTTGATAACATTTTCTTTCTCCCTCCCTCCCCTTTCTCTCTCTCTCAGTGAACAATAAGGCTACAACTCGTGCATGTAAGTAATGTTAACGCTGCTTTTCATCATGAACACCTTGATACGTACAGCAGTATAGAACTAGCCAATGGTATAAACAATGGGGCTAATTACCTGTATTCCTAAAGCTGTTTTTGTTTTTTAATACTTCTGACTTACAGAAGAGAATAAGAATAAATCCAGTGGCTGTTTTATATTAATGGTAACTCCAGAGAAAAGAAAATACTTCTCTGCCATATTTAAGGGAATGGACTCCTACCCAGAAACTAAACTTAGAAAACTACATACAAACAAAAATGTTTTGGATGTTTAAAATTGGGAATATCTCTACAGAAACTTTAAATATTTCAGCAATGACTAAATACAAATAATATTTTTAATCCATTTTGCCAGTTTTAAAATGGTAAGTTTGTATGGCTTGTGAAGTAAAACTCAGTATATACTGACATCACAGAACAAACAAAAAAAGTGTGTTTATTGTGATGGTGCCTGAATACTGGAACCCACAGAAGCTGTGGAATCTCCTTCCTTGGAAACATTCAAAATCCAGTTGGACACAGCCCTGGGCCAAACTTGTTTGAACAGGGTGGGTGGACTAGGTGGCCTCAAGAGGTCCCCTTCCAAGCTCAGCTCTTCTGTGATTGCAAAAAGTGTCATTAGCTGCTGGTCCCTGAATTGCCATGAGTTTGAAACAGCAGAGAAAACAAGGTTAGATATCAAAATCTGTTTTGCACTTGATCTCTACTATTTTTGTTTCAAATATTGCAAGAAACAGGCTTAACTTGAGGAAACAAGGTTATTATTTTTGTTTCAGTCAATGACAGTACTGAAGTTCTTTAAAAGTGTCTATGAAAAATAATTTATTTTTGAAGTCTATTCCCTAGCATTGGGATACAACAAACAATTTATGTATATGTACAAATATGCATGCAAATACATACAAACATACATATACATATGTACATATACATACATACATATATATATGTATGTAAAATACATAAGTACAAATATACATGCAAATTGTTGTGGTTTAATCACTTCTGAGTAGTCTTTAAAACTGAATGTTTAGTGCTTGAGGAATTATTTTTAGGATTCAAACATAATTCTCTCTGTTCACAGTAAATGCACAAAAGGAGATTCAACAAGGTAAGTGTAACAGCTTTTTTATCTGTGATTTGTATCTATAAATCTCTCTGATCCTTTATAAACAGATAAAGGCTGAGCTCAGGAAGCATTAGTAGCTGTATTGCTTTTGCAAAGTAAAATTTAGAAATCATTAAATTAGCTTTCATATTGTACATTTAAAGGTAGTTGATGCCTACTGCAAAGACAATGATTAATTCATTGAAGTTTGATCTGGTAAGTATTTTCAGTCAGTATTAGAGCTTGCAAATTATTTGGTCAGTTAATTCAGAGAAATCGATTTAGGATTATGTTTCATGACAAATTTCAACTAGTAAGGAAATGTTTAAGCTTTAGAATCTCAAAAATAAATTTCTGTTCAGATCTCTTCATGAAAAACCTACGAGCTTTGTTACTAGGACTGCATTGTACAAATGTAGAGCAAGAAGATTTTTTTTACTCTTAAGAGCAAGTGTAGTGGGCATGCAGATTGTGCCAGAGATGTAGTAAAGTCAGCATTTATTTTGAGACTATTTTAGTACTCCTTAGGGTACCGCAGAGAAACATCAGTTATACCTTTTATAAAACCATAGTTAACACTATCTGGACATGGTTCAATTGCTTCAGTATAAGTACCAAGAACCATCCATTAGATGCCTGTTCTAAGGCTGTTCAATCACATTGTCATGAAAGGATGTTTTATTTATTCTATCCCTCCCCTTCTCCCCTAGTTAAGTCATCTTTAATACTTAATTTTACTTTAGTGATTTTCTTGAGCAGTCTTTTTGCTCCCACCTGAACATAATGCAGCCAAAATCTCTGGCTGTCTTGTAGCAGTTGAACAACTGCTCTCCCTCATCCCACTGTGAGGAGTGAACAAAAGGTTGTGTGGTGCTTAGCTGGTGTTTAAAATAAAATGGAAAGAAATTACTGTTTTAATACTTAAACATTTTTTTTCCAGATATAGATGATCTCAATCATCAACTGGGTAAGAGCATATTTTGATTTCTCTTTGTTATGCTACCTGTCCTACATGTATGTTTCCTTATTTTGTCAGCTAAACGACTACAAAAGCTACAGAAAGACTACTCAAACTACAGGCCTCTCTATTTTCTTCAAGATTTCCTTGTTTATTCCCTTGCTGTTTTTGAATTTTGGTTTTGAGTATTCTTTAGTTAGAAGAATCCTCTATATTTCAAAACAATCTAGTATCATGAGAGAGGGCCCCTACGGAAAATGTCCTTCTATTTGAAACCCAGTTTTTTCAATTAAGTTGAAGATAAAAATACCAGATATCATTAATTCCACCTGGTTTTAGCCAATGGATTTTACAAATCTAGACTAATCTAATCATCTAGACTCCTTCTGCAGTATATAGAGGAAGAAGGGTATCTCCAGAGGACAATTTATCCCATCTCCTTTGAAAACCTACTTGTGTTTTATTTTATTCTTAACTTAGCATTAAGCCCCACTTCCATAAATGAACAAATTGTTTAACACCAAAATTCTCAGTGAAATTTTGTGAGTTTTCCTCTTGAGAAATGTATAGTTTATTGCTATTTCTGCTTTATTTTCGTTTCAGATGAGATGCAGAAGAATTTTCAGAAGGGTAAAATAACATTTTTTTTCTATTGTACATTTACTACGACACATTGTTCTTTTAACCATATCCTGAAAGATGCATTGCAGATGACCTCTCTAAAAAAATAGTGGTGTTTTATGCAATTTTGAATTGAGAAATGTTCTTAGAAGTTCTTATTTGCAAAGATTAACTCCCCTACTGCAACTAAAATATAATTTGAAAGTTGTGTTATGTTTGTATGTGTACATACAATCCCTCTTTTTATCTATAGGTATATAACTACAAGCACATTATTTAATACTAGAGAAAACTTATATATGAAGAATAATAGAGGCACTATATGAACAGATTAATTTTATATATAAAGTATTCTATAATGTGTGATAGTAGCATAATTCACCTGTTTTAGTCTTCCTAGCTTTTCATGGACTTTTAATTTTGTTTCTTTATAGAAATTGATGATGCAATGGAAAAAATTGGTAAGGATAATAAGTTAACTTTGAAATATCCTTAAAATTCATTTAAGTTATTTATGTTCAGAAATATTATTTTAGATCTGAACTGTGCAAATTTCTGAGGTCTTCCCCAGATTTGAGATCTGTCACAGCACTGCACTCTCTCTTTCATACTCTGAGGCATAGTTGTCCCTAAAAAAGTGTTTATCTGGCACAATCTTGGACTCTGGAATATCTGTTTCCACATCATGGGAATTTCATTTCAGTCAATTAAGGGTACAGTTTTTACTGTTGCTGAGCAGAAAACATATTCCTTCCTAACACATACTTTTGAAAACAGGAATAAAACATATATATGTATTTATATACAATTTGACTCTTGGACATGTAAAGCTCCTGTTTGTCATCTGACAGGATGTGGAAGTATGCC
Source organism: Aythya fuligula (assembly GCF_009819795.1). Lineage (NCBI taxonomy): Eukaryota > Metazoa > Chordata > Aves > Anseriformes > Anatidae > Aythya > Aythya fuligula. The sequence goes on from NC_045590.1 coordinate 336,881, forward strand.
CACAGCTCTTAACAAGCAATTCAGCTCACCTGGGTAGTTATTTAAATTCTGGACATCAAGACTGAATCGGTACTCTTGGTTTTCTTATTGAGAGATGAAAATAGAGATACGACCAAGAGATAGGTGGTTGAAACAGCAAAGAAGAAACACTTTCTGATGTACCAGTCTCTTTCTCCTTACTTTACACAGCATGCAGGTGACTAGCATAGATTTAGATAACCTCTACACACGCAGTTACTCTAGCATCTCATACTCTAGCCATGTCATACTTAGCAATGTAGTATTGGAAATACTCATATTAGCAGATACGCTACAGAAGAGCTTTACCTTTCATAGGGATGATATAAATTTCTCTGTTTTTCAGACAAAGCAAGGATTGAACTGGGTGAGTTGAAATCTGAAAATTAATTTCATCAAATTTTAAATATTATTAAATATTTTCTATCAAAATGGAGCACTGGAACAAGTTGCTCAGAGAGGTTGTGGAGTCTCCCACCTTGGAAATATACAAAAGCCCTCTGAACATGGCTCTGGGTAGCTCTGTTTGAGCAGGGGGCTTGGACCAGATGGTCTCCAGAGTTCTCTTGCAACCTCAACCACCACACAGCTCCACAATCTGGAATATTAACACTCTGCAGTAATTTAAATTAACTCTTTTCTTTTCTTACAGAGTTCTGGAAAGCTCGTAGCAATGCAGGTAAGCTAAGTCTTGCCTACCATTAACCTCTTGTTCTTTCATGCACATACAAGAGTATCATTTGTGTTACGAAAAATTCACAGGCTATCATAATTTAGAGAAAATTTTAAGCTTGTTGGTCAAAATGAACACATAGGCTTTTGTAGGAGTCTCCCATTTACACAGTTCTCAGTATTGTGAGTAGGGATAAATAACTTTTCAGCTAACTAGGACCTTTTAAAATGTTATGTACCTTCAAGAGGTTCAGCTTTGCATTTTACTTAAAAAGCCATTTGCCAGATGAATCTGACCAAAGGACTTTGATCCCCTTACTCTGAGTGCAGATGGTTTCATTAAGTCACAGTAAAACCAGAGAAAAGGTGTGCGCTGATGGATGTTATTTTTCCCATTCATTCATTTTTTTTTCTCACAAAACCACACTGTATATTTCTGGGTGTATATATATATTTAATTATTTTACAGTTTATTTTCTGTATTCATTTCCTTTGAGATTATAGTTTGCTTTTCTGAAACTCAGAAATAACTTTTTTTTTTTTTTTTTTTTTTTTTTTTTTTTTTTTTTTTCCTTTCTCAAGTTAATATCACTCTGGATCAGAAATACAAGCACCCCAGCCTCTGCATTAATGAGGAGAAAAATAGGGTGAAGTCCTCCATCCAGGAAGAGAATGCCCTCAAAATGATGGTGGCAGCTACTGAGGGCTTTTCAGAAAATGAACAAAATGAACATTACTGGGAAGTGGAGGTGGGAGACCAATCAGAGTGGGAGCTGGGAGTGGTGACTGAGGAGATTAGGAATGCACTTACGAGCAGCACAGTAAATTGTCTCCCAGGGGAGAACTTACTTAGTCTACAGTTTTCTCAGGGGAAATACATTTTAACTAATGAGAAGGATCTAAGAAATTGCAAGCAGTGCAGTGTGGTGGCTGTTTTCCTGGACCAAAAACGTAAAAAGCTTTCATTCTATGATGCTGAAGAAAAGAACTCTATTGGATCCATCTTTTACAACTTATCTGGGAAGCTGTACCCATTCTTCAGTCCAGGCTCTGATGGCAAATGGTTAGGAGTACGTCCTGTAAAGACTTTAAACCTATTACCCTCTCTTTGATGTTCTTCCACAGGGCCAGGAGATTAATAAATTAATAATGTGGTGAGTAAGAGAGGATGAAAAAGAATAAAGGAAGAAAAAAATAATTATCAGCTTTTAAAATCCTGGCATAGAAATAAATAGTCCCTGAAGTACTTCCTAGTGAGACATCTTGCAGTAAGAATGAATTTTGTAAAAACCCAAGCCTATCAAATGTTGCAATTACTGCCTGAATAAAATATAATATATATATATATATATATATATATATATATCAACAAAATAAACCATTATGGATCTCATAGAATCATAGAATATTCCGATTTGGAAGGGAGCCATAAGGATCATCAAGTCTAACTCCTGGCACTGCACAGGTCTACCCAAAAGTTTAGACCATGTGACTAAGTGCAAAGTCTAACCACTTCTTAAATTCAGAAAGGCTTGATGAAGTGACTACTTCATTGGGGAACCTGTTCCAGTGTGTAACCACCCTCTCGGTGAAGAACCTTTTCCTGACACCCAGCCTAAACTTCCCCTGCCTCAGGTTAACACCATTCCTGTGGGTCCTATCACCGGTGTTTACAGGTCACCTGCCTCTCCAATCCCCTTCGCGAGGAAGTTGTAGACCGCGATGAGGTCCCCCCTCAGCCTCCTCTTCTCCAGCCTGAACAGGCCCAGTGCCCTGTAGGCCCTTCACCATCTTCGTCGCCCTCCTCTGGACACTCTCCAACAGTTTCATGTCCTTTTTGTACTGTGGTGCCCAGAACTGCCACAGTACTCGAGGTGAGGCCTTGAGGAACCCCACTAGTGACCATTTATTGCAGTATTTATTGTAAATTCATTTTTAACTAATAAGCCCATTCATTCTGTTTACCAGGAAGGGTATTAATACCCTTAAAAACACATTAAATCGAATTAAACACATTAAAGTCAATTCCATACCTCAAGACTGCCTCGGCCAAGAAAGATAGAAGGGTAATTGTTGTAGGCAACTCCCTTCTCAGGGGAACAGGGGGTCCTAATTGTCGGCCTGACCCTACCTGTAGGGAAGTCTGCTGCCTCCCTGGGGCCAGGGTCAGGGACATAGCCAGAAAGCTTTCCAACCTGGTTTGCCCCTCTGATTACTATCCCCTTTTGATAGTCCAGGCTGGCAGTGATAATATTGAAGAGAGAAGCCTGAAAGCTATCAAATGGGACTTTAGGGGACTAGGACGGTTAGTGGATGGAGCAGGAGTACAGGTGGTGTTTTCATCCATCCCTACAGTAGCAGGGAGGGGTACAGAGAAGACACAGAAAGCCCACATGATAAATACGTGGCTCAGAGGCTGGTGCCAACACAGAATGTTTTTTTTTTTTGACCATGGGGTGCTTTACTCGGCACCCGGCCTGATGGCTGCAGACAGGTCCCACCTATCTCTAAGGGGAAAATGGAACCTAGCCCAGGAGCTGGCAGAGCTCATTGAGAGGGCTTTAAACTAGGTAAGAAGGGGGACGGGGCTGAAATAAGGCTTGTTGGAGGTGTTCCAGGAGGAATAATGGCTAAACCAGAGGAGAAGGCAATGGCCCAACTGAAATGCATCTACACTAATGCATGCAGCATGGGCAACAAACAGGAGGAGCTGGAAGCCATCATGCAGCAGGCAGGCTATGACTTGGTTGCCATCATGGAGATGTGGTAGGACCACTCTCATGACTGGAGTGCTGCAGTGTCTGGCTATAGGGTCTTCAGAAGGGACAGGCAGCACGGAAGGGGTGGTGGTGTGGCTCTCTATATCAGAGAGAGTTTTGATGTCATGGAACTTGAGGCTGGGAATGATAAGGTTGAATCCCTATGGGTTAGAATCAGTGGGAAGGCCAACAAGGCAAGCATCCTGGTGGGGGTCTGTTATAGACCGCCAAACCAGGATGAGGGGATGGATGAGGAGTTCTACAGGCAGCTGGCAGAAGTTGCGAAATCGTCAGCATTTGTTTTTGTGGGGGACATCAACTTCCCAGACATATCCTGGAAGCACAACACAGCCCAGAGAAAGCAGTCTAGGTTTCTGGAGAGCGTGGAAGATAGCTTCCTGACGCAGCTGGTTAGTGAGCCTGCCAGGGGAGGTGCCCCACTACATCTTCTGTTCATAAACAGAGGAGATGCGGTGGTCGGCAGCTGTATTGGGCAGAATGGCCAGGAAGTGGTAGAGTTCTCCATTCTTGGTGAAGTCAGGAAGGGGGTCAGTAAAACTGCAGTCTTGGACTTCTGGAGGGCTGACTTTGAACTGTTCAGGACACTGGTTGGTAGAGTCCCTTGGGAGGTGGTTCTGAAGGGCACAGGAGTCCAGAAAGACTGGGTGCTTTTCAAGAAGGAAATCTTAATGGCACAGGAGCGGTCTGTCCCCACGTGCCCAAAGATGAGCCAGCGTGGAAGAAGACCGGCCTGGCTGAACAGAGAGTTGTAGCTTGAGCTTAGGAGAAAAAAGAGAGTTTATAATCTTTGGAAAAGAGGGTGGGCCACTCAGGAGGACTATAAGGATGTTGCGAGGCAGTGCAGGGACAAAATTAGAAAGGCCAAAGCTCATCTGGAGCTCAAAATGGCTACTGCCCTTAAAGATAACAAAAAAATGTTTTTATAAATACATCAACACAAAAAGGAGGACTAAGGAGAATCTCCATCCTTTAGTGGATACAGAGGGAAACTTGGTTACAAGAGAAGAGGAAAAGGCTGAGGTGCTTAATGCCTTCTTTGCCTCAGTCTTTAGTGGCATGAGCAGTTGTTCTCTGGATACCCAGTACCCTGAGCTGGTGGAAGGGGATGGGGAGCAGAATGTGGCCCTCATAATCCATGAGGAAATGGTTGGCAACCTGCTTGGATGTATGCAAGTCAATGGGGCCGGATGGGATCTACCCGAGGGTATTGAGAGAACTGGCAGAGGAGCTGGCCTAACCGCTTTCCATCTAAAAGAAGGGCTGGAGGGTATACCTGGGGAACTACAGGCCTGTCAGTTTGACCTCAGAGCCAGGGAAGCTCATGGAGCAGATTATCTTGAGTGTCGTCACGTGGTACGTGCAGGGCAAGCAGATGATCAGGCCCAGTCAGCATGGGTTTATGAAAGGCAGGTCCTGCTTGATGAACCTGATCTCCTTCTATGATAAAGTGACACTCTGGGTGGATGAGGGAAAGTCTGTGGATGTGGTCTACCTTGACTTCAGTAAGGTCTTTGACATCGTTTCCCACAGCATTCTCCTCAAGAAACTGGCTGCTCATGTCTTGGACTGGCGTATGCTTCGTTGGGTTAAAATCTGGCTGGATAGCCGGACCCAAAGAGTTGTGGTAAATGGAGTCAAATCCAGCTGGAGGCCAGTCACTAGTGGAGTCCCCCAGGGATCAGTACTGTGGCCACTTCTCTCTAATATGTTTATTGATGATCTGGATGAGGGCATCAAGTGCACCCTCAGTAAGTTCGCAGATGACACCAAGTTAGGTGCATGTGTCGATATGCTCGAGGGTAGGACCCTGAGAGGGTAGGAAGGCTCTGCAGGAGGATCTGAAAAGTCTGGACCAATGGGCTGAGGCCAACTGCATGAAGCTGAACAAGGCCAAGTGCCAGGTCCTGCACCTGGGGAACAATAACCCCAAGCAGAGCTACAGGGTGGGAGATGAGTGGTTGGAAAGCTGCCTGGCAGAGAAGGACCTGGGAGTATTGGTTGATAGACAGCTGAATATGAGCCAGCAGTGTGCTCAAGTGGCCAAGATGGCCAACAGCATCCTGTCTTGTATAAGACACAGTGTGGCCAGCAGGGCTAGGGAAGTGATTGTCCCCCTGTACTCGGCTCCGGTGAGGCCGCACCTCAAGTAGTGTGTTCAGTTTTGGGCCCCTCACTAAAAGAAGGACATGGAGGTGCTTGAGAGAGTCCAGAGAAGGGCTACGAAGCTGGTGAGGGGTCTGGAGAACAAGTCTTTTGAGGAGTGGCTGAGGGAGCTTGGAATGTTTAGCCAGGAAAACAGGAGGCTCAGGGGCATGTGGTGGTTTTACCCTGCTGGGCAGCTAAAGCCCACAACTGCTCTCTCACTCCCCCTCCTTTAGATGAGGTGGGGGAGAAGTAAAGCAAAGAACAACTCACGGGTTGAGATAAGGATAATTTAATTAAAGGGAAATAATAATAATAATTAAATAAAGATTATTATGAACGAAACAATTTAACTAAGGGGAAATAAAAAGGGAAAGGGGAAAAGAGAGGGGAAAAGGGAAAAATAAAAACAAGTGAGGAAAAAAAACAAATAAAATAAATGAAAGCTATGTGGAAGTGCAGAGGAAAGAAATTACTCTCTGCTTCCCACAAATGAGCGATGCTTGACCACATCCTTGAAGCAGGGCCTCAACGCACATAGCCGGTGTTCAGGAGGAGGACCGCCATTTTCACAACGAGAGCCCACCCCTCCCCTCTTCTTCCTGTTTCCTCCTTTTATTGCCGAGTGTGACATCATATGGTATGGAATATCCCTTTGGTTGGTTTAGGTCAGTTGCCCTAGTGATGTTTCTCTTCTCACTTTTTGCCCACCCCCTAGGAGAGTTAGAGAAAGGCCTGATGCTGTGCCACTGCTGCTCAGCAGTAGACACAACACTGGTGTGATAACACTGCTGTTCCAGCTATAGTACGGCACTGTATGGGCTGCTGCAGGGAAAGTTAGCATTCCAGCCAGACCCAGTACAGGGTGACCCTAGTGCTCTCTATAGGTACATTAAAGGAGGCTGTAGTGGTGGGGATTGGTCTATTCTCCCACATGCCTGGTGACAAGACAATGGGGAATGGGCTAAAGTTGTGCCAGGGGAGGTTTAGGTTGGATATTAGGAAGAACTTTACCGAAAGGGTTGTTAGGAATTGGAATGGGCTGCCCAGGGAAGTGGTGGAGTCACCATCCGTGGAGGTCTTTAAAAGATGTTTAGATGTAGAGCTTAGTGATATGGTTTAGTGGAGGACTTGTTAGTGTTAGATCAGAGGTTGGACTAGGTGATCTTGGAGGTCTCTTCCAACCTAGACAATTCTATGATTCTGTGATTCTGAAATTTCTAATTTTATACAGAACCAGAAAAGTACAAATATCAAACAAATTGTGAACTATGAAATGGAAGACCCCATTTTGGAGTTCTGCTTATAAGTAATATTAAGTGATGAAGGTGAAATCCACAGATTACATACTGGATATGATAAAACTACTGGTAGTGATGAAACTCACATGCAACTGCTTGTATGTAAACAATTGGTAAAGATAGTTTGACCTAAGGAACAATAGACAACAGTTAGATTCTGCTGCCTGAATGTGAAAGCCTAATGCAATCTGATTTCCCAATGGGGCTGTCTGAAAATAAGATTTATGGGAATCTCTGTCCTGGAGTAGCAGCTGAAGAAGAGGGAAGATAGAACATGGCTTGTAAATGGCAATAGATGTCTGTCTTCAGGCAAATGAATGACATCACATTCTAGTTACAATCAGTAGAGAATGTAGGCACCTAGAATTAAATTACCAAGTTTGCAAGCTCAGTATCACTTCTAATTCAGAGTGGGGCTGCATCAACATTAAAAAAGAGGGTAGCTCAGTCTTAATACTTAGTTCAGTTTAAAACTCTCATGAATAACATTTGTGTGAATAACTGAAAGGTCAATCAGCGTATTGTGTCAGTGTTGTGAGATGTGTCCAGGTAAAACAACATGGCCTTCTTACTCAAAGTCACCAGTGCCTTTGAAAAATGACCAACTGAGAAATGAGAAATATACATTAAAGCAGAGGAAAAGGACCAACCTGTGAATGTGTTGTTATCCTCCAAACTGTCTTTGAGGAATGTTGCATACCTTGTGTATTTTATACATTTAAAATAAATACTGGATTCTTTCAAGTCATGGCATAATCCATAATTGCTCATTTAAAGTAGGCATAGCCTTTCTGTTAATCCAGATGACCCAAGGTATTGTGAATTTCATAGGTAACTGCCATGGGGCAATAAATGTGTGTTGATTAAGAGAGGATTAGAGGACAAGATTGTTGGAGATAAGGTAGATTACCAGTGCAAGATAATGATCAGCCTGGCAGTGAGAGGTGCTAGAACAGAGGGAAGCATCTTTAAAAGACCCACTTGATAAACCTGTGATCTCATCCTTTGGAGGCCACAGTTTCCTGAGATCAGCTCTTTATTCTGACTGCAGCTGAAAAAATATATTTTTTCTCACTGTACCCTTGTTATGGATTGGCATATTTCCATGCTTCCTACATCCCAAAGGATGAAGGTTGGGAATGAGAAAGCACTTCCATATTTATTGGCAGCTAAGTTTGTTTAAACAACTTAGATGAATAATTTTATAAATGAATCTTGCTCTTTACTTTTAGTCAATGCGAAGTCTTACCCACTCCCTTGGCTGTAGGTTCCTCTGCATTACTAAGTTAGAAGTCAGAAATAGAAACTACTGCAGAATAATAAAACAACCTACAAATGCTGAACTTCACCTCAATGTGCTAAGCAGTGGTTGGTTGAACGTGGCCGGCAGCTGAGCATCAAACAGCTGCTCACTTGCTCTCAGGAGAGAAAATAAGAAGAACTATGTTAGGAAGAACTTCTTTACCGAAAGGATTGTTAGACATTGGAACAGGCTGCCCAGGGAAGTGGTGGAGTCACCATCCCTGGAAGTCTTTAAAAGACGTTTAGATGTAGAGCTTAGTGATATGGTTTAGTGGGGACTGTTAGCGTTAGGTCAGAGGTTGGACTCGATGATCTTGAGGTCTCTTCCAACCTAGAAATTCTGTGATTCTGTGATTCTGTGAACAAAAGCTGGTGAAGGATCTAGAACACAAATCCTATGAGGAACCGCTGAGGAACTGGGGTTATTTAGTCTGGAGAATCATAGAATCATAGAATATCCTGAGTTGGAAGGGACCCACAAGGATCATTGAGTCCAACTCCTGGCAACACAGGTCTACCCAAAAATTGAGACCATATGACTAAGTGCAGTCTAAATGCTTCTTAAACTCCAACAGGCTTGGTGCCATGACTATGTCCCTGGGGTCGTAGTGATAGAAAATGTTTTAAAATATAAGTGAAGGTGCCTTCTTATAGATTGCAAGATCACCACCATCCAAGTGGCATTCTGTTGGTCTGTTGTCTTCAAAGATGTGGTGGAGAGGGTCCCTTGTGTTTTGAAAAAGCACTGTCTTCTTATAGTTTCCCCTCATGGTCTTTTTACCTAGTTTCTAGGTAACTGCACATAGCCAGTTCATCATTATGCATATTCTTATTTCTGACTGGTTGAGACCACTGTCACTGGGCAGGGAGACCTCCAGTGCCATGTGCCCAGCACATCGCATACTGGCATTTTTCTCCTGCCCATGCATTCCAGTCTGTTGAGGTGTTAGGCAATCAAGAAGAGATGTCCTAGCCATATGGATACATTGCTAGGCAGAAAACTCTGCAAACAATGAGGCTGAGCACGTGTCATCTTCCACAGATATTGTATGTAACTGTGTCAAAAGACTTACAGAAGTCCAGATTGATGACATTGGTTGGTTTTACATTATTGACTGATGCAGTCACTCCATCACAGAAGGCCACCAGATTGGTCAGGCATGATTTTCCCTTGGTGAAGCCATGCTGGCTGTCTCAGATCACCTCCTTGTCTTGCATGTGCATTAACATTGCCTCCAGGAGGATCTTTTCCATGATCTTGCCAGGCACAGAGGTGAGGCTGACCAGTCTGAAGTTCCCTGGGTCTTGTTTTCTACCCTTTTTAAAAACGGGAGTGATGTTTCCCTTTTTCCAGTCACTGTGGACTTTGCCTGACTGCCAGGACTTTTCACGTATGATGGAGAGAGGCTTGGCAACTCCATCAGCCAATTCTCTCAGGATCCTGGGATGCATGTCATCAGTCCCATTGACTTGTACTTTAGTTTCATCAGGTGGTCCTGAACTTGCTCTTTGCTTACAGTGGGAGGGAATTTGCTCCCACAGACCCTGCCTGGAGATCTGGGGACTTGAAAGATGTGGGAAGCCTGACTGACAGTGAAGGCTGAGGCAAAGAAATTGTTAAGTACCTCTGCCTTCTCCATGTCTGTTGTTACTGGTTCTCTGTCGTTTGTCAGAGGTAGTATGCTCTCCCTAGTTTTTCTTTTGTGGCCAATGTACCTGTACAGGCCCTTCTTGTTATTCTTTGCATCCCTTGCTGTGTTTAGTTCCATTCGTGCCTTGCCTTTCCTGTTGCCATCCCTGCACATCTGGACAGTGTTTCTGTACTCTTCCCAGGGAACATGGCCCTGTTTCCACTGTCTGTGCATTTCCTCCTCTTGCCTAAGTTTTACCAGTAGGTCCTTGTTCAGCCATGTCAGTTTCCTACCTTCCCTGTTTGATTTATTACATATGGGAATAGAGAGCTCTTGCACTCCTAGGTAAATATTCTTAGAGTTGTCAGCTCTGATCAGATCCTTGATCCCTAAGGATCCATGGGATCTCATCCACCAATACTTTGAATAGCATGAAATTCACTCTTCTGAAGTTCAGGGTCCTGACTTTGCTCTTAGCCAGGCCCATATCCCTTGAGATCACAAACTGAACCAGGGCATAGTCACTGCAACCCAAGCTTCTGCCAGTCCTTAACCTCTTTAATAAGCTCTTCCACATTGGTGAGCACCAGGCCCAGTAATACTTCTCCTCTGGTTGGTTTGTGTAATACCTGAACAAGGAAATTGTCCTCAATTGAGACAATTCTGTTGTCCTCCAGAAGTCTCTTGGATTGCTTACTTCCTATAGTGTGGCTTTCCCAGCAGACATCTGGGTGGTTGAATTCCCCCAGGAAGATGAGAGCCTGTGAGCACAATGCTTCTTGCTGTTAGAAAAGAATGCTTTATCCACAGGCTGATTGCGCAGCCTGTAGTAGACTGCAACCACAAGGAGTCCTTTGTTGGTCTAGTCCTTGGTTATTACCCACAGGCTTTCATCCTGCTCATGGCTGTTTCACAGAGGGAAATTTTCACAATCTATCCATTTCTAAACATAGAGGGCAACACCCACACCCTTCCTTCCCCGTCTATCTCTCCTGTAAAGCTTGTAGCCTAGCATTCCAATGTTCCAGCTGTGTGATTCATCCCTCCACTTTTCCATGATAGCAATCAGATCATAGACCCCCTAAACCCTCAATAATGCAGGGCAGAGTTGTTTTGTCAGAGCTTAAGCCCCCTGCCCTGAGCAAGTGAGAGCTGTGTTTGTGCTGCTGTGAGTGCTGACGGGGATGAAGGTGGAGCCGGGGTGACAGCAGCCACCCCCTGATGGCATAAAAGCAGGGCTTAGGGAGAGCCATGACCCAGGAGCGTAGTAAACAGGACAGGTGACAGGCAGACAGTTTGCGTGGGGCAGGGATGAGCGCGGGGCAGGGAGGAGCGCAGGGAGGATCCTCTCCTCCCTTTCCCACCCCTTTTTCTCTTCCTCTCCTCTCCTCTGGGAACTCTGCCTCTTATAATTTAAAATTCACCATGGTGGGCACCTGTTGCAACAGCTGGTCCATGGCAGCAACCCAGCCTGAGGGGACACGGCCTCTCTGGGCTCATGTGGGCACCCAGGTGGATCCCCTCTGAGGGGTGAAGTGGCAGTCCATATGGGAGACTGTAGGGAGTTCCAGAATCTGGAGCCCCCCCTGTGTCCTGAGAGAAGAGAGGGCTGTTGTGGGTGCAGTTATGTCCTGCTCAAGGAACTGTTCGAGTAGATGGACAGGCTGCAGCGAGAAATTGGCAGCCTGAGGGGCTTCTGGGAGTCTCCAAGTGAGAAAGATAGGAGGTCTCAATCTACCCCTACTGAGGCCCAGCAGCCCCCTCCTAAGACCCTGTGAGGGGTAGTAGCTTATCCTGCTGTTTACCTGCAGGACAGAGGGCTTGACAGCTCACGAGACGAAAGGGGCTGGACCCTCATCTCTGCTTGAAGCAGAAGGAGGCATCTGCCCCCAACGCCCATGGTGCCACCAACCCCCACAGTGTTCCAGAGAGAGGGAGTTAGGTGAATTTTATCAAGTAGAGATAGAGTGCTGACAGTATTAAACTAGTGGATTCTACTTAGTGTCTTTACTAAATATTTTTCATTGTGCAAATTAATTAAAAAAAAAAAGCTTTGGGCCCCTTACCAAAGTTAGTGTCTTGATAAGAGTGTGAACCTATCTTAAGAAACTGGCAGAAACTGGTCCTGCGAATGGACAAGAGCAAAGGAGCAACTGAGTCGGTGCAGAGACAAGAGGTCAACTAGCGGTGACGAGGAATAGTCACCAACTTTCATGCTCACAACCCCCAGCAACCACTACCAGGAGACACTGCGCAAGTGCAGACAGGAGGAGCTTATGGAAATGACTTCTTAACTAATTTTAATATGAAGCAGGGGCAGGTTATGAATATGTATAGACACATTGTGAAACTTCATGCATATGTAACTCTGCTGCATATGACCTTGGAAGTTGCTGCATCAGGCATGCAAGACTTTGGTGGGACTACCCCCCGTGCTGCCCAGCGCTGAATAAACATACCTACTTTACAATCTTACTGATTGTGGTGTCCGTTTTCTGCAAGTCATCCCTGGGTAATAGATTCAAGGCTCTCAGGCAGGAAAAGGAAAAGGATGAGGGTCTGGACAGCAGTCAGAAACCTGGGCCCTGACAAGCATGTTAAGAATGAGGGGAGTACCAAGCATAGGGAGCAGGGCCAGACAGGGCACTGCATCAAAACCAGTGCCACAAAAAAGGGCGGAGAGTCTTAGTGACTGGAGACTTCTTGCTGGGGGGCACTGAGGCTCCCATTTGTCATCTGGATAACCTCTCCAGAGAGGTGTGCTGTCCTCCTGGAGCACATGTCAGAAACGTTAGGAAGGCTTTGCCACAGCTTGTTAAACCAGAGGACTACCATCCTCTTGTTGTCATTCAGGTTGGGTTCTGGGAAGCTTCAACAAGAAAAATGAGTAATATTAAACAGGACTTTGCATCCCTGGGAAGGATGTTGAAGGGATCGGGGGTGCAGGTAGTGTTCTCCTCTGTCCTCCCCATGGGTGACTGGGACCCAGAAAGAAGGAGGAGAACAGGACAGGTAAATGACTGGCTGAGGGGATGGTGTCTGGGTCAAGGCTTTGGGTATTTTGATCTTGGGCAGGCCTCTGAGAAGCCGGGTATGTGGGCTGCTGGTGGACTCCAGTTCAGCAAGTGGGGCACAAGCAAGCTCTCTGGACTGATTACCAGGGCTTTAAACTAGGTTTGACGGGGGAAGGGAGGGGAGTTGGAAGTGACAGAGGAGGGCTGGGGGATGTTATCACTGCTGACTCTGATGAAGATAGTATGGAAAAACCTCTGAGTTGTCCCATAGGATCATCCTAGGGCTCCTCGGGGAAGGTAATGATCCTGATACCCCATCCTCCATTTTTCCATGACAGCAATTAGATCATTGCTTTCTAATTGCACTGTGGCTTCTGACTCCTCCTGCTTCTTTTCCATGCTGCATGCATTGGTGTAAAGGCACTTCAGCTGGGCAAAGGCTATGTCACCTTTTTAGAGGAGTCCTTCCTAACTCCTATGGGAGGATTCACGGGTGTTTCCCTGCTGTTTTCTAAAGTACTGGTATTAAGGGGTTCTTTTTTTTTTTTTTTTTTTTTTTTTCCTTTTCACTTAAAAGTGCATCCTCTTCCCCCACCAAGTCCAGTTTAAAGCCCTGGTAATGAATCCAGCCAGCTTGCTGTCCAAAATGCTCTTGCCCCACTTGTTCAGGTGCACCCCATCCCGTGTCAGAATGTTCAGTCTCTCAAAAGCACATTCAAGATCATAGGACAAGAAACCCTGGACACTGCACCAGCTGTCCAGCCAATCATTCACCTGATGCGTACTCCACCTCCTCCTTGGGTCCCAGTCTCTGACTGGAAGGGTTGAGGAGAACACTACTTGTGTTCCTGATCCTTTCTGCACCTTTCCAAGGGACATAGACCCTTTCGGTATTTCCAAGTCTCCTTGTTGAGGCCTCAGTTGTTCCTACATGAAAGAGCAGGAATTGGTGATAATCCTCCAGCTTGACCAATCTTGGTAGTCTCCTTGTGATGTCACAAATGTGGGCCCCAGGCTGGCAGCAAAACTTTGAGAGATTTTCTGGGCAGAAAATGCGAGCCTCAGTGTCTCTCAGACAGGGATTGCCAATTAACAACACCATCTGTGCTTATTTATTTATTTATTTATTTACTTATTTTTGGTGGCATTGGTTCTTACACAGTTGCCCTTTCCTGGGTATTGACCATTACCATTGTTGTTATTGACATGGTCTCCTTTTTATAAGCCCCAGAGCATTGTATCTGTTGCATAGGGACACTTCAGGGGCAAGGGGGAGATTCCTCACTCTGTTCCAAGAAGAGACGAGGGTCCAGCCTCCCTTGTCTTGTGAGTCCATCAATTCTTCTGGATTTGGGTTGGAAGACATCTTACCACCTCCTTGCAAGGACTTCAGGCAAAGCTGTTGCTCAGCCTGCAACAGCACATGATACCATGCATTGATCCCTCACTCAGATTCCTGGATGCATCGCAACCTGCTGAGCTCCTGCTGCAACCTAGCAGCTTGCTCAGAGAGTTTATTTGTCTGGTCACACTTGTACCCATGACACCCAGCTCTGCCTTTAGTCCCTAGCAGGAACTCCAGATATCGGAGCTATCTTCCAGATAGCACTGAAACAGGTGGTCTGGGCAGGTCTTTCAGTCCTTGGGAGGTCTGTCTGGGTAGAGGCATCTACAAGACGGGGGTTGTGGCCCCTCCATCTGGGTTTTGGTCTCAGCCCAGCATTTTTGCCTCACTAGAAAGCTGCTTCATGTTGCTCCTAGACTAGAGAGTAGAAAGTGGTCTTGGGAATCTGGAGAGGCCCCAGTAGATTGGAAGCTAGCAAATGTTGTGCCAATTTTCAAGAAGGGCAAGAAAGAAGACCCTAGGAATTACAGACCTGTCAGCCTCACATCAGCACCTGGTAAAATTATGGAGAAGATAATCCTTGAAGTTACTGAAGCGCATATAGGGGACAATGCTGTCACTGGTCCCAGCCAACATGGGTTTATGAGGGATAGGTCCTGCCTAACAAATTTGATTTCCTTTTATGATAAGATCACTCATCTAGTTGACCAAGGGAAACCAGCTTATGTGATCTTTTTGGACTTCAGCAAGGCTTTTGACACGGTTTCCCATAGGATCCTACTGGACAAAAATTCCAGCATAGAGCTAAACAAAAACATCATACAATGGGTGAGCCATTGGCTGACGGGCAGGGCTCAAAGGGTTGTGGTTAATGGGGCCATATCTGGCTCACAGATGGTCACTAGTGGTGTCCCCCAGGGCTCAATTTTAGGGCCAGCCCTCTTCAATGTTTTTATTAATGTTTTGGATGTAGGACTAGAAGGTGTTTTGAGCAAAATTGCTGACAACACCAAACTTGGAGGAGTTGTAGACTCAGCTGAGGGTGGAAAGGCCTTGCAGAGACATCTGGACAGATTGGAGAGCTGGGCGATCATCAACTGCATGAAGTTTAACAAAAGCAAGTGCCGGGTCCTGCACCTGGGATGGAACAACCCTGGCTGTACGTACAGACTGGACAACGAGACGCTGGAGAGCAGCCCCGCAGAGAGGGATCTGGGGGTTGTAGTTGACAGCAAGTTGAATATGAGCCAGTAGTGTGCCCTGGCAGCCAGGAGGGCCAACCATATCCAGGGGTGCATCAAGCACGGCATCATTAGTTGGTTGAGGGAGGTGATTGTCCCGCTCTACTCTGTGCTGGTGCAGCCTCACCTTGAGTACTGTGTGCAGTTCTGGGCAACACAGTACCAAAAGGATGTAAAACTGTTAGAGATTGTCCAGAGGAGGGCAACGAAGATGGTGAAGGGCCTAGAAGGAAAGATGTATGAGGAGTGGCTGAGGTCACTTGACCTGTTCAGCTTGGAAAAGAGGAGGCTGAGGGGAGACCTCATCGCAGTCTACAGCTTCCTCAGGAGGGAGAGTGGAGGGGCAGGCACAAACCTATTCTCCTTAATCACCAGTGATAGGAATGGTGTCAAGCTGTGGCAGGGGAGGTTTAGGCTAGACATCAGGAAGAGGTTCTTCACCGAGAGGGTAGTCACACACTGGAACAGGTTCCCCAGTGAAGTAGTCACTACGCCAAGCTTGTCAGTGTTTAAGAAGTGTTTGGACTCTGCATTTAGTCACATGGTCTAAAATTTTGGGTAGACCTGTGTGGTGGCAGGAGTTGGACTACATGATCCTTATGGGTCCCTTCCAACTCAGGATGTTCTATGATTCTATGATCCTTATCTGAAACCTTGAGCAATTTGTGTTGTATTTTCTCCCCCTTCTGCTTTGAGGAGGGAGAGTGAGAGAGTGGCCATTGTGGAACTTGGCTGCCCACCCAGGTAAAACCACCACAATTCTGTTTTTCAATTTCATGAAGATGGTTGGATTTGTAATGCTCCCAAGGTGGTCTCCGACCATGTTGACTTTACCTTCTGCTGGGAACCAGATTTGACCAAAAGTAATCAACCTCCAGTATTCTGGCATGTGGCATCCTCAATGGATGATATATAAGCAGCACATTGGCTCTGGTATCCTAGAAGTAGAGGCCCCCACTAGAGAGGAAGGGAAAGACATTTGCATTCTGCTGGAGGCTTCTTGGAAAACTGCACCAGGGAGACTTAGTGTGAGCGTAGCAAAATAACAGCATTCTTGAGGATGCACCCCAATGTCCTCCAGTTTTCCCTGGCTTTCCTCCCACTTCCCAGTCTGTTGAATGCTATAGGAAAGTATACACTAGTCTCTCCCATCTCCTACCCTTGGGTGAGACACTATCCGTGCCTGTTAAGTTTGCTATAAAAGTCAGGCTATTCAGGTAATAAAAGGAGATCACGATCTGACCATACTGGCGTCTGTCGTGTTTTTAGCCATTCCTGCAACAAGTTAAGTCAGTCATCACTCACTAGAAAGCAAAGCACATCCAAACACTGTAAATCCCCCAGCATGTAAAGTCTGTATACAAAAATATGGTGGATAGGACTGCCTCCTATGCTGTTTTTAAATGAACATTGAACTATTTAGTGCAAAGCTTCATTAGGAGAAATTACAAATGCCCCAAATATTTAGCTGTGAGTAAAATTTCATCTTGGACCATTTAGATACTTAGGAATGACTGACTAATCCTTGTTAACTTTTGAAGCATTTGGAACAAAATAGGAACTTTCAGAATGCAATGTCCACACCTCCAGAGCAAACTTGGATGACAAGTCAGGTAAATTGCCTTCAGGACATGCCACTGTTTCTCAACTGGTTTGAAAGCAGCCTTATGTGACTAGTGCAAATTTAAGTACAGAAGTGAAGTTTGTTCTTGTGAAGTGTGTTTCAAGCTCACCAGAAAGCTTTCTTGCTCCAGAACAGTGATCTGCTTTTGTACAAATACATCTCTTGGATATTTGCTTCCATTTTGATTGACAGATGTGGGAAAACCATAGAGCCAGAAGGATGCAATACAAAAGGCATGTTCTTTCACCTCATTCCCTGAGGAGACATTTCACTCTTCTGCATAAGTGTTCACTATAACTGAAGTTCTTTCATGCTTATTGTGTGTCACACACAAGCAATCAGTCCTCCAAGGCGTTTTCTGATTGACTCAGTGCAGGGTTACCAGGCTGTGCCAGGTGTTTCTTATATGAATTACCTGTCTTGTTTTGATTGAGAAGCACAACTTCAGGATTGTTTGACAGGACATCAGTTTGATCTCAGGATCTGTTACCATCATCAAAATACTACACTAAACTTAGTGGCTCAAGGTCAGTCTTTGCAGAAGCAGAACCTGTTGAGACGAGGGGAATTAATTTACCTTCCTGCATGCTGTCATCAGCAATGGTAAAAGCATGCAGAATTGTTTTCTTATGGACGTTGTAAAATGACAGCTGCTTGGTGGAGATGTCCAGGAAGATCCCAATCTTTTGCAGTGTCCCAGTCACAGCCAGATGGGTCCAAGGATCCATGTAGGCCCAATACTCTTGCCCATCTACTAATCCTATGACCCAGAAACCATTATTAGGAGACAAAGTCACTGTCCCCTTGCGAGTCACAGATTCCTGGGCAACACCCAAGATCCAGCTTCTTCTCTTTCCAACATTTACTTCCCAGTAGAATCTCCCAGATGTGTACCCTTCCTTTGCCAACACAAAAAGGTGGGAATCAAATCTCTCCTCCCTCATGGGCACCTTTCTGATCATGCCAGTATCTTTCACGCTTTTCCCATCTTCTGACACTTCCAGTCTGGGATGAGCCGTGTCAGCATCCAGGGAGATATCAACTGCAATGATCAAGTCATACAATAAGTAGCTGAAAACACAAGGCCTGTTTTTCTGAGACTTTATTTTCTGCATCCTCACCCATCTCTTACTTGTCCCTTCTCCATCTCTACACTCAGGTGTGCTAGACAGGCTTTTAACTCAGGGTGCCTGTGTTATCTTCACTCCCCTACCTCACATATGCCTCCATTCCCATCCTTGGTTCCCTGACAAAGATCAGACAGTGTGCCTGAAATGAAAGGCACTGAACCAAGGTTTCTCTGGCACCAGCTTTCAGCACCAAGGAGAAGTGTGTAGGGCTGAATACCTGCTTCCTCTATTTTTGAATTTCTGTAGGGATGACCTTGGGAAAAGGACTGAGAATTTACCATATGACTTCTCTTTGGGCAACACTGGAATCAAAACTGACTTTTATAAGAGCACTGATATGCAGTCCTACTGGGCAAAGAAGTCACTTTATGAAGCAGTTGGTGTAGTGGGTTTACATGACAAAGTTTTGGTAGCAGGGAGCTGCAGGGGTGGCTTCTATGAGAAGAATCCAGAAGATGCCCCATGTTAGATAAGGTCTAGTTTCAGCCAGCTCCAAAGAGACCTACTGCTGCCCAGGGTCGACACAATAAACGATGTTGTTAGTGCCTCTGTGAGAGCAGACCCCAAGGTTAGTGCAGCAGGAGGGCAGGAGGTGCTCCAGGCATGCAGCAGAAATTCCACTGCAGCCTGTGGAGAGGCCCCTGGTGGAGCAGGCTGTTCTCCTGCAGCCCATGGGTCCCACATGGAGCAGATCACGCTGCAGCCCATGGAGGAGACCATGGTGGAGCAGGTGGATCTGCCCTGAAGGAGTCTGTGGCCTGTAGAGAGTCCCTGCCAGAGCAGACTCCAGGCCAGAGCTGCAGCCCATGGAGAGGAGTGGAGAGGAGCCCATGTAGGACCAGAGCTGAGGGTGAGCTGTCACCTGTGGGGGACACATGTTGGAGCAGCTTGCTCCTGATGGATGGACCCTGTGATACGGTTCCATATTGGAGCAGTTCTTAAAGAGCTGATGCCTGTGGAAAGCCTGCATAGGATCAGTTTGGGAAGGATGGCAGGGAGGATCAGTTTTGGGAGGGACCCCACATTGGAGAAAGGGAAGAGAGTGACCAAGAAGGAGCAGTGGAGAAGAAGTGCTATAGACTGACTGCAACCACCATTTCCCTGTTCCCCTGTGCTGCTCAGGGGGAGGAGGTGGAAGAGGGTGGATGGGGGAAGGTGTTTCTGGTTTCTTTTCTTTGTTTCTCACTTCTATAGCTTGTTAGCAATAGGCAATAAATCTTACTGTCTCCCTACTCTGAGTCTCTTTTGCCTGTCACAATAATTGTTGAGCAATCGCCTCATACTTATCTCAACCCTTGAGATCTTTGTGTTGTATTTTCTCCCCCTTTCCCTTTGAGGAGCGGGAGTGAGAGGGCACTTGTGGTGGAGCTCGGCTGCCCACCTGAGTAAAGCCACCACAGTTAGTAAGATAATTGATCAACCCTGCACACAACAGAATCACACCTGGAAATCAGTGTAGACACTCACTGTTCTGCAAGAAATGCTAAGATATAGATCCAAAGTGTCCTGTAGGTGTGTTTAAACATTCATGTGTGGGAAGAGAGACTATTAGCAATCATGGTGGAAGAAATTCACGTGTTGCCTGTGTTGAATACAAGTATAAATTATGCATAAATTTATATACATCATCTGGAATTTGGTTTGTGTCTCATGATTATCTCCTTAGTAAAGCCTGGAGGCTCTGTTTTCAAACATTGCATAGTTTCTTCTCAAGAAAAGGAGAGCACCAGTCTTGGGTATTTTTTCAACACGGACTAGAATGGAAGAGTGATCTTAACTGCAGCAATGGTAAGAAGATATTTCTTTCCACAGTTTACCCAGCTTATCAGTGTACATGATAATAACTGGACAGAACTCTAGCAAGGTACAGTGGTGTGAACTAAGCTCATCTAGCTCAACTCAGATTTCAGGAATATGAAAGAGATCTTGTGGAACAAGATCATCTCTTGACACTTCTAAAGTCCAAAGTGCGCAAAAAGAGGAGTGGGAGATGGAAGTAGCCAATACAGGCTTTCCATCCCCACTTTCCACAGCTAAAATGGCTTGAGTCAATCATGCACAGGGACTTTGGCAGAACGCAACCAAAAAAAGTTATCAAACAATCCTTCCTCTGAGCATGTTGTTCTCCAAACAGCTCTGTGAGAGTGTTGGATGTGTTTCCTGAAGTTGGGTTCAGGCTCAGAAAATGTAGGTTCATCATTTCCTTTATGCTTACCTTTGTAGATCTGAATTATGAAAAACTCTGTGGAGAAAAAGAATATAGCAGGTAGTAAGTGGATTTATCAAGGTATGCTGGTCTACAATGTGATAAGACACCATCCATGCTGCTGAATACAAAGACTGTTTTCTCCTGTAGTATATCCAAAGGCATTTCACCAATTATCTGCCTTAGGTGACAGCAAGTCCCACCCTCCCTGCCATAAACACACACATTTATCTTACCAAATTCCATCCTCCGTTGGGAAAAACAAACAAACAAAAAAACAACCAAAGAAACAAACAAACAAAAAAGAGGACTAAAAGCTGCTGCAACATAAGATGAGATTCTCATTCCTTTTCAGCTGGAAAGAAAAGGTCAAAGAACTGGCCAAACAACTGACCAAAAAGATCACCTTTCACAGGGACAAACTTCCCAGAAAGGCAATGCTTATCCCTAGAAATGTCAGGCACTCAAGCACTCACACTCCAATCACTCCTGCACTTGGTCTTACAAGCATACAAAGGTGTTTCAGTCATTTCTGGACAGGAAAAAAAATGCTAGATCAACACCTGCAATATTCTTGTATGGGCCACTCTTTGTCATCATGCTCTGCCAGGGAGAAGGTAGGGGATGCCCACAATGCTGGGAGGGAAAACAGTCATGAAGAAAACCCCAATGGACTAAAGGTGTGCTCCATACATTATAATACAATGCTTAGCAATAAAAGCTGAGATAAAGTAGGAGGAAGGAGAGACATTCATATATATGGCATTGGTCCAAAGGAAATGTTGTGTGTGACAGAGGTCTGCTTTCCCGGGAATGGCTGATCATCTACCTGACTATCAAAAGTAGTGAATGACTTCCATTTATTGCTTTAGTGGGCTTGCAGCTTTTGCTTTACCTCTTAAAATCTATCTATTTAAATCCAAGGGTTTACACACTTTGACCTCTCCACTTCTCTCCCCCATCCAGTTGGAGGAAAGGGTGTGAGTGGCTGTGTAGTGTTTAGCTGCCCATGGATGTTTAACCCCAAGAGGAATGGAGTCATCCTTGTGGACAACCCTGCTCACCTAGTTTGCTTTCCAATGAATTCAGGTCTTCTCTGTAGGCATTCTGTGAAACTTCCAGTTGGTTCTGGAACACAGTCAGCTTCTCACTCAGGATCTTCTCCGCCACTTGGTGAGTGGATTCAAGGGCCCTTGTGGTGTTTGTGTCCACAGTCCTTTCTGCATGGAAAGAGAGGAGCCAATGGGAAAATAACATTGATTCCTGGGAAGTGGTTCCTTGTCTTTCTAATTTTGGAGTGTTTCCTCCTAGAAATGTTAGAGAACATGCTATTCTGATTTCAGTTTCATGGTGGACTTATCTCTGCAGTACATTGTAGCTCAGAAGGTGTCATTCTTGAGATTTTGAGATTTATTTATTTTTAGGAAAGGGACACTGTGGATGGCAAGATGATCTTGGGAAGAGGGAATGCACACAAGGCAGGAATGAGCATGCCTGAGCTACTGGAAGTGAAGTAGGGCTTACTGAAGGTCTGGACTGCAGTTCCCACCCTTTAGATCTTCACCTAGGGCTTACAGCCTCTCATGGTCATTGCCCCCCGTAAGTGACTCTTTCCCCATGGTGCATGGTATGCGGGCTCTGGATGGAAGAGGATGGAACTGAGAAGATGCTTCCACCTCCCTCTCATTGGTTTGGATAGACCAAAGAGTTCCAGGGGGATGGAGAAGGAGCATAGGCTCCATGATCCTGCCTGAAGTCCTGCTGGACAGGCTGGAGAGTAGGAATGTCTCACTCCATCTCTCCAGGCAGGATCTGTGGGCTGTGGAAAACTTGACTGTTTGGGGTCGAGCACTCTGAGTGACAAAATGGAGAGACAGTATCGAGACCTGGAAGTGGATGTTCCTTGGGACCTAGCAGTAACCTTTTCCACATTCAGCCATCATGGATGGAGACTATCAAACCAAATGTCTTCCAAGAGGAAGGAGAGAAGAAACACCCTTACCACCTGCAGCCACCACCTTGGCGTGGAGCTCTCTCAGTGGAAAGGGACACAAGACCGTCTCCCCAGGAATGGGCTGCCCTCCTCTTGGAGGAGTCCCCTTCCATGTCCCCTTCCATGGAGGAGATGCTGGAGACTAGCTCACAAGATGGTGTCATGCTATAGCACCGTTTTCCTTCCAGGAATTGTCCTGCTTTTGGCCAGGATGGAGTCATTTTTATTTTTTTTTATTTTTCGTTGAAGCTGGTATGATGCTGCATTTTGGATTTGTGAGGAAAGTCATGTAGACAATCTGTGGATGTCTTATTTATTCTGGGCTGTGCTTCCACACAGCCATGGGCCCCTCTTCTTGTCATCACACTCTGCCAGTGAGGCAGTAGGGGATGCCCACAATGTCAGAAACAGCCATGTTGATGACCTGAATTGGTCCAAGGTATACTCCCTTCATTATAACACCATGTTAAGCAATAAAAGCTTAGATAAAGGAGGAAGGGGAGACATTCATAGTGATGGCATTGATCTTCCCCAGGAGATGTTATGTGTGATGGATCTCTGCTTTCCTGGAAATGGCTGAACCTCTGCCTGCCAATCAGAAGCATGAATGACTTCCATATCTTTACAGAATCACATAATCACAGAATGGTAGGGATTGGAAGGGACCCTGAAAGATCATCTAGTCCAATCCTCTGCAGGAGCAGGAACACCTACATCAAGTTCCACAGGAACCCATCCATGCGAGTTTTGAATGTCTCCAGAGAAGGAGACTCCACAATCCCCTTGGGAAGCCTGTTCCAGTGTTTTGTCACCCTCACTGTGAAAAAGTTTCATTTCATATATAAGCGGAACCTCTTTTGTTCCAGATTGCACCCATTGCCCCTTGTCCTATCAGTGGATGTCACCAAGAACAGCCTGGCTCCATCCTCCTGACACTTACCCCTTGCATATTTATAAACATTAATAAGGTCTCCCCTCAGCCTCCTCTTTTCCAAGCTAAAGAGACCCATCTCCCTCAGCCTTTCCTCATAATGAAATCATCCCTTAATCATCCTCATGGCTCTGCACGAGACTCTCTCAAGCAGTTCCCTGTCCTTCTTGAGCTGAGGGGCCCAGAACTGGATGCCATAGCCCAGATGTGGTCCCACCAGGGCAGAGTAGAGGGGGAGGAGGACATCTCTCAACCTACTAGCCACAGCCCTTCTGATACACCCCAGGATGTCATTGGACTTCTTGGCCACAACGGCACAGTGCTGGCTCATGGTCATTCCGCTGTCCACCAGGACCTCCACATCCCTTTTCCATATGTTGCTCTCCAACAGGTCAGTCCCCAGCCAATACTGGTGCCTATACCAGCGCCATTTGGCTTTGCTTGGGCTTGCAGCTTTTGCTTTACCTCTTAAATATCTCTATCTCAATCCAAGGGTTTACACACTTTGACCTCTCCACTTCTCTCCCCCATCCAGTTGGAGGAAAGGGTGTGAGTGGCTGTGTAGTGTTTAGCTGCCCATGGATGTTTAACCCCAAGAGGAATGGAGTCATCCTTGTGGACAACCCTGCTCACCTAGTTTGCTTTCCAATGAATTCAGGTCTTCTCTGTAGGCATTCTGTGAAACTTCCAGTTGGTTCTGGAACACAGTCAGCTTCTCACTCAGGATCTTCTCCGCCACTTGGTGAGTGGATTCAAGGGCCCTTGTGGTGTTTGTGTCCACAGTCCTTTCTGCATGGAAAGAGAGGAGCCAATGGGAAAATAACATTGATTCCTGGGAAGTGGTTCCTTGTCTTTCTAATGAAAGAGAAGGAACCTAGTTTGACTAGCTCACCTAGTTTGTTTTCCATCTCAAGCAGGCAGTCCTTGGTCCAGGACTTCTTGGCTGCCTCCAAACCTTTGGTTATTCTGTCTTCCATCTCTTCTCTGATGATCTGAAGGTCTTTCTCTCTGGATACCTCCAGGTTCTGCAGCCGTACCTGCAGATTATGTAGCTTTTCTGAGATGGCCTGGAGGGAAGTCTGGATGTTGGCCTGTTCCTCCAGAGGTGGGGCTGCATTCTTTGAAACCTCCAGTTGGTTCTGCAACATAGCCATATTCTGATCCATGATCCTCTGCATCTCTTGCTGCGAGGATTCTAGGGCCCTTGTGATGTTTATCTCCACAGTCATTCCTACAAAATAAATAAATTAATAAAAATAAAAAATAATAAAATAATAAAACAGTGACAAAAATGGATGATTCAAAACTGACGTTTCTTCCTGGGAAGTGGTTTCTTGTCTTTCTAATGGGGAAAGCTGTTTCCTCCTAGATATATTAGAGAACATGCTATTCTGATTTCAGTTTCATGGTGGACTTATCTCTGCAGTACATTGTAGCTCAGAAGGTGTCATTCTTGAGATTTTATTTATTTATTTATTTATTTTTAGGAAAGGGACACTGTGGATGGCAAGATGATCTTGGGAAGAGGGAATGCACACAAGGCAGGAATGAGCATGCCTGAGCTACTGGAAGTGAAGTAGGGCTTACTGAAGGTCTGGACTGCAGTTCCCACCCTTTAGATCTTCACCTAGGGCTTACAGCCTCTCATGGTCATTGCCCCCCGTAAGTGACTCTTTCCCCATGGTGCATGGTATGCGGGCTCTGGATGGAAGGGGATGGAACTGAGAAGATGCTTCCACCTCCCTCTCATTGGTTTGGATAGACCAAAGAGTTCCAGGGGGATGGAGAAGGAGCATAGGCTCCATGATCCTGCCTGAAGTCCTGCTGGACAGGCTGGAGAGTAGGAATGTCTCACTCCATCTCTCCAGGCAGGATCTGTGGGCTGTTTGGGGTCGAGCACTCTGAGTGACAAAATGGAGAGACAGTATCGAGACCTGGAAGTGGATGTTCCTTGGGACCTAGCAGTAACCTTTTCCACATTCAGCCATCATGGATGGAGACTATCAAACCAAATGTCTTCCAAGAGGAAGGAGAGAAGAAACACCCTTACCACCTGCAGCCACCACTTTGGTGTGGAGCTCTCTCAGTGGAAAGGGACACGAGTCCCTCTCCCCGGAATGGGCTGCCCTCCTCTTGGAGGAGTCTCCTTCCATGTCCCCTTCCATGGAGGAGATGCTGGAGACTAGCTCACAAGATGGTGTCATGCTATAGCACCGTTTTCCTTCCAGGAATTGTCCTGCTTTTGGCCAGGATGGAGTCATTTTTTTTTTATTTTTATTTTTATTTTTTTTTTATTTTTCGTTGAAGCTGGTATGATGCTGCATTTTGGATTTGTGAGGAAAGTCATGTAGACAACCTGTGGATGTCTTATTTATTCTGAGGAGTGCTTCCACACAGCCACGGGCCCCTCTTCTTGTCATCACACTCTGCCAGTGAGGAGGTAGGGGATGCCCATGATATTGGCAAGGAGAACAGCCGTGAAGCCAACCTGAGTGGGCTAAAGGGATACTCCCTACATTATGACACTATGCTCAGCAATAAATCTGAGATACAAAGGAGGAAAGGGAGATATTCATATGATGGCATTGGTCTTCCCCAGGAAATGTTACCTGCGACGCAGCCCTGCTTTCCCGGAAATGGTTGAACCTCTGCCTGCCGATCAGAATCAGTGAATAAGTCCCACATTTTGCTTTGCTTGGGTTTCCTTGGGGTTGCAGATTTTACCTCTTAAAATCTCTCTATGTCAATCCATGAGTTCTCTCACTTTGAGCTTTCCACTTCTCTCCCCCAGCCAATTGGAGGAAAGTGATTGAGAAAATTTGCAGTATTTAGCTTCCCACTGGGGTTTAAGCATAATAGAATTGAAGGTTTGTTTAAGAATTGCACTGCTCACCTAGTTTGTTTTCCATCTCAAGCAGGCAGTCCTTGGTCCAGGACTTCTTGGCTGCCTCCAAACCTTTGGTTATTCTGTCTTCCATCTCTTCTCTGATGATCTGAAGGTCTTTCTCTCTGGATACCTCCAGGTTCTGCAGACACACCTGCAGATTATGTAGCTTTTCTGAGATGGCCTGGAGGGAAGTCTGGATGTTGGCCTGTTCCTCCAGAGGTGGGGCTGCATTCTTTGAAACCTCCAGTTGGTTCCGCAACACAGCCATATTCTGATCCATGATCCTCTCCACCTCTTGCTGCGAGGATTCTAGGGCCCTTGTGATGTTTATCTCCACAGTCCTTCCTAACCCCCCCAAACAAACAAACAAAAACAAAACAAAACAAAAACAAAACAAAACAAAAACAAAACAAAACAAAAAACAACAACAACAACAAAAAAAACGAAACAAGGCTGATTGGGAAACTGATTTTTTTTCCTGTTATGTTAGCCCTTCTCTCAATTATGTGAATGTGTGTTTTGAGAAAAACACAAAATGGAAAACATATATGTACTTTTCTTTTTGATGTTCCATAATTTCTACATAATTCTTTTGGAACAGTCTTTTTCTTTCAGTTCTCTCCAGGGAATTCACACTTTTGAAGGCAAGATTGTATGGAGAGGACAGAATTCACAAAAAGTCTAATTGGGCCCTACTTATCAAAACAAGAGTAGTAGAGCTTGCCAAAGACTTTGCTTCAAGGTCTCTCTTTTTTAGGTATCTCTCTGAGGCTTTTAGTTACTCATGATAACTTCAGCCGTACACTGCTCATCTCCTTGTGGTCCAAGGTCATATAGGTTTTGGTTAGAAATTTACAGAGCACAGAAGATCCTTTCATCTCCCTTGCATTGGTTTGAATGGATTGACACCAGAATGATAGAGCCTATAAGAATTCAGTCTTCCTCTCCCAAACACAGCAATACACTCTGCTGTAGGAGGACGTGCCTGATGTTAAAGAGGTGTGCCCCTAGGATCAAATTAATCCCTTCCCAGAGTCTAAGCCTTCTGCTGTGGACTGGAAGATCTTCTGTGGGTAAGTTGCGCAGTGACCCATCCTACACAAGCTGTTCCCAAAGAGGACCATGAAAAAGAGGAATGATATCCGGCATACTTACTTGGAGGCTCAAAATTCATCCTAAGGCCTTGGACCCTCCAAGATATTTCATTGCGTTCTGGGCATTGTATTCATATGAAAAGACAGAAAAGAGGAAATTAGCAAAGACCTTTTCCTAAGGAAGTAGAAGAAATTATATGCACAGCTTTTGGGAAAGAACACATCACGTAGGCAGCACAAAAAACATGGTGTCCCGTGAACCAAGGGCCTGATAGGAGCACTGTGGGTTTGCACCAATGAATCCTGCTGTGGAGTCCCATTCATGCTCTCAGGGCCATGAGGCTGTCTAAACTGCCCCAGAGCCCATCTAAACTGCCTCACAGCCCAAGTGCAGCATCCCATGGTCTTTGCTGGGAAGGTTTCAGGGAGCACATTCTGACCCTTCCACTCCTTCCAACCCACATAGGGATTGCTCTGCTTTGTCCCGTCTCCTCTCAGCAGGTAAAAGGCAACTGGACTTCATGCCCTGGAAGGTTCTGGAGGAGTTTGTTGCATTTGTCCAGCCTTGGATTGGGACGTAGGTTTTTGCCTTTTTCACCAAGTGACATAGTTGTTCAGGGTGGGGCGGACCTTGGAAGGCCTCTAGCAGTGTCTGCTGCTGAATCCAGGGTCTACCCTGAGGTCTGAGCAGATGTCTCTGGGCTTCTGTTGAGTGGGTTCTGAACTCTTCCAAGACGGGAGAGGTCAGGTGTGCATCTCCAGCCCTGCTGCAGTGGGGCAAGCCCACAGGTATCTGAGAGCTGAGCCAGTGTTAATCCCAATTGCAAATGAAAGGAAACTGAGGAATTCTCCAACGCATGACGCTTTTTGTGTCTGTGTGCTTGTGCTTGTGTTTGTGCTTGGTTGTGTGTGGCGGAGGTGGTAGCACATTGTTCCAGCTGCAGTTAGTATGGGAAGAGGAAAACAGGACCTGCAGAACTGTGAGAAGGGGACTTCCCCTCCCCGCCTCCCCTACCGACCCTTCCCTCCCCTTGTAGACTGCAAAGAAATCTCTGTGGAGATGGCAAGTAGCCCTGACATAAGGAGCAGGGCTACTGTCAGGGTGAGGACTCAGCATTGTAGAGATGGGTACTCTGTCACTCCTAGTTACCTCTTTGCAGACTTTCTGGATTTCCTTCCCCCTTGGTCAGCTTGGAGTAGTGCTCCTGTTCTCCCTCATGGGAATGCATTTGTCTTCCTTGTTGGAAGGATTGTTCTCCTTTAAGGGTGAAGCCTGAAAAAAAGAAACCATAGAACCTAGGTAAACCCTTATCCACAGCCAGAAGCATCTCCTGTCCACGGTGTGAAACTACGAGGAATGAAAACAAACAAATAAACAAGAAACCACCGCACAAACTAACAAGTGTTTTCAAGCAAAAGCAATGGCCATACGTGAGGACGCAGGTCTCAGTAATACTAGGTCATCCTTGAGCTAAGAGTGTGACTTTGGAGGCAGGTCTTCTGGGGAGGACAAAGGCAGGAAAAAACTTGCCCTCCATGCCAGGGAGGATGGGATTCAGTGCAGTCTGGCAGCTGGTCTGACGGCTGGCCTAGCCTTGCAGAGTGTTATTATAGACACCCTTCTTAAAGACATCACATGCTGCCCAAGAGATCTGCGTGGGTTTGCAGCGTACAATAAGGAAATTATTCCAGGCCTTTGGGAGGCACGTTATGTGGGATGGTGAAAGAGACAAAGAGAAGAGGTCAGATTCACCAGGCATCTGTGCCAGGGCTACCAACTAATTTGCCCATTGTTAGGCAGCTTCTGCTGGTGTCCAGGAATATCTGACACTTGTCGTTCACCTGTTATGCCTTCAGGAGCTAGAGCTCTTCCTTGCCTTTTGAGTTCCTTTTTCACAGGTAGTCCTTCTCTGAGGGTCTGTCATCCTCCCATGGGTGTTCTCCAGGTTCATGGTCATTCCTGACTCATGCCCACAGGAAGCTGAACACCAAGGGGGGATGCAGTTGTGTGCTCGGAACAGCTGATAGGGAAGGCTTACTGCGCTCTTTCCAAGAGGTTTCACGAGGCTGAGGTCAATCTTTAGCATGACAGACCTCCACAGGTCCCACGTATCTGGCAGTGCCTCACACCAGCTGCCAGCCAAGAAGGAGCAGCAAGTGCAAAAATACAGCCAGGAAGGGGCTGAGAATACCCGAGCCCTCTGTGCCCACAGAGCTAGTGCTATTTGCATTGGACAGGGGAGAGGTGACCTCTCCCAGAGTGTAGCCAAAGAGGTGGAAATGTCTTGAGAAGCCCTTATGAAGATACCTTTTCTGAGAAAGTTCAATGTACTGGACACCTTCCCAGCTCTGAAGAATAGGCTGTGGAGCCCCACGAGGTAAGATGGGACCCTAGGAGGGAGAGGAACTGACCCAACACTGCCCTTCTAATTCTTCCCAAGACAAGAGCACTTGTCCCAGCCCCTCCACTTCCCTTTGCCTCCAGACAGCATGCATGAAGCCAGGCTCCTATGTGCATGGGGAGCTGTCTTATTTCCACCAGGGACTTCCAGCTGAGGAGCTGCAAAGCTGCCACTCACATGAGAGTTGAGGTGTAGAATATCCATTGCTTACTCTACAGCACTATAGCTATGAATGTCCACCCTTACCGTACTGCAGTGGAGGGAAATCTAACAACGACCTGTTCACCCCTTCACCTCCTCCCCCATCAGCAGCATCTTCCTTTGAGCCCATTGTCTGAAAGCCTTCTGGTCCCCACAACAGCAATGCTCTCTGATGGAGAAGGACATGCCTGATGTTAAAGAGGTGGGGCCCTGGGAACAAATCCATCTTTCCTGAAGGCCATGCCTTCTGGTCTGATGTGGAAGGGTTCTGTTGAAGCTTGCTCAGTGGAGTAGACCTCCACAGGGGGTCACTTCTCTCCAATCCGAGATTCTCCCAGGAAGGACCATGAGCAAGAGGAATGGAATCCTGAGTACTTACTTGGAGGCTCAAAATTCATCCTAAGGTCTTGAACACTCTGAGACATTTTCTTGCCTCCTGGATAGAATATTTAAATGAAAAGACAGAAAAGAGGAAATTTAGCAAAGACCTTTCCCTAAGGAAACACAAGAAATGATATGCACAGATTTTGGGGAAAAATAACATCCCTTCCCATAGTCTAAGCCTTCTGCTGTGGACTGGAAGATCTTCTGTGGGTAAGTTGCTCGCAGGAGTAGAGCCCACATGGGTGCAGTTCTCTCTGCAGACATCCATCCCACCTGGGATGTTCCCAAGGAAGACCGCAGGCAAGAGGAATGGGATCCGGCATACTTACTTGAAGGCTCAAAATCCATTCTAAGGTCTTGGACACTCGAAGATATTTCCTTGTGTCCTGGGTGTTGTATTCATATAAAAAGACAGAAAAGAGGAAATTAGCAAAGACCTTTTCCTAAGGAAGTAGAAGAAATTATATGCGCAGCTTTTGGGGAAAAATCTGGGGGAAAAAGAGAGTTTATGTCTAGTGGAAGAAGGGACTGGCTACTCAGGGAGAGTATAATGCAGTTGCCAGCTCTTTCTAAGAGCAGCAGTTTTATGATACCACGGTGGTCCCTTAGGCATGACAGACCTCCACAGGTTCCACCTATTTGCATGTCCCACAACAGCTACCTGCCCAGAAATAGCAGCACGTGCAGAAACACATTTGGGACGGGCTGAGGATGCCCGAGCCCTGTGTGCCCACTGAGCTAGAACTGTCTGCATTGCACAGGGGAGACACCACCTCTCCCAAAGTGTGGCCAGAGAGGTGGAAATCTCTGGACAAGCCCTTATGAAGATGCTGTTTCTGAGAAAGCTGGCTGCACTGGACACCTTCCCAGCTCTAAAGAATAAACTGTGGAGCCACATGTGGGGATCTGAGAAAGGATGGGACTCTGGGAGGCAGAGGAAGGGACCTAGCAATGCTCTTCTAATTCATCCCAAGACAAGAGCACTGCTCCTAGCCTCTCTGCCTGCCTTTGCCACCAGACAGAATGCATGAGGACAGGCTCTCACCGGCATGGGGAGTTTTCGTTCTTCTGCCTCGGACTGCCAGCTGAGGAGCTGCAGAGCTAGCACCTGCAAAGAGTGTAGGGTGAAAATATTCCATTGCTTCCCTTAGCAGAGGAAGACCTGGCCTGGTGCCTTGCCCTCCTCATCACAGGGAAGTTCCACAAAGGGTTGAGACAGTCCTCCTTACCATACAGCAGTGGAGGGAAATCTCACAATGACCTGTTAACACCCTCCCCCCTCACCTCCCCCATCAGCATCATCTTCCTCTGAGCCCATTGTTTGAAAGTCCTTCTCTCCCAAACACAGCAATACACTCTGATGTAGAAGGACGTGCTTGACGTTAAAGAGGTGTGGCCCTAGGATCAAATTAATCCCTTCCCAGAGTCCAAGACTTCTGCTGTGGACTGGAAGATCCTTTTTGGGTAAGCTGCTGAGAGAAGTAAACCTCACATGCCTGCAGTTCTCTATGCAGTGATCCATCTTACCCAAGATGTACTCAAGGAGGACCATGAGCAAGAGGAATGGAGTCCTGTGTACTTACTTGGAGGCTCAAAATTCATCCTAAGGTCTTGAACACTCTGAGACATTTTCTTGCCTCCTGGATAGAATATTTAAATGAAAAGACAGAAAAGAGGAAATTTAGCAAAGACCTTTCCCTAAGGAAACACAACAAATGATATGCACAGATTTTGGGGAAAAAAACATCCCTTCCCATAGTCTAAGCCTTCTGCTGTGGACTGGAAGATCTTCTGTGGGTAAGTTGCTCACAGGAGTAGAGCCCACATGGGTGCAGTTCTCTCTGTAGACATCCATCCCACCTGGGATGTTCCCAAGGAAGACCGCAGGCAAGAGGAATGGGATCCAGCATACTTACTTGAAGGCTCAAAATCCATTCTAAGGTCTTGGACACTCGAAGATATTTCCTTGTGTCCTGGGCATTGTATTCATTTGAAAGACAGAAAAGAGGAAATTAGCAAAGACCTTTTCCTAAGGAAGTAGAAGAAATGATATGCACAGCTTTTGGGAAAGAACACATCACGTAGGCAGCACAAAAAACATGGTGTCCTGTGAACCAAGGGCCTGATAAGAGCACTGTGGGTTTGCACCAATGTATCCTGCTGTGGAGTCCCATTCATGTTCTCAGGGCCATGAGGCTGTCTAAACTGCCCCAGAGCCCATCTAAACTGCCTCACAGCCCAAGTGCAGCATCCCATGGTCTTTGCTGGGAAGGTTTCAGAGAGCACATTCTGACCCTTCCACTCCTCCCAACCCACATAGGGATTGCTCTGCTTTGTCCCATCTCCTCTCAGCAGGTAAAAGGCAACTGGACTTCATGGCCTGGAAGGTTCTGGAGGAGTTTGTTGCATTTGTCCAGCCTTGGATTGGGACTTAGGTTTTTGCCTTTTTCACCAAGTGACATAGTTGTTCAGGGTGGGAAGGACCTTGGAAGGTCTCTAGCAGTGTCTGCTGCTGAATACAGCGTCTACCCTACACTTAGAAGTGTAACACTAACAAGTCCTCCACTAAACCATATCACTAAGTTCAACATCTAAACATCTTTTAAAGACCTCCAGGGATGGTGACTCCACCACTTCCCTGAGCAGCCCATTCCAATGCCTAACAACCCTCTCAGTAAAGAAGTTCTTCCTAATATCCAACCTAAAACACCCCTGGCACAACTTTCGCCTGTTCCCCATCATCCTGTTACTAGGCACATGGGAGAATAGACAAACCCCCACCACACTACTGCCTCCTTTAATGTACTTATAAAGAGTGATAAGGTCGCCCCTGAGCCTCTTTTTCTCCAGGCTGAACAAACCCAGCTCCCTCAGCTGCTCCTCGTAGTGCTTGTTCTCCAAACACCTCACCAGCTTTGTCACCCTTCTCTGGACTCACTCAAGCACCTCAATGTCCTTCTTGTAGCGAGGGGCCCAAAACTGAACACAGTACTCGAGGTGCGGCCTCACCAGAGCCAAGTACAGGGGGACAAACACTTCCCTAGCCCTGCTGGCCACACTGCTTCTTAGACAAGTCAGGTTGCTATTGGCCTTCTTGGCCTCCTGAGCACACTGCTGCCTCATATTCAGCTGTCTATCCACCAATACTCCCAGGTCCTTCTCTGCCTGGCAGCTTTCCAACCACTCATCTCCCAGCCTGTAGCTCTCCTTGGGGTTATTGTTCCCCAGGTGCAGGACCTGGCACTTGGCCTTGTTGAACTTCATAGAGTTGACCTCATCCCATCAGTCCAGCCTATCCAGGTCCTCCTGCAGAGCCTTCCTACCCTCGAGCAGATTGACACACACACCTAACTTGGTGTCATCTGTGAACTTACTGAGAGTGCACTTGATATCCTCATCCAGATCATCGATCAAGATATTAAAGAGGACTGGCCCTAGTACTGAGCCCTGGGGAACTAGTGACCAGCCTCCAGCTGGATTTGACTCCATTCACCACAACTCTTTGGGTCGAGCTATCCAGCCAGTTCTTAACCCTACGAAGCATACACCAGTCCAAGCCACGAGCAGCCAGTTTCTTGAAGAGAATGCTGTGGGAAACGGTGTCAAAAGCCTTACTGAATTCAAGGTAGACCACATCCACAGCCTTTCCCTCATCCACCCAGCGTGTCACTTTGTCATAGAAGGAGATCAGGTTCATCAAGCAGGACCTGCCTTTCATAAACCCATGAGGACTGGGCCTGATCTCCTGGTTCCCCTTTAAGTGCCGTGTGATGACACTCAAGATAATCTGCTCTATGAGTTTTCCTGGCACTGAGGTCAAACTGACAGGCCTATAGTCTCCTGGGTCTGCCCTCCAGCCCTTCTTATAGATGAGCATCACGTTTGCTAGCCGCCAGTCAACTGGGACCTCCCCTGATAGCTAGGACTGCTGATAAATGATGGAAAATGGCTTGACCAGCTCCTCCGCCAGTTCTCTCAGTATCCTTGGTTGGATTCTTTCTGGCCCCATCGACTTGCGCACATCCAAGTGCCGTAGTAGGTTGCCAACTGTTTCCTCATGGATAATGAGGGCCACATTCTGCTCCCCATCCCCTTCCACCAGTTCAGGGTACTGGGTATCCAGAGAGCAACTGGTTTTGCTGCTAAAGACTTAGGCAAAGAAGGCATTAAGCACCACAGCCTTTTCCTCATCTTTTGTAACTAAGTTCCCCCCTGCATCCAGTAAAGGCTGGAGATTCTCCTTAGTCCTCCTTTTTGTGTTGATGTATTTATAAAAACATTTTTTATTGTCTTTAACGACAGTAGCCAGATTGAGCTCCAGATGAGCTTTGGCCTTCCTAATTTTGTCCCTGCACAGCCTCACAACATCCTTATAGTCCTCCTGACTAGCCCGCCCTCTTTTGCAAGGATTATAAACCCTCTTTTTTCTCCTAAGCTCAAGCCACAACTCTCTGTTCAGCCAGGCTGGTCTTCTTCTGTGCTGGCTTGTCTTTGGGCACGTGGGGACAGACTGCTTCTGAGCCATTAAGATTTCCTTCTTGAAGATTGCCCAGCCTTCCTGGACTCCTCTGCCCTTCAGAATCACCTCACAAGGGACTCTACCAACCAGTGTCCTGAACAGTTCAAAGTCAGCCCTCCAGAAGTCCAAGACTGCAGTTTTACTGATCCCCTTCCTGACTTCACCAAGAATGGAGAACTCTACCATTTCGTGGTCACTCTGACCAATACAGTTCACAACCACCACATCTCCTACCAGTCCTTCTCTGTTTATGAACAGAAGGTCTAGCAGGGCACCTCCCCTGGTAGGCTCACTAACCATCAGGAAGCTATCTTCCACGCTCTCCAGAACCCTCCTAGACTGCTTCCTTTGGGCTGTGTTGTGCTTCCAGGATATATCTGGGAAGTTGAAGTCCCCCACGAGAACAAGCGCTGACGATTTCGCAGCTTCTGCCAGCTGCCTGTAGAATTCCGTGTCCATCCCCTCATCCTGGTTCGGCGGGGTCTATAACAGACCCCCACCAGGGTGCTTCCTTTGTTGGCCTTCTCGCTGATCTTAACCCATAGGGATTCAACCTTATCATTCCCAGCCTCAAGTTCCACAACATCAAAACTCTCTCTGATATAGAGAGCCACACCACCACCCCTTCCGTGCTGCCTGTCCCTTCTGAAGAGCCTATAGCCAGACATTTCAGCCCTCCAGTCATGAGAGTGGTCCCACCACATTTCCATGATGGCAACCAAGTCGTAGCCTGCCTGCCTGCACCTTAGAGCACAGGAATGGGAATGGGGGGTTGGTCAGTTCATAGACTTTATTTCCATTGATTCTTTTTCCACACAGTGTTCCACTTCAGTGTGGGGTCCCTTGCGAACAATGCAGTCCTTCCAAAACTGCTCCACCATGAATCCTCTCCATGGCCTTCAGCTTCCATTATGTGGAACTGGCTGGAACCGGCTCTGTCTTACACAAGGCAGAGACACTGGTCTCATTCCTCAGAGGCCACCCTTGCATCCACTGCTACCCTCAGCCCCACCAAAGCCTTCCCAAATAAAACCAATACATTATCTTACACAGTCAAAGGAGAAAGGTATCTTCCATTGGAGACTCAGAGCAACAAGCTAAGGAGGTGCTCTGAAGATAATTCTGACCAATCATTCTGAAGGGAGAAATAGGGATCTGTTTGTTACTGTGGAGGAGTCCTGCTCATGGCACACCTGATTGCTGTGCTCTGCTCTTCATCTCTCTCCCAGTCATCTTTCCTGTTGCTGTCTGCTTGTCTTCTCTTTAGCTTTCTTTGGAAAGTGCAATGATGAAAAAGAGAAGGACTTTGTCCAGGAGTTAGTGAATTACAGGAAGGACTGTTAGGTGTCAGCAGAGTCACTGCCTTGAACGTGCTAAAGGCAATGAGAAAGTGGAGGTGCTAACAGTGAGAAAAGATACATATAAATGTTTGTGAAAGTGAATGTATTTGTGTGTGCCTTAGTGTCATGTCTGAGCTCTGAATTCCTGATAAGTACTTTGTGGTATCCATGCAACCTGCAGGGGATGCAGGAACTTTGGATTCTATGAGACATTTCCTAAAATACACCACTTATTTGTCATAACATCC
The DNA here is from genome assembly GCF_009819795.1 of Aythya fuligula. Taxonomy (NCBI): domain Eukaryota; kingdom Metazoa; phylum Chordata; class Aves; order Anseriformes; family Anatidae; genus Aythya; species Aythya fuligula. The sequence goes on from NC_045590.1 coordinate 373,286, forward strand.
ATTTGCTACACAATAAAGGCAGCATTGTACTCCACCCAGTTACAACATCAAATGGGAAGGCAAATTTTAAAGAAAGCCAGTCCCAGAGGACAGTACAGTCCCACAGGATGCAATTGCAGAAGCTTCCTTGATACAAAGAACAAGTGATGGAAATGTACAATGTATGCATATGAGTAAACACATAAGACACAAGGCAGCAGCCCACAAGTGTGGTTTTATCAAAGGGAGGAAAAGGAACCCTGAAGAGGAGCCCCCAGAGTCCTGCTGTGCCTACTTCAAGCTGATCTACATCCCTCACTGTACACCTTTGGCTGAGCTGACTAGCTCTCCTCTAAAATGCAAGCTAAACTGAACAGCACACATGTAGATCACCCCAGCCTTGGCTACTGAAATGCTTGTCTACCGTTTATGCCAGCATTGGTGTTTGAAGTAGGAATGCGTTCCTTGGAAGGGAATCCTGTTCTGGGTTGTGTAACACCACTAGCTTAACTATCTGGATTTCTGGTGTCTGGGAGATGTTGGTGATGCCCTTCATCATCTGTCCCTGCTCTTCTCCAGCAGTTGCCAATTGAGGGCCCGGGTCTCACTAAGTACTGACTCAGACCTGCCAAGCCTGTAAGGGAGTCTCCAGTAACCAAGGGGATCCCAAAAGATGCCAGACAGCCAGGTAGAGATGTGAACTGCACCCTATAGGTGAGGTAGTGGCTCTGCTTGCTCGAGCATATAAACTTCTGCACGTTGTCCCAGGAAGGACACCCTGTGCAACTATGAACTCCAAGTGACTCAGCCCCCGTGGAAGGACGCTCAGTCCTAGCAGTGAATCTTTAAGTCCCAGGCCTGGAGACATACATCCTCCTCTCTCAGGGCAATAAATGCCCAAAGTTACCATGCTGGGAAAGAGCACCACAGAGGTAAGATGCTTCCCATCTCAGTACTTCTGAGAGCAACAGAAATTACCACAAACAGCTGAGAAAAAGACCTGAAAGGAACATTATGGAAACACAGTTTTAAGCGCAGTATTCCTTCTTCAGCAACCAGAGCACCCACCCTGAGCAAGTGAAACTTTTCTACCAGCTGAACTGGCACTTGGAGGGAGAAATCCCTTGTGAGAAATGGAGCAAAGAATTGTTCTCCTCATTGATTTTGCAGATAAGACTTGCCATATCTTACTTTTTCTCATGGCTAAACAACTTATGATAGCAACTGTGTGTACTTCTGGTTGTCTTTTTTTTCACCCCAGAACAATACATTTCTCAAACCTGAATTTCAAAATGTCCTGAAATCCTATTGGTTGAAATATGTATTTATATATAATTACATACATATAAAATATATATATTATATTAAAAATATCATGCTTTTATATGACTAACAAAACTCTATTCCTTTAAGCTGCTTTCTTATTTGTTTATTTTCTTTTCGAAACAATGAAGGTAACCTAGAACACTATGCTTTCACAGATTTTTTCCTAGCAACAGTACAATAGAGTGATACATTCTTAAAGAATGACTGTAGATATATACAAAAATGTGTTAACGTACCTTCAGAGAAACCTCATCTCATCTGTGTCTCTTCTGAACTGACTGGCTTTCACTTGCAGTAAGATGGCACAGTTACGGGCAGCCTTCAGTGCCCTTGGACTTTATACAGTTACAGGAAAGAGGGCTTTAAAAAAATGTTGCACTAGGCCTTTCACTAACAGGCAGAAGAGTTTTTATGACCCTTTGAAATCTCAACCTTGCATAAGATTTAGCATTGTGCCTTTCTTTAATGAATGCCTCCAAGTAATCTGAGGAAGAAAGGTTGCAGGACATACATGATGTGTGTGGTTGGAGTTATCTTTGATATGCCTCTGGTACAGATAACATAAGAATGGGTCCTACATGGCGAAGGCTGGTCCCTAGCAGAAAGACAGCTGTATTTTCAGGAATGGATTACCCTGCTGATTTCACAGTAGGAGACAATTTATTGTAAAGGAACCCCTTTATTGTGCATTTTTAGGGATGCTTCTGTAGGCCAGATCGAGCCATATCTGACTTTTTCTATTGTTTCCTTTACAGAACATTGTAGGACATTAAGTGGTGAATGGGACCTTTTAGATTCAGAATAAGTTGGGAATCAGGTTTAAGAAACATTGTCTTGCCCATGAAATAGTGATTTCTAGTAGTAGCATGCCAGCAACCATGTTCTAGAATTTTTCTCTAAATAACAGAATCAAAGAATCATATAATCATTAAGGTTGGAAACGACTTCCAAGATCATCTGGTCCAACCAGCCCCTATCACCAATATCACCCACTAAACCATGTCCCTAAGCACGATGTCCAACCTTTCTTTAAATACCCTTAAGGACAGTGACTCCACCACATCCCTGGGCAACCTGTTCCAAAGCCTAACTATTCTTTCTGAGAAGTGTCTCCTAATTTCCAACCTGAACCTCCTCTGGTACAACTTGAGGCCATACCTTCTTGTCCTATCACTAGCACTCCAAGAAGTTTGTCCTCCTCTGAAACTGACAAGAGTTCCCACTAGTAAGGTTTTATAGCCCTACCTGAAATCTACTTTATTGCCATATATTGCCATATATATTGCCTCCTCTTGATAAGCTATTTAAAGTACAAAAGTCATTTTAAAGTCTTATCACAATTTCTTGGATTATTTTTTATGGCCTTTTCTTGTGAATTTTATGAAATATTAACTTGTGTTGTGGTTTAACCCAGCAGAGAGCTAAGTACCACACAACTGTTTGCTCACTCCCCCCCTCTCCCCCCTCCCCCCAGTGGTGAAACAGGGGAGAGAATCTGGAAAAAGAATTGCAAAACTCACAAGCTGAGATAAAGTTTAGTAGGAAACAATAAGGAGGAAAAAAAAAAATGAAAGAAAATAATACAGAAAACAAATGCTCAACCAGTTCCTAAGCATCAGCAGCACGCTTGGAAAACTCCCCTAAGATTTTATTGTTCAACATGATGTTATGAAAAATTCTTTTGGTTACTTTGGATCATCTGTCTTGATTCTGTCCCCTTCATCTTCTTGTGCATCCTCAGACTCCTCATGGGCAGGGCAGTATGAAAAGCCAAGAATTCCTTGACTTAGTCTAAGCACTGCTCAGCAACAACTAAAAGAACACCATACCAGCTACTAGGAAGGAAATTAACTCTATCTAGACAGATTTGGTTTCAAGAGTTCTACTTAGTGTCTCATTACTTCTGCATTTCTGGCTGTCATCTGTACCCTATGGGACAACTTCCTTCACTAGATCACTCTGCATGAGGCAGATAGCAGAATAATAGTAAAGGGATTCTGACTGCATGCTGCTTCATAGAACAGGCTTTACAGGAAGCTACTCTTTCAGGACTCTTTCAGGACTTTCATAGTCTGATGGGAAAGAGGAACATGGATGCCTGGTGAGGGAAACACATTTCTGGGTGTATGCAGTTTTATGAGGGTTAGAGTGCTAGTAGCAAAAGGAAATTTATCTAAATGCACCTGAAGAATTTTTTTTGTTTTAGGTGAGATTGGATTGTTTATTTGTTCTTTTCTTCTAGTTTGTGTTTCTAGGTGATATTTTGTGTGATTCATCTAGTCTCTATTCATTTGCTGCTTGCCTACTAGAACTTGTTGCATTTCAAACCCATGGCCAAGGTTTTCTCTAAGGGATGTCAAACTGCTGGCAATTGCCTTGATCTGAGTTTTCAACACTGAAAGAGGATCGTGGGATTGTGTTTTGAGATGTTGGTGGATACTTATAAATTTATGATCCAGTAAATTCTTCATTTCATCTTGACTGGATCTAATCTCAGCCATTATGTGTTCTTTGATATTCTTTCCTAAGAGTAAGTAACAAATCACAATTAACAATTGGTAACCTTGTGGTTATTGGAAGTTATTAGAAACATACATGTATATTGAAAATAAGAAGTAGAAAGATAATATCTGACTAAGATTTTATGCATATTGTTCTGAAAACACTACAGATGTGGTAGAAGGGGCTGAATTCCCTGGTTTTTCCCAGCCCAATGAACACAGAAAATGCAATTAATAGAGCTCAGAATGATAGGAATTACTAAAATGCTTAATATTTCAGCTAGTCACAGAGAATACATGTATAATAAACTCTCCATTTTCATCATAAGGGAGTTGAATACATGACTAGATTTCTCAAAAAAACAAAACAAAACAAACAAACAAACAAACAAAAACACTAATATGTGAAGATTCCCTGAATCTAGGTAAGAAGGCAAGTTCACAAATTCAGGTTTATTCTTGAATAAACCTCTGGATACAAGACAAGACCCAACAGCTGAAGTGACATGACATTCAAATGGTGAGTTTCCTCCCTTACTTGCCCCCATCAGCCATCCCGTTCAGGGTCTCTCTTTCATCAGCTCCCTGTAGCTGAATAGCTGTCCAAAATCAAGTCTGGATTTCTCTTGGTAAGTTCAGAGTTACTTTCCTCCCTTTATAAAGATCTTTATAACAGGAAGTAATCCACCTGGTCTGTTCACGTGAGAAGAAACAGAGGAAGCTCTTTACTGTGGTTTTCTTTTCCCATTCTTCTCCAGAATAAGTAGTGTTCACTTGAACTCAGTAACCAGAGTGCTTCCCTTCCCCATAAATGTACAAAGCTCCCCTCCCCCCCAAAACAAAACAAAATAAAACAAAACAAAACTGGAATGTCCTTTTTACCTTGATTGGTCAGAAGACTAGTACTGACTGGTATAGGTGTCCTCCTAGATCTGATGCTCCTTTTCTCATGGGTGAATTGGAAATTGGAGGGCATCTTGGCCACAGTGACCATGAAGTAGTTGAGTTTAAAATCTTTGCTGATAGGAAGAAATTGCCACCAAAACTTCAATTGATTAGGGGAGAGCAGACTTCAGGCTGCTCAGGGAACTGGTTAGTAACATTCCCTGTGAAACTGGTTTTGATGACATCAAGGTCCAACAGTGCTAGTCACTTTTGAAGGACCACCTCTTAAAAGCACAGAAACAGACAATTCCAAAATCTCAAAATTTAATCAGGCAGGGCAGAAAGTCATCTTGGCAGGGCAGGTATCTTCTTCTAGAGCTTAGGTAGAAAAAGAAAGCACATGACCACTAGAAGCATGGACAGGTGACATGGAAGGACTACAGAGATTCTGTTTGCTGTTCTAAGGAGGAAATTAATACAGCCAAGGCTCAGTTAGAGTTGAAGCTGACCAGTACTGTGAAAAGAAAAGAAAAGGTTTTTAAAACCTTAAGAAAAGGTTTTTAAAAAAATATATATATCAACAGCAGAAGGAGGACCAGAGTAAACATTTGTCCATTACCTGTGAGGATGTTCACCTCACAAACAGGGACACAGACAAAACAGAGACATTTAATGCCTTCTTCGTATCTGTCTTCAAGATTGACGATGAGCACTGGTACCCCAGGTGCTTTGAATTGGAGGACCATGACTGTGAAAATGATAAACTTCCAGCCAGCACTAAGCTTCTGTTGGATTTTCTGCTCCAGATGAATGTGTGTAAGTCTATATGTCCTGATGGGATTCATCCTAGGGTATACAAAGAGCTTGCTGATGTCATTACAAAACCTCTCTCAATTATTTGTCAATTTGTCCTGTGAATCTGGAAAGGTCCCCGTTGACTAGCAGCTGGAAAACATTGTTCAAATTTTCAAGAAGGACAAGATAGAAGACCCTGGTCTTCTATCTATTACAGGCCCATCAGTCTCACTTCAGTACCTATTAAAATTATAGAGAAGATTATTCTGGGAGTTACTGAAAAAAAAATTGAATGACGACACAATCATTGGTCATAGGCAACAAAGACTCATGAGGGGAGAGACCTATTTAATTAATTTAATTTTCTTTTATGACAAGGTTACCCATATAGTTGACCAAGGGATGCCATTTTATGTATTTTTTTTCTAAGCAAAGCTTTAGATATTATCTCTCAAAGGACCCTTCTGGACAAAATGTCCAGGTGTATGAGCAATTGGCTGATGGGTTGGGCTCAAAGCATTATAGTAAAAAGGGTAACATCAAATTGGTGGACAGCTATTAATGGGGTTCCGCAGGGCTCAATTTTAGGGCCAGTAGTCTTAAACGTTTTCGTGAATGATCTAGGTATCTGCCCCCTTCAGTGTGGATATCTATTCTGGTGTGGTTGTCCACAGGCTGAAGGGACACCTGCTCCACTATGGTCCTCTTCACAAGCTGCAGTGCGGTACCTGCTCCACTGTAGTCCTCCCTATAGGCTGCAGTGGAAATCTCTGCTCTGGGGCATGGAACACCTCCTCCCCCTCCTTCTTTGATGACCTTGCTGTCTACAGAGCAGTTTCTCTCATTTATTTTCTTCATTCCTACCTGTCATACAGCATTTTGTCCTTTCTTAAATATATTTTCCCAGAGGTGCCACCAGCTTGACTGATTGATTCATCTTTCTCCAGCAGTGGGTCCATTTTGAAGACTGCTGTACCCAGCTGTGCTCAACATGGGGGCAGCCCTTCACTTTTTCCCAAAGAGATCACCCCTGCAGCCCCCCAGCTACTAAATCCTTGCCACAGACACCCAATACACACAGAAAGGAAGATTTTTTTATTCTTCTACAATTACCTGTCATGTTATACCAGTCTTCTCGATTTTATTTCTAGCAGCAAGTGAGAGGCATTTATTGTCCTTTTCCCATTAGTGCAGAATTGCTCCTCCTACTTCATCCTGGAACATGAGTCATCTCTTTTCTTCCTGATTTTTTTAGTAATGGGCGGTTGAGAAGTTTCTGCTGATAGGTAAGAGCACGAGACTTTTAAAGGCTAAAAAAGAAGCACAATTAAAACAGCAAAATAATATATTCTAGATGCTGTTTTGTTCAAGTATATTCTCTTTACTACTTCACAAGATATATCTTGGGATTGTTATAATGATAAGAAATATAGTAGAAGATATCTTAGCGTTATTAAGGAAAGAGTGTTTTGATAACTAAACCTCTGAGTATTTATATAAGTTAATCATGTATTGTTTTGAGATTTATATTGTAGTTTATATTATTTTATTTAATTGAACTACTACTTTGTAAACATATGTAGTGTTCTGATGTGAATGATTGAAAACGTAACATACTCTGTTTTGGAATGGTAAAAATCTGTTAAAATGATCATAATATAAGTGTAAACATTTATCGTAACAAGGAATTAAGGATTGCAGGAGAAATGTGCAAAGATATGGAATGACAGATACATATTTTGCTGTTTTCATACTTTTTTATTCTTGAATGATTTAGACATAGATGTTAATACTCTGTCCTTCAAATGGGGTAATATGGAAAGAGCTTGTAAGTGCAAACTTGCAATCAGAATGTGGATTAATGTGCATTTTCATATTTCAGTTTATCTTTTGTAACATGCAGCTTGTCACAACTTTGTTGGTTGGAAAAGAAAAGGGAGGTGACTTACATGGGGACTCATTATTCTCTAACCTCACTTTTGAGTGATTAGAACAGTATCTTGTGTTTTCCTGCACTGTAGTTGAATTGCCTCCCTCTTATACTCTGCGTATTTTGAGCAAATGCTGGACTCATGAAGCCATGATATATTCCCCAGGTGCTTCCTTACAACACTCAGTTTCATTGCCCTCTTTTACTGCACTTCAGTGGTTCACAGTGGTCAAGGACAAGAGTACAAGCCTTTTGGAATTATGATGGCTTGCAGGTGCAAGGTAACACACACACAGAGATAAGGAATGGGGTATGCTGGGAGACACAGGCTGATTGATTTTGAAAGGCTATGAGAGGAAGTGAAAAAAAAAAAAAGGAGTGCCTGGTGGTAGTTAAGTCACAACAGACTAGAACTGTATGCACAAATGAGGTCCTGTGTTGCAACTCCACAACTGTGTGGAATGCATTTATTGTCTGAAGTCTTCTGAGATGGGACCCTGGAGAAGTTTCTAAGGAGGTTATGGAAGAACCAGACTAGGCCATCATTCCCTCTCTCAGTTATGTATAGACTACACATGCTAGTCTGTTACAAAGTGAAAGCAGGATGTCATGTCCACTTTCAGGATGTGTTCTTACATTGTGCCTCTTGCACCAGGATGTGACATACCACTGTACAAACAAAGTAGGTGGGGAAGTATTGATATACAGCCCAGTTTCCTAAAAAGAACACAAGAGCAGGTGCTCTTGCATACATTGAACGAGAGCCCAGCAATGTAAGTAGAGGGCTGATAGAGGGCATTCTCCACTCCTGGCCTGACATAAAAATAAGTTTTAAGTTGAAAGTTACTATGCCCCATAAAAGGGATAGTTAGGAAACTGATGGACAGCAATTCCCTCAGATACAGTGAGCTATGAGCTGTGGAAGCACAATTCCCCCTTTGTCCAAATAACCCAACAATGCCACAGGGTCTGAAGACAGCAGGCAGAGCCACGTGCTGCTGGTGGAGTCCATCAGCAGCCCTACACAAGGCAAAGTGATGAATCAGTTGTAGGATCCATTTAAGGGGTACAGTCAGGAGCAAGATGGAGACGGGGCTAGAGACAAGCTCCAATATGAGTCCAAAATCTATTCAGGACACAAGGTCCAAAGTCTGTCAAGGAGGGAGAGGTAGGCACAGGCCTGTGGTCCATGACACAAACTTAAATGAATTTCCAAGAGCAATGAGCAGAGAGTGTGGTTAGAAGTGAGGGTGGTCAGGGTTGTGAAGGTTCCTTAGTGCACTTAGGCACTGACAATGACAAAACTGACAATGCCATGTGATCAGCTCAATTCTTTGTGCCGAGAGAGCAGGCAAGAAGGACCCCAGTGGTTACACAGTATGACGCTGGCTGGAGAGACAAGAGGGTCAGTCTGTGCTCCCCTGTTGCTCATGGATTTTACCATAGGCTAGTACAGATCTGAAAGAGTCAATGTAACAGGGACAAGATTTGTCTGCAATTTATACCAAAATAAAATAATACTCAGCTACAATGAGGGCAAAACTAGATTAGTTCTAAGAGCTGTATATTTTGTTTGCTCTGTTTAGAAGTAAAGAAATATATTCTAAACATTCCCTGAGAAATTGTTAAACCTTCACCTCAGGGAATATAGTTGTACTATAGAGCAGTTCTATGGTTTTCAAGTCCATCCTTGACAAAGCAAAAAACGCTTCCAGGCAGTGGCCTAAATGCTATTCCCATCCCAAGAGGGAAAATTCAACAGAGTTTCATCAAAAATTAAATGTATTTAAATCTTTCATGAAGCCCATCTTGTGGTTTAAGCCCAAGTCAGAACTATGTAAGGCAGTAATAATCAACATGGCTAGAAATATGATCACAAAGAGCTTAGCTAGGAGGGAAAGATTTTTCCAACCTGCATGCAATTCTTTGACTGCTGTTTCTTTATTGTCTGTTGGAAAATGCTTGAATAGATGAGGGGGGAAAGGCCTATATTAGAGCCGTAAGGAATTTTCTTTATGTGGCCTCTGTTCAAGTCACACATTTTTCACTTAGGAAAATATCATCAGGAAGTGTGCAGGATATTTCCCACTTACGATATACACAGCATCCTCTGGTTTGCCACCTCCACTTATCACCCTGCTAAATAACTTCCACCCAGGATGCCAAACATCTGTGCTCACTGGTCCATCTCTTCTTCCCAAGACTCCCCTCCCCAAAAGTTATCCAGTCAGATAGTGCCTGTACATGCAAAAGAAAAGTGAAGATTTCTGTGCCTTGTTTGAGAAAGTGTTTCTGTTTTAGTGAGATTATGTTTCTTTTTTCTTTTTCTTTTTTTTTTTTTTTATTCATTTCAGGAATTCTTTCTCATGGTACATCAGCCATTTCCAGAATTCTTAGCAAGTTAACTTGATCGACATTATATTTTTGGAAGTTTTTCAGAACGTGTGCTAAGAAATGAATCTCAGAGCAGTCCTGTTCTTAGCTCTTCCAAAATGTTTTTTAATTTCAAAGTGGTTTACAGGTAAGAAAATCCTTACTATATCTAGCAATTCACTTTAGCTACAGAATAGAAATAAATATGATGAATTATATGAAAGATCAGTACATTTAATGAAATGAAGAAAACAGGATCCATGGAGGAAGCTGGAACACAGAAGAAAAAAACCTTCCCTTTCCCCTTTTCCCTCCATTTGTAGAAAAATGACAGTACCACCAAGTTAGACATATTTTTTTTTGTGGACTATTTTAGTTGCTGATCACGAAGGGGTTGTTGTTCAGGGTGAAAAGTCCCTCACAGAAACAATTACTGAAACCTAACTTTGGTGTAGATGGATAATCCCGATTACTCTGGTCTGAGATGCCAGTCCCTGCCTGAGTCACCTTTAGGACATTTGTTTTAATCCCATGCCTGGCACTGCATGGCCAGGAGTTGGCTCCAAGTTGTTCTGCTCATGTCTTATGCATGGCTTAATATTTGGTTCAGCTAGCCAATTTCCTAAGTTATCACACTTGCACTTTCATTCATGCACCCATTCCCTGAAGGAATAAAGGTACTGTAGACCCTGTGTAATGTCTGGCAACTCCCAAGTGTGGAATAACATTGGCCATCTCAGATGAGGTGAGACATGACAGTCCTGCTCTGGAGTGTTGGCTATCTCAGGGAGATAATAGGTTTATTATCTTACCACACAGATGAAAGAGGCTTGGTCAGTTTCTCACGGATAGTACAGCCAAGGTCAGTGGAGAGCAAGAACCTACACAGATTTCTTTCAGGCTGATCAGATTGTCAGCTCCTTGCAGCTCATTTATGGTAACTTGCTCCTATCTCAGTGAGCTTTTGTTTGCAATCCTCCCACCGGCGTACCTATGGTCTTCTTGAATAAATTGCTGCCCCCAATTCCCCTCTTTTCCATGAACATATAACATGACTTCCATGTGTATAAAACCTGGAAATGTGGAAATCCTAAAGCATGTATGTGCCTGGAAGAGGTGGTAACAATGACTAAAGATCCTGTCCTCATTTTTGCAGGGGACTAGACAACTCTAGCCTAAACCTGAGATTTCTGTTTTGGATTAAAGTAACACATAACTTTTTGCCTAATTGCTTCCTTGATAGAAAGGATATATTTGCAGAAAACAACAACAACAACAATGCATTTGGTCCCACTTTTTCCTTGCAGGTGAAGTTCCTATCACCATCAATGTTGATCCTTCAGTAGTATGTGTTGGCGAGCAAGTGACTCTGTCCTGCCAGTTGACACACAGTCTCCCCTCCAACACAGGCTTGATTTGGTACAAAAAGGAAAAGGAAAGGGATACTCCACTGTGCTCTTCCCCCAGCCTGGGTGGGGTGGTGGAGCAGTACCAGGATGAAGAATGGTGCAGAATTAAGGGGCGCTGGGAAAGAAGATCACTTCTTCTGATTATCCAGCAAGTGCAAGTAACCGATGAGGGGGAATATGTTTGTGCTGTGAGTGGCAGTGCTGGCTCACAAGAGGCTGTTACTCACCTTGATGTTACAGGTAAGCAGGGAGGTTGTCACAGTGAAATGAGACCTGCTACTACAATGCTGAATTCAATTCCCATCAGGGCTCTTTAGGCTCTGCCTATTCCTTCCTCAACAGTTGAGACCTTCTCCTGGGGAAATATACAGAGACCCAGGGAATAGCTGGAAAGTTTTGCTTCAGTTCTGAGTATCTGAAGACAGGGTACTGAAGGGCATAGGCCATGTGGCTTGTCATGTGGGAAAGCCGTGCAATGGGGAACTGCTGAGTATCTGTACGAGTACCTATCATGTTTTTCTACTATGGAATTATCGATATTCAGCTTCTCCAGTTAGCTTTGTAAACTGAAAGTCTGGCTTTGTAAAACGAAATATATATATACATATATATATATATTCAGAGCTACTAGGGAGGGTATTTACCAATGTGCAGTGAGCACAATGATACACTAAGGACCCCTTTTCTCTCCTCATTTGAAATTGCCCATCATGGAAGACTTGTCCCAAATATAAACCTGGAAATACTGCCAGAAAGCACTTTTTCAGGTGTGACGTTCTGTTGGACAAGTCAGACAGGAGCTTAGTTTGAGTGCATGTAAACAACTAGCATCCACAAAAATGTCATTGATGTATTCCACAGATCAGTGGAATGTGTGAAATCATTTTTTTCTTTTTTGAATCTGTTATGTGCTAGTCTGATTTGATGTCTCTTATTTTGGTATTGGAAAAGACAGGGAACAATTCCTTGCTCTTCTTCCTCTTCAGAGCATTCCCTTTTTATAGCCCTGTATCATATATACTCTCAACCATGTGGAGATTGCTCATTTGGTTTTGCAAGTTCCCAGATAGTTTATTATCACTTTTCATTCTCCATACTCATTGGCATTCACTGTCTGGGCTAGTGTGTTTCCTTGTGGGAATCAAATTAAATGGCCACTTTCATCTGATCAATTGTGGTTGTTTCTATGTGCTATGAATAGTTAGAGCAGTGTATTAACAAACAAATTGAAACAAGACAAAACAGAAAAAATCAGAAAGTGTCATCTTTCTGTAGTTTTTGTTGTTGTTGGTACTTATATGTTTGTTTATATTTTTATTTAACTCTCATGTTTCATCCTTACTGCAATAATTCCATTACAGCGCTTGGAAATAAGCCAACTTTGGAAAGGGATCTGCAGGAGGAAGGCATGTGTCGCTACACATGTAAGTCAAAAGGATGGAATCCAAAGCCTGAAGTACTTTGGACAAACTATGGAGGAGGCAATAAAAACGTGGAGGCCGAGACCTATGTAACATGGAATGAGAGAGATCTTTTTGCATTGCAAAGCATCATGACAGTGCCTTGTGATGATATAGATGTGAAATATGTAGTCACACTCGTCAAAGAAAAGATAAGCCGAACTGGTAGGTAACATTTTAACACTTGTATCTGCATTGCTGAGGAAATCAGACCCCTTCCGGGAAGGAAGTTACACATTTGTGAGTAGAAAACAAAGAGAAACATTTGTTGTATTTGTTGTATTTTAATACAAAATGCTTAAAAGCCAGAGGGTTTTTAATTGTAGATGAAATAGCAACAAAAGTGCAGGTGTTTTGTGAGATCTCTCCCATGACGTAGTTGGCATTTCTTTGTTGTGCCCAATGCAGTGGTGGTAAGTTGCCTCTGTTACAGGTTCCCTGAATGGAATGATTCTGAAAAAGCCAAACACTTGTATGTACGAGAGCCAAATAAGAGGTTCCTTTGTAAAGCCCAAAGCCATGTGGGTTAATCCCCAAGGAGAAGACCTATCTTCACTGGCCCGGACAAGCATTCTACAGGAGAAGGACAGTGTTTTTGCAACAGAAAGTTCCATTGAGATACCCTGTGGACAACCATCTCATTCTTTCTTTACCACTAATGTGGAATCCAGTCTACACATTGCTCAACAGTCAGGTATGCAGCAATTAAGATCCATTTATTGAATTTTGACATTCTCTGAGGAAGCAAATGTACCTGCTTTTAATATCAACCTGCACTAATAAACAGGATGGGCCTAATGCTGTGAATTATTTCACTCGTTTTCCAACAATGCTCCATAGTTAACTATGTTCAGGAGTATGTTGCTCGAAACTTTGATGAAGCCATAGTCTCTGCAGTCATGGCATCCCGTCCTCAAGGCTGTGGCTGAAAACTGGACGCAGGGGGGAACATGACTACTGAAGATAAGGAAAAGACTGAGGTTCTTAATGACTTCTTTACATCAGACTGGACTTCTTTACTAGCCACCATGTATTCTTGGGGTACTCAGCCTCCCAACCTGGAAGTCTGAGACAGAGCAGAAGAAACCCCCCACAGTTCAGGTGGAAACAGAGACCTGCTCTCCATAGCAGGTCTCCTGAACTGTCACAAGTCCATGGGGCCAAATAGGATTCACCCAAGGGTGTTGAGAGAGTTGGCAGATGTGATTGCTGGGCCGCTCTCCATCATCTATCAGCAGTCATGGTAATCTGGAGAGGTCCCAGTTGACTTTAGACTTGCTAATGTGATGCCTGTCTATAAGAAGGGTTGTAAGGAGGACCAGGGAAACTACAGGCCTGTCAGCCTGACCTCGGTGCCAGGAAAGATGATGGAACAGGTCATCTTGAATGCAATCTCACAACATATGCAGGACAACCAGGGGATCAGACTCAGTCAACATGGGTTCATGAAAGGCAAGTCCTGCCTGACCAGCCTCATCTCCTTCTATGACCGGGTGACCCGCCTGGTGGATAAGGGAAAGGTTGTTGACGTAGTCTGCCTAGACTTCAGCAAGGCCTTTAACACAATATTCTCCTGAAGAAGCTGGAAGCACATGGTTTGGACAGGTACACTTTTTGCATGGTTAAAGACTGGATGGATGGCCAGGCAAAGAGAGTAGTGGTGAGCGGAGTGAAATCCAGCTGGCAACTGGTCACAAGTGGTGTTCCCTAGTGGTCAGTGTTGGGACCCTTCTTCTTTAATATCTTTATTGATGATTTGGATGAGGGAATTGAGTGCACCTTCAGTAAGTTTGCAGACAACACCCAGTTGGGGGGAAGTGTAGGTCTGCCGGAGGGTCCCTGCAGAGGGATCTGGACAGGTTGGGTCTATGGGTAGAGGCAAGTGGGATGAGGTTCAACATGGCTAAGTGTCAGGTCCTGCACTTTGGTTGCAACAACTCCATGCAGCTCTACAGGCTTTGGGCGGAGAGTGGCTGGAAAGCTGTGCAGAGGAAAAGGATCTGGGGGTGTTGGTCAATGCTCACTGAACATGAGCCAGCAGTGTGCCCAGGTGGCCAAAAAGGCCAACGGCATCTTGGTTTGTGTCAGGACTAGTGTAGCCAGTAGGACCAGGAAGGTGATCATCTCCTTGTATCATCCCCACTGGTGAGGCCACACCTTGAGTACTGTGTTCAGTTTTGGGTCCCTCACTACAAAAGTTTATCGAGGCCCTGGAGCGTGTCCAGAGAAGGGCTACAAAGCTGGTGAAGAGTCTGGAACACAAGTCCTGTGGGGAACAGCTGAGGGAACTGGGGTTATTTAGTCTGGAGAAGAGGAAGCTCAGGGGAGATCTAATTGCTCTCTACCACTACCTGAAAGGAAGTTGTGGGGAGCTGGGCATCAGCCTCTTTTCAAAGGTACCTAGTGATAGGACTAGAGTGAATGGCCTCAAGTTGTGCCAGGGGAGGCTCAGGTTGGAAATTAGGAGACATTTCTTCTCAGAATTAGTTAGGGTTTGCCCAGAGAGGTGGTGGAGTCATTGTCCCTGGGGACGTTTAAGGAAAGGTTGGACGTGGTGTTTAGGTACATGGTTTAATGGGTGACATTGGTAGTAGGTTGATGGTTGGACCAGATGATCTTGAAGGTTTTTTCCAACCTTAATGATTTTATGTTTTTATGAAAAGGGAAGAATAGCTGGTGATGCCAGGAAAGACAGGAAGACAGTGGGCTCCTGAGCTCAGTGCTTCTAGCCTTTTTTACTAGCATGGACCTCTCTGTTTTGATGTTGGCAGAGAGGTTTCTCTCATAGATCTTTAGACTGTCAGATGCTGTGATTTACACCATCAATGAGAAACTTTGGTGTTAGGCTCTTAAAGAATTATTCTGTCTGAAAGGTGTTTTCAAGCAACAAGACTAAGGCTGAGCTTTCCTCTGTAATTCTTATTCATTTAAAGCTTTGAAAATCAACTTAACTCAAGCTAAAGTATTTTTATGATATCACTTAGAGCAATATCACTCCATTCAGAGGTCATGTAGGAAATAGGTATGCTCTTGAATAAAAATAGAGACATAACATCAAGTATAATTTAAAAATTCCCTGTGGGAAAAAAAATACTTCCCACTTTATCTCCAGTTTGTTTGAACAGTGATATAAAATACAAACATCAAGGTTGTGTCTAAACTTTCTTTAGAACTTCTAGTGTTCCTCACCACTCTTCCATATGAATAATTGCTTTTTAAAGTGTTCTTCAGCTAACCATGTTCAAATGGGACAGATTATATGACCCCACTGCCACTCTACATCTGTGTTATATTGCAAAGAATTTGATGTCATTTTAAAAAAATGTTTTTTCTAAATTTTTCAGAAAACTCTGACTGGTTCTGGATTCTTTACCTCTTTTGCCTCCTCCTCCTTATAGTAATGGGTAAGCTATTCCCCCATGCTAGATTCTCCATTTTCCAGTTCTTCTTTGCAGTGAACTTCCAAAAACATTGTAACCCACATTTTCAAATTATTTATTGCCCCTCCAAAATGGCATAGATATCCCATGCTATAGATAACTCATTCTTCCCAAGAAACTAGCAGCTCTGGATGCC
The DNA here is from genome assembly GCF_009819795.1 of Aythya fuligula. Taxonomy (NCBI): domain Eukaryota; kingdom Metazoa; phylum Chordata; class Aves; order Anseriformes; family Anatidae; genus Aythya; species Aythya fuligula. The sequence continues at coordinate 389,520 of NC_045590.1, forward strand.
TTCAGAAGAATCCTTTTGTAGGTAAATTCACTCAAGAATTTACCAAGCCTTCCAAATGTATCCCAGAGCTCTTCAAATCCACAAATCGGCTTCTTCCATCATAACCCCATAAACATATCCTTCTTTCCCTTTCCAGATCCTCTGTGTTTCTAGCACCCAGACTTACTGACGTTGGTTTTCTTCAAGACAAACACTTGTGTTTTTTTTCATCACCTCATCATTCCTGTTCCTATTATCTTTTTATATGGTTAGTTAGTTAGTTTGTGTGTGTATGTGTGTGTGTGTGTGTGTCTGGCTTAGTGTATGAACTACTTTCTCAGGAGTATATGTATATGAATGTATACGAGTACAGTATATGAACTACTTCACACGAGGGAGAGCACAGGGGCAGGCGCCAATCTATTCTCTTTAGTGACCAGCGATAGGATCCATAGGAATAATGTCAAGCTGCAGCAGGGGAGGTTCAGGCTAGACATCAAGAAGAGGTTCTTCACTGGGAGGGTTTTCACGCTCTTGAACAGGCTTTCCATGGAAGTAGTCACTGCACCAAGCCCATCAGAGTTTAAGAAACATTTTGGCTGTGCTCTTAGCCTCATGGTCTGAATTTTTGGGTAGACCTGTGTTGTGCCAGGAGTTGGACTTGATGATACTTGTGGGTCCCTTCCAACTTGGGATATTCTATAATTCTACAATAAATATTCATTACTAATGGACATCAATCAGTAAAGATGTTAGGGATCTGGTGTCCACATTTTTATTTTTCCTTCACAATGCATAGAATTCACCAAATCAACCTGCATTTGCTAGTACTTTGAAGCAACTGAGATGACATATTTTGGAAAATTTAATATTACTTGGGGAAAAAAGAAAAAATAGCTCTTGTGAGCATTAGAAATAAGAACATGATTTATGCAAATTAAATATACCAATGTCTCAAAGCCTCTGGGACATTTCTGTAAGAAACAAAATCTTCAGCATTTTTAGAAAACAAATGTGAAGACATCAGATTGTGATAAAATGAATAGATATCTGTCCTCTCTGGGGCAATGGCATTACTTTAAATGTTCATGCTTTGTGTTCTGTCATGATAATAATAATATTGTCTTGTTTTTAGCATTTCTACTACAGATCTTCAAGTATTTTATCTGGTACCCATCCATTGATACAAGTGAGTTTTCTTGATATTTATTTATGTCTTCTAAGTACAAATACATAGTTACCATTTAGGTGTTATGTCTTTTGGCTGGGAGCAAGGTTTCTGTCACTTTTCTACTATTATTGTTTCAATGAAAAACAAGTAGCAAATTGTAGGGTTGATATATTCCAAAATCATAAGGAATATGCATTTTTGTGAGATGATCTTTTCTGTGGAAAGGAGATGTGGGATTGTAATGACAAAAGGATGCTGAGAGATGTCTGTGTTAAAGAAAACCTCTCAGAGCTTTCCCTCATCATTCTCCTAAAAAACTGTCCAAAAAGATTACATTGAGGGAGTGACTCCACAGTACTAAAAAAAGACAAATTTGCAGATGCAACAGATATTCTCCCTCTAGAGAAGATGCTCTTCTGCCAATCTTTCTATGGGGATGGGATGTTAACCAACGTTTCCTCCCTTTCTACTTTATTGTTTCAGAGTCCCTGAAGAAGGAGAATGGTGAGTGTGGTAAGCTGCCTGGAGGCTGAGCATGCCAGCTAGTTCCACGGTTTTGGTCACGGTATAGTGTTGCTGGTGGTGTCATGTGTGGGGGAGGCTTTGGAGCAGGAGCGAGGGTGAGGGAAGGGGTTGTGAAGGGAAATGTGAGGAGTGGTGACTGGACGTGGAGAGCCTGGTCCAGAGAGCAGCCCTGTTTCCTTTGGGTGGAGTGCTTGTGTGGACTGGGCTGGTGGCAATAATCCGTGTCAGAGTTAAAGGGGTTCTAGGGGTAGTAGTAAGGGACGTGAGCCAAGGCCTTTGCCAGAGGTATTTTCTGCGCTGCATGGAGTTGGACAGTACAAATTAGGCACTGCTTTGTAACTCGTGTGTCTTGACGTAAATTGTCTTCTTCTCTGGTGTCCGCGGCGACTGTGCAGAGGAACTCCTTGCAAAGTATGGTGAGTCTTTCTATTTGCTGATCAGCTTTCCCTGTGGGGACGCGGGCCTTGGAGGTGTCAAGTGAGAACAGCCGCTCCAGCAATGGCAGCTGCCCCTGAGCCTGTACCATGGTCGAGTGAGCCAATGTGCCAGGGCCGGGGTTCCAGCTGGTGCTCCCTAGGTTTGGTTTTGTCAAAGAAGTGCCCATCGGCCACTGGAGTAGGTGCTTTTGCTTCTTCATTTGAAGCGGACGGTGGAAGGAGGGGTGGGTGCGGGTCATGAAACCTCCCGTGCAGGTACTTTTGATGTTGTCTTTGCCTTTCAGCATACGCTCAGAGGCAGATTGGTAAGTGTGGGACTAAGGCTAGATGGCTGCTCAGATCCCACTGTTTCAAGTTCGTAGTGGGGGGAGGTGTGGCGTGTACTGGGGATGGGTCATTCCTGGTGTAGTCATTGCTCCAGCATGCCATGAGCAGGGCTGCTGGGACGGCCTTGCAGTATGTCAAACGCTGTTGCCGAGTGGGCTTTCTCGTGCAATCTCAAGAGACTTCAGTCTGAGTCAAGGCTTAAAGCAGTGCCTGGGGAGAGCAAGTAGGCACACGGAAAAGGAATGCCAGGTGCTGGGATGTCGGGTACTGCCAAGATGAATTCCTGGTGGGAGGCAGCAGGAAGGTCAAGGGGTGCTGTGGTAGGGGTACTGCTGATTCTGGCGTGCACGGTGTGGCCAAGGAGAGGTGCCGTGTCCCCCAGCACCTCAGCTGCTAGCCCTGGCACGTGGCTGTCATGAGCACGGTGACGTACACGTAGCAGGCCATGTATGCCCGGCATGGCTGTTTCCCCAAGGTATGGGGAGGACATGGGAGGGCAATGGAGGTCTCCCAGTGTCAGGTTGGACCGTGAATGGCCCAGAGCCCAGGGAGCCTTTGTCCCCCACCCCTGCTGGCAGCAGCTCCTGCCTGGCACAGCCCTCATTTCTCTTCCTTCTCCCCACCTGTCTTTTGCAGAGGAGCTGCAGGCACAAGGCAGGGCACAGGGGGATGCGGAGAAGGGTGAGTGCGTGCAGAGCGCTGCCCCTGTGCTCTGTGCACGGGGAAGCCGTGGCTGGGTGTGGGTGCTGGTGGAGGATTTGTGTGCCTTGATGAAGGCTTCCCATGCTCTTCTGCCAGTCTTTCTATGGGGATGGGATGTTAACCAACGTTTCCTCCCTTTCTACTTTATTGTTTCAGAGTCCCTGAAGAAGGAGAATGGTGAGTGTGGTAAGCTGCCTGGAGGCTGAGCATGCCAGCTAGTTCCACGGTTTTGGTCACGGTATAGTGTTGCTGGTGGTGTCATGTGTGGGGGAGGCTTTGGAGCAGGAGCGAGGGTGAGGGAAGGGGTTGTGAAGGGAAATGTGAGGAGTGGTGACTGGACGTGGAGAGCCTGGTCCAGAGAGCAGCCCTGTTTCCTTTGGGTGGAGTGCTTGTGTGGACTGGGCTGGTGGCAATAATCCGTGTCAGAGTTAAAGGGGTTCTAGGGGTAGTAGTAAGGGACGTGAGCCAAGGCCTTTGCCAGAGGTATTTTCTGCGCTGCATGGAGTTGGACAGTACAAATTAGGCACTGCTTTGTAACTCGTGTGTCTTGACGTAAATTGTCTTCTTCTCTGGTGTCCGCGGCGACTGTGCAGAGGAACTCCTTGCAAAGTATGGTGAGTCTTTCTATTTGCTGATCAGCTTTCCCTGTGGGGACGCGGGCCTTGGAGGTGTCAAGTGAGAACAGCCGCTCCAGCAATGGCAGCTGCCCCTGAGCCTGTACCATGGTCGAGTGAGCCAATGTGCCAGGGCCGGGGTTCCAGCTGGTGCTCCCTAGGTTTGGTTTTGTCAAAGAAGTGCCCATCGGCCACTGGAGTAGGTGCTTTTGCTTCTTCATTTGAAGCGGACGGTGGAAGGAGGGGTGGGTGCGGGTCATGAAACCTCCCGTGCAGGTACTTTTGATGTTGTCTTTGCCTTTCAGCATACGCTCAGAGGCAGATTGGTAAGTGTGGGACTAAGGCTAGATGGCTGCTCAGATCCCACTGTTTCAAGTTCGTAGTGGGGGGAGGTGTGGCGTGTACTGGGGATGGGTCATTCCTGGTGTAGTCATTGCTCCAGCATGCCATGAGCAGGGCTGCTGGGACGGCCTTGCAGTATGTCAAACGCTGTTGCCGAGTGGGCTTTCTCGTGCAATCTCAAGAGACTTCAGTCTGAGTCAAGGCTTAAAGCAGTGCCTGGGGAGAGCAAGTAGGCACACGGAAAAGGAATGCCAGGTGCTGGGATGTCGGGTACTGCCAAGATGAATTCCTGGTGGGAGGCAGCAGGAAGGTCAAGGGGTGCTGTGGTAGGGGTACTGCTGATTCTGGCGTGCACGGTGTGGCCAAGGAGAGGTGCCGTGTCCCCCAGCACCTCAGCTGCTAGCCCTGGCACGTGGCTGTCATGAGCACGGTGACGTACACGTAGCAGGCCATGTATGCCCGGCATGGCTGTTTCCCCAAGGTATGGGGAGGACATGGGAGGGCAATGGAGGTCTCCCAGTGTCAGGTTGGACCGTGAATGGCCCAGAGCCCAGGGAGCCTTTGTCCCCCACCCCTGCTGGCAGCAGCTCCTGCCTGGCACAGCCCTCATTTCTCTTCCTTCTCCCCACCTGTCTTTTGCAGAGGAGCTGCAGGCACAAGGCAGGGCACAGGGGGATGCGGAGAAGGGTGAGTGCGTGCAGAGCGCTGCCCCTGTGCTCTGTGCACGGGGAAGCCGTGGCTGGGTGTGGGTGCTGGTGGAGGATTTGTGTGCCTTGATGAAGGCTTCCCATGCTCTTCTGCCAGTCTTTCTATGGGGATGGGATGTTAACCAACGTTTCCTCCCTTTCTACTTTATTGTTTCAGAGTCCCTGAAGAAGGAGAATGGTGAGTGTGGTAAGCTGCCTGGAGGCTGAGCATGCCAGCTAGTTCCACGGTTTTGGTCACGGTATAGTGTTGCTGGTGGTGTCATGTGTGGGGGAGGCTTTGGAGCAGGAGCGAGGGTGAGGGAAGGGGTTGTGAAGGGAAATGTGAGGAGTGGTGACTGGACGTGGAGAGCCTGGTCCAGAGAGCAGCCCTGTTTCCTTTGGGTGGAGTGCTTGTGTGGACTGGGCTGGTGGCAATAATCCGTGTCAGAGTTAAAGGGGTTCTAAGGGTAGTAGTAAGGGACGTGAGCCAAGGCCTTTGCCAGAGGTATTTTCTGCGCTGCATGGAGTTGGACAGTACAAATTAGGCACTGCTTTGTAACTCGTGTGTCTTGACGTAAATTGTCTTCTTCTCTGGTGTCCGCGGCGACTGTGCAGAGGAACTCCTTGCAAAGTATGGTGAGTCTTTCTATTTGCTGATCATCTTTCCCTGTGGGGACGCGGGCCTTGGAGGTGTCAAGTGAGAACAGCCGCTCCAGCAATGGCAGCTGCCCCTGAGCCTGTACCATGGTCGAGTGAGCCAATGTGCCAGGGCCGGGGTTCCAGCTGGTGCTCCCTAGGTTTGGTTTTGTCAAAGAAGTGCCCATCGGCCACTGGAGTAGGTGCTTTTGCTTCTTCGTTTGAAGCGGACGGTGGAAGGAGGGGTGGGTGCGGGTCATGAAACCTCCCGTGCAGGTACTTTTGATGTTGTCTTTGCCTTTCAGCATACGCTCAGAGGCAGATTGGTAAGTGTGGGACTAAGGCTAGATGGCTGCTCAGATCCCACTGTTTCAAGTTCGTAGTGGGGGGAGGTGTGGCGTGTACTGGGGATGGGTCATTCCTGGTGTAGTCATTGCTCCAGCATGCCATGAGCAGGGCTGCTGGGACGGCCTTGCAGTATGTCAAACGCTGTTGCCGAGTGGGCTTTCTCGTGCAATCTCAAGAGACTTCAGTCTGAGTCAAGGCTTAAAGCAGTGCCTGGGGAGAGCAAGTAGGCACACGGAAAAGGAATGCCAGGTGCTGGGATGTCGGGTACTGCCAAGATGAATTCCTGGTGGGAGGCAGCAGGAAGGTCAAGGGGTGCTGTGGTAGGGGTACTGCTGATTCTGGCGTGCACGGTGTGGCCAAGGAGAGGTGCCGTGTCCCCCAGCACCTCAGCTGCTAGCCCTGGCACGTGGCTGTCATGAGCACGGTGACGTACACGTAGCAGGCCATGTATGCCCGGCATGGCTGTTTCCCCAAGGTATGGGGAGGACATGGGAGGGCAATGGAGGTCTCCCAGTGTCAGGTTGGACCGTGAATGGCCCAGAGCCCAGGGAGCCTTTGTCCCCCACCCCTGCTGGCAGCAGCTCCTGCCTGGCACAGCCCTCATTTCTCTTCCTTCTCCCCACCTGTCTTTTGCAGAGGAGCTGCAGGCACAAGGCAGGGCACAGGGGGATGCGGAGAAGGGTGAGTGCGTGCAGAGCGCTGCCCCTGTGCTCTGTGCACGGGGAAGCCGTGGCTGGGTGTGGGTGCTGGTGGAGGATTTGTGTGCCTTGATGAAGGCTTCCCATGCTCTTCTGCCAGTCTTTCTATGGGGATGGGATGTTAACCAACGTTTCCTCCCTTTCTACTTTATTGTTTCAGAGTCCCTGAAGAAGGAGAATGGTGAGTGTGGTAAGCTGCCTGGAGGCTGAGCATGCCAGCTAGTTCCACGGTTTTGGTCACGGTATAGTGTTGCTGGTGGTGTCATGTGTGGGGGAGGCTTTGGAGCAGGAGCGAGGGTGAGGGAAGGGGTTGTGAAGGGAAATGTGAGAAGTGGTGACTGGACGTGGAGAGCCTGGTCCAGAGAGCAGCCCTGTTTCCTTTGGGTGGAGTGCTTGTGTGGACTGGGCTGGTGGCAATAATCCGTGTCAGAGTTAAAGGGGTTCTAGGGGTAGTAGTAAGGGACGTGAGCCAAGGCCTTTGCCAGAGGTATTTTCTGCGCTGCATGGAGTTGGACAGTACAAATTAGGCACTGCTTTGTAACTCGTGTGTCTTGACGTAAATTGTCTTCTTCTCTGGTGTCCGCGGCGACTGTGCAGAGGAACTCCTTGCAAAGTATGGTGAGTCTTTCTATTTGCTGATCATCTTTCCCTGTGGGGACGCGGGCCTTGGAGGTGTCAAGTGAGAACAGCCGCTCCAGCAATGGCAGCTGCCCCTGAGCCTGTACCATGGTCGAGTGAGCCAATGTGCCAGGGCCGGGGTTCCAGCTGGTGCTCCCTAGGTTTGGTTTTGTCAAAGAAGTGCCCATCGGCCACTGGAGTAGGTGCTTTTGCTTCTTCGTTTGAAGCGGACGGTGGAAGGAGGGGTGGGTGCGGGTCATGAAACCTCCCGTGCAGGTACTTTTGATGTTGTCTTTGCCTTTCAGCATACGCTCAGAGGCAGATTGGTAAGTGTGGGACTAAGGCTAGATGGCTGCTCAGATCCCACTGTTTCAAGTTCATAGTGGGGGGAGGTGTGGCGTGTACTGGGGATGGGTCATTCCTGGTGTAGTCATTGCTCCAGCATGCCATGAGCAGGGCTGCTGGGACGGCCTTGCAGTATGTCAAACGCTGTTGCCGAGTGGGCTTTCTCGTGCAATCTCAAGAGACTTCAGTCTGAGTCAAGGCTTAAAGCAGTGCCTGGGGAGAGCAAGTAGGCACACGGAAAAGGAATGCCAGGTGCTGGGATGTCGGGTACTGCCAAGATGAATTCCTGGTGGGAGGCAGCAGGAAGGTCAAGGGGTGCTGTGGTAGGGGTACTGCTGATTCTGGCGTGCACGGTGTGGCCAAGGAGAGGTGCCGTGTCCCCCAGCACCTCAGCTGCTAGCCCAGACACGTGGCTGTCATGAGCACGGTGACGTACACGTAGCAGGCCATGTATGCCCGGCATGGCTGTTTCCCCAAGGTATGGGGAGGACATGGGAGGGCAATGGAGGTCTCCCAGTGTCAGGTTGGACCGTGAATGGCCCAGAGCCCAGGGAGCCTTTGTCCCCCACCCCTGCTGGCAGCAGCTCCTGCCTGGCACAGCCCTCATTTCTCTTCCTTCTCCCCACCTGTCTTTTGCAGAGGAGCTGCAGGCACAAGGCAGGGCACAGGGGGATGCGGAGAAGGGTGAGTGCGTGCAGAGCGCTGCCCCTGTGCTCTGTGCACGGGGAAGCCGTGGCTGGGTGTGGGTGCTGGTGGAGGATTTGTGTGCCTTGATGAAGGCTTCCCATGCTCTTCTGCCAGTCTTTCTATGGGGATGGGATGTTAACCAACGTTTCCTCCCTTTCTACTTTATTGTTTCAGAGTCCCTGAAGAAGGAGAATGGTGAGTGTGGTAAGCTGCCTGGAGGCTGAGCATGCCAGCTAGTTCCACGGTTTTGGTCACGGTATAGTGTTGCTGGTGGTGTCATGTGTGGGGGAGGCTTTGGAGCAGGAGCGAGGGTGAGGGAAGGGGTTGTGAAGGGAAATGTGAGAAGTGGTGACTGGACGTGGAGAGCCTGGTCCAGAGAGCAGCCCTGTTTCCTTTGGGTGGAGTGCTTGTGTGGACTGGGCTGGTGGCAATAATCCGTGTCAGAGTTAAAGGGGTTCTAGGGGTAGTAGTAAGGGACGTGAGCCAAGGCCTTTGCCAGAGGTATTTTCTGCGCTGCATGGAGTTGGACAGTACAAATTAGGCACTGCTTTTAACTCATGTGAAAATCTTGTGTCTTTGTTGTTTAACTCTTACAGTCAACTACACCAGCCAGTCACTCTCCCCTTTTGGTTTGTGAGAGGGAATCAGAGAAGAAAAATTGGAAAAACTCAGTTATTGAATTAATGACACTTTACTAGGGAAAGCAGAACTCACGCGTCAAGAAAGAAAGCATGGAATTGATTTGCTACTTTATTAACAGTGTAGTTTTTCTACCACTTGTGGGAAAGTAAGGGTTATGTGAAAATTTGTTTGGAAAGACAAACAAAATCACTACTAACATGTTCTCCCCCATCCCCCCAATCCGCATTGCTGAGCATGATGTGATTGGGATAGAGTATGTCTTTGGTTAACGCAGGTCACCTATTTTAGCTGTATCCCTTCCCGGCTTTTGGTGTACTCTCCCTACTACTTGTTGGCAGGGCAGTTTGAGAAGTGGAAAAGCCCTTGGCTCTCTATGAGCACTGCTCTGCAACAGCTAAATCATCACTATGTTATCAGTAGTATTTTCGTCAAAAAAGACGTACACAGTATTGTGTGAGCCTCTGTGAAGAACATTACCTCTGTCCTAGCCAAAGCCATGACAGGGGCATAGTACTAGTGAGCACTTGCAGACAGGAGCTTTTGCAGGCAGGAGTCACTTACTTGGAGCCAGCCTTCCACTTCCATAATCTTAATGTTTTAATGTCTTAATGTCTTATTTTTTATTAGCCATGAGACCATGTTTGTGTAAAGATGAAAAGACAGTTGTGAATGTTAAGTGTAGGGAAGAGTGGATCATGGATGGGACAATCCTGGTCTCTTCCTTCCCTGAGCTTTCAATCAGTGTAACTGCAGGGATGGACTCAGCATTTGGACATCACTGCTGAGTGTGCTCCTTTGTGAGGGCTTGATAGGCTCGATGCTGTGTCAAGGCTTAAAGCAGTGTCACAAGTGAGCAAGTAGCCCTGAGGAAAGGGAACCCCATGCTCTGGGATGTAGGAAGTGGCCAGGCTGAATTCCCCATGCAAGCAAGAAGGTCTTAGGGGTGCTGTGTTAGGGTTATTGCAGATTCTGATGTGCAAGGGTCTGGCCAAGGAGACTTGCTGTTTCCGTCAGTACCTCGGCTGCCATCAAGGGCACGTGGCTGTCATGTCCATGCAGACAGACACATTGCAGGTCATGTGTGCCAGGAACGGCTTAGAGTTTTGGAGAATAGGTGGGAGTGCACTGGGGCTCTCCTTCTGTTGATGCTGCACTGCCCAGAGTCCAGGGAATATGTTATGTCTTTCTGCTTGCCCAAAAGCTTTCTGTGTGAAAGCGATACATGCTTTGGAGAATGTAATGAGGGCTGTTCCAGGAATGCCAGGCTTCTCACAGAGAGCACCCTGACTGCGACTGCCAGTGCCTCAGCTTTGTTGTTCAAGCTGATGGACTTTATCTTTGGCTTTGCCAAGGCAGTTCCTCTTAGCTTTTTGTAGACTCATTTTACCTTTCCTTTCTGGTGCTTCTGGGCTGCACTAAACAGAAACAGTGGACTTCCTGTTTATGTATGGATGACTTATATGTAAACAGTTGGTGTTTTCCCAGCTTGACTTTTTTTTCTTTGCCATGGAAGGTCATATGACCTTCTGATTAGCCTTCTGGCTTGTAGAAGAGACTATCTACCGCAGAAGAACATGATCTTCTACAAACAGCATAGTATGTTTGTTAGGTCACTGTATTCTTTATTTCCTGAAGAACACTCTTGGCATCTTTTTCTTGTTTTCCACAGAATTGCTGCATGTACAACGATACAAAGGTAAGAAAAGAAAACAAAGCATGCTGGATTCTACCACTTGGAGCTTCAATGCAGTTCTTTAAAAAATTTGCCCTTGTCATGTAACAGTTCTGAAATTAGCATCACAACAGCAAAATAATAATAATAGTAATAAGATCTGAATCTCTCTTATTTATTTGCTATTCTGGAAAACACAAAACATTTGTTTACTGCTTCTGGAATATGAAGCAACATTATTTCTTCTCCAAGAGTGTGTATCTGAAAGAAGGTGAGACTCCTTCTTTCAGGGTGTTTAGCTGGAACATTTCTACTGCCCAGTGTACACTAACATAGTGTATTTGCCAAACAGTCTTGGCCAATGGAATTTCTCCCCATTCTCATGCAAGAGGCTTTTATGATTCTAGTTTTACTCAAAGACGTGTTCTGTGCCAAAGCATGGCTCTTTTCCTCTTGTCACTACTATACAGTTCCAGTGATTAAGGCAAGGGCTTGTAATCTCCATACATTCCTTTTTGAAGCTACAGGCCATTTTTTAAGGAAGAGTCTCTATGTGTTACTTTGCATTTTCTTTATCTTAGTGTCTCTCTCAGTATGCCATAGATGAGAGACAAGGAACATGCTAGTTCTGGGAGGGCAGAAGGTGGAGGCATCCTGGTCAAAGACACTTCCTAGGGCCCATCAGAATGGTGATCAAAGAATGGGAGGGGAACAATAGAGGCAGATGGTCAATGAATAGAAAGTTTCAAAGCAGTAGCCTTGTTGCCCTTCACTACTTAAAAAATGACTTGATTATTGCAGTTGATGTCATCCTTGATGCTAACACGGCTCATCCAAGACTGCAAGTGTCGGAAGATGGGAAGAGTGTGACTGATACTGGTGTGATCAGAAGGGTGCCAGTCAAGAAGGAGAGATTTGATTGCCAAGCTTTTGTGTTGGCAAAGGAAGGATACGAATCTGGGAGACGCTACTGGGAAGTGGATGTTGGAAGGAGAAGCAACTGGATCTTGGGTGTTGCCCAGGAGACTGTGACACGCAAAGGAGAAGTGGTTCTCTCTCCTCAGAATGGCTTCTGGGCCATAGCATTGTCAGATGAGCAAGAGTATGGGGTCCACACGGATCCTTGGACCCGTTTGACTGTGAGTGGTAGACCACGAAAGATTGGGATCTTCCTGGATATCCCTGCCAAGAAGTTGTCATTTTACAATGTCCGCCAGAAACAAGCTTTGTACACTTTCACCTTTGATAGTGACCGCACACAGGAAGTGAGGCTCTTTCCTTTCTTCTCAACAGGTTCCACTGCAATAAAGGCTGAGACTGAGCCTCTACAAATAGCACAGGAGTTCGATGATGAGATCTGAAGGATTGAAGCAAGAATGCACAGTTAATGTACGACTGATACCCAGAGCCTGAGTTCCGACTACACTGTATGTGCCGACAAATTAAGTCTGAATAGCTAACTCAGAAATATGCTTTCACCACTGCTTGCTAAGCCTTCTGTGAGATATTTCTGGAGGAATACCTGGACTTCAGGCCACTAAGTCACTGGGTACAGACAGCCACCAAGTATTCTAAGAACTTACATAAATAAAAGAATTCTCAGACCAGGAAATTAAAAATATTCAGTAGTGGTTTTGTTTGCTTGTTTTGTGTATTAATCCTTCTATTGGTGTGAATATGAGTGTTTTTTTTTTTTTTTTTTTTTTTTTTTTTTTTTCCCTGCAGACTGTACATCACAAAAACATTTGGAATATCTTTGAGCAATAGGGGGTTACTGTTCTAGAGTGTAAGAGTTTTCTGATGACCTGAAACCACCTTCCTAAAAAAAAAAAAATAAATGTTTTTTTATAAATGCACAAACAAGGAAAGGAGGACTAAGGAGAAATGTAGAACTGTAGAAACATGGAAGGGTTTGGGTTGGAAGGAACCTTAAAGATCACCTAATTCTAACCTCCCTGCCATGGGCAGTGACACCTTACACAGGACCAGGTTACTCAAATCGCCTTCCAACCTGGCCTTAAATGCATCTAGGGATGGGGCATCCACAACTTCCCCAACTTCTCTAGGCTACCTGTTCCAGTGCCTCACCACCTTCATAGGAAAGAATTTCTTCCTTATATCTAAGCTACATCTACCCTCTTTTAATTTAAAGCCATTTCAACATTTCCTATTACAACACTCCCTACCAGCAGTGAGAAACAAAGTTGTGTTTTTGCAATAGAAGGGTTTTTTGCAGTGGAAAATTCCACTAACCTTGCATATTCAAAAGTGATCATGCAGCATAGCAGTGGGGAGTATGTTAATAAGGGGAAAGTTCTACTGTTCCAAAATAAGGAGAATAGCTAAGAAAAACAGCATGAGCAGTATGAAATCAGTAAAAAACAAAAGTCACAGGCCTTGTAGTTATGAGAGAAGAGGAAAAAATGGAGAAGAAGAAATTAATGGTTGGTCAAATAAAATTGTACATATGTGGTATAGAAGTGTGTCAAGTAGGTTGTGAACTTGTAGTACTCAGACAATGAGGAAATGGGAGAAAAATCAGGTGTTGGGTCATAGGGAATATAAGGTTATGATAAACTCTTACTGTACACTCCTGCTTGCAGAATGCCCACCATTACAATCGAGAATAAAATAGCTTCACAGGAAGCTCTGTCTGAAGAAAATTATTGAGCGTTTTCTCACAGGCTGGGGGCTCGTCCGGCATCTTGTCATCTACCGAAGAGTTCTTGTCACCAAGGATAGGAAAGTGCACCCTGCTGATTTCAGCAGTCCTGTTGGGGATGGTGGGTTGTCTCAGGATGGCCAGCAAAGGACAGAGACTGTTAATCTGAAGACAGGCTCTGCGTAGCACTGGGGAGAAGGGAGGCCAGCACTGACATACCAGATACAGCCCAGACACAACATGGACACAGGATAGACACAGGACAGACAGTACAGGCACAGGGAAATCCATGCACAGACTGAGGTAAAGCAAACTTTACCATATATTGCCTTGGGGTGGGTTCAGGGAGACTCTTGTGTGGAGAGTGAATGAGACATGCTTTTAGCATGAAGTAAGTGTGGAGTCCCAATCCGTGGTTCTGTAGCACAAGGGACATGGCCAGAGACGGAAGAAGCAAAAGACTAGTAAAAGAAAGTCTCGGGGGTTTGGGCCATTAGGTGTATGGTACCCCAAGCACAGTGAGGTGACGTGCTTGGCAGTACACCCCACTTCTGTCCTAATCCTAGGTGAAGGTGTGTGGTATCCTGTGGGTGGTAAAGTCCACAGCAGCACATTCTCCTTTCAGGAGAATGATGATGATTTGGAAAAAAATAACAAAAAAATGGGGAAAAAGATTAAAAAAAAAAAAAAGAAAAAATATTGTCTGGCCTAAAAAGCCAATAAAAGGGAAATTTTGGGCAAAAAAATGGGTCTGGTGAAAATTAGGCTTTAAATTTATATGTAATATGAACTAGGGCCTAATTTGTATTCCTGGGAGGAGGGGGGTTGGAGGTGGGGGGGGGGGAAGTCAGTCTTGAGTATGTTATTCACTGGAGAAGAATGTTTCACAGAATCACAAAATTGTCTAGGTTGGAAGAGACCTCAAGCTCATCAAGTCCAACCTCTGACCTAACACTGACAAGTCCTCCACTAAACTATATCACTAAGCTCTACATCTAAACGTCTTATAAAGACCTCCAGGGATAGAGAGTCAACCACTTCCCTGGGCAGCCCATTCCAATGCCTAACAACCCTCTCAGTAAAGAAGTTCTTCCTAAGATCCAACCTAAAACACCCCTGGTGCAACTTTAGCCCCTTCCCCCTCGTCCTGTCACCAGGCATGTGGGAGAATAGACCAATCCCCACCTCGCTACAGCCTCCTTTAATGTACTTATAAAGAGCGATAAGGTCGCCCCTGAGCCTCCTCTTCTTCAGGCTGCACAAACCCAGCTCCTTCAGCCGCTCCTTGTAGGACTTGTTCTCCAGACCCCTCACCAGCTTTGTTGCACTTCCCTGGACTCACTCCAGCACCTCCATGTCCTTCTTGTAGCAATGGGCCCAAAACTGAACACAGTACTTGAGGTGCTGTGGTACAGGGGGACAATCACTTCCCTAGCCCTACTGGCCACACTGCTTCTTATACAAGTCAGGATGCCATTGGCCATCTTGGCCACCTGAGCACACTGCTGGCTCATATTCAGCTGTCTATCCACCAATACTCTCAGGTCCTTCTCTGCCAGGCATCTTTCCAACCACTCATCTCCCAGCCTGTAACTCTCCTTGGGGTTATTGTTCCCCAGGTGCAGGACCTGGCACTTGGCCTTGTTGAACTTCATAGAGTTGACCTCATCCCATCAGTCCAGCCTATCCAGGTCCTCCTGCAGAGCCTTCCTACCCTCAAGCAGATTGACACACACACCTAACTTGGTGTCATCTGTGAACTTACTGAGAGTGCACTTGATACCCTCATCCAGATCATTAATAAAGATATTAAAGAGGACTGGCCCCAGTACCGAGCCCTGGGGAATGCCACTAGTGACCGGCCTCCAACTGGACTTGACTTCATTCACCACGACTCTTTGGGCGAGGCTATCCAGCAAGTTAACCCAACAAAGTATATGCCGGTCGAAGCCACAAGCAGCCAGTTTCTTGAAGAGAATGCTGTGGGAAACGGTGTCAAATACCTTGCTGAAGTCAAGGTAGACCACATCCACAGCCTTTTCGTCATCCACCAAGCGCATCACTTTGTCATAGAAGGAGATCAGATTTGTCAAGCAGGACCTGCCTTTCATAAACCCATGCTGACTGGGCCTGATCGCCTGCTTGCCCTGTAAATGCCGCATGATGACACTCAAGATAATCTGCTCTATGAGTTTTCCTGGCACTGAGGTCAAACTGACAGGCCTATAGTTTCCCAGGTCTACCCTCCGGCTCTTCTTGTAGAAGGGCATCACTTTTGCTAGCCACCAGTTGACTGGGACCTCTCCCGATAGCCAGGACTGTTGAAAAATGGTGGAAAGCGGCTTGGCCAGCTCCTCCGCCAGTTCTCTCAGTATCCTTGGTTGGATCCTTTCTGGCCCCATCGACTTGCGCACATCCAAGTGCTGTAGCAGGTCACCAACCATTTTCTCATGGATAGTGAGGGTCACATTCTGCTCCCCACCCCCTTTCACCAGCTCAGGGTACTGGGTATCCAGCGAGCAACTGGTTTTGCTGCTAAAGACAGAGGCAAAGAAGGCATTAAGCACCACAGCCTTTTCCTCATGTTTTTTAATTAAGTACGTTACTAAATAACTGAGCCATTAGATTTCCTTCTTGAAGAGTGCCCTGCCTTCCTGGACTCCTGTGCCCTTCAGAACTGCCTCCCATGAAACTCTACCAGTGTCCTGAACAGTTCAAAGTCGGTCCTCTTGAAGTTCAATACAGCGGTTTTACTGGTCCCCTTCCTGGCTTCTCCAAGAATGGAGAAATCCACCATTTCGTGGTCACTCTGCCCAAGACAGTTTCCAACCACCACATCTCCCAACAGTCCTCTGTTTGTGAAGAGAAGGTCTAGCGGGGCACCTCCCCTGGTAGGCTCACTAACCAACTGCATCAGGAAGCTATCTTCCAGAAACCTCCTAGACTGCTTTCTCTGGGCTGTGTTGTGCTCCCAGGATATATCTGGGAAGTTGAAGTCCCCCATGAGAACAAGCACTGACGATTTCACAACTTTTGTCAGCTGCCTGTAGAACTCCTCATCCATCTCCTCATCCTGGTTCGGCAGTCTATAACAGACCCCCACCAGGATGCTAGCCTTGTTGGCCTTCCCGCTGATCCTAACCCATAGGGACTCAACCTTATCATTCCCAGACTCAAGTTCCACGACATCAAAACTCTCTCTGATATAGAGAGCCACATCACCACCCCTTCTGTGCTGCCTGTCCCTTATGAAGAGCCTATAGCCAGACATTGCAGCCCTCCAGTCATGAGAGTGGTCCCACCATGTCTCCGTGATGGCAACCAAGTCATAGCCTGCCTGCTGCACGATGGCTTCCAGCTCCTCCTGTTTGTTACGCATGCTGAGTGCATTAGTGTAGATGCACTTCAGCTGGGCCTTATCCCCTGGCCTTGCCATTGTTCCCCCTGGCACAGCTCCAACAAGCCTTGTTTCAGCCCCATCCCCCTTCTTACCTAGTTTAAAGCCCTGCCAGCTCCTGGCCCAGGATCCGTTTTCCCCTTAGAGATAGGGACCCGTCTGCGGCCATCAGGCCAGGTGCCGAGTAAAGCGCCCCATGGTAAAAAACAAACAAACAAACAAACAAAACTTCTGTGTTGGCAGCAGCCTCTGAGCCACGTGCTTATCAGGTGGGTTTTCCGTTTCCTCTCTGTACCCCTCCCTGCCACTGTAGGGATGGACGAAAACACCACCTGTACTCCCGCTCCATCCACTAACTGTCCCAGTCCCCTAAAGTCCTGTTGGATGGTATTCAGGCTTCTCTCTTCAGTATTATCACTGCCAGCCTGCACTATCAAAAGAGGGTAATAGTCAGAGGGGTGAACCACGTTGGGAAGCTTTCTGGCAATGTCCCTGACCACAGCCCCAGGGAAGCAGCAGACTTCCCTACAGGTAGGGTCAGGCTGACAAATAGGGCCCTCTGTTCCCCTGAGAAGGGAGTTCACCCACAACAATCACCTTTCTTTCTGTCTTGGTGGAGGCAGTCCTGAGGCGTGGAGTCGACTTCCTCACCCTAGACATCCCCCTGGTTGCACTTTCTACCTGTTCCTCAGCTACTGGTCTCTCAAGCTCCAGGGCCTCAAACCTGTTGTGTAACGGCACCTGGAAATGTGGGGCTGGTAGGGGGGGAGCGTTGCATGCAAGGTCGAGCAGGAACCCGTCTCCATTCCTCCTCAACTCCCAGGTCCACTACCTCTGCCCGGCAGCAACAGGTTAGGTGATCCACCCCCATTTGGGGTGTCTCACCTTGGTACCTCTCCTTCAGGCCTGGCAGGGAGTTGCTCCACCAGTCTATCTCCCGCTCACACTCCCTGATGGCCCTCAACCTCTCCACCTCCTCCTTGAGGTCCGCCACCATGCGGACCAGGTCATCCACCTGCTCACACCTCACACACGCAGTTTCTCTGCCTCCTTCAGACGGCAGCAACAGGCTCAGGCACTCCCTGCACCTGGAGACCTGAACTGCTGCATTTTTGAGCAGGCAGTTATTCTGGGTGCTTACAGACTTTCTAGAGAGAGCTCTCTGCCCAGTGTAGACCATTGCAGCCTATCTAGTGACAGAGAGCCTTTAGATGAGTTACTCTTACGGGTGAGGGGGAACGCTCTGCCCTGCCTGAGTGTGCCCTGCCCACATGAACTGCCATGCAAACTGCCACTTCGCGACCTTCTGACGTGCCATGCCCTGTTTGCCCACCCTGGTTGCCATGCTCCTGGTCACTTGCACTCCCTAGGGGCTGCTTCTGAATGTCAGGGTAGCGGGGCATTGCTGGCTCCACCTAAGCCTCTTGAGCCTCCCTTGTGAGGGCTGCCAGGTCCTGGCAGCTCCTTCGGCTGGTTCGAGTGGCCTTAATGCCAGAAAAAACCCTGCCTGTCCCAATCCCCTGCGCCGCTGCAGAATGTGTCTGCCCCGGAGCTGATCACCTAAGCAATACGTAACAAGGGCAAGTGTGGAGTCCTGCATTTGGCCAAGAACAACCCCAGACACTGGTATAAGTTGGGGACTGACCAGTTGGAGAGCAGTGCAGGGGAAGGGGACCTGGGATTCCTGGTGGACAGCAGGATGACCATGGGCCAGAACCATGCCTTTGTGGCCAAGCGGGCTAATGGCATCCTGAGGTGTATCACAAGGGATGTGGCTATCAGGTCAAGAGAGGTTCTCCTCCCGTTCTACTCTTCCCTGGTGAGACTGTATCTGGACTATTACATCCAGATCTGGGCCCCACAGTTCAAGGAGAGGGAACTGCTTGAGAGAGTCCAGCACTGAGCCACAAAGATGATGAAGGGAGTGGAACATCTCCCTGGGTCTCTTTAGCTTGGAAAAGAGGAGACTGACAGGTGACCTTATTAATGTTTAGAAATATGTGACAGGTGAGTGTCACGAGGATGGAACCAAGCTCTTCTCGGTGACATCTAATGATAGGACAACGGGCAATGGGTACAAGCTGGAACATAGGATGTTTTACCCAACTATGAGAAGAAAACTTTTCACAGTGAGGGTGACAGAGCACTGGAATAGGATGCCCAGGGGGGTTGTGGAGTCTCCTTCTCTGGAGACATTCAAAACCTGCCTGGACACATTCCTGTGTGACCTGATGTAGGCGTTCCTGCTCCTGCAGGGGGATTGGACTAAATGATTCTTCAAGGTCCCATACAATCCTTAACATTCTGTGATTCTGTGATTCTGGGTCACTTTTTGAGTGCCATGGTAATGACATCCTTTTTTCCAACATTCACTCAGATCATCAGTATCACACGCTTGTTCAAGGGTGAAGTCCCAAAGCACTGCACATGAGCATTGTTCTCCATCCCTACCCTGATTCTCTCACTCACCTTGCTATCCATAACCACTTCGCCGGGGCACAGGTCCCTTACTTAGACTCAGAAATAGACATTTAGCCTTTGGAAAAGCCCAGGACACATGCTGGAGAGAAGGTGAAGGTGCCACTCCTTGTTTACTCCTCCACTTGCCCCTTGGAGGAGGCAAAGTATATTTGTAGATGTTAAATGTCTCTAACAGAAAGTTCCCAAAAAGCAAGAAGGAGAGGAACACAGAGCCCATTCACCAGAGTAGACTCATGGCCACTGCTTCTATCAAAATTGTCCCAGGCAAAATATCACCAACGGCTGCATAGCACAGCAAACCCAGAAAGCCAAACAGCCTTTCACACACTCTCGCGTCTGATCTACTGCAAAAGAAGGAGCATGGGACAAATAACATAAAACAACACCAAAAGGAAATGCATCACCATCCTGAGCAGGATGGGAAACAAACTGAATAAAGATGAGAATTCTGCGCAGCCTTCAAGTCAAACCTGTCATGATCTCAACCCTTGAAGCCACAAGTAGGGTTCCAAAAAGGGCAGTTGTTGATTAAATCCAGTCAGCAGGCAAGCAGCGCCCAGCAGCACTCAACCAAACCCCTGTGGGATATGGACAAGAGAATGAAGATGGCAAAAGTTAGGAATTTTTTCGGTTGATAGAACTAGAGGATATTACGGAAAAAAGGAAACAAATAACCCTACAACATAAGGCCAATAAATGACCTCATTACAGCTTTTCATTTCCTGACAGGGGCTTAGAAAAAAGATGGAGATCAAGTTTTTGCTCATTAGACAGTGACAGGGAAAAGGGAATGGGTTTAAACTTAAAGAGGGGAAATTTAGATTTAAGCTCAGGAGGAAATTCATTCATTAGAGGGTGGTGAGGCACTTGAACAGGTAGCCCAGTGTTGTGGATGCCCCATCCCTGGAGGCATTCAATCTATGATTCCACAGTTGTGGGATTTCCAGGCAAAACCTAACCAAGTGCTGCACAGCACAGCAAACCCAGAGAGCCAATTAGCCTTTCACAAGCTCTAGATCAGATACAAGAGAAAAACAGAGAGCATGGGACAGATCACATAAAGCTACATCAAAAGCAAATACATCATCATCCCCAAAAGTACCTGCTATAGAAATAGAACAGAATAGTCTTAAATAAATTTGCTGGACAAATCTGCTATAATATCAACCCTCGCAGCCCCAAGTGGGATGCCAAATAGAGTAGTTGTGCTTTAAATCCAGTGGGTAGGGGAGCAGCACAGAGCCACTTACTCAGCCAAACCCCAGTGGGATCAGGGCAAGAGAATCAAGACGGCAAAATTTAGGAAATTTGTGGGTTGAAATAAGTACAGTATAGTAAGCAAAAGGGAAACAAAAAAAAAACCCACATAACAACAACAACAACAAAAGCAGGGGTGATGAAAATGCAATTGGTCACCAATATCTGAACCATGCTCATCCAGTCCCAGAGCAACAGAAGCCCCAGCAGAACTGTCCTTCCCACCCCAGGCCCTCTTTTTTGTACAGCATAAATTGTCTTGTCAGATGCACTAGGAAACGTCAGAAAAGGCATAGGTTGCGGAAAGGAGCCAGAGTCTCCAAATCCCAAATGGGATCATGGCAACTGAATCAAGGTGGCAAAATTTAGGAAGTTCATGGGTTGACATAAATATGGTATATTAAGCAAAAGTGGGAAAAATAAAAGGTGATGAAAACAAAATTTCTCACTCTTACTTGACCCATGCCCATCAAGTCCCACAGTTACGGCAGCCTCCACAGAACTGCACCCCCACTTATTCTTGTACAGCACAAAGCAGGTTTCCAGGTGCACTAGGAAATGAGAGAAAAGGCAGAGATTTGGGGAAGAGAACCAGTGCCTCCTTGCCAGAAACCCCCAAGGCCTGGGTTGTGAGGGAGTGCCCTTCTGCACAGGACAGAGGGCTGCAGCACCAGGTCTCCCCATGGAGCTGCTGGCAGGCAAAGGGGCTCAAGCTGTGCAGTCATGTAAAAACAACAACACTATGGGGGCTGATTTACAATTAACAAACACATGCAAGGAGAATGAACTAAAAAGTTCTCAGAAAGGCTGATGATGTTTTCTAGTGCCATGGGAGCTGTCAGTCAAGGGGCTAAAGCTGGCTGGGGTCAAGGTCCAGTAGGGCTTTGCAGGGAGGATGCTGCCTCTGAGATACAACTGAAAATAATGTGTGGCAAAGTGTCTTAGTATCTGTAACTGAAAGTGCAGGCTCTGCACATGAAAAAGACGCAGCAGGGGCTGAGACAGGGCCTGGCTGGTCAGAGTGTCTGTCTGTGGGCAAGGCTCAGGCGGCTAAAGAAAGCCCACAGGACAGCTCCCAGCTGCACTGCAAGCCTCTGTCCCACCGTCCCCAGCTCACAGCAAAGCAGACACCTGAAGTTGACGCTGCTCCCCAAAAGCAGGGCCCCAAAAGATGCTGGGGCAGGCGCCATGGGCAAAGCTGTCTCCTTCTGGCCCTGCCATCCTGCTGCTGGCACTCTGTGAGTTGGGGCATTGCTGGTGTCCTGGTTTCAGTTAGCACAGAATTAATTTTCTTCCTAGTAGCTGGTGGAATGCTGTGTTTTGGCTTAGAATGAGAAGAGTGCTGATAACACCCCGATGCTTTAATTGTTGCAGAGCAGTGCTTATACTAAGCCAAGGACATCTCAGCCTTTGCTCTGTCCTGCCAACGGGCAGGCTGGGGGGTGCAGTAAGAGCTGGGAGGGGACAGACCCAGGACAGGTGACCCAAACTAGCCAAAGGGGTATTCCATCCCATCTGACGTCATGCTAAACAATATATAGGGGTGGCTAGCCAGGGGGAGGGGGCCGGACTGCTCGGGGTTAGGCTGGGCATCGGTCAGCGGGTGGTGAGCAATTGCATTGTGCATCACTTGTTTGTACATACTATTATTACTTTCGTATTATCACCATTGTATCATCATTATTATTATTGTTATTATTATTTTGTTATTTTTTTTTCCTGTCTTATTAAACTGTCTTTATCTCAACTCACGGGCTTCACTTTCCATTTCTCTCCCCCGTCCCAGAGAGGGAGGGGGGAGGGTGAGCGAACGGCTGCGTGGTGTTTAGCTGCCGGTCGGGTTAAACCACGACAGTCTTTTTGGCGCCCAACGTGGGGCCCGAAAGGTTGAGATAACGGCAGATCTGATCAGAGTGTGTTAAACTAAAATTGGTGTAAGGATTAGACCTGCTTAATAGTCACTTGTCATGATGCTGATTGCTTTAATCACAACTCTGCTGCGCCTGTTTTCCAAATTGAGTATTATAGTACATTATTTTCCGTATTTGCTCTCTGTAGTGTTGTTTCTCCTCTCCGGGCCCTGGTTTCAGACCATTATGGTACTAAGTGTTATAGCAATGGCTTATGAGACGATAAGATATCTGGTCATGACTCTAACTTGGTATTTATACTCAGTAACATCGTGGACTCTGTACTTTGGAAACAGCATCTTGGGAACTATTAGCAATTATACCTATTGTTTTTCTCCATTAGAGAGTCAATCTGTGGAGGGGAAAGGGGAGGATATTTTTCCTTACTTGCTTACTCTCCCTTTCTCCTTCACCACCCCTGTATCCTCCTGGGTCACTCTGCCTTCCTCCTTCACCACCCTCTTATCCCCTGAGCTTGTCACAATAGCTCTCCAAGATATTGAATATTTCTGGAATACTCAGAATACCATAGTCTTGTTGTTCTGCCTCATGAATGCACTTCAGATTCTGCTTAAAGTTAAACAACTACTTATGAAGCTCATCCGGAGATCTGCCCGGAGGCAGTATAGTTGTGGGTGGCAGGGAGTATGGGTGGATATGGGCAGGCATCTAGAGCAGTTGGCACCCCCAGTGTGTTGGAAATTCACCCCTGAACAATGGCAAAATCCTCAAAAACTGGCAGAATGCTTGAAAAAAAGGTGTAATGATTCTGGCAGTTCCAAAGTAACACAAATCATTGTAACGTGCTGGGGCCTGGCTCATGCCTATCGAGCTGCCATTGATACTGCTGTCAACTTAGTGACAGACCCTGCGGCCACTCCAAACCCTGTGACAGATCCAACGGCCACTGTGACCCCTACGGTGGATTCTGCAGCCGCTCCAGTCCCAGCTCCTGCAGCCGCTCCAGTCCCAGCTCCTGCAGCCGCTCCAGTCCCAGCTCCTGCAGCCGCTCCAGCTCCAGCTCCTGCAACTGCTCCAGTCCCAGCTCCTGAAGCTGCTCCAGCTCCAGCTCCTGCAGCTGCTCCAGTCCCAGTTCCTGCAGTCGCTCCAGTTCCAGCTCCGGCCGCTACTCCAGTCCCAGTTCCTGCAACTGCTCCAGTCCCAGCTCCTGAAGCCGCTCCAGCTCCAGCTCCTGAAGCCGCTCCAGCTCCAGCTCCTACTGCTGCTCCAGTCCCAGCTCCTGCAACTGCTCCAGCTCCAGCTCCTACTGCTGCTCCAGTCCCAGCTCCTGCAACTGCTCCAGCTCCAACTCCAGCTTCTGTAGCCGCTACAGCTCCGGTTCCTGCAACTGCTCCAGCTCCTGTAGCCGCTCCAGCTCCTGTGGCCGTGTCAGAGAAACGAGCTGTAGCAGTGCAAGTTGACCCTGCAGAGGGCATTCCAACCCCTGTGGCAGACCCTGTAACAAAGTCAGAGAAACGAGCAGTAGCAGTGCAAGCTGCCCCTGTAGAGAAGGTGAAAATATGGTATAGAAATTCAAGTCGTTTAGAACGCAGAGAGTCTTCTGCCAATCCAGGTAAGGCTTCTGCCAAAACTAAGTATAGAGATGACGAAGATGATGACGACGCTGGGCCGTCAAGGATTCAGGAGGAGGAAGATGAGGATGCCGAAAGAGCAACAGTAACTACCCGAAGCCTAAACGAGCGCGAGCTACGAGATGTGCGAAAAGATTTTGGTCGCTGTATAGGTGAGCAGCTTGTCACCTGGCTGCTCCGGTGCTGGGACTCTGGAGCCAATTGTGTGGAATTAGACGGCAGGGAAGCCAAGCGACTGGGATCCCTTGCTCGAGACGCCGGCATTGACAAAGCAATTGCAGATGGAGCACGACCCACCAGCCTCTGGAGGCGTCTCCTCTCAGCTGTGAGGGAAAGGTATCCCTTCAAGGAAGATATTTTATGTCTACCAGGCAAGTGGACCACTATGGAGAAGGGAATCCAGTACCTGAGGGAATTAGCCGTACGGGAAGTGATTTATGAGGATCCAGACCTCAAACAAACATCCACAGATCCAGATGAAGTCAAGTGTACACGACCCATATGGCGGAAGTTTGTACGGAGTGCACCATCATCATATGCCAGCTCATTGGCAATAATGGCCTGGAAAGAGGATGAGGAACCCACAGTGGGTGAAGCGGCTAAACAACTCCGGCAGTACGAAGAAAGTCTCCCCTCTTCCTTACAGGCCTGCGTCTCAGCTGTGGAGAAACTTTCTGAAAAGGTTCACCAACTTGAAGAGAATCTATTGTCCTCCCCACCTGAACCAACCAGTGCCCACCGACCAAAGGAGAACACTTGGGAGAAACTTTCTGAAAAGGTTCACCAACTTGAAGAGAGATTATTCTCCTTCGCACCTGTACAAAGCAGTGTCTCAGCTGTCAGGGGTAGGCGTTCACCCACACAAGGAAGACGATATGGTGGGTACTCACCCCGTGCCACCCTGTGGTTTTACTTACGAGACCATGGAGAGGACATGAGAAAGTGGGATGGAAAATCTACCGCGACCCTAGAGGCACGGGTACGTGAGTTGCAAAAGAAAACAATCAGGAAAAAGGGATTCTCCGAAAAGTTTGCTGCTCCAACTTCCAGCAGACAGTCCTTCAAACACAGAAACGAGGAAGATTCTGACCAGGATTAGGGGGGCCCTGCCTCCAGCCAGGGGGAGGAAAGGGACAATCGAGTTTATTGGACTGTGTGGATTCGATGGCCTGGCACATCACGCGCACAGAAGTATAAGGCTTTAGTAGACACCGGTGCACAATGTACTATAATGCCATCGAGCTATAAAGGACCAGAGCCCATCTATATTTGTGGAGTGACAGGGGGATCTCAGCAGTTGACTGTATTGGAGGCTGAAGTGAGTCTGACTGGGAATGAGTGGGAAAAGCACCGCATTGTGACTGGTCCGGATGCTCCATGTATCCTTGGCATAGACTATCTTAGAAGAGGATACTGCAAGGACCCAAAAGGGTTCCGGTGGGCTTTTGGTATTGCTGCCTTAGAGACAGAGGGCATTAAACAATTATCTACCTTGCCTGGTCTCTCAGAGGACCCCTCTGTTGTGGGGTTGCTGAGGGTCGAAGAACAGCAAGTGCCAATTGCTACCACAACTGTGCACCGGCGGCAATATCGCACCAACCGAGACTCCCTGATTCCCATCCATAAGCTAATTCGTCAATTGGAGAGCCAAGGAGTGATCAGCAAGACTCATTCACCTTTCAATAGTCCCATATGGCCAGTGCGAAAGTCTAATGGCGAGTGGAGACTAACAGTGGACTATCGCGGCCTGAACGAAGTCACGCCACCACTGAGTGCTGCAGTGCCGGACATGCTGGAACTTCAGTATGAACTTGAATCGAAGGCAGCCAAGTGGTACGCCACAATTGATATCGCTAATGCATTTTTCTCCATCCCTCTAGCAGCAGAGTGCAGGCCACAATTTGCCTTCACTTGGAGGGGAGTCCAATATACTTGGAATAGGCTGCCCCAGGGGTGGAAACACAGCCCTACCATTTGCCATGGGCTGATCCAGTCTGCACTAGAGCAGGGGGAAGCTCCTGAACACCTGCAGTACATCGATGACATTATTGTGTGGGGTGACACAGCAGAGGAAGTTTTCGAGAAAGGGAAGAAAATAGTCCAAATCCTTCTGAAAGCCGGTTTTGCCATAAAACAAAATAAAGTCAAAGGACCTGCACGGGAGATCCAGTTTTTAGGAATAAAATGGCAAGATGGACGTCGTCAAATCCCAATGGATGTGATCAACAAAATAACAGCTATGTCTCCACCAACTAACAAAAAAGAAACACAGACTTTCCTAGGTGTTGTGGGGTTTTGGAGAATGCACATCCCAAATTACAGTCTGATTGTAAACCCACTCTACCAAGTAACTCGTAAGAAGAATGAGTTTGAATGGGGCCCTGAACAACGACAAGCCTTTGAACAAATCAAGCAGGAAATAGTCCATGCAGTAGCCCTTGGGCCAGTTCGAACAGGACCAGATGTAAAGAATGTGCTCTATACTGCAGCCGGGGAGAACGGCCCCACCTGGAGCCTCTGGCAGAAAGAACCTGGGGAAACTCGAGGTCGGCCCCTGGGGTTTTGGAGTCGGGGATACAGAGGATCTGAGGCCCGCTATACTCCAACTGAAAAGGAGATA
Organism: Aythya fuligula; assembly: GCF_009819795.1. Classification (NCBI taxonomy): domain Eukaryota; kingdom Metazoa; phylum Chordata; class Aves; order Anseriformes; family Anatidae; genus Aythya; species Aythya fuligula. The sequence continues at coordinate 415,868 of NC_045590.1, forward strand.
TTGGCAGCATATGAAGGAGTTCGATCTGCTTCGGAGGTGGTCGGTACTGAAGCGCAGCTCCTCCTAGCACCCCGATTACCGGTACTAGGCTGGATGTTCAAGGGAAGGGTCCCCTCTACGCATCATGCAACTGATGCTACATGGAGCAAGTGGGTTGCACTGATAACTCAGCGGGCTCGAATAGGAAACCCCAGTCGCCCAGGAATATTGGAAGTGATCATGGACTGGCCAGAAGGCAAATACTTTGGGATATCATCAGAGGAGGAGGTGGGTCGTGCTGAAGAAGCCCCACTGTACAACCAGTTGCCAGAGAATGAAAAGAAATATGCCCTGTTCACTGATGGGTCCTGTCGTATTGTGGGGAAGCATCGGAGATGGAAGGCTGCTGTATGGAGTCCTACGCGACGAGTTGCAGAAGCTGCTGAGGGAGAAGGTGAATCGAGTCAGTTTGCAGAAGTGAAAGCCATTCAGCTGGCTTTAGACATTGCTGAACGAGAAAAATGGCCAGTTCTCTATCTCTACACCGATTCATGGATGGTAGCAAATGCCCTGTGGGGATGGTTACAGCAATGGAAGCAAAACAACTGGCAGCGTAGGGGCAAACCTATCTGGGCTGCTGCATTGTGGCAAGATATTGCTGCTCGGGTAGAGAACCTGGCTGTGAAAGTACGCCACGTAGATGCTCATGTGCCCAAGAATCGGGCTACTGAAGAACATCAAAACAACCAGCAGGTGGATCAGGCTGCTAAGATTGAAGTAGCTCAGGTGGACCTGGATTGGCAGCATAAAGGTGAATTATTTATAGCCCGATGGGCCCATGACACCTCAGGCCATCAAGGTAGAGATGCAACATACAGATGGGCTTGTGATCGAGGGGTGGACTTGACCATGGACGCTATAGCACAGGTTATTCATGACTGTGAAACATGTGCTGCAATCAAGCAAGCCAAACGGTCAAAGCCTCTTTGGTATGGAGGACGATGGCTGAAATATAAATATGGAGAGGCCTGGCAGATTGATTACATCACACTCCCTCAAACTCGCAATGGCAAGCGCCACGTACTTACAATGGTGGAAGCAACCACCGGATGGCTGGAAACATATCCTGTGCCTCATGCTACCGCCCGGAACACCATCCTGGGCCTTGAAAAGCAAGTCCTATGGCGACATGGCACCCCAGAAAGAATAGAATCAGACAATGGGACTCACTTCCGAAACAACCTTATAGACACTTGGGCCAAAGAACATGGTATTGAATGGGTGTATCACATCCCCTATCATGCACCAGCCTCCGGGAAAGTTGAACGATACAATGGCCTGTTAAAGACTACCTTGAAAGCAATGGGCGCTGGGACGTTCAAAAACTGGGATACGCATTTGGCAAAGGCCACCTGGTTAGTCAATACTAGGGGATCTACCAACCGAGCTGGACCTGCCCAATCAAACCTGTTACGTACTGTAGATGGGGATAAAGTTCCTGTAGTGCATGTAAAAAATATGCTGGGTAAAACAGTCTGGGCTACTCCTGCCTCAGGAAAAGGCAAACCTATTCGTGGAATTGTTTTCGCTCAGGGACCTGGATATACTTGGTGGGTGATGCAAAAGAACGGAGAGGTCCGGTGTGTACCTCAAGGAGATTTAATACTGGGTGAGAATAGCCTATGAACTGAATTGCACCATGTTAAATAGTATATTATACTGTATGTTATCACTACCATGATTACTATAGGTGACTAATTAGAATGTATGGAAAAGAGTGTAACCTGAGCATGACATAAATGGTATGGAATAAGGGGTGGATAGATGTCCTGGTTTCAGTTAGCACAGAATTAATTTTCTTCCTAGTAGCTGGTGGAATGCTGTGTTTTGGCTTAGAATGAGAAGAGTGCTGATAACACCCCGATGCTTTAATTGTTGCAGAGCAGTGCTTATACTAAGCCAAGGACATCTCAGCCTTTGCTCTGTCCTGCCAACGGGCAGGCTGGGGGGTGCAGTAAGAGCTGGGAGGGGACAGACCCAGGACAGGTGACCCAAACTAGCCAAAGGGGTATTCCATCCCATCTGACGTCATGCTAAACAATATATAGGGGTGGCTAGCCGGGGGGAGGGGGCCGGACTGCTCGGGGTTAGGCTGGGCATCGGTCAGCGGGTGGTGAGCAATTGCATTGTGCATCACTTGTTTGTACATACTATTATTACTTTCGTATTATCACCATTGTATCATCATTATTATTATTGTTATTATTATTTTGTTATTTTTTTTTCCTGTCTTATTAAACTGTCTTTATCTCAACTCACGGGCTTCACTTTCCATTTCTCTCCCCCGTCCCAGAGAGGGAGGGGGGAGGGTGAGCGAACGGCTGCGTGGTGTTTAGCTGCCGGTCGGGTTAAACCACGACAGCTGGACATGGGGGCTGAGGGCTGGAGGGCTGTTGCTGGGGGCAGGACAGGCCAGTGGTGGGCACAGGGGAGGATGGGGACAGCGTGTGTGGGGCAGGCATGGAGCACAGTGGGACAGTGTTGCTTTGGGGAAGGCAGGAGGTCGCTGCCCCTCTAAGCAAAGCTCTCTCTGCCCCATGCTGCAGGTGCTGGTGTTACCACCCAGGACATCTGCAGATCCCCAGGTGAGGGGGGAGCGTAGGGATGGGTGGCAGAGGGGAGGGGTGTGTGGGTGTGGTGGTTGATATGGGAAGGCAGAGGAGGTTTGTTCTTCCCGTGTTAATCCCTTGACAGGAGACTTTTCACCATTTGGGATCCAAATATCTTTGTGTCTCTGCTGTCAGTAATGCTGCCCAGGCAATCCGTGTGCTGTTTCTCCAGGTGACCTCCCGGCTCCAGCCCTCTTCCTGAACACCTCCAGCAATCAGGAGGGGGAACTGGTTTCACTTCGCTGCACCATTAATGGCCCTTCAGTGCCTTCCCGGATTGTATTCTGCAAGGATAGGATGGAGGCCCGCAGCCTGAAATGGCAACCATGGAAATTGAGCTACACCATAACTCTAAAGGTCACCCAGGAGAACGAGGGGACATACACATGTGGGTACCAGGTCAACGATGGCAGCAACTGAGCAAGGGGCTCTGCCCTCAGTGCTGGCCGCATCCTGGATGTCCCCGGTGAGACACAGCCCCATAGAAGTCTGGAGAGAAGAAATAGAGACACTTGCATTTAGACACTGGATCCATACGGGCCCATGTTGGCACAGCAGCCATGGGCACTTTTACACCTCCACTGAGGATGGTGTTGGCTATCGGTGGGGGGATGGGCCCATGGGGCTGTGTTTCCCCTGCCCCACACAGATGTGCAGAGGGATGTTGCAGGACACAAGATCAGTATGTGCCTAGTCTGGGCAGTACCGGGCATGCTGCAGACACTCATCTTGTCTTTTTCTCCTGCCAGGCAGTGTGACAGCTTCCCTGACATGGTCATCACCCCCAGGTGAGTGATTCCCTCCTGCACCCCCAGGAACACCAGTATGAAGTCTAGGGCTGCCAGGCTCCCCAGACCTCCAGGTCATGTGGGAGCTTTACCAGGCAGGAGCTGTTCCAGCTGCACGGTCACGTCCTGCTCCCTGCCTCTCCCCATCACACCCCGCTGCCCTCACACCCTCTGTCCCCCAGCTCCCCATGCCGGATCCCACACACCCTCCCCACAGGCACAGTGCTGGCAGTGGCAGCTGTCGGCCTCATCCTCCTGGCTGCAGGCAGCTGCCACTGATAGGTAGATATTCGTAGAGTGTATTAAAGGGTGATGGGTCTGGCTGGGATGGTGGTAACTTTCCCTGCAGGATCCCATGCAGTGCTGTGCAATGCACTTGTAGCTAAAACAGCACTGGTACAACACCAAGGATTTGTCTATTGCTGAGCAGAGATGGCACAGCAACAAGGCTCCCTCCTACCCCACCACCAGAGCCAGTAGGCCTGGGGGAGGGCAAGAGGTGGAGAGGGGACGGGAGGGGAATAATGTGGGTAGTTACGGTCTGGCGGCCGGAAGATGTCGCGCTGTACGGAAAGGTGGAGCCCCTCCCTTGATGGACAGTAGCGCATGGTCTGTGATGAAAGCAAGCGGAAGTGATGCTATGGGCCTTGGCTATATAACCCCATGTGACTTGACAATAAACGCCATTTGCCATCCACCACATTGATGTCTGTGAGCTGATGGACCGAGCGGCCTGGGGTTGGTCGCCGTGCCATTCCTGAACCAGGTTGCCACTGCCCCCTGAAGGCAACAAGTGGTGCCGAAACCTGGGAAAACTGGATTCGGGTGAATGGCAGCCGGAGCAGCGGGACCAGCCCGGCAGGGAGAACGCTCCCGGACCAACAGGGAAGATGGAAACCCTTGTGAAGGTCGTATCAGAATTGTGGAAGCTATGGGGTGGCTCAGCTGAGGAAGCCAGGGGTGCCGATGGGGAACCAGAGCCTGAGGAAATCTGGGAGAGACCACGGCCATGTGCGCCCCAGTATGGTGCTGAACTAGAAGACAAAGAGTCGGGTGAAGAAGCCTCCGGCGGGAACGGGGATGAAGTGCTAGGTTTTACTAGGACGTGGAAATGGACGTGGACGAAAGAAAATGGTTGCGGGGACGACCGGGGAGGAGGTAGAAGCGTGAGAGAGGGGCAGAGAGCCGATCGGAACGGCCATCCGAAAAAACGCTCTAGTGGCACAAATGCCTCGCTGAGAAGGCGGCGGGGCGAGCCACGAGAGAGAGAGTGGCCCGCCCGCAGGGGTGGGGGGCGGGGCTGGAGCGGGGAGCGCCCCCCCCTCAGGGGTAGTGGGCAGGGCCCGAACTCGACGGGAGGGTACCGGAACTTGGAGGTGAGCAGTCAGTCGAGCTCCGACTCCGGATCAGATACCGATTCAAATTTGGAGGAGGAAATGGGGACAGATAGCAAAAACATCCCCAACTGAAATAAAGCTGCACCGTGAGGGGGAGAAATTCCTCTCACAGATTGGAGGAAAACTAAGATTGCGTGTGCTGTCTGGGCTCTATCGGCCATGCTAGCATTCCCGGTCTGGGTGACAGACGGAGTGCAGAGGGTCCACTCACCAATAAACCCTAAAGATGTACAAGCGATTGTTAAAGCCATTGTGGATAAAGGGCTTCATTCTGCAATGGTCTCCACCCTCATAGATGGTGTTTTCGGGGGAGACGATATGCTCCTGTTTGATATAAAACAAACTTGTAGACTGATCTTTGACGGGGGGGGGGGGGGTATGATCATTTTTAAACAAGAATGGGAGGACAACTGTATGCTAGCCTGCAGCGGCTAATGGGTATGGACCCAACAGTGATCACCCCCCAGGCGCAAGCCCAGGGCCTGTGGGCCCATGCCAATGCTCCAACTTCCAGTGGAAAATGCTGCCTCAAGGAATGATCAACTTGCCTACTATTTGCCAGATCACAGTGGATTGGGCACTGGCACCAGTTCGGCGCATTGACCCAACCGCGACTCAGAATAAAACTAATGAAAACTGAGTTTCTGTTCACAGGAACGGATCATTGGACACCCCCGTAATCTGTATACCCCGGTGACAAGAGAAGACAATAAGTCAGCAAGCGTCCTGTCTAAGCCTGAGAGTTCCACACTGGCAGAATCCAGACAACAGCGAAGTGACTTCTGTGGGTGGGGGGCTGCGATGCCTTTGTGTGATCTTATCTTTGGACCTTGTATACTAAATAAGCTTGTGTTGTTTGTTAAAAGTTGGTTAGAGAAAGTTAACATTATGTTGGTAGAACACCAACAACTACTTTAAGAGTGTATTTACTCAGGGTTACCAGTTACCTCCTAGTTTTCTCCTGGTTATTGTACCTTATGTTTTTTATTTAAGTTATGATGCCTACATCTTAAGATTGTTATATTTTAGCTAATTTGGTTGTGCATAGGGAGGGGAATAATGTGGGTAGTTACGGTCTGGCGGCCGGAAGATGTCGCGCTGTACGGAAATGTGGAGCCCCTCCCTTGATGGACAGTAGCGCATGGTCTGTGATGAAAGCTAGCGGAAGTGACGCTATGGGCCTCAGCTATATAACCCCATGTGACTCGACAATAAACGCCATTTGCCATCCACCACATTGGTGTCTGTGAGCTGATGGACCGAGAGGCCTGGGGTTGGTCGCCATGCTGTTCCTGAACCAGGTCGCCGCTGCCCCCTGAAGGCAACAGGGGACATCACCAGGGCACTTGCCCTAAGCTGACCAAAGGGGTTTTCCATAGCACGGGATGTCACACAGCAATAATAGGTGGGAAAGGGGAAGGAGAGGGGGGTGTCTCATTATAAATATGTCTGTCCTCCCAAGCAACTGCTATGCTTATTGAGGTCTTGCTTCCCCACTCATGGTCCAACATTGCTCGTTGATTGGAAGTAGAGGATGATTTCTTTTTCTCTCTCCATTCTTCTGCATGGACATTGCTTGTTTTTCCCCTCTTAATTTTCCATTTAATTTAATTATCCTTCTCTTGACCTGTGACACTGCTTTGTTCTTTCCAACACACTTTCTTATCTTCTTCCAATGGAGGAACTCAGAGAACGGTTGTGGTGAAGTTCAGAAGCCCAGCAAAATAAAACTGTCAGAGAAGGAAAAAAAAGGGGGAGAAAACAAAACAAAACAAAACAAAACAAAACAAAACAAACCAACCAAACAAAACAAAACAAACAAACAAACAAACAAAAAAACAATAGGCCAAAAAGGAGAGGCAAAATATTATTACTCACCACTACCTGGCTTATAACCATTCAGTGGCACAACAATTGCATCCCCTACAGAATGGCTCCCCGTTATTGTTGTACAGCACAAAGTGCTCTTTTTTCCACAGCAAAAATGTGTTTCTATGTGAACTCAGAAAGTGTAGGAAAGGCAGAGATTTTGGGAAAGGAGCCAGTGCCCTCTTGCCAGACACCCCCAAGACATAGTGTTGAAGTGACTTCCCTTCCTACGTGGGACACAGGCTGCAGCACCAGGTCTCCCCATGGAGCCGCTGGCAGGCAGAGGGGCTCAGGCTGCACAGCCTTGCACAAGCAACAAGAGTACAGGGGCTGAGCATCGACAGGGGACGCAGCAGTGCTGTGCCCACATGGGTGTGGAAGGAATAGAAATGGATTTGGGAGAGGCTGCAGATGTTTGCTAGCCTCATGGAGAGCTGCAAAACAATGAGCCAAATCTGGCAGTAGGAAAAGGGGCAGGAAGCCTCTGTTGGAAGAATACTGCCCCTGAGAGACACGTAAAAACAGCAAGAGCTGCAGTGTGTGAGCATACAGAAATAAGAGTGGGGGCTCAACAAAGGCAGCGGATGTAGCACGGGCTAAGGCAGGAGCTGCAGTGCGTGAGCATAAAGAAATAAGAGTTTCTAACAGTAACTCAACAAAGGCAGAGGATGTAGCAGGGGCAGAGGCAGGTCCCTGCTGATGAGAGCCTCTGGCTGTGGGCCAGGCTCAGGCGGCTAAAGAAAGCCCACAGGACAGCTCCCAGCTGCACTGCAAGCCTCTGTCCCACCATCCCCAGCTCACAGCAAAGCAGACACCTGAAGCAGATGCTGCCCTCCAAAAGCAGGGCCCCAAAAGATGCTGGGGCAGGCGCCATGGGCAAAGCTGTCTCCTTCTGGCCCTGCCGTCCTGCTGCTGGTGATCTGTGAGTTGGGGCATTGCTGGGTATGGGGCCTGAGGGCTGGAGGGCTGCTGCTGGGGGCAGGACAGACCCGTGGTGGGCACAGGGGAGGATGGGGACAGCGTGTGTGGTCCGGGCATTAAGCACTGTGGGGCAGAGTTTCTTTTAGGGAAGGCAAGATGTCACTGCCCCTCTAAGCAAAGCCCTCTTTACCCCTTGCTGTCGGTGCTGGAGTGATGACCCAGGACATCTGCAGCTCTCCAGGATTGCAGGAACATGGAGGTGGATCCCAAAAATGAACATGTCTTGGGGAAAGAGATGGGGAGAAGGGGATTATTCCCTCAAAATTCCCTCCGTAATCCCCAGGAGAACAGGCTCTTCCAGTCTTGGCATGCAGTTGGTTTTGCCACCTGGCAATCATTAACGCTTGCCTGGGGAATCCCTCTGCCTTCCCTCCAGGAAAAGACCAGACTCCAGTCCTGTTCCTCAACACTTCTAGTGCTCAGGAGGGGGAAATAGTTTTCTTTCAATGTACCATTGATGCTTATTTTCCTGCTACGCGAGTTGTCTTCTGCAAGAATGGGCTGGAGGAGTGCAGCCTGAAAGCCCAGCAGGGCAGGCTCATCTATGCTCTGGTCCTGAACATCACCTCGAGAAGTGCCAGGACGTACACATGTGGGTACCAGCAGAGGAATGACAGCAACTGGGTGAGGAACTCTGCTCTCAGTGCTCCCTGGACCCTGTCTGTGGCAGGTGAGATACAGCCCCGGGGTGGTGAGGGTAGAAGGTTTTGGAAAACTGCTGAGGCTGGTGCTGTGTGCTGCAGCAGGAAGGATTATGTCTCTGGGGTGGTGCCCACTTGGGAGTGTTCCCTCTCCACAGAGGCAGCCCCTAAAGAGAAAAAGCTGCTCTCAAGGGGTTGTCCCCATTTCTGCAGCAGCACCTTGGCTGAGACATGAGGCTCTGCAGTGCCCATGCAGAGAGAGCAAGAGCTGGGGGTGTTGATGGACCCTGGGATGAGCCTGGGATGTTCCAAGATCTGCCCTGTAAATTGATGAGCCTATGGCAGGGGAAGTGGTGTGATTGTCATGAGACAGGCTATAGCCTGTACATCAGCAATAGTGTGGGATGGTTCCAGAAGGGAGAGCACAGTGGTGCTGGTTTGACACACAGGGGCATAAAGGTGAGTGCTCAGGAAGAACAAACAGTAACCAAATATGCTCAGGTATGGTGGTGTGGCAGGTCTTGGCCACACTAAGAAAAACAAACTTTGCTTCAAGGTGCAGGTGCTGGCGAGACCACTCAGGACATCCACAGCTCCCCAGGAGAGGACAAGCATAAGGGTGTGCTGGCTGCACCAGTACTTCCTGCTCCCTGCCTCTCTCCATCACACCCCGCTGCCCTAAAACCCTCTGTTTACCAGCTCCAAATTCCTGGATCCTGCACACCCTCCCCACAGGCACGGTGCTGGCAGTGGTGGCCGTCGACCTCATCGTCCTGGCTGCAGGCAGCTGGTTTGTCATCAGGAAAGGTGAGGGAGTGGAGGAAGAAGGGGGGAAGGCTGAGGCCGTGGGGGTCCTGCTGCGGGGCTGGTGCAGTGGGAAAGACGGTGGGGGGAACCCTGGGTGTGTGCAGCTGGGGCAGACGGTGCCTGGGGGTGATGGCTGTGGGCAGACCAGCTGGGGAGGCTGCTGAGGGAGCTGGGGAGCTTCAGCCTTCGTCCCCGAGCCCTGAGATGGGAGCCAGGGCTGGGCAGCACCTTGGCCTGCGCACCTCAGCCCCTGTTCTTCTTGCAGGTGCCTGCAGAGGGAGATGCCCAAGGTGAGCACCAAGGCTGTGGGGTTTGCAGGAGGAATTCAGAAGCACAGCGGGGCCCTGGGGTGTTTCTTGGCCAGGGGCATTCCCTGTGCTGAAGGCAGGAAGAATGGGCCTTACTGTGGGTTGCACTCCAGTTCAATTCCAGATGTGGAAAGCAATACCAAAGTGCATAAGCCTCATGTCCCCTCTTCAACACACACACACTCCAGAACCATTCCATTCCTCTCCAGGTAGCAGCACGTTTACAGCCTACAGATGGAAACCACCGACTCTGGAGAAATCCAGTGTAATTACTACCTCCTCCCTTGGGGTAAGCGACACGCCCCTCTCCCCATGGGCATCCTATGCACCTGTACATGCAATCCAACCACTTTATTTCCCACAGAGACATACAAAATCCATGCCTATTCACCTTCTCTCCAGCACCTCATGTCCTGTTCTTCCCTGCATGCAGAACATAGCTGCTGCCTGCACAAGGGGTGTAGCAGCATCCCAGTGTTCCCAGGGACAAAGACCCTTTCCTTGGGAGGTCCTTCCACACCAGCTCCAGCCTCTGGCTGCAATTCCTGCATCCCAGCTGCTGCTTTTGTCCTTTCTTCAGTTTTACTTCAGTGGCAATTCTGCTTCAAGAGAAGCACAAAGTACCGCAGAGCAATGGAAGATGTGGCTCCTTGCACTGGTGGGGAAAACATTTTATAGTTCGCTCTGAAACCACAGGCAGCAGCAAAGGGAGGATGTTGTGGTTGGTGACAGGTTATAGATATATCCCCACTCTATGTGCACCTCGCTCAAATTGCAGCACAACCTTGTATTCCCACACTTGCACAGAGCAGTTTGCAAGGTGTGCTGGCTGTGCAAAGAGACGAGATGGCACAGAAAGCTTGAAATACACCAAAACCTCAGCATCTCTGCTCCACTGCTGCTTGATTCACACCCCAGATGAGCGTGATGGGAGGGAAATGTGGTCAGACATTGAGTGTTAACCCCAGGCAGCTGATGCCCAAAGCTCATGGGGGTTCACCCCCCTCCAATCAGCAAGAGATTACGGTGTGTTCTTTTGCGCCCACAGACTCCACCATCGCCAGGGACAGGGTGAGTCGTGGCACAGCTGTGCACAGCTCCTTTCTGCACTCCTGCAGCCTGGTGCCCGCACATTGTGCAGGGCTCACAGTCAGCAGCTGAAGTAACAGGATTTCTTTTCCCCCTAAAGCCTCCTCCTGTGCAGCAGATGAGCGACACCACGACGTATGCCACGGTGACCCGCACCCAGACCTGATAGTGCTGCCACAGGGCAAGGGCACAGGAGCCTTGCCCACGGCTGCATTTGCTCTCTTACAGAGGGCTCCTGCAGCCATAATGTGGTGCATGGGGATATGCTTTGGGCCTCTTTGGGGTTTGCTGTCACAGGGAAAACTGTGTGTGTCTAGCCAGAGGATGTAGGACTCATTTCTCTCTTTAATCACACAGAATCACAGAATTTCTAGGTTGGAAGAGACCTCAAGATCATCAAGTCCAACCTCTGACCTAACGCTAACAGTCCCCACTAAACCATATCCCTAAGCTCCACATCCAAACGTCTTTTGAAGACTTCCAGGGATGGTGACTCCACCACTTCCCTGGGCAACCTGTTCCAGTGCCTCACAACCCTTTCAGTGAAGAAGTTCTTCCTAACATCTAACCTAAAACTCCCCTGGTGCAACTTCACCGAGTTAAAACATCTCCCTGTGCTCAGTGGAAGACATGAATACTTGTAAACTACACGATAAAGATACAGGGGTGCCCTTCTACCCACTCACAGAGATGCACATTTGGACCTGCAGGGACAGATATCACTGCAGGGATGTTGTAGTGGGTTTACGTGACAAGGTTTTGGTAGCAGGGGGCAATAGAAGTGGCTTCTGTGAGAAGGATCTAGAAGGTGTCCCATGTTTGGTAAGGACCCCACTGCTGACCAGACCTAAGCCAATATTTGATGTTATTTTGTGTCTCCATGAGAACATGTTTAAGACAGGGAAAAAAAAAACGCTGCGCCACACAGCAGCTGGGAGAGTGAGAGGAGTGAGGAATGGCCTTGCAAGGTCAGTAAAGAAGGAGGAGGAGAGGTGCTCAAAGTGCCGGAGCAGAAGTCCCCTGCGGCCTGTGGTGAAGACCATGATGAAGCAGGATGTCCCCCTGCAACCCATGGAGTACAACAGTGGAGCAGGTGACCCTGCACCGATGAAGGCTGCACGCTGTGGAAGACCCCTACCAGAGCAGTTTTCGGGCTGCACCTGTAGCCCGTGGAGAGGAGACCACGCAGGAGCAGGTGACCTGGCAGGAGCTGCTGCCCGTGGGGGACCCAAGTTGGAGCAGTTTGCTCCTGAGGGATGGACCCCGTGGTATGGACCCATATCTGGAGCAGTTCTGGAAGAGCTGCTGCCTGCGGGAAGCCCACGCCGAATCAGTTCATCAAGGACTGCATCCCGTGGGTGGGACCCCACAGCACAGGGGATGAGAGTGACCGAGAAGGAGCGGCAGAGAAGAAGTGCTGTAGACGGACCACAAATCCCATTCCCCCGTTCCCCTGCGCCGCTCAGGGAGAGGAGGTGGAAGAGGGCAGATGGGTGGGAAGGTGCATTTGGTTTCTTTCTTTTGTATCTCACTTCTCTAGCTTGTTAGTAATAGGTAATAAATCTTACTGTCTCCCTATGCCAAGTCTGTTTTTCCTGTCACAATAATTACTGTGCCATCTCCTCGTCCTTATCTCAACCCCTGAGCACTTTTCATCGTATTTTCTCCCCATTCCTTTTAGAGAAGGAAGAGTGAGAGACCGGTTGTGCTGGAGATCAAGTGCCCGCTCCAGTAAAACCACCACAGATGTGCTCACATGTGTGCAAATAGTTGTGTACACTGAAGATGTTGTTTTGCTCAGAAGACAAATAAATGTCTCTGACTTTGTGTTCCTGATGGCACCTCAGACCCATGCAACCACATCAGGAATGCGACGGAGGAGAGAGACAGACACCAAGACACAAAGGGGTGGCGGTGTCGATCTGAAGGTGTGAGATATGTTCGTCTGATTTGTGTCAGTATGGAACAATGCTAGGGCCGCATGGTATGATGAATGTGATCTTCTGTCTTACATACCCTTGTATAACCACAAGTCTAAGAAAAACAGAGTGGTTAATGTATATATCACAGAATCACAGAATCACAGAATTTCTAGGTTGGAAGAGACCTCAAGATCATCGAGTCCAAACTCTGACCTAATGCTAACAGTCCCCACTAAACCATATCCCTAAGCTCTACATCTAAACGTCTTTTAAAGACTTCCAGGGATGGTGACTCCACCACTTCCCTGGGCAGACTGTTCCAATGTCTAACAACCCTTTTGATAAAGAAGTTCTTCCTAAGATCCAACCTAAAACACCCCTGGTGCAACTTTAGCCCATTCCCCCTTGTCCTGTCACCAGGCACGTGGGAGAATAGACCAACCCCCACCTCGCTACAGCCTCCCTTGAGGTACCTGTAGAGAGCGATAAGGTCGCCCCTGAGCCTCCTCTTCTCCAGGCTGAACAAGCCCAGATCCCTCAGCCGCTCCTCGTAGGACTTGTTCTCCAGGCCCCTCGCCAGCTTCGTCGCCCTTCTCTGGACCCACTCAAGCACCTCGATGTCCTTCTTGTAGCAAGAGGCCCAAAACTGAACACAGTACTCGAGGTGCGGCCCCACCAGAGCCGAGTACAGGGGGACGATCACCTCCCTAGCCCTGCTGGTCACGCTGTTTCTTATGCAAGCCAGGATGCCGTTGGCCTTCTTGGCCACCTGAGCACACTGCTGGCTCATATTCAGCCAACTATCAATAAATATATATAATAAATTTATATAATAAAATATAGTTTGATGTTTAGATGTAGAGATTAGGGATATGGTTTAGTGGGGACTGTTAGCGTTAGGTCAGAGGTTGGACTTGATGATCTTGAGGTCTCTTCCAACCTAGAAATTCTGTGATTCTGTGATTCTGTGATAGTTCTTGTGTCTTGCAAAGGAATGATCCAGCAATTCATGTCAATAGAAAGCTTGAAGAGAAATGTATTTGCAGGCTTTTCCTTGAAGTCTCTGATATCTGGGGGGGGTTCAGAATATCTGCTACCTATTATGACTATTGCATGGGACACTGTGCAAGTTTCTGATACCTGGCCAGGAGATTAAGGAGACGGGGAGAGCTGAAGAACAACTAAACGACAAAGCTTGCAGGGGACGTTGCACAAGTCTCTGACATACAGCCAAGTTGGACAAAGCAAAAGGACAAGAGGGAGGAAGACTATGAGCCTTCAGCACGAGAGACCCCCAGAGACCCCCAGAGTGACCCCCAGAGACTGATACGCATGCTCCAGTTGGAGGGTTTGGATTCCGGAAGCTAATTATAATAACCCTGGTTTTTTTTTTAGAAGTAGTAATGAATATGTATTAGCCTAGGAGCATAAAAATCAGCTGCTTGATGTAACTTGTGTGCGTCTTGGTGGAGCAGAGAGTCCCGGCGCACCCTGCACTGTTTGCTTACCTCTATTCCTTTAATAAATTGTAAACTTTGATCATAGTCCTGTTTTGAAGACTGAGCCATTTATTACAAAGGGATGTGAAGTGCTTTGCAGACAGACCATGCTGAGAAGAACTACACCAGCTCCTTCCTGTTTCTGAGGACCTTCCACTCCTTTTCTCTGTGGTCTCTCTATGCCTCTCCATGGTGCTGGTACTGCTCAGGACTCCTCTTCTGATCCCAGCCGTTTCTGTAAGTGCCAGTCCCTTCTTCACCCTTCTCTAGGCACTGTGTGAAGTGCTTGATGCAAGCCGTGGCCATGGGGTCATCTCTGGTGAGGGGTGGGGAAGCCCTGCCTGCTGTGTGTGGCTGGACACTAACTCAGGTTCTCCCTCCAGATGCCAACATGGATGAGATGGGCAGAGTGAAGGTGAGTTCAGCCCAAGCACAGCCTTGCAGGCTGAGCATGCACATGATGGTTGCGAGAGGGCAGGCTGTTGGAGAGCAAATGCAAGCCAAAAGTGCATCCAATGGCAGGAACCTGGGAGCTTCCCATGGCTGTGCTCTGGCTGAATCCCCCTCCTTCCATGCTCTAAGCATGACCCCATGAGAGCAAGGCCACTCCTTGTTCTCCCTTGTGTTTTTGCAGCTCTCTCAATCCAACTGCTCTCAACACCCACTGTATGCCAAAAGCTGAGCAAGGGAGAGGTAATGCAGCTGGTTCGCTGAGAGAGGCAGAGAGCACTGGGGAAAGCCTTGCTGATCTGCCAACTGTGAATAAAGCCACCCCAAACAGGAAGGAGCTGGTGTATTTCTTCTTGGCAAGGTCTGTCAGCAACGCTCATCACATCACTTCAGATCGACACTGCCAGCCCTTTGTGTCTCGGTGTCTGTCTGTCTGCTCCATTCCATTCCTGATGTGGCTGCATGAGACTTAGGTGCCATCAGGAACACAAAGTCAGAGATGTTTGTCATCAAAGCAAAACCACATCTGCAGTGCACACACCTATTGGCCCACACATGTGAACACATCCCTGCACTGATATCTGTCCCTGTAGGTCCAAATGTGCATCTCTGTGGGTGGAATCGCACCGTTGCGACTTTATAATGCAGCTTAGTTGTACAAGTCTTCCACTGAGCAAAGCAAGATGTTTTCTTCTGTTGAGAAATAATCAATACTTTCACAGTATGATTTTTTATAGCTCTTATATTTTAGAAGTTTTAATGTGTTATTGATGTAGGTGTAAGTCCTACATCGTCTTGGCTAGACATACACAGTCCATCCCTGTGACAGAAAACCCCAAAGAAGTCCAAAAGGCAACCCCAGTCCCACGTTATGGCTGCAAGAGCCTTCTGCAGGAGAGCAAAGGCAGATGTGGACAAGGCTCCTGTGCCCTTGCCCTGTGGCAGCGCTATCGGGTCTGGGTGTGGGTCACCGTGGCATACGTTGTGGTATTGCTCATCTGCTGCACAGGAGGAGGCTTTAGAGGGAAAAGAAAGCCCTGTTACTTCAGCTGCTGACTGTGAGCCCTGCACAATGAGCAGGCACCAGGCTGCAGGAGTGCAGAAAGGAGCTGTGCACAGCTGTGCCACGACTCACCCTGTCCCGTTGAACGTGGGAGATAGTGGAATCTGTGGGGTCAAAAATACACACCATGAGCCTTTCCTACTTGTTAGAGGGGTACCGAGACCCACCCTGGCTTTGGGCATCAGCTGCCTGTGGTCAGCACTCAATACCCAGCCCCACTTCCCCTCCCTCCTCCCTGCTTTGGGATGTGCATTAAGCAGCAGTGGAGCAGAGATGCTGAGGTTTTGGTGTATTTCCACCGGTCTGTGGCATCTCCTCCCTAGAGCCAGCACACCTTGCGAGCTGCTCTGTACAAGCGTGGGAAACCAAGGTCATGCTGCAACTCGAGCACAGTGCACGTCAGGTGGGGATATATCTATAGCCTGTCGCTCAACCACAACATCCTCTCTTTGATGCTGCCTGTGGTTTCAGAGCAAACTATAAAATGTTTTCCCCACAAGCACAAGGAAACAGAGCCACATCTTCATTGCCACTGTGTCCTTTCAACTGCATGAAAACAGAAATCGCTTTGTAGGAAAAATGAAGAAAGGAGAAATGCAGAGGCTGAAGTGGAGGAATTACAGCCTGGGGCTTCAGCAGCTGTGGAAGAACCCCCTAGGCAAAAGGGGTTTGTCCCTATGAGCACTGGGATGCTGCCATGTCCCTTGTGCAGCCAGCAGCTGTTCGCACTCTGCATGCAAGGAAGAAGCAGGACGTCAGGTGCTGGAGAGAAACCTGGCCTTGATGAACGGGCAGAGATTTTGTATGTCCCAGTGGGAAATGAAGTGATGGGATTGCATGGGGTATGCGCAGGATTATCATGGGGAGAGGGGCATGTGGCTTCCCCTGAGGGAGGAGGTAGTACTCACACTGGATGTCACCATAGTTGGTATCTTCCATCTGTGGGCTGTCAACGTGCTGCTGCCTGGAGAGGAATGGAATGGTTCTGGGATGTGCATGTGCTGAGGAGGGGTCAGGAGGCTTATGCCCTTTGGTGTTCCTTTCCTGCATTTGTCATTGAACTGGAGGGCAGCCCAAGACAAGCCCCATCCTTTCTGCCTTCTGCACTGGAGATGCCCCTGAACAAGGAGCACCCCAGGACCCTGCCATGCCCCCCATTCCCTCCTGCAAACCCCACAGCCAGCAGCCCTTGGTGCTCACCTTGGGCATCTCCCTCTGCAGGCACCTGCAAGAAGAACAAGGGCTGAGGTGCACAGGCCAAGGTGCTGCCCAGCCCTGGCTCCCATCTTGGGGCTGGGGAATGAAGGCTGAAGCTCCCCAGCTCCCTCAGCAGCCTCCCCAGCTGGGCTACCCACAGCCATCACCCCCAGGCACCAGCCCCAGCTGTGCACCCCCAGGTTCCCTCCCCCAACTTTTCCTCTGCACCAGCCCTGCAGCAGGACCCCCACGGCCTCAGCCTTTCCCCCCACCTTTCCCCACTCCCTCACCTTTCCTGATGGCAAACCAGCTGCCTGCAGCCAGGAGGATGAGGCTGATGGCCGCCACTGCCAGCACCGTGCCTGTGGAGAGGGTGTGCGGGAACCAGGAATTTGGAGCTGGGGGACAGAGTGTGTGAGGGCAACGGGGTGTGATGGGGAGAGTCAGGGAGCAGGACGTGCCTGTGCAGCTGGCATACCTACATGGTGGTCCTCACCTGGGGAGCTGTGGATGTCCTGGTTGGTCTCACCAGCACCTGCACCTTGGGGCAAAGCGCGTTTTTCTTAGTAGGCACAAGACCTTGCGCACCACCTTGCCTGTGCCCATGTCCCCACTGTTTGTCCTTGCTGAGCAGGCACCTTCCCACCCTGGTGTCTCAAACCAGCACCACTGTGGTCTCCCCTCTGTTTACCAGAACTTACTTTTTCTCACATATAGCCTGTATCCCATCTCATGACAATCATATGAATTCCCTGGCCACAGTCTCATCAATGTAAATGTCAGACCTTGGAGCAACCGTATCTCAGCCTAGGGTCCATCAACATCCAAGCCCTTGCTCTCTGTGCCTCCGCCCAGCACATCCCCAAGTTTGCATCAGAGGTGGACTCTTGAGATCAGCTTTCTTTCAAGGGGCTCCCTTAGAGGAGAGGGAACACTCCCATGGGGGAACCATACCAGAGCCATGCCCTGCCTGCTGCAGCACGTCTCCAGCCTCTGTGGATTCCCTGTCCCTTCTGTCCCCACCGCCCTGGGGCTGTATCTCACCTGCCACGAACAGGATCTGGGGAGCACTGAGAGCAGAGTTCCTCACCCAGTTGCTGTCATTCCTCTGCTGGTACCCACATGTGTATGTCCCAGCACTTCTCAAGGTGATGTTCACTACTAGAGGGTAGATGACCCTGCCCTGCTGGGCTTTCAGGCTGCGTTCCTCCAGCCCATTCTTGCAGAAGACAACTCGCGTAGCAGGAAAATGAGCATCAATGGTACATTGAAAGAAAACTACTTCCCCCTCCTGAGCACTGGAAGTGTTGAGAAACAGGACTGGAGCCTGGTCGTTACCTGGAGGGAAGGCAGAGGGATTCCCCAGACAAGCATTAGTGACTGCCGGGTGGCAAAACCAACTGCATGCCAAGGCTGGAAGAGTCTGCTGTCCTGGGGATTACAGGGGGAATTTTGAGGGAATAATCCCCTTCACCCTTCCCATCTCTTTCCCCAGGACACATTCGGGACTCACCTCCATGCTCCTGCAATCCTGGAGAGCTGCAGATGTCCTCGGTGGTCACTCTAGCACCTGCAGCAAGGGGCAGAGAGAGCTTTGCTTAAAGCAGCAGCGACCTCCTGCCTTCCCCAAAGCAACTCTGCCCCACGGTGCTGCATGCCTGCCCCACACATGTTCTCCGCATCCTCCCCTGTGCCCACCACTGGCCTGTCCTGCCCCCAGCAGCAGCTCTCCAGCCCTCAGTCCCCACACCCAGCAATGCCCCAACTCACAGAGTGCCAACAGCAGAACAGCAGGGCCAGAAGGAGACAGCCTTGTCCATGATGCTTGCCTCAGCATCTTTTGGGGCACTTCCTTTGGGGAGCAGCGTCTGCTTCAAGTTTCTGCTCTGCTGTGAGCTGGGGACAGTGGGACAGAGGCTTGCAGTGCAGTTGGGAGCTGTCCTGTGGGCTTTCTGTGGCCGCCTGAGCCTGGCCCACAGCCAGAGCCTCTTATCAGCAGGGCTCTGCCTCAGCCTCTGCTACATCCGCTGCTTTTGTAGAGCCTCCGCTGTTATTTCTGTCCGCTCACACTGCTGCTCATGCTGTTTTTACGTGTATCTCAAGGGCAGTATTCTTCCAACAGTGGCCTCCTGCCCCTTTTTTTATTGACAGACTTGGCTCATTCTTTTGCAGCTCTCCATCAGGCTAGCAAGTATGTGCAACATCTCCCAAGTTGATTTCTATCTCTTCCACACCCATGTGGGAATAAAGGAGAGAGAAAAAGAAATCATCTACTTCCCATCAATGACCAATTTTGTTCCATGTGTTGGGAAGCAAGACCTTGGTATGCATAGCAGTTTTTTGGAAGGACAGACATATTAATAAGGAGAGACCCCCCTCTCCTTCCCCTTTCCCACCTATTATTGCTGAGTGTGACATCCCGTGCTATGGAAAACCCCTTTGGTTGGTTTAGGGTAACTGCCTTGATGATGTCCCCTCTCCACCTCTTGTCCACCCCCAGACCTACTGGGCCGCTGCAGGGAAAGTTATCTCCATCCCAGCCAGACCCAGCACCCCTTAATAAACCCTAGTTACATCAACTTACCATCTATTTCCTAACTTTTGTCCCTTTCGTTTTCTACCCTGCTCCCATTGGGGTTTGGTTGGGCAAGTAGCTTTGTTCTGCTTGCCTAACGACTGGATGTAAACCTCAATTGCTCTATTTGGCACGCTGCTACTTGGGACTGCAAGGGCTGAGATAACCACAGATTTTGCCAGTAAATTTATGGAAGTCTCCTGTTTGTTCCATTTGTTTAACAAGTACTTCTTGGAATGCTGATGTATTTCACTAGGTGATCTTTCAACATCCTTTCCAATCCAAAACACTGTGATTCTGCGATTCTGTGTATCCAGAGCACTGCCAGAGAAGCTCCCCTCCCTTCCCTCAGTATTCTCTTTCCAGGGTTCCACAGTGCCTCAGGGCCACCAACCAGACAGCTTTCCCCACACATTCCCAGTTGGGCTGATTTCAGCCTGCAGTTCAGACAATGGTTGGCATCCCCCTGTCCTTGCAGAAATACAGGGGGGTTCTGCCCTTGATAACCTGCTGGCAGTAGGGTCCTCTGTGTGCCACCGTCTACCAGAGCCTCACACTCCCATGGGTCTCATGTGCAAGGCCTTCCTAGGGAGACCTAAGCTTTTCTAGTTCCCTTCCTACATCCTCTGACAACAATCTTATATTCCTCCCAAGTGGCCACACCCTCTTTTCATAATCTGTAGACTCTCCTCTTTCACTGGAGTTGGCCCAGCAGTTCCCTCTTTAACCATGAGAGTCTCCTGCCTCTCTTTCTTGACTTCCAACCTTCTGGGATGCTCGGATTTTGAGCTCGGAAGAAGCAGTCCTTGAACACTATCCAAGAGTCTTGGAACCCTCACCTTCAAATACCTTGTCCCATAGGATTTCCCCTAGCAATTTTGTGAAAAGGCCAAATTTTTCCCTGCTGAAGTCCAGGGTTGCGATTCTGCTCAGTATTCTCATCCTGCCACATGAGATCCTGAACTGCACCATCTCATGGTTGCCACAACCAAGGCTGCACTCAAATTTCAACCTTGAGAAGAGAAGACTGAGAGGAGACCTTATCAATGTATACAAATACCTTAAGTGTGGGAGACGGTGGGATTTGGCCAACCTCTTTTCAGTTGTTTGTGGGGATAGGAGAAGGGGCAATGGTCAAAAAATGGAGCACTGGAAGTTTCACACCAACATGTGAAAGAACTTCTTCACAGTGAGGGTGACAGAACACTGGAACAGGCTGCCCAGGGAGCTTGTGGACTCTCCACCTCTGGAGATTCTAAAGTCCTGTCTGGATGTGTACCTGGGCATCCCACACTAGGGAAACTGCTTTGGCAGGGGGGTTGGACCTGATGATTACTTGAGATCCCTTTCAACCCCTACTATTCTGTGATTCTGTGATTCTCTGTGTCAGCCAGCCCCTCCCTGTTAATGACAACAAG
This sequence comes from Aythya fuligula, assembly GCF_009819795.1. Taxonomy (NCBI): domain Eukaryota; kingdom Metazoa; phylum Chordata; class Aves; order Anseriformes; family Anatidae; genus Aythya; species Aythya fuligula. Next base: position 436,520 of record NC_045590.1, read on the forward strand.
CTCTGACAGCAGTCTTTTCCTAGTTGGCACGTCCACCATTTGTATCAGGAAGTTATCATCTGTGCTGGATGAACCAGCTCAAGGATCAGAGCAACCAAGTGAAGAACTCTGCCCACAGTGTCCCCCAGGACTTGGCAGTCACAGGTGAGATGTGAAACCAGAGCAGAGGAACATCCTCCATATACTTCTAACCCCAGAGGACGAAGGGGATGTGCTCAGTGTCCTCATGGTCAGTCCCCAGTCAGTTCGGGTGCTCTGCTATCAGTGCTCCTTGAACCCCATCTGTGGCAGGTGAGAATCAGCCCCAGGGCAGTGGGGGCAGAGGGACGGGGACACCGCTGAGGCTGGAGCCGTGTGCTGCAGCAGGCAGGGCATGGCTCTGGTGTGGTTCCCCCACAGGAGTGTTCCTTCTCCTCCAACGGAGCCTCTAGTGAGAGAGCATCTCTCAAGGACTGCCCCTATCCCTGCATCACCTGAGCTGTGTCATCTGAGTTGCCTCACCATCACATGGTGGGACAGCTCGCATGACTGGAACGCTGTCATGGAGGGCTATGTCTCTTTTAGGAAGGACAGACTGGGGAAGCGAGGGGGTGGGGTTGCCCTTTATGTGAGGGAGCAATTAGAGTGTACCCCGCTCCACCTGGGGGAGGGTGAAGGACAAGTGCAGAGCTTGTGGGTGAGAATTAAGGGGTGGGCTGGTATGGGGGACACTGTTGTAGGGGTGTACTACACGTCACCAGATCATGAGGAGGAAGTCTATGAGGCCTTCTACAAGCAGCTGGAAGTAGCCTCACAATCCTGCGCACTGGTTCTCATGGGGGACTTCAATTATCCAGACATCTGTTGGGTAAGCAACTCAGCCAGACACGCACACTCCAAACAGTTCCTACAATGTGTTGAAGATAATTTTCTGACACAGGTGGTGGAGGTTGACATGAGACAGGGTGTGTTGCTGGACCTTGTCCTTACCAACAGGGATGGGTTCATTAGGGATGTGAAGGTTGGGGGCAGCTTAGGATGCAGCGACCATGAGACGGTGGAGTTTAAGATGGAACTTGGTGGAAGAAGTAAGGCTAAAGGGGAAGGAAACCTGCATGGATGAGCAAGGAGCTCATTGATAAGATCAAAAGGAAAAGGAAGGTCTATGAAATGTGGCAAAAGAGCCTGTCCTCTTGGGAGGAGTATACAAGTGTTGTCAGGGCCTGCAGGGACGTGACAAGGAAGGCTAAAGCCCACCTAGAGATGAGGCTTGCAAAAGAGGTAAGAGATAATAAGAAGGTTTTTTTTAAGTATGTAAACAGTAAAAGGAAGACTAGGGATAATGTGGGTCCCTTGATGAATGAAAGGGGTATCCTGGTAACGGGAGATGCCAAAAAGGCAGAGATACTGAATGCTTTCTTTGTTTCAAGGACTCCCCCCCAGGACTCCACAACCCTGAAGGGAGGAGAAAGGGTCTGGGAAATGGAGGGCTCCCCCCTGGTTGATGAGAGAGTGGATTGGAAGTGTCTGAGTGGGCTCAAATAACACAAATCCATGGGTCCCGATGGGATGCATCCACGTGTCCTAGGGGAATCGGCAGAGGTGATTGCTGAACCACTCTCTATCATCTTCAAAAGGTCCTGGAGAACAGGAGAGGTGTCTGAAGACTGGAGGATAGTCAATGTCACTCCGGTCTTCAAGAAAGACAAGAAGGAGGATCCAGGAAACTACAGGCCAGTCAGTATCACCTCTGTCCCTAGAAAGGTGTTGGAACAGCTTGTTCTGGATGCCATCTCCATGCAATTGGAAGAGAAGAAGGTTATGAGGAGTAGTCAGCATGGATTCACCAAGGGGAAGTCGTGCTCAACCAACCTCGTTGCCTCCTATGATGGCATCAACTGATGGGTAGATGAGGGGAGAGCAGTGGATGTCACCTATCTTGACTTTAGCAAGGCTTTCAATACTGGCTCCCATGACATCCTGCTAGTAAAGCTGAGAAAGTGTGAGATAGAGGAGTGGACAGTAAGGTGGGTTGAGAACTGGCTGACTGGCCGAGCTCAGAGGGTGGTGATCAGCGGTGCATAGTCTGGCTGGAGACCTGTGACTAGTGGTGTTCCCCAGAGGTCAGTGCTGGGTCTGGTCTTGTTCAACATCTTCATCAACGACCTTGATGAAGGAATAGTGTCTGCCCTCAGCAAGTACGCCTATGTCACAAAGCTGGGAGGAGTGGCCAACATGCCAGAAGGCTGTGCTGCCATTCAGCAAGACCTGGACAGGCTAGAGAGATGGGCAGGAAGAAACCAAATGAGATTTAATAAGAGCAAGTGTAGAGTCTGGCACCTGGGAAGGAACAACCGCATATATCAGTACAGGCTGGGCGATGACCTGCTGGAGAGGAGCTCTGAGGAGAAGGAGCTGGGGGTCCTGGTGGACGACAGGTTGGCCATGAGCCAGCAGTGTGCCCTGATGGCCAAGCGGGTCAACGGGATCCTGGCGTGGATTAAAAGGAGTGTGGCCAGCAGGTCAAGGGAGGTGATCCTTCCCCTCTACTCTGCCCTTCTCAGGCCTCACCTGGAGTGCTGTGTCCATTTCTGGGCTCCCTGGTACAAAAAAAGACAGGGATCTCGTGGAAAGAGTCCAGCAGAGGGCCACAAAGATGATACAGACCTTGGAGGGTCTTCCCTGTGAAGAAAGGCTGAGAGACATGGGTCTGCTCATCCTGGAGCAAAGAAGACTGAGAGGAGATCTTATCAATGTATACAAATACCTTCAGTGTGGGAGACAGAGGGATTTGGCCCACTATGAAGAACTCCTTCACACTGAGGGTGACAGAGCAATGGAACAAGCTGCCCAGGGAAGTTGCAGACTCTCCATCTCTGGAGATATTCAAGGCCCGTCTGGATGCCTACATGGGTAACCTGCTGTCCCACCATGACTCTTTAATTGCCAACAGATCACAGTCTCCTGACCAAACACTGATTTCTAACTCCTCCTGCTTATTCCCCATGCCATGTGCAATAGTGTCCATGCACTTCAGGGAAGGAGCTGAGCACAGCAATTTCACCCCATGGGGCTAGGAGGCCTGCCAGTCTTCATCTCTGCAAGGGTGCTGCCCCAGTAGTGCAAGCCCTGCTACAACCCCATCCCCCTGTGGATATAGCTTGAAAGTCTCCAAATGAGCTCTGCTAATTGCTGTCCAAGAACCCTTTGGACTCTGTGAGATAAACCTTTCCTAAGCAGATGTGGAACATGCCAGACCGACTACCTGTTCAAAAATTACACACCCAGACCGACTACCTGTTCAAAAATGCAGCAGTTCAGGTCACTGGATGCGGGGAGTGTCTGAGCCTGTTGCAGCCATCGGCGGGAGGCAGAGAAACTGCGTGTGTGAGGTGTGAGCAGGTGGATGACCTGGTCCGCATGGTGGCGGACCTCAAGGAGGAGGTGGAGAGGTTGAGGGATATCGGGGAGTGTGAGCGGGAGATAGACTGGTGGAGCAACTCCCTGCCAGGCCTCAAGGAGAGTTACAGGGGTGAGACACCCCAAATGGGCATGGACCCCCTGCCCTGGCACCATGGGCCAGAGGGAAGCAACCTGGGAGTTGAGAAGGAATGGAGACGGGTTCCTGCTCGAAATCGCAGGCGATACCCTCCCCTTCCAGCCCCGCCTTCCCAGGTGCCCTTACGCAACAGGTTTGAGGCCCTGGAGATTGAGAGACCGGTAGCTGAGGAAAAGGTAGAAAGTCTGCCCAGGAGGATGCCTAGGGCGAGGAAGTCGACTCCACACCTTAGGACTGCCTCCGCCAAGAAAGAAAGAAGGGTGATTGTTGTGGGTGACTCCCTTCTCAGGGGAACAGGGCGCCCTATTTGTCGGCCTGACCCTACCCGTAGGGAAGTCTGCTGCCTCCCTGGGGCCAGGGTCAGGGACGTTGCCAGGAAGCTTCCCAGCATGGTTTGCCCCTCTGACTATTATCCTCTTTTGATAGTCCAAGCGGGCAGTGATGACACTGAAGAGAGAAGCCTCAAGGCTATCAAACGGGACTTTAGTGGGCTGGGGCGATTTGTGGAGGGAGCGGGAGTACAGGTGGTGTTTTCGTCTATCCCTACGGTGGCAGGGAGATGTACTGACAGAACACAAAAAGCCCACCTGATAAACACATGGCTCAGAGGCTGGTGCCAGCACAGAAATCTTGGTTGTTTTGACCATGGGGCGCTTTACTCGGCACCTGGCCTGATGGCCGGAGACGGGTCCCTATCTCTAAGGGGAAAACGGATCCTGGGCCAGGAGCTGGCAGGGCTCATTGAGAGGGCTTTAAACTAGGTAAGAAGGGGGATGGGGCTGAAACAAGGCTTGTTGGAGCTGCGCCAGGGGGAACAATGGCAAGGCCAGGGGATAAGGCAATGGCCCAACTGAAGTGCACCTACACTAATGCACTCAGCGTGGGTAACAAACATGAGGAGCTGGAAGCCATCGTGCAGCAGGCAGGCTATGACTTGGTTGCCATCACGGAGACGTGGTGGGACCACTCATGACTGGAGTGCTGAAACGTCTGGCTATAGACTCTTCAGAAGGAGCAGGCAGCACAGAAGGGGTGGTGGTGTGGCTCTCTATATTAGAGAATCTTTCGATGTTGTGGAACTTGAGGCTAGGAATGATAAGGTCGAGTCCCTTTGGGTTAGGATCGGCAGGAAGGCCAACAAGGCTAGCGTCCTGGTGGGGGTCTGTTATAGACCACCAAACCAGGATGAGGAGATGGATGAGGAGTTCTACAGGCAGCTGACAGAAGTTGCGAAATCATCAGTGCTTGTTCTCATGGGGGACTTCAACTTCCCTGACATATCCTGGGAGCACAACACAGCCCAGAGAAAGCTGTCTAGGAGGTTTCTGGAGAGCGTGGAAGATATCTTCCTGATGCAGCTGGTTAGTGAGCCTACCAGGGGTGGTGCCCCGCTACACCTTCTCTTCACAAACAGAGAAGAACTGGTGGGAGCTGTGGTGGTTGAAAGCTGTCTTGGGCAGAGTGACCACGAAATGGTGGAGTTCTCTATTCTTGGCGAGGCCAGGAAGGGGACCAGTAAAACCGCTGTATTCGACTTCCGGAGGGCCGACTTTGAACTGTTCAAAACACTGGTTTGTAGAGACCCTGGGGAGGCAGTTCTTAAGGGCAGAGGAGTCCAGGAAGGCTGGGCGCTCTTCAAGAAGGAAATCTTAATGGTGCAGGAGCGGTCTGTCCCCACATGCCCAAAGATGAGCTGGCATGGAAGAAGACCGGCCTGGCTCAACAGAGAGTTGCAGCTTGATCTTAGGAGAAAAAAGAGGGTTTATAATCTTTGGAAAAAAGGGCGGGCCACTGAGGAAGACTATAAGGTGTTTTACAAATTTGTGCAGGGACAAAACTAGAATGGCCACTGCTCATCTGGAGCTCAATCTGGCTACTGCCATTAAAGACAACAAAAAATGTTTTTACAAATACATCAACGCAAAAAGGAGGACTAAGGAGAATCTCCATCCTTTACTGGATGCGAGGGGAAACCTTGTTACAAAAGATGAGGAAAAGGTGGAGGCGCTTAATGCCTTCTTTGCCTCAGTCTTTAGCGGCAATACCGGTTGTTCTCTGGATACCCAGTACCCTGAGCTGGCAGAAGGGAATGGGGAGCAGAATGTGACCCTCATAATCCACGAGGAAATGGTTGGTGACCTGCTACAGCACTTGGATGTGCACAAATCGATGGGGCCGGATGGGATCCACCCAAGGGTACTGAGAGAACAGACAGAGGAGCTGGCCAAGCTGCTTTCCATCATTTATCAACAGTGCTGGCTATCGGGGGAGGTCCCAGTTGACTGGCAGCTAGCAAAAGTGACGCCCATCTACAAGAAGGGCTGGAGGGTAGACCTGGGAAACTACAGGCCTGTCAGTTTGACCTCAGTGCCAGGGAAGCTCATGGAGCAGATTATCTTGAGTGTCATTGCACAGCATATGAAGGGCAAGAAGGTGACCAGGCCCAGTCAGCATGGGTTTATGAAAGGCAGGTCCTGCTTGACAAACCTGATCTTCTTCTATGTTAAAGTGACACTCTGTTTGGATAAGGGAAAGGCTGTGGATGTGGTCTACCTTGACTTCAGCAAGGTATTTGACACCGTCTCCCACAGCATTCTCCTCAAGAAACTGGCTGCTCTTGACTTGCATTGGTGCATGCTTCATTGTGTTACAAACTGGCTGGACAGCCGAGCCCAAAGAGTTGTAGTGAATGGAGTCAAATCCAGTTGGAGGCCGGTCACTAGTGGCGTCCCCCAAGGGCTCAGTACTGGGGCCAGTCCTCTTTAATATCTTTATTGATGATCTGGATGAGGGGATCGAGTGCACCCTCAGTGAGTTTGCAAATAACACCAAGTTAGGTGCGTGTGTCAATCTGCTCGAGGGTAGGAAAGCTCTGCAGGAGGATCTGGATAGGCTGGACCGATGGGCTGAGGTCAACTCTATGAAGTTCAACAAGGCCAAGTGCCGGGTCCTGCACCAGGGGAACAACAACCCCAAGCAGAGCTACAGGCTGGGAGATGGGTGGTTAGAAAGCTTCCTGGTAGAGAAGGACCTGGGAGTGATGGTTGATAGTCGGCTGAATATGAGCCAGCAGTGTGCTCAGGTGACCAAGAAGGCCAGCGGCATCCTGGCTTGTATAAGAAGCAGTGTGGCCAGCAGGGCTAGGGAAGTGATTGTCCCCCTGTACTCGGCTCTGGTGGGGCTGTACCTCGAATACTGTGTTCAGTTTTAGGCCTCTTGCTACAAGAAGGACATAGAGATGCTGGAGCGAGTCCAGAGAAGGGCAACGAAGCTGGTGAGGGGTCTGGAGAACAAGTCTTATGAGAAGCGGCTAAAGGAACTGGGTTTGTTCAGCCTGGAGAAGAGGAAGCTCAGAGGCGACCTTATTGCTCTCTATAGATACCGTAAAGGAAGCTGTAGCGAGGTGGGGGTTCTTCTATTCTCCCATGTGCCTGGCGACAGGATGAGGGGGAATGGGCTTAAGTTGCACCAGGGGTGTTTTATGTTGAATTTTAGGAAGAACTTCTTTACTGAGAGGGTTGTTAGGCATTGGAATGGGCTGCCCAGGGAAGTGGTGGAGTCACCATCCCTGTTGTGGTTTAACCTGGCTGACAGCTAAACACCACACAGCCAATCGCTCACCCTCCTCCCTTCCTCTCTGGGATGCGGGAGAGAAATGGGAAAGTGAAGCCTGTGAATTGAGGTAAAATCAATTTATTAAGACAGGAAAATAATAATAACTGTAATAATAATCATCATTATTGAATAATGATAATAGTACTACTACTACTACTGTGTACAAAAGAAGTGATGCACAATGCAATTGCTCACCACCCGCTGACAAATGCCCAGCCTAAACCCAAGCAGTCTGGCCTTCCTCTCTCCAGCTAGACACCCCTATATATAGTGTTTAGCGTGACGTCAGATGGTGTGGAATACACCGTTTGGCTAGTTTGGGTCAGCTGCTATGGGTCTGTCCTCTCCCAGCTCTTGCTGCACCCCCACTCTACCTGTTGGCAGGACAGAGTGAGAAGCTGAAATGTCCTTGGCTTGGTGTAAGCACTGCTTTGCAACAATTAAAAGATAAGCATATTATCAGCACTCTTCTCATCATAAGCCAAAACATAGCATTCTACCATCTACTAGGAAGAAAATTAACTCTGTCCTAGCTGAAACCATGACAGAGGTCTTTAAAAGACCTGTTGATGTAGAGCTTAGTGATAGGACTTGTTAGTGTTAGGTCAGAGGTTGGACTAGGTGATCTTGGAGGTCTTTTCCAACCTAGACGATTCTGTGATTCTGTGATTCCTTCTTTGCCTCCATCTTCAACACTGATGATGGGCTTCAGGACCCTGGGTGCCCTGATCTGGAGGACCATGATGTTGGGAATGATAAACTCCCAACCACCCTTGAACATGTGCAGGATTTCCTGCTCCACCTGGATCCATGCAAATCCATGTGTCCAGATGGGATTCATCCAAGGGTGCTTAAAGAGTCATTGCCGGACCTCTCTCAATTATTTTTCAATGATCTTGGGAATCTGAAGAGGTCCCAGTAGACTGGAAGCTGACAAATGTTGTGCCAATTTTCAAGAAGGGTAAGAAAAAAGACCCTGGAAATTACAGGCCTTTCAGTCTCACGTCAGTGCCTGGTAAAATTATGGAGAAAATGATCCTTGAAGTTACTGAAGCGTACCTGGGGGACAATGCAGTCACTGGTCCCCGCCAACATGGGCTCAGGAAGGGTAGGTCCTATTTGACTAACTTGCTATCCCTTTATGACAAATCACCCATCTAGTCGATCAAGGGAAACCAGCTGATGTGAACTTTTTGGATTTCAGTAGTGCTTTGATGCAATTTCTTACAGAATCCTACTGGATAAAACGTCCAGCATACAGCTAGATAAAAACATCATTTTTTTTTGGTGAGCAATTGGCTGGCGGGCAGGGCTTAAAGGGTTGTGGTTAATGGGGCTGCATCAGGCTGGCAGATGGTCACTAGTGGGGTCCCCCTAGGGTCCGTTTTAGGGCCAGTTCTCTTCAATGTTTTTATAAATGATTTGGATGTTGAACCAGAAGGTGTGTTGAGCAAAGCTGTGTTGAACCAGAAGGTGTATTGTGCGGAACAGCCCCGTGGCTCCGGTGGGTTTTGTTTTCACATTCTCCCAGATCACATTCATCCATTTCCTTCCACACCTGAAGTCCAACTGCCAGCGGCGGCTTGAATTACGGCCCAAAATATCTTTTGTGAAAACTTCTCCTAACACATGTTGGGGAGCTGCCTTCTTCATTTTATTTTATTTTATTTCTGATTGGGTTGATGCATTTCAGAAATAAGACCTGCAGCGAGCTGCACCATTGAGCGAGAAGCAGTGGCCACTGGAGTTCTTTATTTAAGTGTGTGTAGCTATTTTGGGGGGCCACATTTATTTGTGTATATGTATTATTTTGGGAGGGGGGGGGGCACATTCTTTAGGAGCCTAAAATTGCTTTTCAGTTCCAGCGCTCGCAGATCCCTTTCTAGGAGGAAGCAGAGCGCAATGCGATTATTTAATATTGCCAATTAGCAGCTTGGGAGCCGAGCAGCACACTAAAAATTACTGGGCTCAGAGAAGATATTTCTCAGTTTGGAAGAGCTCGTGTTCAAGTTTCAAATCTGTCATTGGGGCTGGCAGTGCGGTGATTTCATTAGCCAGGGGAGCTGGAGGAGCTGCAGTGCAATGAGGTATTGCTGTGGCCACTGGCAAAAGGTTGCCGAGCCCTCGAGCTCCACACCACAGTTGCTTTCATGCCACCTGAAACAAGATCTCTGCCTCATTAATTTAGATTTATTTATTTATTTATTTTAATTTTATAATAGACAGGGCTGCAGGGTATGGGAGTGCCAATGTTTTTGTTTTTGTTGTTTGTTTTTTTCTTTTTCTTTTTTTTTTTTTCTTTCTGAACTTAAAAAACAAAGGCTGAATTTCTTCTGAAACAATTCCAGCTCTGCCGAGGAGTGACAGATGCAAGCAGAAACTGCCCTGCAGCCAGCTGAGTGATTTTTCTGATTTAAATATAGACGTGAGTTCTCTTCCTAAATGGATTTCCATGTGTTAATGAGCGCACATTTCAGGCACGGTATTACCAATGTTAATGCATATGCATAATTTTATTTGCCACATCAGTAACCCAAATGGACTGTGAATGTCAACGGAGTCAAGCGTCGGGATGTTTGCAGCACAAGGGAGTTTCTTAAGGTTGTTCAAATGGTCCCAAACCTGATCTTCTCCTACACTGAAGGATCTCCATCTTTTACTGAAGAAAAGATTAAAGAATCTCCATCCCTTACTGAATGTGGGGGAAAACATAGTGACAAGAGATGAGGAAAAGGCAGAGGTACTTAATGCCTTCTTTGCCTCAGTCTTTACGAGCAAGACCAGTCATTCTCCAGGTACTCAGCCCCCTGAGCTTTGTAGATAGGGACAGAGAGCAGAATGAAACCCTAATAATCCACCAGGAAATGGTTAGTAACCTGCTACTCTACTTAGATGTGCACAGATCAATGGTATGGGCATTGAGGGAGCTGGTGGAAGTGCTCACCAAGCCACTTTCCATCATTTTTCAGTAGTCCTGGTTATCAGGGGAGGTCCCAGTGGACTGGCAGCTAAAAAAATGTGATGCCCATCTACAAGAAGGACTGGAAGGAGGATCTGGGAAACTACAGGCCCATCAGTCTGACCTCCGTGCTGGGGGAGCTCATGGAGTTCAAGATGATCTTGAGTGCCATCACGCAGCACTTACAGGAAAACCAGGTGATCAGGCACAGTCAGCATGGGTTTATCAAAGGCACATCCTGCTTGACAAATCCGATCTCCTAGGACAAGGTGACATGCTCAGCTGATGAGGGAAAGGCTGTGGATGTGATCTACCTAGTTTTCAGTAAGGATTTTGACACCTTTTCCCACAGCATTCTCTTGAAGCAGCTGGCTGCTCAAGGCTTGGGTTGCTGTATGTTTCATTGGCTTAAAAACTGGCTGGGCGATTGGGCCCAAGAAGTCACGGTCAATGAAGTTCCATTTCAGTTGGAGGCCGGTCACTAGTGTTATCCACCAGGGCTCAGTACTGAGGCCAGTTCTTTTCAGTAGTTATCAGTGATCTGAATGAGGGGATCAAGTGCACTCTCAATCAGTTTGCAGATGAAACCCAGTTTGGCGCACGTGTTGATCTGCTCAAGTGTAGGAAAGCCCTGCAGAGGCATCTGGATAGGCTAGACTGATGGGCTAAGGCCAACTGTGTGAAGTGCAACAAGGCTAAGTTCTGGGTCCTGTACCTGGGGCACAACAACTTCATGCAATGTTACAGGCTTTGGGAAGAAAGTCTGGAGAGCTGCCCGGCAGAAAGAGGCCTCAAAATATTTCTTGATAGCCAGCTGAATATGAGCCAGCAGTGTGCTCAGGTGGCCAACAATGCCAAAGACATGCTGTCTTTTATCAGAAATAGTGTGGCCAGCAGGACTAGGGAAGTGCTTGTCTATCCACATTTGGCTCTTGTGAAGCTGCACCTAAAATACAGTGTTCAGTTTTCAGATCCTTACTTCAAGAAGGACAGTGAGGTGCTGGAGAGTGTGTAGAGGAGGGCAAGGAAGTTTGTGAAGCTTGTCTGGAGAACAAGACTAATGAAGACCAGCTGAGGGAGCTGGGTTTGTTTAGCTTGGAAAAAAAGAAGGTTCAGGGGAGACCTGATTGTACCTTACAATTAGCTTAACAGAGGTTGCAGCAAGGGGAGGATTGAGTTCTCCTCCCAGCCACCAAATGGTAAGATGAGGGGAAATGGCCTCAAGTTGTGTCAGGGGAGGATTAGGTGGGATATTAGGAGAAATATCTTTACTGAAATATCTTTACTGTTTCTGTAGGATTGGAAAAGAAGACTGCCCAGGGAAGTGGTTTAGTTACCATTCCTGGACGTCTTCAAGAAAGATACAGATTTAGAATGTAGTACAGCTGAACCTGAAGATGAGGGCTCGGGGGAGCAAAGTCCCTCCTACTGTAAGCAAAGAGCAGGTTGGAGATCACCTGATGAAACTGAACAAGTACAAGTCTAAGGGGCCTGATGACATCCATCCCAGGGTCCAGAAGGAATTGGCTAATGGAGTTGCCAAGCCTCTCTCCATCATACCTGAAAAGTCCTGGCAGTCAGGTGAAGTCCCTATTGACTGGTAAAAGGGAAACAGCATTCCCATTTTTAAAAAGGGTAGAAAGAAGGACCTACAGAACTACAGACCTGTGAGTCTCACCTCTGTGCCTGGCAAGATCATGGAACACATCCTCCTGGAAGCAATGTGAAGACACATGAAAGACAAAGAGGTGGTCTGAGACAGCCAGCATGGTTTCACCAAGGGGAAATCATGCCTGACCAATCTGGTGGCCTTCTATGATGGAGTGACTGCATCAGCTGAAAGGGAAAACTGACCACTGTCATCAGCCTGGACTTCTTAAAGCCTTTGGCATGGTCCCATATGATCTCCTGATATACAAATTTGCAAGATATGGATTTGCTGGTTGGACCATTCAATGCATAAATAATTGGCTCTGCAATGAGGAGGCTGGTGACGTGGTGTCCCTCAGGGGTCTCTCCTGGGGCCTTTACCGTTTAATATCTTTATCAACGACATAGACCATGGAATAGCATGCATCCTCAGCAAGTCTGAAGGTGACACTAAGCTGAGTGATGCAGTCAGTACAGCAGAAGGAAGGGATGCCATCCAAAGGGAACTGGATGTTCAACGGGTCCAAGTGCAAGGTGCTGCACCTGGGTGAGGGCAGTCCCAGACAGGAGGACAGATGGAGCAGGACGCATTAAGAACATGGGAGATCAAGTGGACAAAAGGCTTTACTCTGGGGAAAACTCATTGTGGCCTTTCAGAACTTTGACATTCCACATGACATTGGAAAAGATATGGAAAAGATATGGATTTGAAGAATGGGCCATTCAGTGGATAAAGAGTGGCCAGCAGTATGGGGGAGGTGATTGCTCCCCTCTGCTCTGCCCTTCTGAGGTCCCAGTTGCAGTACTGCATGCAGGTCTGGGGCTCCCAGTAAAAAAATGACGACTAGCTGAATCACACAAATTATCACCTAGAAATACTAGACACACTTTTTCCAAATTCTTTCCCCTATTCCTTGGGAGGGGAGGGGAGGGGAGGAGGGAGAAGAGGGGAAGCAAATGACTGTCTGTTACTTAGCTGCCTGTCAGACTAATCCACAACACAAGTTAATATTTCATAAAATTACCGTCAAAAGTCCATAAAAAAAGTCCAAGAAACCCTGATAAGTGTTATGAATGACTTTTGTACTTTAAATATCATTTATCAAGAGGAGGCATGATATGGCAATAAATACTAGTAGGTTTCAGATAGGGCTATTAAGCCTGCAAGTGGGAACTCTTGTCAGTTTCAGTGGAGGACAATTTTCTGTTTTTTATAGAAGACATCTGGAACATGGCTGCTGGCATGTTACTACTGGAAATCACTGCTTGCATAGCCAAGACAAAGCTTCTTAGACCCGGTCTCTTATTTTGAAGGTAAAAGGTCCTTTTCACCACTGAATGTTCTAAACTGTTCTGTAAAGACAACAATAGAAAAAGGCAGATATGGCTCTACGAGGCCAACAGAGGCATCCTTAATAATGCATGGAAAGAGGTTTCTTTTCCAGAAAGTAATTTGTTTACTATGAAATCAGCGGGGTAACCCATTCTTGAAAGTACATCTGTCTTTCTCTTAGTGACCAACCTTCACTGTGTATGAGCCATTCAAATGTTATCTGTACCAGAGGCATATTCAAGATAACTCTAAGTGCACAACCTTTCTTCCTCAGATTACCCTGAAGAGAGCCACAGCACTAAATCTTATGCAAGGGTGAGATTGCCAATGGTGATACATACTCTTCTGTCAGTCAGTGAAAGGCCAAGTACCAAGGTCTCAACATTTTTTTAGAGCCCTCTTCCCTGTAACTGTGTAAAGTCCAATGACACTGAAGGCTGCCCGTAACTGTGCCATCATTGTGCAAGTGAAAGCCAGTCAGCTCGGGAGAGACACAGACAAGACGAGGTTTCTCTGAAGGTAAGTTACCACATTTTTGTATATACTCCCATTTATTCTTTAATAATGCATCTCTCCATTGTACTGTTGAGAAGAGAAAATCCCCGAAAACGTAGCGTCCTAGGTTGCCTTTGTTCTCCTTTTCTGACAATGGGAAAATAAATAAATAAGTAGCTTAAAGGAAGACAGCGTTTGCTAATTGTGTTAAAGCATGCCTATTATTTTCAACCAACTGGATTTCAAGAATTTTTCAATTTCAGGTTTGAGAAATGTGTTGTTCTGGGGTGAAAAGAAAGGTAATCAGAAGTACACACACTTGCTATCTTAAGTTGTTTTGCCATGAGAAAAAGTAAGGTATGGCAAGTCATACCTGCAAAACCAATTTTGAGAGGAAAAATTCTTTGTTCTATGTCTCATAAGGGATTTCTCCCTCCATGTGCCAGATCAACTTGTAGAAAAGTTTCACTTGCTCAGGAAGGGAGCTCTGGTTGCAGAAGAAGGCCCCGTGCTTGGAACTGTTTCCATAAAGTTACTTTCAGGTCTGCAGCTGTTTTTGAGAATTTCTGTTGCTCCCAGAAGTACTGAGATGGGAAGCGTCATACCTCTGTGGTGCTCTTTCCCAGCATGGTAACTTTGGGCATTTATTGCCCTGAGAGAGGAGGACTTATGTCTCTGGGCTTGGGACTTAAAGATCCAATGCTGGGGCAGAGGGTCCTTCCACAGGGGCTGAGTCACTCGGAGTTCATAGTTGCACAGGCACGAGGAAAACATGTTGCACAGGGTGTCCTTCCTGGGACTGTGTGCGGAGGTTTACACACTTGAGTCAGCGGCACCACTACCTCACTTTCAGTGGTGCAGTTCACATCTCTACCATGGGGGTCTGGCATCTTTCTGGAAGCCCTTGGTTACCGGAGACTTCCTTATGGGCTTGGCAGGTCTGACTGAGTAATCAGTGAGACCCGGGCCCTCGTGTGGCAGCTGCTGGATAAGAGCAGGGATGGATGATGAAGGGCATCACCAACACCTCCCAGACACCAGATATCCAGACGGTTAAGTTAGTGGCACTACACGACCCAGAATAGGATTCCTTGCACTCCAGGGAGGGTGTTGTAGTGAAATTCTGCCTTCAAATACCAGTGCTGGCATAAATTGTAGACACCAACATTTCAATGCCCAAGGCTGGGGTGATCCCCATGTGTGTTGTTCAGCTTAGCTTGTATTCTAGAGGAGAGCCAAAGGCCTCTGGTAGGAGGATGTAGATCACCTTGTAGTAGGCAGAGTAGGATTCTGGAGGCTCCTCTTCAGGATTCCTCTTCCTCACTTTAATAATCCCACATCCATGGGCTGCTGCCTTGTGTCTTATGTGTTTGCTCATATGCATACATTGTACATTTCCATCACTCATTCTTTAGATACACAACTAATACAACTTTAGATACACAACTAATACAACTGAAGAAGTTGTGTATTTTAGGAAATATCTCAACGAATCCACAGTTCCAGCCTACTCTGCAGGTTGCATGGATACCACAAAGCACATATCAGGAATTCAGAGCTCAGACACAACACTGAGAAAGCTCTTCTGAAATGGTTCCCTGCCAGTTGCCTACATGCAGACACACACATTCACTAGCACAAACACAAGCATCGATCTTGTTTCATTGTTACGAGCTCCACTTTCTCAAGGCCTTTGAGACATCCAAGGCAGCGACACTGCTGAAACCTAACGGTCCTTTCTCCGTGAGAAAAATCTCAATAATTTTTCAGACAGGGTCTTCTGTGAAGCTATTTTATTCACAATTGCAATGGAGGGCATCCTGCAAGCAGGAGTGCACAGTTAGTTTATCATAACTGTATATTCCCTATCACCCGACACCTGATTTCTCCCCTGTTTCCTCATTGGTTGAGTATTACAGCTTCACAACTTACTCGAAGCACTTCTATACCATATATGTACAATTTAATTTGACCAACTGTTAATTTCGCCTTTTCCTCTCTTTTTTTTTTTTTTTTTTGTTCCTTTTTCTGTCATGACTAAAGGCCTGGGTAGTCGAATTTTCCACTACAAAAACACTTTCTATTGCAAAAACACAACTTTATTTCTCACAATTTTCCCCTCTGCTTTTCTTACTCCCATTGTTGTTTCTGCACCTCTCCACATACCCCACTCTAGAGTGTTTTCAGCATTAAGGCGCAATATTCTTCTTCGGATGTCAC
Source organism: Aythya fuligula (assembly GCF_009819795.1). Taxonomy (NCBI): domain Eukaryota; kingdom Metazoa; phylum Chordata; class Aves; order Anseriformes; family Anatidae; genus Aythya; species Aythya fuligula. The sequence continues at coordinate 452,330 of NC_045590.1, forward strand.
GGGGGATGTCGGTTATACAATGTCATTATTATTGTAATACCAAAAAATAGGTGTCTGAGACAATTCCATTCAGGTAACCATGAAATACTTTCTCCAAAATATTTCTAAATTGCCAGAAAGTATCATCTTGAGCCATTCTATATAGGATTTTTTTTCCCTCAAATATTTTTAAGATCAGTCAAATTCGACCTATTTGATCTACATACATACAGCAACTAGCATTAATTACAGTGCATGCTCCTCATTGCGAGGTTAGCAATAAATCTAATACCATTCGATTCTGGAGTATTATTTTTACAATCTTGTTACCTCCTTTTGTAGTTCCTGGACTGCATGCAGTGTTATTTTCTAGTTCTTAAATTATAGTTCAGTAATAGTTACATATGGAATCATTGCCCCTGGCGTGCATGCTCCTTTCCATCCTAGGGGCAACACCTTCCTGGCTTTATAGTCACGAAGCCAGTAACACCCCCTTGCTATTTGGGACAGGCCATGTTGTTACAGGATTCTCATGTCGTATCTGGTGTGCATTATGTGTATAAGCATTCCCATGGCTACAGCTACAATATTTCGTGGCATATTTGGTACAGTGCCATATTTGGTACAGTATGAATGATTTCTTATTTTGTGGATAATATTTCCACACCCAGGGTCAGAACTATTGTCCCCTGAGTTTCTATCAATGTTGTTTAAAAGGCACCCTTGATAACATGGTATATTGTAGCCAGGATTATGCACTGGGAGCTCAACTTCAAAATCTATTCCTTCCCAGGACTGAGTATGATCTGTCATTTATAGAAATCTAGAGAATCTAGACACAGTTACTGCTGTTACTGGGATAGCAATCAGGGACAGGGCCTTTACAGTCTTTCTAGGCATCTGGGTGCAAATCCAACAACTATTTTGAGACAGAACTCAAGAGATGTTCTGGATTAATTGGAAATTATGACTTTTCCCTCCGTCCTATCACTAATCCATTGAGAATAGGTATTACTATGATAAACTTAAAATGCATCATTTCTGTATGTATATACATCCCTATAATAATTAAACAACAAACAAACAATAAAAATCATAAACTAATAAGAATTCTTCTGGTGGGGATTAAATACCCTCCCCTCCCCTTCTTTTTCTCCCACTTCCAAGGAGTATTCCCTGGAAACACTCCAATTCTGTGTAATTCAATCCCTTGTACTCATTAATTCATTTAGAATTCTTCTAAGGAGAAGTTAAAGGTTTACAATAGATAGTTTCATCAGTTTAAACCTTAGAAGTCTTTGTTAATGCAGTCTCTCAGGTATGAGGGTTAACTGATGCTTTTACCCAGGTATGAGTCCACCCTTTCTGAGCCGTTCTTCCTGTGGTCTCAGTAGTCAGGAGCACTTGGAACAGTCTGTCAAACTCAGGTTGCAGTTTCAAATCTCTCCATGTTTGCATCAGAACCCAATCTTCTCGGAATGGATAGATTGGGACTTCCAAGGGAGATGCTTGAGCAAATAATCCTCAGGTTGTGAGAGATGACAAAGAGGACAACAGCCCGATTGTAGAGTTCTTAAGAAAAGCATCTTTTGTCTCAAATTGAGGTAATTCATTCCCTTTGTCCAGATACAGCAATCCAAATAATATTTCATATGGTGAAACTCCCACATCTTTTCTTGGTGCAGTTTGAATTCGGAGAAGTGCCAAAAGTAAGCACTTCATTTGGGGAAGCCGAGTTTCCAGAATTTAGTCAATTGCTTCTTTACTGTCTGATCTGCTCCACCCTTTGAGAAGAGGAAGGATGCCAAGGAGTGTGAAATTTCCACGTAAATCCTAGAGTACATATTAGCCCTTGCAATATTTCTGACGTAAAGTGATTTCCTTGACCAGAGTCAGTATTTTCAACAATTCCATACCTGGGAGTTATTTGTTCTAGAATTACTTTAGTTACTATGTTTGCTGTAGCAGATACTGAAGGGAAAGCTTCCACCCAACCTGACAAATGATTGAACAAGACTAATAAGTATTGGTTTACAGAACTCTAAGGAGTTCTGTAAAATCTACCTGTACATTTTGGAAGCATTGAAGCATATGAGGTATTTTCTCGCCTAAAAAGCTGAGGAGAGAAAATGAGAGAGTGGCTTAATGTGCACCTGGTATCCAGCAAATGTCAACACAACACTGCCCCTTTTTGTGTAGATTGATCAAGGTCACTGCCACGAATGGAGTCTAGTCTGAAAAGACGTGCACAATATGAGTAACAGTGCTATTACTCTGCCTCTGAGGAAAACTGTGGCTGGGGTCAAGCACCTTCTTCTGCACCCTGCACATGTAAGGAACATTTTGCATTTTGACCCAGGAAAACATTTCACAGAATCACAGAATCATCTAGGTTAGAAGAGACCTCCAAGATCACCTAGTCCAACCTCTGACTAACAAGTCCTCCACTAAACCATATCACTAAGCTCTACATCTAAACGTCTTTTAAAGACCTCCAGGGATGGTGACTCCACCACTTCCCTGGGAAGCCCATTCCAATGCCTAACAACAGTAAAGAAGTAAAGATGCCTAACACTCAGTAAAGAAATTCTTCCTAAGATCCAACCTAAAACTCCCCTGGTGCAACTTTAGCCCATTCCCCCTCGTTCTGTCACCAGGCATGTGGGAGAATAGACCAACCCCCACCTCACTACAGCCTCCTTTAATGTACTTATAAAGAGCGACAAGGTCGCCCCTGAGCCTCCTCTTCTCCAGGCTGAACAAACCCAGCTCCCTCAGCTGCTCCTCATAAGACTTGTTCTCCAAACCCCTCACCAGCTTTGTTGCCCTTCCCTGGACTCACTTGAGCACCTCCATGTCCTTCAGGCAGTGAGGGGTCCAAAACTGAACACAGTACTCGAGATGCGGCCTCACCAGAGCCGAGTACAGGGGGACAATCACTTCCCTAGACGTGCTGGCCACACTGCTTCTTAGACAAGCCAGGTTGCTGTTGGCCTTCTTGGCCACCTGAGCACACTGCTGGCTCATATTCAGCCGACTATCCACCAATACTCCCAGGTCCTTCTCTGCCAGGCAGCTTTCTAACCACTCATTTGGGCATGGCTGTGATAACGCTCAGATTGGTGCTCTGCCCCAGGCTATAATAGTTACTAGCTGGGAGGCCATTGGACCATCTCTCTGACTTTACCTTCTGGTCTCCTGCCCTCTAACCACCATACATCTTTTTCCTTTTTTCATTTTATTTTCCTTGCATTTCAGTCTAACTTCTCAGAAAAGGACAAAGGAAAGCAAAAGTCACGAGGACATGTCTTGGAAACCTGGTAAGAGTGGGGCGTCTTCTCCTTGTGTTGGGTTGGACAGAAAAGTGAGCCATCTAGAAATCCTGTATCCCTGGGAAGATGGCGTAGAATAAAAAGGGAGTCCATGACTTCAGGGGCACAACTGAGTACCTCTTCTAATCTGTGTTGCTCCTTCAGCCCACAGACGTTATTCCAGACCAGTCCAACAACAGGAAAAGTGATTAATCTACCTTCTGGTGCTAAAGCCATGCACAGTGGTATTTCGCCAGAAGGACCATTTTGTAGTGGGAGATGGGAGTAATCCTGGGAATGGGGTGGAACAGCCAGCTTTGCTCTGAGGCAGAGATAGCAACCTTGAATGTGGGGGTTTGAACTGTCTGGCCTGGAGTTGCTGTGGTGGTTTTACCGTACTAGGCAGATAAACACCACGACTGCTCTCTCACTCCCCCTCCTTAGATGAGGAGGGAAAGAAGTAGAGTAAAGAACAGCTCACAGGTTGAGATAAGAACAATTTAATTAAAGGGAAATAATAATAATAATAATAATAATAATAATAATAATAACAACAACAACAACAACAACAACAACAACAACAATAACAATAACAATAATTATAAAGGAAAGATTATTATGAAATAAACAATTTAACTAAAGGAAAAAAAAAGTGAAAGGGGAAAAGGGAGGGGGAAAGGGAAAAAACGGAGGAAAACAAACAAACAAAATAAATAAAAGGTATGTGGAAGTGCAGAGGAAAGAAATTACTCTCTACTTCCCACAAATGAGTGATGCTTGACCACGTCCTTGAAGCAGGGCCTCAACGCACATAGCCCGTGTTCGGGAGGAGGACCGACGTTTTCACAATGAGAGCCCACCCCTCCCCTCTTCTTCCTGTTTCCACCTTTTATTGCTGAGTATGACATCATATGGTATGGAATATCCCTTTGGTTGGTTTAGGTCAGCTGCCCTGGTGATGTTTCTCTTCTCACTTTTTGCCCACCCCCTAGGAGGGTCAGAGAGAGTGCCGATGCTGTGCCAGCACTGCTCAGCAGTAGACACAACCCTGGTGTGATAACACTGCTGTTCCAGCTACAAGTGCAGAGCACAGCACTGTATGGGCTGCTGCAGGGAAAGTTAACGTTCCAGCCAGACTCAGTACAGTTGCTTATCTGGAGTAAACTGGAGCAAGCCCCTTTAAAAGATTTCCCACACCGAAATAAGAGTTTTCTTCCCTTAGGAGTAAAGATGTATTGCTTAGAATTATCCCAGCCCAACAAAGTAGAATACTAGAGAGCTGTAGTCAAATGAGTTTTAGTAATTAATTAGGGAAAGAAAAACATCACAGCTTTGGTTTTACAAAAGTTGGGAAGAATGTCAGAGTAAAAGGCAAAACTGTTGATGAATCTGTTAATGTCATGGTAAGGGCTCCACCGTAGGATACAGCAGTTCAAATCTGTAAGAGTGGTAAGCACCATTTGATCCATATGACGCAACGTTTCTGTGTGGAAGCCAAACACCACACAGCCACTCACTCACTCTGCCCAAGTGGGATGCAGGAGAGAATCAAAAAGCTAAAAGTGTGGAAACTTGTACACAGAGATAAAGACAGATTAATAGCTAAAGCTAAAACTTCATTTTCATCCTCAATCCAGAAGTCCAAAAATAGAAAACAAATAAGCGTGTGCTGGGTAACACCCAGATCACACGGACCATTCTCAAGCTCAGTATAATATTTGTAGGGGAAAGGCCTCTTGCACAGAGGAGAGCAAAAGCTAAGGAAAAGTATGGGCATTCATTACCTGTCCGTGGATCATACAATTGCTCCAGCTGAAACAAGGGAACATATGGCTACAAAACACCCACAAGAGAGTCCTAAGTGGGAATTACCTGGAAAGGATATAACTTCAGAGCCTTTGGACATCCTCATTGCAGATAGGGGGTCTCAACTTCCAAGATGCACTATCAGTTTCTCAGCAACTGCTGTTCCTTCAGAGAAAGTGAAGTTGAGGTAAGAGTAGGAGCACCCCTGAAATGATGCAGGAGGATATGGATAGACACTGTTCTGTGAGGACAGTGGAGAAGAAGGAGAAGAAACGAGATGAGCAGAGCCATCCCCAGCCAGGTGTTCACCTCCCTGAAAGCAAAAGCTGGTCCACGGGGAAACCGTCCTGTGAACTTCTACTTAGTGTGTCCTCAAAGGAAGGAGCAACATGAGCCCTCTGATGCCTTGCTGGGAAAGACCATGGGATGGTACACAGGCTCTGGGACACTTGAGAGAGCCTCATGCCCCTGAGAACATGAGTGGGGCTCCGTTGTAGGATACATTGGTTGAAACCCATGGCATTATTATCAGACACATGTTTCACAGCACCCTCTGATGGGCTAAAAATGCGACGTGTTCTTCCCCAAAATCTGTGCAAATCATTTCTTGTACTTCCTTCAGGAAAGGTCTTTGCTAAATTTCCTCTTTTATTTTATTTTTTTTTTTCTCTGAACATTGTGCTAAGAATTTGTGACCAAGGAACGCACCATCCCAGAGCTGATAGAGTATTATCAGAGTTTAAGTAAGTATGCAGGATCCCTTTCCTCTTGACCGCGGTCATCCTTGGGAACATCTCGGGTGGGATAGATCACTGTGGAGAGAAGTGAGCCCCTGTGGAGTCTACTCCTCTGAGCAAGTTACATAGACAAGTCCTGCCAGTCCACAGCAGAAGACTTAGAATTTGGGAAGGGATTAATTTGATCCTAGGGGCACACCTCTCTGATGCCAGTCGCATCCAACCCGAGCAGAGTGTATTGCTGAGGTGGGGAGTGGAAAGCTTTCAAAGAAAGAGCTCAGAGGAAGAACATGGGAGAGGTAACAGGTCATTGTGAGATTTTCCTCCTTTGCTGTATGGTAAGGAGTAGTGTCTCAACCCTTTGTGGGACTTCCCTGTGACAGGTAGGGCAAGACACAAGGCTGGGTCTTCCTCTGCCCAGGGAAGCAATGGACATTGTTCACCCTAAACTCTCTTGCAGGTGCTACCTCTGGAGGTCCTAAGCTGGCAGTGTGTGTGGAAAGGATGATGACTCCTCATGCAGGTGAGAGCTTGGCTTCATGCATGCTGTCTGGAGACAAAGAGAGGCAGAGAGCCTGGGAGCAATGCATTTGTCTTGAGATGAATTAGAAGGGCACTGCTGGGTCTCTTCCTCGGCCTTTTGGGGTTCTATCCTACTTCGAAGCCTCCAGTGCTGCTCCATAGGTTATACTTCAGAGCTGGGAAGGTCTCTGGGAAGGTCCCTCTGTAGTAAGACAAGGACCCCATTCCCAGGAAACCAAGTCAGTTTCCCAGTTGTTTCTCTCTTTCTTTGCAGGAAGGACCATGGACAGAAACAGGATAGCACAGGAATCCTTGCAACAAGATTCAGAGAATAATATGAGTGAGAGGACAGCTTCATTACAGTGTCAACTAGAAGTCTCACAGGATGCAGCCCCACTTCTGGAGGAACAGGCCAACACCCAGGCTACCCTCCAGGCAATCTCTGAAAATATGCAATCTCTGATGGCATCTTTGCAGAATGTGGAGGCATCTAAAAAGAAAGTTTCCTCCGAGATCCTTGAGATCGTCAGAACAGAGATACAGGGCAAAATAAGCAATGATTTGGAGGCAGCAAAGAGGTCCTGGTCTGAGGAGAACCTGTTGGACATCGACAACAAACTAGGTGAGCACATTGATCCCCAAAGAAGCCTTTGACCTGTGGTTTTACTCCGGTGAGCAGCGAAACACTACACAGCTGCTCCCTCATGTTCCTCTAAGAGGATGGGGGAGAGAAGTGGAAAGGTGATAGTGAGAAAGCACATGGGTTGAGATATAGACAGTTTAATAGGCAAGGTAAGACATACGCTGCGAGCACAAGCAAAGCAACATTCAGAAGTCCTTCACTGCTTCTGATTGGTGAGCAGATGTTCTGCCATCACAAGGAAAGCAAGGCTCCGCCAGAGGCAGTACTTCGTGGGGAAGACCAGTGCAAAAACTGTGAATGTCTCCCCTTCCTCCTTCTTTACCCCAGCTTTTATTGCTGAACAAAGTGTCGTATGGGATCCCTTTGGGCAGCCGGGGTCTGCTGTCCTGGCTGTGTTCCCCCACTGCAGCTTGGGCACCCCCAACACCCTCCCTGGCAGAGCATGATGACAAGCAGAGGGGCCCCTGACTGTGTGGAAGCACTGCCCAGAACAACTAAAACATCCGCTAGTTAACAACAACATTTTCATCACAAATCCAAAACACCACGTCATACCAGCTTCAAGGAGGACGGTTAAGCTATGCCAGCCAAAACCAGGATGGCCTCCTGAAGGCAAATGGTGTCATTCGGTGACACCATTGCATGAGCTAGTTTCCGGCACTGCTTCCACGATAGTGGGAAGGACAGCCCTTTCTTTGGGAGAGGTCTTGTGTCCCACTCCGATGACACAGCCCCATGACAGAGTAGTGCCTGCTGGTGGTAAGGGTGTTCCTTCCCTGCCTCCCCTTTAAAGGGATTTGGTATGGTAGTCCACCTATGATGCTTGTAAGTGGTGAAGATTGCGGATGGATCTAAGGAACATCCACCTCCAGGCTCCGATACCGTCCCTCTCTTTCTCACTCACATTGCTCAGCAACTGAGTCATCTCTCCCACCCACGGCCCACAGATCCCACCTGGAGAGATGCAGAGGAGCAATTCCTACCCTGCATCCCTCTCAGCAGCACGCTGACAAGCCTTCAGGCAGGATCACGGAGCCTCTTCTCCTTGTCCATCCCTCTGGAATTGAATCTATGAAAACAAACGCTTGGAAGGTGGAAGGACCTTCTCCGTTCTGTCCTCCTCCTCCATCCAGAGCCCACTTGCCATGGACTATGGAGAAGGAGTCTCTTGTGAGGGAGAATGCTGTGACTGAATGGCCTAGAAAGCGACTGTAGGGGAGGGAACTAGTGTTCAGTCCTTTGGTAAGCCCCACTTCTCCTGCAGTGGCTAAGCAGTGCCCTGCCAGACCTTGTGTGGATTCCCTCTTCCCAACACAATCAGTATCCCTTGCCTGGAAACAAACATCTCAGGAATGGATTTTTTCATGCTATAATGAGACGTCCACCATGGCACTGAAATCAGAAGAGCATTTTCTCTGACCTTTCTAAGAGGAAGAGCTCCCCTCTTTAGTAAGTCCAAGACCCCATTCCCAGGAAACCAAGTCAGTTTCCCAGTTGCTCCTCTCTTTCTTTGCAGGAAGGACCATGGACAGAAACACCACGAGGGTCCTCGAATCCATACGGGGGGAGGTGGAGAGAATTCTGAGTGAGAAGCTGACTGTGTTGCAGAGCCAACTGGAAGCCTCACAGCATGCAGCCCCACTTCTGGAGGAACGGGCCAACACCCAGGCTACCCTCCAGGCAATCTCTGAAAAAATGCAATCTCTGATGGCATCTTTGCAGAACGTGGAGGCATCAAGAAAGAAAGATGCCTCAGAGATCCTTGAGATCCTCAGAGCAGAGATACAGGGCAAAATAAGCAACCTGTTGGACATCGACAACAAACTAGGTGAGCACATTGATCCCCAAAGAAGCCTTTGACCTGTGGTTTTACTCCGGTGAGCAGCGAAACACTACACAGCTGCTCCCTCATGTTCCTCTAAGAGGATGGGGGAGAGAAGTGGAAAGGTGATAGTGAGAAAGCACATGGGTTGAGATATAGACAGTTTAATAGGCAAGGTAAGACATACGCTGCGAGCACAAGCAAAGCAACATTCAGAAGTCCTTCACTGCTTCTGATTGGTGAGCAGATGTTCTGCCATCACAAGGAAAGCAAGGCTCCGCCAGAGGCAGTACTTCGTGGGGAAGACCAGTGCAAAAACTGTGAATGTCTCCCCTTCCTCCTTCTTTACCCCAGCTTTTATTGCTGAACAAAGTGTCGTATGGGATCCCTTTGGGCAGCCGGGGTCTGCTGTCCTGGCTGTGTTCCCCCACTGCAGCTTGGGCACCCCCAACACCCTCCCTGGCAGAGCATGATGACAAGCAGAGGGGCCCCTGACTGTGTGGAAGCACTGCCCAGAACAACTAAAACATCCGCTAGTTAACAACAACATTTTCATCACAAATCCAAAACACCACGTCATACCAGCTTCAAGGAGGACGGTTAAGCTATGCCAGCCAAAACCAGGATGGCCTCCTGAAGGCAAATGGTGTCATTCGGTGACACCATTGCATGAGCTAGTTTCCGGCACTGCTTCCACGATAGTGGGAAGGACAGCCCTTTCTTTGGGAGAGGTCTTGTGTCCCACTCCGATGACACAGCCCCATGACAGAGTAGTGCCTGCTGGTGGTAAGGGTGTTCCTTCCCTGCCTCCCCTTTAAAGGGATTTGGTATGGTAGTCCACCTATGATGCTTGTAAGTGGTGAAGATTGCGGATGGATCTAAGGAACATCCACCTCCAGGCTCCGATACCGTCCCTCTCTTTCTCACTCACATTGCTCAGCAACTGAGTCATCTCTCCCACCCACGGCCCACAGATCCCACCTGGAGAGATGCAGAGGAGCAATTCCTACCCTGCATCCCTCTCAGCAGCACGCTGACAAGCCTTCAGGCAGGATCACGGAGCCTCTTCTCCTTGTCCATCCCTCTGGAATTGAATCTATGAAAACAAACGCTTGGAAGGTGGAAGGACCTTCTCCGTTCTGTCCTCCTCCTCCATCCAGAGCCCACTTGCCATGGACTATGGAGAAGGAGTCTCTTGTGAGGGAGAATGCTGTGACTGAATGGCCTAGAAAGCGACTGTAGGGGAGGGAACTAGTGTTCAGTCCTTTGGTAAGCCCCACTTCTCCTGCAGTGGCTAAGCAGTGCCCTGCCAGACCTTGTGTGGATTCCCTCTTCCCAACACAATCAGTATCCCTTGCCTGGAAACAAACATCTCAGGAATGGATTTTTTCATGCTATAATGAGACGTCCACCATGGCACTGAAATCAGAAGAGCATTTTCTCTGACCTTTCTAAGAGGAAGAGCTCCCCTCTTTAGTAAGTCCAAGACCCCATTCCCAGGAAACCAAGTCAGTTTCCCAGTTGCTCCTCTCTTTCTTTGCAGGAAGGACCATGGACAGAAACACCACGAGGGTCCTCGAATCCATACGGGGGGAGGTGGAGAGAATTCTGAGTGAGAAGCTGACTGTGTTGCAGAGCCAACTGGAAGCCTCACAGCATGCAGCCCCACTTCTGGAGGAACGGGCCAACACCCAGGCTACCCTCCAGGCAATCTCTGAAAAAATGCAATCTCTGATGGCATCTTTGCAGAACGTGGAGGCATCAAGAAAGAAAGATGCCTCAGAGATCCTTGAGATCCTCAGAGCAGAGATACAGGGCAAAATAAGCAACCTGTTGGACATCGACAACAAACTAGGTGAGCACATTGATCCCCAAAGAAGCCTTTGACCTGTGGTTTTACTCCGGTGAGCAGCGAAACACTACACAGCTGCTCCCTCATGTTCCTCTAAGAGGATGGGGGAGAGAAGTGGAAAGGTGATAGTGAGAAAGCACATGGGTTGAGATATAGACAGTTTAATAGGCAAGGTAAGACATACGCTGCGAGCACAAGCAAAGCAACATTCAGAAGTCCTTCACTGCTTCTGATTGGTGAGCAGATGTTCTGCCATCACAAGGAAAGCAAGGCTCCGCCAGAGGCAGTACTTCGTGGGGAAGACCAGTGCAAAAACTGTGAATGTCTCCCCTTCCTCCTTCTTTACCCCAGCTTTTATTGCTGAACAAAGTGTCGTATGGGATCCCTTTGGGCAGCCGGGGTCTGCTGTCCTGGCTGTGTTCCCCCACTGCAGCTTGGGCACCCCCAACACCCTCCCTGGCAGAGCATGATGACAAGCAGAGGGGCCCCTGACTGTGTGGAAGCACTGCCCAGAACAACTAAAACATCCGCTAGTTAACAACAACATTTTCATCACAAATCCAAAACACCACGTCATACCAGCTTCAAGGAGGACGGTTAAGCTATGCCAGCCAAAACCAGGATGGCCTCCTGAAGGCAAATGGTGTCATTCGGTGACACCATTGCATGAGCTAGTTTCCGGCACTGCTTCCACGATAGTGGGAAGGACAGCCCTTTCTTTGGGAGAGGTCTTGTGTCCCACTCCGATGACACAGCCCCATGACAGAGTAGTGCCTGCTGGTGGTAAGGGTGTTCCTTCCCTGCCTCCCCTTTAAAGGGATTTGGTATGGTAGTCCACCTATGATGCTTGTAAGTGGTGAAGATTGCGGATGGATCTAAGGAACATCCACCTCCAGGCTCCGATACCGTCCCTCTCTTTCTCACTCACATTGCTCAGCAACTGAGTCATCTCTCCCACCCACGGCCCACAGATCCCACCTGGAGAGATGCAGAGGAGCAATTCCTACCCTGCATCCCTCTCAGCAGCACGCTGACAAGCCTTCAGGCAGGATCACGGAGCCTCTTCTCCTTGTCCATCCCTCTGGAATTGAATCTATGAAAACAAACGCTTGGAAGGTGGAAGGACCTTCTCCGTTCTGTCCTCCTCCTCCATCCAGAGCCCACTTGCCATGGACTATGGAGAAGGAGTCTCTTGTGAGGGAGAATGCTGTGACTGAATGGCCTAGAAAGCGACTGTAGGGGAGGGAACTAGTGTTCAGTCCTTTGGTAAGCCCCACTTCTCCTGCAGTGGCTAAGCAGTGCCCTGCCAGACCTTGTGTGGATTCCCTCTTCCCAACACAATCAGTATCCCTTGCCTGGAAACAAACATCTCAGGAATGGATTTTTTCATGCTATAATGAGACGTCCACCATGGCACTGAAATCAGAAGAGCATTTTCTCTGACCTTTCTAAGAGGAAGAGCTCCCCTCTTTAGTAAGTCCAAGACCCCATTCCCAGGAAACCAAGTCAGTTTCCCAGTTGCTCCTCTCTTTCTTTGCAGGAAGGACCATGGACAGAAACACCACGAGGGTCCTCGAATCCATACGGGGGGAGGTGGAGAGAATTCTGAGTGAGAAGCTGACTGTGTTGCAGAGCCAACTGGAAGCCTCACAGCATGCAGCCCCACTTCTGGAGGAACGGGCCAACACCCAGGCTACCCTCCAGGCAATCTCTGAAAAAATGCAATCTCTGATGGCATCTTTGCAGAACGTGGAGGCATCAAGAAAGAAAGATGCCTCAGAGATCCTTGAGATCCTCAGAGCAGAGATACAGGGCAAAATAAGCAACCTGTTGGACATCGACAACAAACTAGGTGAGCACATTGATCCCCAAAGAAGCCTTTGACCTGTGGTTTTACTCCGGTGAGCAGCGAAACACTACACAGCTGCTCCCTCATGTTCCTCTAAGAGGATGGGGGAGAGAAGTGGAAAGGTGATAGTGAGAAAGCACATGGGTTGAGATATAGACAGTTTAATAGGCAAGGTAAGACATACGCTGCGAGCACAAGCAAAGCAACATTCAGAAGTCCTTCACTGCTTCTGATTGGTGAGCAGATGTTCTGCCATCACAAGGAAAGCAAGGCTCCGCCAGAGGCAGTACTTCGTGGGGAAGACCAGTGCAAAAACTGTGAATGTCTCCCCTTCCTCCTTCTTTACCCCAGCTTTTATTGCTGAACAAAGTGTCGTATGGGATCCCTTTGGGCAGCCGGGGTCTGCTGTCCTGGCTGTGTTCCCCCACTGCAGCTTGGGCACCCCCAACACCCTCCCTGGCAGAGCATGATGACAAGCAGAGGGGCCCCTGACTGTGTGGAAGCACTGCCCAGAACAACTAAAACATCCGCTAGTTAACAACAACATTTTCATCACAAATCCAAAACACCACGTCATACCAGCTTCAAGGAGGACGGTTAAGCTATGCCAGCCAAAACCAGGATGGCCTCCTGAAGGCAAATGGTGTCATTCGGTGACACCATTGCATGAGCTAGTTTCCGGCACTGCTTCCACGATAGTGGGAAGGACAGCCCTTTCTTTGGGAGAGGTCTTGTGTCCCACTCCGATGACACAGCCCCATGACAGAGTAGTGCCTGCTGGTGGTAAGGGTGTTCCTTCCCTGCCTCCCCTTTAAAGGGATTTGGTATGGTAGTCCACCTATGATGCTTGTAAGTGGTGAAGATTGCGGATGGATCTAAGGAACATCCACCTCCAGGCTCCGATACCGTCCCTCTCTTTCTCACTCACATTGCTCAGCAACTGAGTCATCTCTCCCACCCACGGCCCACAGATCCCACCTGGAGAGATGCAGAGGAGCAATTCCTACCCTGCATCCCTCTCAGCAGCACGCTGACAAGCCTTCAGGCAGGATCACGGAGCCTCTTCTCCTTGTCCATCCCTCTGGAATTGAATCTATGAAAACAAACGCTTGGAAGGTGGAAGGACCTTCTCCGTTCTGTCCTCCTCCTCCATCCAGAGCCCACTTGCCATGGACTATGGAGAAGGAGTCTCTTGTGAGGGAGAATGCTGTGACTGAATGGCCTAGAAAGCGACTGTAGGGGAGGGAACTAGTGTTCAGTCCTTTGGTAAGCCCCACTTCTCCTGCAGTGGCTAAGCAGTGCCCTGCCAGACCTTGTGTGGATTCCCTCTTCCCAACACAATCAGTATCCCTTGCCTGGAAACAAACATCTCAGGAATGGATTTTTTCATGCTATAATGAGACGTCCACCATGGCACTGAAATCAGAAGAGCATTTTCTCTGACCTTTCTAAGAGGAAGAGCTCCCCTCTTTAGTAAGTCCAAGACCCCATTCCCAGGAAACCAAGTCAGTTTCCCAGTTGCTCCTCTCTTTCTTTGCAGGAAGGACCATGGACAGAAACACCACGAGGGTCCTCGAATCCATACGGGGGGAGGTGGAGAGAATTCTGAGTGAGAAGCTGACTGTGTTGCATAGCCAACTGGAAGCCTCACAGCATGCAGCCCCACTTCTGGAGGAACGGGCCAACACCCAGGCTACCCTCCAGGCAATCTCTGAAAAAATGCAATCTCTGATGGCATCTTTGCAGAACGTGGAGGCATCAAGAAAGAAAGATGCCTCAGAGATCCTTGAGATCCTCAGAGCAGAGATACAGGGCAAAATAAGCAACCTGTTGGACATCGACAACAAACTAGGTGAGCACATTGATCCCCAAAGAAGCCTTTGACCTGTGGTTTTACTCCGGTGAGCAGCGAAACACTACACAGCTGCTCCCTCATGTTCCTCTAAGAGGATGGGGGAGAGAAGTGGAAAGGTGATAGTGAGAAAGCACATGGGTTGAGATATAGACAGTTTAATAGGCAAGGTAAGACATACGCTGCGAGCACAAGCAAAGCAACATTCAGAAGTCCTTCACTGCTTCTGATTGGTGAGCAGATGTTCTGCCATCACAAGGAAAGCAAGGCTCCGCCAGAGGCAGTACTTCGTGGGGAAGACCAGTGCAAAAACTGTGAATGTCTCCCCTTCCTCCTTCTTTACCCCAGCTTTTATTGCTGAACAAAGTGTCGTATGGGATCCCTTTGGGCAGCCGGGGTCTGCTGTCCTGGCTGTGTTCCCCCACTGCAGCTTGGGCACCCCCAACACCCTCCCTGGCAGAGCATGATGACAAGCAGAGGGGCCCCTGACTGTGTGGAAGCACTGCCCAGAACAACTAAAACATCCGCTAGTTAACAACAACATTTTCATCACAAATCCAAAACACCACGTCATACCAGCTTCAAGGAGGACGGTTAAGCTATGCCAGCCAAAACCAGGATGGCCTCCTGAAGGCAAATGGTGTCATTCGGTGACACCATTGCATGAGCTAGTTTCCGGCACTGCTTCCACGATAGTGGGAAGGACAGCCCTTTCTTTGGGAGAGGTCTTGTGTCCCACTCCGATGACACAGCCCCATGACAGAGTAGTGCCTGCTGGTGGTAAGGGTGTTCCTTCCCTGCCTCCCCTTTAAAGGGATTTGGTATGGTAGTCCACCTATGATGCTTGTAAGTGGTGAAGATTGCGGATGGATCTAAGGAACATCCACCTCCAGGCTCCGATACCGTCCCTCTCTTTCTCACTCACATTGCTCAGCAACTGAGTCATCTCTCCCACCCACGGCCCACAGATCCCACCTGGAGAGATGCAGAGGAGCAATTCCTACCCTGCATCCCTCTCAGCAGCACGCTGACAAGCCTTCAGGCAGGATCACGGAGCCTCTTCTCCTTGTCCATCCCTCTGGAATTGAATCTATGAAAACAAACGCTTGGAAGGTGGAAGGACCTTCTCCGTTCTGTCCTCCTCCTCCATCCAGAGCCCACTTGCCATGGACTATGGAGAAGGAGTCTCTTGTGAGGGAGAATGCTGTGACTGAATGGCCTAGAAAGCGACTGTAGGGGAGGGAACTAGTGTTCAGTCCTTTGGTAAGCCCCACTTCTCCTGCAGTGGCTAAGCAGTGCCCTGCCAGACCTTGTGTGGATTCCCTCTTCCCAACACAATCAGTATCCCTTGCCTGGAAACAAACATCTCAGGAATGGATTTTTTCATGCTATAATGAGACGTCCACCATGGCACTGAAATCAGAAGAGCATTTTCTCTGACCTTTCTAAGAGGAAGAGCTCCCCTCTTTAGTAAGTCCAAGACCCCATTCCCAGGAAACCAAGTCAGTTTCCCAGTTGCTCCTCTCTTTCTTTGCAGGAAGGACCATGGACAGAAACACCACGAGGGTCCTCGAATCCATACGGGGGGAGGTGGAGAGAATTCTGAGTGAGAAGCTGACTGTGTTGCAGAGCCAACTGGAAGCCTCACAGCATGCAGCCCCACTTCTGGAGGAACGGGCCAACACCCAGGCTACCCTCCAGGCAATCTCTGAAAAAATGCAATCTCTGATGGCATCTTTGCAGAACGTGGAGGCATCAAGAAAGAAAGACCTTGAGATCTTCAGAGCAGAGATGCAGGGCAAAATAAGCAATGATTTGGAGGCATCAAAGAGGTCCTGGTCTGAGGAGAACCTGTTGGACATCGATAATAAACTAGGTGAGCACTACAGTCTCCAAACAAGCCTTTGACCTGTAAGTGTATTGGGGATGGGACACTCTTGCTGTCCGTTTTGCTCCCTCATTCAACCAGCAGGGCTGCTCCGATTGTCTCTCAGCATTTGGGACATTGTTGCTGAGTTGGGTCTCTCATAAGATCTCAGTGGACTTGAAGCTGAGTCAATGTTTAAAGCAGTGCATCAGGAGAGCAAGTAGCCTTTGGAAAAGGGAACATCAGGTGTTGAGATGTAGGGAATTGCCAGGCTGAATTCCTAGTGTAAAGCATCAAGAATGTCTAGGGATGCTGTGGTATGGGTACTGCTGATTCTGGTATGCAAGTGTCTGGCCAGGGACAGGTGCCGTATCCCTCAGCCCCTCAACTGCCAACCCAGGTGCATGGCTGTCATTACCATGGAGACATGCACATACCAGGCCATGTATGTCTGGCAGGGCTATTTTGCCAAAGTGTTGGGAGGTCCTTTTTAATATCTTCATCAATGATCTGAATGAGGGAATTGAGTGCACCCTCAGTAAGTTTGCAGATGACACCAAGCTATGAGCATGTGTCGATCTGCTCAAGGGTAGGAAAGCTCTGCAGGAGGATCTGGATAGGCTGCACCGATGGGCTGAGCTCAACTGCATGAAGTTCAACAAGGCCAAGTGCTGGGTCCTGCACCTGGGGCGCAATAACCCCAAGCAGAGCTACAGGCTGGGAGATGAGTGGTTAGAAAGCTGCTTGGCAGAGAAGGACCTGGGAGTATTGGTGGATAGTCAGCTGAATATGAGCCAGCAGTGTGCTCAGGTGGCCAAGAAGGCCAACGGCATCCTGGCTTGTATCAGAAACAGTGTGACCAGCAGGGCTAGGGAGGTGATTGTCCCCCTGTACTCAGCTCTGGTGAGGCCGCATCTCGAGTACTGTGTTCAGTTTTGGGCCCCTCGCTACAAGAAGGACATCGAGGTGCTTGAGCGGGTGCAGAGAAGGGTGACGAAGCTGGTGAGGGGCCTGGAGAACAAGTCCTACGAGGAACGGCTGAAGGAGCTGGGCTTGTTTAGCCTGGAGAAGAGGAGGCTCAGGGGCGACCTTATCGCTCTCTACAGATACCTTAAAGGAGGCTGTAGTGAGGTGGAGGTTGGCCTGTTCTCCCGCGTGACTGGTGACAGAAGGAGGGGGAATGGGCTTAAGTTGTGCCAGGGGAGTTTTAGGTTAGATGTTAGGAAGAACTTCTTTACTGAAAGGGTTGTTAGACACTGGAACAGGCTTCCCAGGGAAGTGGTGGAGTCACCATCCCTGGAGGTCTTTAAAAGACATTTAGATGTAGAGCTTAGGGATATGGTTTAGTGGGGACTGTTAGTGTTAGGTCAGAGGTTGGACTCGATGATCTTGAGGTCTCTTCCAACCTAGAAATTCTGTGTGATTCTGTGACATGGGATGGCAATGGAGCTCTCCCAGTATCGGGTTGGATGGTGAATGGCCCAGAGCCTTGGGAGCCCTTGTCTCCCCTGCTGGCAGCAGCTCCTGCCTGGCACAGCCCTCATTTCTCTTCCTTCTCCCCACCTGTCTTTTGCAGAGGAGCTGCAGGCACAAGGCAGGGCACAGAGGGATGCGGAGAATGGTGAGTGCGTGCAGAGCGCTGCCCCTGTGCTCTGTGCATGGGGAAGCCGTGGCTGGGTGTGGGTGCTGGTGGAGGATTTGTGTGCCTTGATGAAGGCTTCCCATGCTCTTCTGCCAGTCTTTCTATAGGATGGGATGTTAACCAACGTTTCCTCCCTTTCTACTTTATTGTTTCAGAGTCCCTGAAGAAGGAGAATGGTGAGTGTGGTAAGCTGCCTGGAGGCTGAGCATGCCAGCTAGATCCACGGTTTTGGTCACAGTATAGTGTTGCTGGTGGTGTCATGTGTGGGGGAGGCTTTGGAGCAGGAGCGAGGGTGAGGGAAGGGGTTGTGAAGGGAAATGTGAGAAGTGGTGACTGGACGTGGAGAGCCTGGTCCAGTGAGCAGCCCTGTTTCCTTTGGGTGGAGTGCTTGTGTGGACTGGGCTGGTGGCAATAATCCGTGTCAGAGTTAAAGGGGTTCTAGGGGTAGTAGTAAGGGACACGAGCCAAGGCCTTTGCCAGAGGTATTTTCTGTGCTACATGGAGTTGGACAGTACAAATTAGGCACTGCTTTGTAACTCGTGTGTCTTGACATAAATTGTCTTCTTCTCTGGTGTCCGCGGCGACTGTGCAGAGGAACTCCGTGCAAAGTATGGTGAGTCTTTCTATTTGCTGATCAGCTTTCCCTGTGGGGACGCGGGCCTTGGAGGTGTCAAGTGAGAACAGCTGCTCCAGCAATGGCAGCTGCCCCTGAGCCTGTACCATGATCGAGTGAGCCTGTTTGAATCTGTTTGGAAAGACAAACCAAATCACTACGAACACGTTCTCCCCCCTGCCCCCCAACCCCCATTGTTGAGCATGATGTGATTTGGATAGAGTATGTCTTTGGTCAACCCAGGTCACTTATCTTAGCTGTGTCCCCTCCCAGCTTTTGGTGTATTCTCCCTACTACTTTTTGGCAGGGCAGTTTGAGAAGTGGAAAAGCCCTTGGCTCTGTATGAGCACTGCTCTGCAACAGCTAAATCATCAGTTTGTTATCAGTAGTATTTTCATCAAAAAAGACATACATAGTATTGTTTGAGCCTCTGTGAAGGACATTACCTCTGTCCTAGCCAAAGCCATGACAGGGGCATAGTACTAGTGAGCACTTGCAGACAGGAGCTTTTGCAGGCAGGAGTCACTTACTTGGAGCCAGCCTTCCACTTCCATAATCTTAATGTTTTAATGTGTTAATGTCTTATTTTTTATTAGCCATGAGACCATGTTTGTGTAAAGATGAAAAGACAGTTGTGAATGTTAAGTGTAGGGAAGAGTGGATCATGGATGGGACAATCCTGGTCTCTTCCCTCCCTGAGCTTTCAATCAGTGTAACTGCAGGGATGGACTCAGCATTTGGACATCACTGCTGAGTGTGCTCCTTTGTGAGGGCTTGATAGGCTCGATGCTGTGTCAAGGCTTAAAGCAGTGTCACAGGTGAGCAAGTAGCCCTGAGGAAAGGGAACCCCATGCTCTGGGATGTAGGAAGTGGCCAGGCTGAATTCCCCATGCAAGCAAGAAGGTCTTAGGGGTGCTGTGTTAGGGTTATTGCAGATTCTGATGTGCAAGGGTCTGGCCAAGGAGACTTGCTGTTTCCGTCAGCACCTCGGCTGCCAACAAGGACACGTGGCTGTCATGTCCATGCAGACAGACACATTGCAGGTCATGTGTGCCAGGAACGGCTTAGAGTTTTGGAGAATAGGTGGGAGTGCGCTGGGGCTCTCCTGCTGTTCATGCTGCACTGTCCAGAGTCCAGGGAATATGTTATGTCTTTCTGCTTGCCCACAAGCTTTCTGTGTGAAAGCGATACATGCGTTGGAGAACGTGATGAGGGCTGTTCCAGGAATGCGAGGCTCCTCACAGACAGCACCCTGACTGCGACTGCCAGTGCCTCAGCTTTGTTGTTCAAGCTGATGGACTTTATCTTTGGCTTTGCCAAGGCAGTGCCTCTTAGCTTTTTGTAGACTCTTTCTACCTTTCCTTTCTGGTGCTGCAGGGCTCCACTAAACAGAAACAGTGGACTTCCTGTTTATGTATGGATGACTTATATGTAAACAGTTGGTGTTTTCCCAGCTTGATTTTTTTTTCTTTGCCATGGAAGGTCATATGACCTTCTCATTAGCCTTCTGGCGTGTAGAAGAGACTATCTACCGCAGAAGAACACGATCTTTTACAAACAGCATGGTATGTTTGTTAGGTCACTGTATTCTTTATTTCCTGAAGAACACTCTTGGCATCTTTTTCTTGTTTTCCACAGAATTGCTGTGTGGACAACAGTACAAAGGTAAGAAAAGAAAACAAAGCATGCTGGATTCTACCACTTGGAGCTTCAATGCAGTTCTTTCAAAAATTTGCCCTTGTCATGTAACAGTTCTGAAATTAACATCACAACAGCAAAATAATAGTAATAGTAATAAGATCTGAATTGCTATTCTGGAAACTTCACAAAACATTTGTTTACTGCTTCTGGAATATGAAGCAACATTATTTCTTCTCCAAGAGTGTGTATCTGAAAGAAGGTGAGACTCCTTCTTTCAGGGTGTTTAGCTGGAACATTTCTACTGCCCAGTGTACACTAACATAGTGTATTTGCCAAACAGTCTTGGCCAACGGAATTTTTCCCCATTCTCATGCAAGAGGATTTTATGATTCTAGTTTTACTCAAAGACGTGTTCTGTGCCAAAGCACAGAACTCTTTTCCTCTTGTCACTACTATACAGTTTCAGTGATTAAGGCAAGGGCTTGTAATCTCCATACATTCTGTTTTGAAGCTACAGGCCATTTTTTAAGGAAGAGTCTCTATGAGTTACTTTGCATTTTCTTTATGTTAGCGTCTCTCTCAGTATGCCATAGATGAGAGACAAGGAACATGCTAGTTCTGGGATGGCAGAAGGTGGAGACATCCTGGTCAAAGACACTTCCTAGGGCCCATCAGAATGGTGATCAAAGAATGGGAGGGGTACAATAGAGGCAGATGGTCAATGAATAGAAAGTTTCAAAGCAGTAGCCTTGTTGCCCTTCACTACTTAAAAAATGACTTGATTATTGCAGTTGATGTCATCCTTGATGCTAACACGGCTCATCCAAGACTGCAAGTGTCGGAAGATGGGAAGAGTGTGACTGATACTGGTGTGATCAGAAGGGTGCCAGTCAAGAAGGAGAGATTTGATTGCCAAGCTTTTGTGTTGGCAAAGGAAGGATACGAATCTGGGAGACGCTACTGGGAAGTGGATGTTGGAAGGAGAAGGAACTGGATCTTGGGTGTTGCCCAGGAGACTGTGACACGCAAAGGAGAAGTGGTTCTCTCTCCTCAGAATGGCTTCTGGGCCATAGCATTGTCAGATGAGCAAGAGTATGGGGTCCACACGGATCCTTGGACCCGTTTGACTGTGAGTGGTAGACCACGAAAGATTGGGATCTTCCTGGATATCTCTGCCAAGAAGTTGTCATTTTACAATGTCCGCCAGAAACAACCTTTGTACACTTTCACCTTTGATAGTGACCGCAGACAGGAAGTGAGGCTCTTTCCTTTCTTCTCAACAGGTTCCACTGCAATAAAGGCTGAGACTGAGCCTCTACAAATAGCACAGGAGTTCGATGATGATGAGATTTGAAGGGATGAAGCAAGAATGCACAGTTAATGTATGACTGATATCCAGAGCCTGAGTTCCGACTACACTGTATGTGCCGACAAATTAAGTCTGAATAGCTAACTCAGAAATATGCTTTCACCACTGCTTGCTAAGCCTTCTGTGAGATATTTCTGGAGGAATACCTGGACTTCAGGCCACTAAGTCACTGGGTACAGACAGCCACCAAGTATTCTGAGAACTTACATAAATAAAAGAATTCTCAGACCAGGAAATTAAAAATATTCAGTAGTGGTTTTGTTTGCTTGTTTTGTGTATTAATCCTTCTATTGGTGTGAAAATGAGTGGTTTTTTTTTGTTTTGTTTTTGTTTTGCTTTTTTTTTTCTTTGAACAAATGGGGATTACCGTTCTGAAACCACCCTTCCTAAAATCACCTCTGACTTCTACTTCTAGATTGCTACCAATCATAACAGGTCCTTCTACGTCATTTGCAAGTAGAGGGTGCCTCCTGAGAGATACATGCCTGTTAGAAATGGCTCAGGATTCAAATTAGGATTAAATGAAAAATAGGATTTATTAAAAGAATATAAAAGAATAGAGGTAAGCAAACAGCGCTGGGTGCACCGGGAGTCTCCACTCCACCAGGACGCACACCAGTTACATCAAGTAGCTGATTTTTATGCTCCTAGACTAATACATACTCATTACTATTTCTAAAAAAAACAGGTTATTATAATTAGCTTCCGGGGTCCAGTCCCTCCTACTGGAGCATGCGCATCAGTCTCCGGTGGTCCCTCTGGGGGTCTCTAGGGGTCCTTCATGCTGAAGGTTCGTAGTCTTCCTCTCCAAGTTTTTTTCTCGTCCTTCCCCTTTGTACTGCTTTGGCATCGTATCAAGTTTATAGAACATCCCCTGCAGGTCTTGTCTCCCAGCCGTCCTTCAGCTTCTTTTTTCTTCTTCTTAATCTCTTGGCCACCTGGCCAGATATCAGAGGCCTGCATAGTATCCCATAACAGTCACTAGTTGTTATCAGTTGTTCTGAAACCCCCAGACATCAAAGACTTCATACAAACACAAATAACTTTCTTATTGACACTTCACCAGTAATTAAAACATTCTTCACCAGCCATTCACAGGGACAGTCACACCTATAGCAGTGTTAAGTTAATCTCAAAGAAGACAAAAAAAAAGGCTGTAACTGTTAGAAATAGAAGTTCAGAATAACAAAAGCAAACAGGTTCATAAATTTGAGGAGTATTTTCTGAAGACTTGATAAATTGACTAGAATGAGGGGGAGACTGGGACACACTGCATCTGTGGTTCAAGAATTAAATTGCCCGTGCAGCGCCCAGAGGCAGACAGGACTGTTCTTTATGGACACGAATTGTTAAAACATTCCTCACATTGCCTGACTTGTCTTCAGTGTTTATTGAGGAGCTGCAGAAACCCCTTTCACTTGGGAAGAGTGTGAAATACAGTCCTACCCCACTGCTTTTGGAATGTAGTCCAAATAGTTCTGGGGAATTTGTAAAGTGTGAATATCCTCCCCTTTCTAGTAAGTGGCTTGTTAAAAGGTAAGAAAGTTTGTCAGAACCTGACCCCCTTGTGTTCCAGGTTGTCCTTAGATCTGAGGGGCTGGGGGCAGCTTAGATTCTGAGTGATGCTCAATTTGGTACTATATGTCCAGTCGCATTCAATATATTAAATAATAATGATTGCAGATGCACAAATAATATACTATACTTTCAGTCTTGTAAACAAGAGGTGTAGTTTATTGAAGCAACAGGAGTACAGGTTCTTTTGCATTGACGGTGATTAAAACACTGTGTGCAAAATATGAGCAAATAACAAGATGACAAACACAACCAACTACACAAGTACTGACTTATTAAACAACACTATAGAGAATGTTATATTCACCTGGGAAGCACACAGAATGTCAGAAACAGTCTGCAGCCAATAACACAGGTTCAGGTGAGGATCTCAGTGAAGTAGCATTTTGCTTTGTGATTGCAATGACAAGCAAGCAGAAGTGCATAGTGGAAATGTATCATAGCATTATATGCCCTATTAACCATTGTTTGGTTCCTCCCATTTCCCCATTGGCTGAGTACTACATGTTCACAACCTACCTGACATTTGTTACTATGCCCTGTATGTACAGTTTTATTTGACCAATCCTTAATTTCTCCTTTCTTTTTTTTTTTTTCTTTTTTTTTTTTTTTTTTTTTTTTTTTTTTTTTTTGGAACTGGACAGGCCAATGGTTTCTGTAGATTCTTGTTCTTGCTGATTCTGCAACCACTTGTCTTGTTTTACTTATTTTGGGACAGTAGGACCTTCCATTGCCCCCTTATTTGCTTAAAATATCCCCTACTGTTATGCCTGTGCAATCACTTTTGAATATGCAACATTAGTGGAAGTTTACACTGCAAAAACACAACATTAATTCTTACGAGTATAACTGAAAGTTCTAATCTCACCTAATAGGCATTGCTGTGGGTGTGGAAGTGATGGGCTGAAACATCAACGGATCCCAGAAGTCAGCAATGTCCTTCCAACTTGTCTGCAATGGTGTCTTCCCTATCATTTACCTCTCTTGAGCCATTTTTATACTATTTTCTTACCTTTAGGTGGAATTTGAGTGACTCTAGTCATATGTGTCATGTGTGTCATATGTGACTAGTCATATGTGTCTTTGTTGTGATCGGCATAAATTTTTCTCGCTTTTGTTTTGAAGTTATAGTCTCAGAGAAATTCAGAGTGTGTGCTCAGTGAGGGGTGGTCGCACTTTGAAGGTGGGTAGCCTTTGGGAAGGAGGTGTGTTTTGGCATTATAATGGGATTATAATGAGCAAAGCTCATGCAGAAGATACCCTCTCCTGGCAAGTTCATCATGAGCCCAGGAGGCACTGCACACACAGTCAGATGTCAGGATGCTGAAAATCCTTTGGATCACCTCTAATTCTTGGCAGATAGTGATGGAAAAGTGGCCAGAAATCACCTACCTCATAAAACATTTGAAACCCCACCATTCTCATGACATGAAAACCAAGCCTGGGTACTGGTCGTTTTTATGAAAGTTAAATTTACAGTCAAGGTCAAAGAAGTGAAGACACACATTGGAAGCAAGGAAAAAATGGCAAGCAAAGAACTGAAGACATCTGCAAGGAGGATGCCAGGAAGCACTAAATTAATAGTGCTGATTAATATCTCATAAACATGAAACAGCATCAAGAAAAGCTGGTTTAATTGGAAAATCTTTTGAAAGTAGGAATAATTTTATTTTAGATTAATGGCAGTTGTAACCTGTGCTATTTTCTGGCTTGCTAAGGGTGGCAAAGCAGATGTGAGGTTACAGTTCAGGGAATCATAGAAACATTGAATCACAGAATTTCTAGGTTAGAAGAGACCTCAAGATCATCGAGTCCAACCTCTGACCTAACGCTAACAGTCCCCACTAAACCATATCCCTAAGCTCTACATCTAAATGTCTTTTAAAGACTTCCAGGGATGGTGACTCCACCACTTCCCTGGGCAGCCTGTTCCAATGCCTAACAAACCTTTCAGTAAAGAAGTTCTTCCTAACATCTAACCTAAAACTCCCCTGGCACAACTTAAGCCCATTCCCCCTCGTCCTGTCACCAGGCACATGGGAGAACAGGCCAACCCCCACCTCGCTACAGCCTCCTTTAAGGTATCTGTAGAGAGCAATAAGGTCGCCCCTGAGCCTCCTCTTCTCCAGGCTGAACAAGTCCAGCTCCCTCAGCCGCTCCTTGTAGGACTTGTTCTCCAGGCCCCTCACCAGCTTCGTCACCCTTCTCTGCACCCGCTCAAGCACCTCGATGTCCTTCTTGTAGCGAGGGGCCCAAAACTGAACACAGTCCTCGAGGTGCGGCCTCACCAGAGCTGAGTACAGGGGGACAATCACCTCCCTAGCCCTGCTGGCCACACTGTTTCTGATACAAGCCAGGATGCCGTTGGCCTTCTTGGCCACCTGAGCACACTGATGGCTCATATTCAGCCGACTATCAACCATCACTCCCAGGTCCTTCTCTGCCTGGCAGCTCTCCAACCACTCATCTCCCAGCCTGTAGCTCTGCTTGGGGTTATTGCGCCCCAGGTGCAGGACCCAGCACTTGGCCTTGTTGAACTTCATGCAGTTGAGCTCAGCCCATCGGTGCAGCCTATCCAGATCCTCCTGCAGAGCTTTCCTACCCTCAAGCAGATCGACACATGCACCTAACTTGGTGTCATCTGCGAACTTACTGAGGGTGCACACGATGCCCTCGTCCAGATCATTGATGAAGATATTAAAGAGGACCGGCCCCAGCACCGAGCCCTGGGGGATGCCACTAGTGACTGGCCTCCAACTGGACTTGGCTCCATTCACCACGACTCTTTGGGCCCGGTTATCCAGCCAGTTTCCAACCCAATGAAGCGTGCGCCAGTCCAAGCCTAGGGCAGCCAGTTTCTTGAGGAGAATGCTGTGGGAGACGGTGTCAAAAGCCTTGCTGAAGTCAAGGTAGACCACATCCACTGCCTTTCCCTCATCCACCCAGTGCGTCACTTTGTCATAGAAGGAGATCAGGTTCGTCAAGCAGGATCTGCCTTTCATAAACTCATGCTGACTGGGCCTGATCGCCTGCTTGCCCTGCAAGTGCTGCGTGATGAATCTCAAGAGGATCTGCTCCATGAGCTTCCCTGGTACTGAGGTCAAACTGACAGGCCTGTAGTTTCCCGGGTCTGCCCTCTGGCTCTTCTTGTAGATGGGCGTCACATTTGCTAGCCACCAGTCAACTGGGACCCCCCCGATCACCAGGACTGCTGATAAATGATGGATAGTGGCTTGGCCAGCTCCTCTGCCAGTTCCCTCAGTACCCTTGGGTGGATCCCATCCAACCCCATCGACTTGTGCACATCCAAGTGCCGTAGCAGGTC
This sequence comes from Aythya fuligula, assembly GCF_009819795.1. NCBI lineage: Eukaryota > Metazoa > Chordata > Aves > Anseriformes > Anatidae > Aythya > Aythya fuligula. The sequence continues at coordinate 478,735 of NC_045590.1, forward strand.
ACCAACCAGTTCTTCATGGATAGTGAGGGCCACATCCTGCTCCCCATCCCCTTCCACCAGCTCAGGGTACTGAGTATCCAGAGAACAACCGGTATTGCCGCTAAAGACTGAGGCAAAGAAGGCATTGAGCACCTCTGCCTTTTCCTCATCTCTTGTAACTAAGTTTCCCCCCACATCCAGTAAAGGATGGAGATTCTCCTTAGTCCTCCTTTTTGTGTTGATGTATTTACAGAAACGTTTTTTGTTATCTTTAACGGCAGTAGCCAGATTGAGCTCCAGATGAGCTTTGGCCTTCCTAATTTTGTCCCTGCACAGCCTCGCTACATCCTTAAAGTCCTCCCTAGTGGCCTGCCCACTTTTCCAAAGCTTATAAACCCTCTTTTTTCTCCTAAGATCAAGCCACAATTCTCTGTTGAGCCAGGCTGGTCTTCTTCCCCGCTGGCTCGTCTTTGGGCACGTGGGGACAGACCATCCCCCTTCCTACCTAGTTTAAAGCCCTCTCAATGAGCCCTGCCAGCTCCTGGCCCAGGATCCTTTTTCCCCTAAAAGATAGGGACCCATCTGCGGCCATCAGGCCAGGTGCTGAGTAAAGTGACCCATGATCAAAAAACCCAAGATTTCTGCATTGGCACCAGCCCCGGAGCCACGTGTTTAACAGGTGGGCTTTCCGTGTCTTCTCTCTACCCCTCCCTGCCACTGTAGGTATGGATGAAAACACCACCTGCACTCCTGCTCCATCCACTAACCGACCCAGCCCCCTAAAGTCACGTTTGATAGTCTTCAGACTCTTCAATGTTGTCACTGCCCGCCTGGACTATCAAAAGAGGATAATAATCAGAGGGGCGTACCAGGTTGGGAAGCTTCCTGGCAACGTCCCTGACCCTGGCCCCAGGGAGGCAGCAGACTTCCCTACGGTAGGGTCAGGCCGACAAATAGGGCCCTCTGTTCCCCTAAGAATCAAGTCTCCAACAACAATAACCCTCCTGTCTTTCTTGGTGGAGGCAGTCCTGAGGTGTGGAGTCGACCTCCTCGCCCTAGGCATCCTCCTGGGAACACTTGCTACCTCTTCCTCACCCACTGGTCTCTCGAGCTCCAGGGCCTCAAACCTGCTGTGTAACGGCACCTTGGAAGGCGGGGCCAGAAGGGGAAGGCATCGCCTGCGATGTTGAGCAGGGACCTGTTTCCATTCCTCCTGAACTCCCAGAGTCCCTCCCTCTGCCCAACGGCTACAGGGCAGGGGGTCCACCCCCATTTGAGGAGTCTCACCTCGGTACCTCCCCTTGAGGCCCTGCAGGGAGTTACTCCACAAGTCTATCTCCCGCTCACACTCCCTGATGGCCCTCAACCTCTCCACCTCCTCCTTGAGCTCTGTCACCATGCGGACCAGGTCACAGAATCACAGAATGGCTTGGGTTGGAAGACCGTCTAGTCACAAGTCCTGCACCAACGGCAGAGATGACACCCCTTAGATCAGGTTGCCCAGGGTCCCATTCAACCTGACCTTGAACCATCCGCTTATGAAGATATGGTCCTGGGCAATCTGTTTTAGGTGGACCTGCTTGAGCACCAGGTTTTGACCAGATGACTTCCAGACATCCCTGCCAACATTAACTGTTTTGTGATCTGTCATTTCTGTGGCAAAAGCCTGTAGAAACTTCAAAGTCAGATATTGGGCTCAGCTTTCATTAGAAGTAACAGGGTTAAGTGAAAAACAGATCACCTACATCCTACCTCCCTGACATGAGTAGGGACACCTCCCACAAAGCCCCATCAAAATATGACTCTTTTCCAGGGATGATGTATCCATAGCTCCACTGGACACCCTCTTCCAATGTCTTACCATCTAATTCCATCCAAACATCTAAAACAATTTTCCCCTTTTTTAGTTTAAAACCATCTCCCCTTCTCCTATAACTATCTGCTCATGTAAAAATTGCTTAAAATTGCTTTTTTTTTTTTTAATTATTTTTATTTTTTTATACGCCTCCTTTAAGTCCTGAAAGGCACAAATCACCAGGGATTTCACCTGATTCTCATGACTTTTCAAATATGATGGAGAGTGGCTTGTCAACTACATTGTGGCCCAGACACTTGGCCACCTTGTTCAAGGAGCAATGTTATCTATCCAGCAGAAAGCCACGGTATCTTGGAGCTTGGCACCCCACACAAGTAATGCAGCTGCAACCCACGTGTCAGGCTGCAAGGTATGCCCAACTCTCACACCAGCTCAGGACAGCAGGAGCAAACAAACCTGTGGGGGGTGCGTCCAGGTGGAGGCACTCCTCCACCTAGTGACAGGACTCAGGGAAGGGATGAATAGGCTGAGGAGTACCAAGGAGTCCAAGAGGGAGACAGACTACTGGAGCCACTCCCTACCTTCCCTGAGAGAGGCCCAGCAGGCAGAAGGGAAACACAAGTTGGAGGACTCCTTATCCTCTCTCCACCTGGCTGAAAGCACTGACCTAAAGGATAAGGGCCAATGGCAACAAGTCCCTGCATGGTGTGGTAGGTTAGACCCCTCAGGGACTTCCCCACCTTCCCGGGTGCTAGTGCACAGTAGGTACAAAGCTTTTCAGGTTGATCTGAACAATATTGAGGAACACTGTACATCTGGCTTGGAGGAGACATCGAGGTTACATCAACCTGTATCCTGCATTAAGACTTCTTTCTCCAAGAAGAAATGATTAGTTGTTGTCTTGGGAGACTCCCTTCTGAAGGCAAAAGAAGGCTCATTATGCAGACTGAACCCAGTTCATAGGGAGATCTGCTGCTTCCCTTGGACCTGGATTAGGGATGTGATGAGCAAGCTTCCTGCGCTGGTTCAGCCCTCAGACTATTTTTTGATCTTTCAGGCAGGTAGTGATGAAGCTCCAAGAAGTCCAAGGGCAATCAAAAGAGACTTCAAGACAACTGACTAAGGCATCAGAAGCACAAGTGTTTTCCTCTATCCCTTCAATTGCAGGGATTGACAAGGCAAGGAACAGGAAGAAAGCCAGCAAATCAATATTTGGGTTTGTGGCAGAAGTTTTAGTTTTTTTTTTGTTTTGTTTTGTTTTGTTTTGTTTTGTTTTGTGTTTTTTTTTTTAATGACAGGTTGTTTTGCAAGACACTAGGCCTGCTGACAACAGATGTTTCTACTGTTTCTAAGGGGGGAGAGGATCTTTGCACAGGAACAGGAGTTAGCGGGTCTCATTGGTAGGGCTTTAACTAGTTTGGAAGGGGGAAAAGGATGAAACCAGGCTTGACAGAGACAAGCCTTGGGTTGGTATAACAAAATTTGTGGTGTTATAACAAAATTTGTGGGATGGTGTACTAGCAAGGTCCATCAGTCTACTGCTGATGGAGAGTCATGCGGCAGAAAAGCAACAAGGGACACTGACCTGTTAGAAATCACAAAAGTGTCCTGGAATGGTCTTTCAGGAATTAAGGCTTCTGCCCCCAACATGTGTCAGGATCAGTAGCCCAACTGAAGTGCATCTACATCAATGCACGCAGTATGGGCAACAAACAGGTGGAGCTGGAAGCCACTGTGCAGCAGGACGGCTATGACATAGTTGTTATCACTGAAATATGGTGGGATGGCTCGCATGAATGGAGCGCTGCAATAGATGGCTACAAACTCTTCAGAAAGAATAGGCTAGGTGGGGGGGGGGGGGGGGGGGGGGGGGGGGGGGGGGGGGAGGGGGAGGGTAACCATGTATATTAGGGAGTGTTCAGATTGTCTTGAGATTAGTAATGGCAATGACAGGGTGTAGTGGATTTACATGGCAAAGTTTGGGTAGTGGGGGGCTATAGAGGTGGCTGCTGTGAGAAGAATCCAGAAGCTGCTCCATGTTAGATAAGGGGCCCACCTCTGCCAGAGCCAAGCCAATAAATGATGTTGTTTGTGCCTCTGTGAGAGCATATTTAAGACAGGAGAAAAAAAAAAAAAAAAAAAAAAAGTATCTGTTTCTCAGCAGCAGCTGGGAGAGTGAGGATTGAGAAGCAGCCTTGCAGAGACCAAAGTCAGAGAAGAAGGAGGGGTAGGAGGTATGCCAGGCACCAGAGCTGAAGTTCCCCTATGGTCTGTGGAGAGGACCATGGTGAAGCAGGCTGTTCCCCTGCAACCCATGGTGTAGCATGGTGGAACAGGTTTCCGCAATGCAGCCTGTGGAGAGGAGCCCATGCAGGAGCAGGTGACCTGGCAGGAGCTGCTGCCTGTGGGGGACCCAGGTTGGAGCAGTTTGCTCCTGAAGGATGAACTCCATGGTATGGACCCACAGTGGAACAGTTTTTGAAGAGCTGCTCACTGTGGGAAGCCCATGCTGGATCAGTTTGTGAAGGACAGCACAAACTGCCTCCGTGGGAGGGACCCTATGTTGGAGCAGGGGAAGAAAATGACTGCAAAGGAGCGGCAGGAATGAAGTGCTATAGACTGACTGTGACCCCCATTCCCTGTTCCCCTGCTCGGGGGAGGAGGAAGAAGAGGTTGAATGAAGGGAAGGTGTTTTTTGTTTCTTTCCTTTGATTCCCACTTCTCTAAGTTGTTAGTAATGGACAATAAATTTTACCATTTCCCTACTCTGAGTCTGTTCTACCCATCATGACAATTGTTGAGCGAACTCCCTGTCCTTATCTCAACCCTCGAGGCCTTTTCATCATATTTTTCTTATCTTTTCCATTTGAGGAGGGGAGTGAGGCAGCGGTTGTAGTGGAGCTCAACTGCCCACCCTAGTAAAACCACCACAGAAGTTTCTAGAGTGTGTGGAAGATAAGTTCTTGACACAGCTGATGAGTGAGCCAAGAAGGAATGGTGCTCCACTAGGCCTTTTGCTCATAAATAGGGAAGGACTTGTGGCTGATGTGAAGGTCAGAGGTCGTCTTGGGCACAGCAATCACAAATTAATCTAGCTTTTGACTCTTGGAAAAGTAAAGAGAGAGGTTATCAGAACTGTTGCACTGGTCTTCCGGAGGGCAGACTTTGGCCTGCTAAAGAGACTGAAGGGTGGAGTCCCTTGGGAGGCAGTCCTGAAGGGTGAAGGAGTCCAGGAAGGCTGGACACTCTCAGAGAAAGAAATCCTAAAGACATAGGGGAGCAGGGTGTCCTCACCTGTCGAAAGACGAGCTGCCACGGAAAAAGACATGCCTGGCTGAACAAATAAGTGAAGAGAATTCAGGAAAAAAAAGAGATTTTATGACCTTTGGAAGAAGGGGAGGTCCACTCAGGAAGACTATAAAGAAGTAGTGAGGCTGTGCATGGACAAAATGACAAAGGCCAAAGCCCAACTAAATCTCAATCTGGCTACTGCTGTTAAAGAAAAAAACCAAACATGTTGAGGGATTTTTGAAAGAGTAAGGAGGCCATGACTTGCTGCAGCTGAGCAAACCAAGGTACCAGGATGACTACGAGATGTTCCCATGACAATGTTCCCACATCACCCGACTGAGGAATTAAAAAATATTGTTGCCAGCAGCTGGCTTCAAGGACAAGATCTACGTGACTGCTAATCACAAGGGGGTTGTTTTCTTGCAGGTGGGGTTGTTTTCTTGCAGTTGTTTGTCTGAGTGCTTTTGACCAATAATCTTGTGTGAGACACTATCCTCCCCTGTTAAATTTGCTATAAAAGTCAGGCTATTCGGGTAACAAAGAGAGAGCATGATCTGACCATACTGGTATATATCATGACTTCAGCCATGCTTCCTGCAACACAAACAAACAAACAGACAAACAAAAAATGTTTCTTATAAATGAGTAAACAAGAAAAGGAGGACTAAGGAGAAACATAGAATCGTAGAAACATAGAGTGGTTTGGGTTGGAAAGGACTTTAAAGATCACCTAGTTCTAACTCCCTGCCATGGGCAGGGGAACCTTCCATGAGACAAGGTTGCTCAAAGCCCCATCTGATCTTGCCTTAAACATTCCCAGGGATGGGTCATCCACAGCTTCTCTGGGCTGCCTGTTCCAGTGCCTCACTACCCTCATAGGAAAGAAGTTTTTTCTTATATCTAAGCTACATCTACCCTCTTTTATCTTAAAGCCTTTATATGTGTCTTATTACAACACTTCCAGGTAAAGAATCCCTCCTTGTCTTTCCTATACAGCCCCTTTAGGTAGTGGAAGGCCACTATAAGGTCTCCCCAGAGCCTACTTTTCTGCAGGCTGAACAGCCCCAGATCCCTCATCCTGTTTTCATAGGAGAGATGCTCCAGACCCCTGATCTTCTCTGTAGCCCTTCCATGGAGTTGTTCTAATACTTCCATGTCCTTCTCATGCTGGGTGCCCCAGAGCTGAACACAGTACTCAAGGTGGGGTCTCACAAGAGCATAGCAGAGGGGAAGAATTACCTCCCTCACCCTGCCGACCATGCTGCATTTGATGTAGTCCAGATTATGGTTGGCTTTCTGGGCTGCAAGCACACACTGCCCACTCACGTCAAACTTCTCATCAACAAAAATTCAGGCCATGTTGTTACAGGATTCTCATGTTGTATATGGTGTGCATTATGTGTATAAGCATTCCCATGGCTACAGCTACAATATTTCATGACATATTTGGTACAGTGCCATATTTGGTACAGTATGAATGATTTCTTATTTTGTGGATAATATTTCCACACCCAGGGTCAGAACTATTGTCCCCTGAGTTTCTATCAATGTTGTTTAAAAGGCACCCTTGATAACATGGTATATTGTTGTGGTGGTTTTACCGTGCTGGGCAGCTAAACCCCACAACCGCTCTCTCACTCCCCCTCCTTTAGATAAGGAGGGGGAGAAGTAAAGCAAAGAACAACTCACGGGTTGAGATAAGGATAATTTAATTAAAGGGAAATAATTATAATAATTAAATAAAAGACTACCATGAACTAAACAATTTAACTAAGGGGAAATAAAAGGGAAAGGGGAAAAAGGGAGGAAAACAAACAAACAAAATAAATGAAAGCTATATGGAAGTGCAGAGGAAAGAAATTACTCTCTACTTCCCACAAATGAGCGATGATTGACCACGTCCTTGAAGCAAGGCCTCAACGCATGCAGCCGGTGTTCGAGAGGAGGACCGACGTCTTCTCAACGAGAGCCCACCCCTCCCCTCTTCTTCCTGTTTCCACCTTTTATTGCTGAGTGTGACACCACATGGTATGGAATATCCCTTTGATTGGTTTAGATCAGCTGCCCTAGTGATGTTTCTCTCCTCACTTTTTTGCCCACCCCCTAGGAGGGTTAGAGAAAGGCCCAATGCTGTTCCACTGCTGCTCAGCAGTAGACACAACACTGGTGTGATAACACTGCTGTTCCAGCTACAAGTACAGAGTACGGCACTGTATGGGCTGCTGCCAGGAAAGTTAACATTCCAGCCAGACCCAGTACAACCTCCACCCCTTATTCCATAACATTTGTGTCACACTCCGATCCCCATACTTTAGCATACAAGCATTCTCATCATTATCCCTTGTCCTTGCTTTTTTTAATGGCAAAACCAGCTTTCAGGAGAATTTGGATTATTTTCTTCCCTTTCTCAAAAACTTCTTCTGCTGTGTTGCCCCACACGAGGATGTCGTCAATGTACTGAAGGTGCTCAGGAGCTCCCCCTTGCTCCAGTGCAGACTGGATCGGTCCATGGCAAATGGTAGGGCTGTGTTTCCACCCCTGGGGCAGCCGATTCCAGGTGTATTGGATGCCCCTCCAAGTGAAGGCAAACTGCGGCCTGCATGCTGCTGCCAAAGGGATGGAGAAAAATGCATTAGCAATATCAATTGTGGCGTACCACTTGGCTGCCTTTGACTCTAGTTCGTACTGAAGTTCTAGCATGTCCGGCACTGCAGCACTCAGTGGTGGCGTGACTTCATTCAGGCCTCGATAGTCCACTGTTAGCCTCCACTCGCCATTAGACTTTCGTACTGGCCATATAGGACTATTATAGGGTGAGCGAGTCTTGCTGATTACTCCCTGACTCTCCAGTCGGTGAACCAACTCATGGATGGGAATCAGGGAGTCTCGGTTAGTGCAATATTGCCGTCGGTGCACTGTTGTAGTAGCAATTGGTACCTGTTGTTCTTCAACCTTCAGCAATCCTACAACAGAAGGGTCTTCTGAAAGGCCAGGCAGGGTAGACAGCTGCCTAATCTTCTCTGTGCTCAAAGCAGCTATGCCAAAAGCCCACCGGTATCCTTTTGGATCCTTGAAGTACCCTCTCTTGAGATAGTCTATACCAAGGATACACGGAGCCTCTGGGCCAGTCACAATGGGATGCTTTTGCCACTCATTCCCAGTTAGACTCACTTCAGCTTCCAGTACAGATAGTTGTTGGGATCCCCCTGTCACTCCAGAGATACAGGTGAGTTCTGTCCCTTGGTAGCCTGATGGCATTAAGGTACATTGTGCGCCAGTGTCCACTAAAGCTTTGTATTCCTGTGGTTCTGATGTTCCAGGCCATCGGATCCACACAGTCCAATAAATCCGGTTATCCCTCTCCTCTACCTGGCCAGAGGCAGGGCCCCTCTAGTCCTGGCTGGAGCGTCTGCCACTTAATTCTTGCAAATGCACAAATTCTGGCAAATGAGAGGTAGAGGTCCCTTCATCGTGGTCAAGAATAACATCAGCTCTTCTACTGCCTCTGGGGTACTGCCCAATAGAAACTGGAGCAGCATTTCTCTTAGGAGCCCCTCTTCTTGCTGCTGTATTTCCTTTCAGTTCACGTACCCGAGCAGCTAGGGTTGAAGTAGGTACACCATCCCATTTCCTCATATCTTCCCCCTGGTCACGCAGATAAAACCACAAGGTGCCACGTGGTGTACGTCTTGGGTACTCTCTCTCTTGAGCAGGCAAATGCTGATTCTTAGTGGCTGAAGTATCACTCTGTCTAGATGAGGGGGAATATACTTTCTCCACGAGCTTGTCAAGTCCTTTAGACAGTTTCTCCACAGCTGAGACACAGGACTGTAGTGGAGCAGAGAGATTGTCTTCATATTGCTGAAGCTGGCAGGACACATCATACATTGTTGGTCCCATCCCCTCGTCCCAGTGAATTGCTGCCAGGGTACTGGCATGTGCTGATGGTGCACTCCGCACAAATTTACGCCACATGGATGTTGTGCACTGGACTTCATCGGGGTCTTGAGGTGTATGGGCATTGTCCAAATCACTATAAATCATCTCCCGCACAGCTAATTCCCGCAGATGCTGGAGACCTTTATCCACAGTGGTCCACTTGCCCATGTGATATACAATATCTTCCTTATGGGGATATCTTTCTTTGATAGCTGCCAGGAGTCGTCTCCAGAGGCTGAGGGCCTGTGCTCCTCTCCCAATTACTTTGTCGATTACCCTTTCTCTAGAGAGGGATCCCAGCTGCTTGGCTTCATTGCCTTCTAATTGTATGCTATTGGCCCCAGCATCCCAGCATCGGAGCAGCCAAGTGAGGATGTGTTCACCTGGGCGTCGACCATAATCCTTTCGTATTTCTCGCATCTCACTCAGGGATATGGATCGAGTGATTTCTGATTCCTTTATGATTTCCGTCTCATCTTCCTGCTGTTTTTGTGATGGCTCTGCTTTAGAGGTGCCTGCCAATTCCCCTTCTCCCTCCTTCTTAGGAGAGCCTTCTTCCCTTACTAAACGAGCTGACCTCCGTTTCCATTGTTTTGACTTGACTATGGGGGCGACTGATACCATAGTTGGTTGGTCCTCTGGGTCAGCCACAGCATGTGTTACTTGGTCATCAGATTCAGAGACTTCCTCCCTCTCTTCAAGTTGCTGGATGATGTTAAACAGTGTTTGATAGGAATAAACCAAGACCCAGCACAATGCTGCAAGCTGTTGTTCTCCGGCATTATCAGGATCAGGACATACAACTCTCAAACATTCTACCAAGTTTTTAGGATTTCGCACTTGCTCAGGAGTGAAGTTCAAAACTATTGGAGGAGACACTCGTGACAGGTATCTGCTAACATCATCCCACACACCGTGCCACTCACCACGAGACTGTTTCGGGACAGATTCCCAAATAAGTTTTCTAAACAATCGACTAATCTTAGAGAGAAAATGAAACCTGTTATTCAGAATTAGAAATAGCAATACATGGGTTACAGATGGATCTTCAAAATACTCCCAAACTGTCGTAATTAGCCCACTGTGAAAGAAGGGAAAGGTACCATTCCTGATATTATTAATAAACTGGTGTCCAGATGAGAAAAGGAAGGCAGTGTAGTTCTGAATATTCTCTGAAAGATAGTTTCCATGGGACCCAAATGATAACAGCGCAGAGCCTGAATTCCAGAGTAAAACCAAGGTCAGTGCTTGGCAGCACAACGAATTAAAAAAAGTGAACACAGATTGTAGCACTTTGTCGGATCGGATATATAGGAGAAAGGAGAATATGACACGAATTGCATGACATATGAACAAAGCCATTATTATTAACAGGGCAAGGAACATGGTTACTAGCAAGCAAGTGTGTTAGTTGTATGCGTTTATTCAATTCTATTGTTATCTCAACCCTTCGAGCCCCACGTTGGGCGCCAAAAAGGACTGTGGTGGTTTTACCGTGCTGGGCAGCTAAACCCCACAACCGCTAGGAGGGGGAGAAGTAAAGCAAAGAACAACTCACGGGTTGAGATAAGGATAATTTAATTAAAGGGAAATAATTATAATAATTAAATAAAGACTACCATGAACTAAACAATTTAACTAAGGGGAAATAAAAGGGAAAGGGGAAAAAGGGAGGAAAACAAACAAACAAAATAAATGAAAGCTATATGGAAGTGCAGAGGAAAGAAATTACTCTCTACTTCCCACAAATGAGCGATGATTGACCACGTCCTTGAAGCAAGGCCTCAACGCACGCAGCCGGTGTTCGAGAGGAGGACCGACGTCTTCTCAACGAGAGCCCACCCCTCCCCTCTTCTTCCTGTTTCCACCTTTTAATGCTGAGTGTGACACCACATGGTATGAAATATCCCTTTGATTGGTTTAGATCAGCTGCCCTAGTGATGTTTCTCTCCTCACTTTTTTGCCCACCCCCTAGGAGGGTTAGAGAAAGGCCCAATGCTGTTCCACTGCTGCTCAGCAGTAGACACAACACTGGTGTGATGCTGGGAAAGTTAACATTCCAGCCAGACCCAGTACAATTGTAGCCAGGATTATGCACTGGGAGCTCAACTTCAAAATCTATTCTTTCCCAGGACTGAGTATGATCTGTCGTTTATAGAAATCTAGAGAATCTAGACACAGTTACTGCTGTTAATGGGATAGCAATCAGGGACAGGGCCTTTACAGTCTTTCTAGGCATCTGGGTGCAAATCCAACAACTATTTTGAGACAGAACTCAAGAGATGAATGGAGCCAAGTCCAGTTGGAGGCCAGTCACTAGTGGCGTCCCCCAGGGCTCGGTGCTGGGGCCGGTCCTCTTTAATATCTTCATCGATGATCTGGACGAGGGCATTGTGCGCACCCTCAGTAAGTTCGCAGATGACACCAAGTTAGGTGTGTGTGTCGATCTGCTTGAGGGTAGGAAAGCTCTGCAGGAGGATCTGGATAGGCTGCACCGATGGGCTGAGGTCAACTGCATGAAGTTCAACAAGGCCAAGTGCCGGGTCCTGCACCTGGAGTGCAATAACCCCAAGCAGAGCTACAGGCTGGGAGAGGAATGGTTGGAAAGCTGCCAGGCAGAGAAGGACCTGGGAGTGATGGTGGATAGTCGGCTGAATATGAGCCAGCAGTGTGCTCAGGTGGCCAAGAAGGCCAACGGCATCCTGGCTTGTATCAGGAACGGTGTGACCAGCAGGGCTAGGGAGGTGATCGTCCCCCTGTACTCAGCTCTGGTGAGGCCGCACCTCGAGGACTGTGTTCAGTTTTGGGCCCCTCGCTACAAGAAGGACATCGAGGTGCTTGAGCGGGTGCAGAGAAGGGCGACGATGCTGGTGAGGGGCCTGGAGAAAAAGTCCTACGAGGAGTGGCTGAGGGAGCTGGGCTTGTTCAGCCTGGAGAAAAGGAGGCTCAGGGGTGACCTTATCGCTCTTTTTAGGTACCTCAAGGGAGGCTGTAGCGAGGTGGAGGTTGGCCTGTTCTCCCACGTGCCTGGTGACAGGACGAGGGGGAATGGGTTTAAGTTGAGCCAGGGGAGTTTTAGGTTAGATGTTAGGAAAAACTTCTTCACTGAAAGGGTTGTGAGGAAATGTAACAGGCTGCCCAGGGAAGTGGTGGAGTCACCATCCCTGGAAGTCTTCAAAAGACGCTTAGATGTAGAGCTTAGGGATATGGTTTAGTGGAGGGCTGTTAGCGTTAGGTCAGAGGTTGGACTCGATGACCTTGAGGTCTCTTCCAACCTAGAAAATTCTGTGATTCTGTGATTCTGTGAGATGTTCTGGATTAATTGGAAATTATGACTTTTCCCTCCGTCCTATCACTAATCCGTTGAGAATAGGTATTACCATGATAAACTTAAAATGCATCATTTCTGTATGTACATACATCCCTATAATAATTAAAAAACAAACAAACAATAAAAAGCACAAACTAATAAGAATTCTTCTGGTGGGGATTAAATACCCTCCCCTCCCCTTCTTTTTCCCCCACTTCCAAGGAGTATTCCCTGGAAACACTCCAATTCTGTGTAATTCAATCCCTTGTACTCATTAATTCATTTAGAATTCTTCTAAGGAGAAGTTAAAGGTTTACAGTAGATAGTTTCATCAGTTTTAACCTTAGGAGTCTTTGTTAATGCAGTCTCTCAGGTATCAGGGTTAACTGATGCTTTTACCCAGGTATGAGTCCACCCTTTCTGAGCCGTTCTTCCTGTGGTCTCAGTAGTCAGGAGCACTTGGAACAGTCTGTCAAACTCAGGTTGCAGTTTCAAATCTCTCCATGTTTGCATCAGAACCCAATCTTCTCGGAATGGATAGATCGGGACTTCCAAGGGAGATGCTTGAGCAAATAATCCTCAGGTTGTGAGAGATGACAAAGAGGACAACAGCCCGCTTGTAGAGTTCTTAAGAAAAGCATCTTTTGTCTCAAATTGAGGTAATTCATTCCCTTTGTCCAGATACAGCAATCCAAATAATATTTCATATGGTGAAACTCCCACATCTTTTCTTGGTGCAGTTTGAATTCGGAGAAGTGCCAAAAGTAAGCACTTCATTTGGGGAAGCCGAGTTTCCAGAACTTAGTCAATTGCTTCTTTACTGTCTGATCTGCTCCACCCTTTGAGAAGAGGAAGGATGCCAAGGAGCGTGAAATTTCCATGTAAATCCTAGAGTACATATTAGCCCTTGCAATATTTCTGACGTAAAGTGATTTCCTTGACCAGAGTCAATATTTTCAACAATTCCATACCTGGGAGTTATTTGTTCTAGAATTACTTTAGTTACTATGTTTCCTGTAGCAGATACTGAAGGGAAAGCTTCCACCCAACCTGACAAATGATTGACCAAGACTAATAAGTATTGGTTTACAGAACTCTAAAGAGTTCTGTAAAATCTACCTGTACATTTTGGAAGCATTGAAGCATATGAGGTATTTTCTCGCCTAAAAAGCTGAGGAGAGAAAATGAGAGAGTGTCTTAATGTGCACCTGGTATCCAGCAAATGTCAACAAACCACAGCCCTTCTTGTGTAGATTGATCAAGGTCACTGCCACGAATGGAGTCTAGTCTGAAGAGACGTGCACAATATGAGTAACACTGCTATTACTCTGCCTCTGAGGAAAACTGTAGCTGGGGTCAAGCACCTTCTTCTGCACCCTGCACATGTAAGGAACATTTTGCATTTTGACCCAGGAAAACATTTCACAGAATCACAGAATCATCTAGGTTAGAAGAGACCTCCAAGATCACCTAGTCCAACCTCTGACTAACAAGTCCTCCACTCAACCATATCACTAAGCTCTACATCTAAACGTCTTTTAAAGACCTCCAGGGATGGTGACTCCACCACTTCCCTGGGCAGCCTGTTCCAATGACTAACAACCTTCTCAGTAAAGAAGTTCTTCCTAAGATCCAACCTAAAACTCCCCTGGTGCAACTTAAGCCCATTCCCCCTCGTCCTGTCACCAGGCATGTGGGAGAATAGACCAATCCCCACCTCACTACAGCCTCCTTTAATGTACTTATAAAGAGCGATAAGGTTGCCCCTGAGCCTCCTCTTCTCCAGGCTGAACAAACCCAGCTCCCTCAGCCGCTCCTCGTAAGACTTTTTCTCCAGACCCCTCACCAGCTTCGTTGCCCTTCCCTGGACTCACTTGAGCACCTCCATGTCCTTCAGGCAGTGAGGGGCCCAAAACTGAACACAGTACTCGAGATGCGGCCTCACCAGAGCCGAGTACAGGGGGACAATCACTTCCCTAGCCCTGCTGGCCACACTGCTTCTTAGACAAGCCAGGATGCTGTTGGCCTTTTTGGCCACCTGAGCACACTGCTGGCTCATATTCAGCCGACTATCCACCAATACTCCCAGGTCCTTCTCTGCCAGGCAGCTTTCTAACCACTCATTTGGGCATGGCTGTGATAACGCTCAGATTGGTGCACTGCCCCAGGCTGGAATAGTGACTAGCTGGGAGGCCATTGGACCATCTCTCTGACCTTAACTTCTGGTCTCCTGCCCTCTAACCACCATACAGTTTAGACATCTTTTTTCTTTTTTTCATTTTATTTTCCTTGCATTTCAGTCTAACTTCTCAGAAAAGGACAGAGGAAAGCAAAAGTCACGAGGACATGTCTTGGAAACCTGGTAAGAGTGGGGTATCTTCTCCTTGCGTTGGGTTGGACAGAAAAGTAAGCCATCTAGAAATCCTGCATCCCTGGGAAGATGGCGTAGAATAAAAAGGGAGTCCATGACTTCAGGGGCACAACTGAGTACCTCTTCTAATCTGTGTTAATCCTTCAGCCCACAAACGTTATTCCAGACCAGTCCAACAACAGGAAAAGTGTTTCATCTACCTTCTGGTGCTAAAGCCATGTACCGTGGTATTTCGTCAGAAGGACCATTTCGTAGTGGGAGATGGGAGCAATCCTGGGAATGGGGTGGAACAGCCAGCTTTGCTCTGAGGCAGAGATAGCAACCTTGAATGTGGGGGTTAGAACTGCCTGGCCTGGAGTTGCTGTGGTGGTTTTACCGTACTAGGCAGCTAAACACCACAACTGCTCTCTCACTCCCCCTCCTTAGATGAGGAAGGGATAGAAGGGTTGTTAGACATTGGAAAAGGCTGCCCAGGGAAGTGGTGGAGTCACCATCCCTGGAAGTCTTTAAAAGACGTTTAGATGTAGAGCTTAGGGATGTGGTTTAGTGGGGACTGTTAGCGTTAGGTCAGAGGTTGGACTCGATGATCTTGAGGTCTTTTCCAACCTAGAAATTCTGTGATTCTGTGATTCTGTGAAGTAAAGTAAAGAACAGTTCACAGGTTGAGATAAGAACAATTTAATTAAAGGGATATTATTATTATTATTATTATTATTATTATTATTATTATTATTATTATTATTATTATTAAATACAATAATAGTAATATTATTAATGATAATAACAACAATAATAATAATAATAACAATAATAATAAAGGAAAGATTATAATGAAATAAACAATTTAACTAAAGGAAAAAAAAAGTGAAAGGGGAAAAGGGAGGGGGAAAGGGAAAAAACGGAGGAAAACAAACAAACAAAGTAAATAAAAGGTATGTGGAAGTGCAGAGGAAAGAAATTACTCTCTACTTCCCACAAATGAGTGATGCTTGACCACGTCCTTGAAGCAGGGCCTCAACGCACATAGCCCGTGTTCGGGAGGAGGACCGACATTTTCACAATGAGAGCCCACCCCTCCCCTCTTCCTCCTGTTTCCACCTTTTATTGCTGAGTATGACATCATATGGTATGGAATATCCCTTTGGTTGGTTTAGGTCAGCTGCCCTGGTGATGTTTCTCTTCTCACTTTTTGCCCACCACCTAGGAGGGTCAGAGAGAGTGCCGATGCTGTGCCAGCACTGCTCAGCAGTAGACACAACACTGGTGTGATAACACTGCTGTTCCAGCTACAAGTGCAGAGCACAGCACTGTATGGGCTGCTGCAGGGAAAGTTAACGTTCCAGCCAGACTCAGTACAGTTGCTTATCTGGAGTAAACTGGAGCAAGCCCCTTTAAAGGATTTCCCACACTGAAAGAAGAGTTTTCTTCCCTTAGGAGTAAAGATGTATTGCTTAGAATTATCCCAGCCCAACAAAGTAGCTTTAATACTAGAGAGCTGCAGTCAAATGAGTTTTAGTAATTATTTAGGGAAAGAAAAACATCACAGCTTTGGTTTTACAAAAGTTGGGAAGAATGTCAGAGTAAAAGGCAAAACTGTTGATGAATCTGTTAATGTCATGGTCAGGGCTCCACTGTAGGATACAGCAGTTCAAATCTGTGAGAGTGGTAAGCACCATTTGATCCATATGACACAACGTTTCTGTGTGGAAGCCAAACACCACACAGCCACTCACTCACTCTGCCCAAGTGGGATGCAGGAGAGAATCAAAAAGCTAAAAGTGTGGAAACTTGTACACAGAGATAAAGACAGATTAATAGCTAAAGCTAAAACTTCATTTTCATCCTCAATCCAGAAGTCCAAAAATAGAAAACAAATAAGCGTGTGCTGGGTAACACCCAGATCACACGGACCATTCTCAAGCTCAGTATAATATTTGTAGGGGAAAGGCCTCTTGCACAGAGGAGAGCAAAAGCTAAGGAAAAGTATGGGCATTCATTACCTGCCCGTGGATCATACAATTGCTCCAGCTGAAACAAGGGAACATATGGCTACAAAACACCCACAAGAGAGACCTAAGTGGGAATCACCTGGAAAGGACATAATTTCAGAGCCTTTGGACATCCTCATTGCAGATAGGGGGTCTCAACTTCCAGGATACACTATCAGTTTCTCAGCAACTGCTGTTCCTTCAGAAAAGGAAAGTTGCAGTAAAGAGTAGGAGCACCCCTGAAATGATGCAGGAGGATGTGGATAGACACTGTTCTGTGAGGACAGTGGAGAAGAAGGAGAAGAAACGAGATGAGCAGAGCCATCCCCAGCCAGGCCTTCACCTCCCTGAAAGCAAAAGCTGGTCCACGGGGAAACCGTCCTGTGAACTTCTACTTAGTGTGTCCTCAAAGGAAGGAGCAACATGAGCCCTCTGATGCCTTGCTGGGAAAGATCATGGGATGGTACACAGGCTCTGGGACACTTGAGAGAGCCTCATGCCCCTGAGAACATGAGTGGGGCTCCGTGGTAGGATACATTGTTTGAAACCCATGGCATTATTATCAAGCACATGTTTCACAGCACCCTTTGCTTCATGGGTTAAAAATGTGACGTGTTCTTCCCCAAAATCTGTGCAAATCATTTCTTGTACTTCCTTCAGGAAAGGTCTTTGCTAAATTTCCTCTTTTATTTTATTTTTTTCTCTGAACATTGTGCTAAGAATTTGTGACCAAGGAACACACCGTCCCAGAGCTGATAGAGTATTATCAGAGTTTAAGTAAGTATGCAGGATCCCTTTCCTCTTGACCGCAGTCATCCTTGGGAACATCTCGGGTGGGATAGATCACTGTGGAGAGAAGTGAGCCCCTGTGAGGTCTACTCCTCTGAGCAAGTTACATAGACAAGTCCTGCCAGTCCACAGCAGAAGACTTAGAATTTGGGAAGGGATTAATTTGATCCTAGGGGCACACCTCTCTGATGCCAGTCGCATCCAACCCGAGCAGAGTGTATTGCTGAGGTGAGGAGAGGAAAGCTTTCAAAGAAAGAGCTCAGAGGAAGAACATGGGAGAGGTAACAGGTCATTGTGAGATTTTCCTCCTTTGCTGTATGGTAAGGAGTAGTGTCTCAACCCTTTGTGGGACTTCCCTGTGACAGGTAGGGCAAGACACAAGGCTGGGTCTTCCTCTGCCTAGGGAAGCAATGGACATTGTTCACCCTAAACTCTCTTGCAGGTGCTACCTCTGGAGGTCCTAAGCTGGCAGTGTGTGTGGAAAGGATGATGACTCCTCATGCAGGTGAGAGCTTGGCTTCATGCATGCTGTCTGGAGACAAAGAGAGGCAGAGAGCCTGGGAGCAATGCATTTGTCTTGAGATGAATTAGAAGGGCACTGCTGGGTCTCTTCCTTGGCCTTTTGGGGTTCTATCCTACTTCGAAGCCTCCAGTGCTGCTCCATAGGTTATACTTCAGAGCTGGGAAGGTCTCTGGGAAGGTCCCTCTGTAGTAAGACAAGGACCCCATTCCCAGGAAACCAAGTCAGTTTCCCAGTTGTTTCTCTCTTTCTTTGCAGGAAGGACCATGGACAGAAACAGGATAGCACAGGAATCCTTGCAGCAAGATTCAGAGAAAAATATGTGTGAGAGGACAGCTGCATTACAGTGTCAACTAGAAGTCTCACAGGATGCTGCCCACCTTCTGGAGGAACGGGCCAACACCCAGGCTTCCCTCCAGGCAATCTCTGAAAAAATGCAATCTCTGATGGCATCTTTGCAGAACGTGGAGGCATCAAGAAAGCAAGATACATCAGAGATCCTTGAGATCCTCGGAGCAGAGATACAGGGCAAAATAAGCAACCTTTTGGACATCGACAATAAACTAGGTGAGCACATTGATCCCCAAAGAAGCCTTTGACCTGTGGTTTTACTCCGGTGAGCAGCGAAACACTACACAGCTGCTCCCTCAGCGGATGCGGGAGTTAAGTGGAAAGGTGATAGTGAGAAAGCACATGGGTTGAGATAAAGGCAGTTTAATAGGCAAGGCAAGACTTATGCTGCATGCACAAGCAAAGCAAAATACAGAAGCCATTCACTGCTTCTGATTGGTGAGCAGATGTTCTGCCATCACATTCTACAATGAGAATCCATCTTTGCACTGAAACGAGAAGAGCATTTTCTCTGACTTTTCTAAGACAAAGTGCTCTCCCATTTTAGAAATATAAGGACGCACTTGTCAGGAAGTTATGTCATATTCCCCGTGTTCCTGACCTTAACATCCCACTACTGTTTCTCCCTTTCACTTACTCATCTTCCTCATCTACATACAGTCTTCTCTCCTACAGCCCACCAAACCTGCCTGGAGAGAGATGGAGTAGGGAAATTCCTAGTCTCCATTCTACCTAGAAGACCTATCAGGCAGGATCATAGGGTGTCTGTGTTTTCTGTATTCCCCTGGCACTCAATTCATACAGGCAAATGTAAGGGAAACATAGACTCAGAATATCCCGATTCAGAAGGGACCCATAAGGATCATCAAGTCCAACTCCTGGCACCGCACAGGTCTACCCAAAAGTTTAGACCATGTGACTAAGTGCACTGTCCAATCACTCTTTAAATTCAGACAGGTTTGGTGAAGTGACTACTTCACCAAAGTAGCCTGTCCCAGAATGCAACCACCCTCTCAGTGAAGAACCTCTTCCTGATGTCAAGCCTAAACTTCCTCTGCTTCAGCTTAACACCGTTCCTGTGGGTCCTATCACTGGTGTTTACAGAGAATAAGTCACCTGCCTCTCCACTCCCCCTCGTGAGGAAGTTGTAGACCACGATGAGGTCCCCCCTCAGCCTCCTCTTCTCCAGGCTGAACAGTCCCAGTGACCTCAGCTGCTCCTCAGCCATCTTCCCCTGTAGGCCCTTCATCATCTTCGTTGCCCTCCTCTGGACACTCTCCAACAGCTTTACATCCTTTTTGTAGTGTGGTGCCCAGAACTGCACACAGTACTCGAGATGAGGCCATACCAGTGCAGAGTAGAGTGGTACAATCACCTCCCTTGACCAACTAGCAATGCTGTGCTTGATGCACCCCAGGATACGGTTGGCCCTCCTGTTTGCCAGGGCACACTGCTGGCTCATATTCAACTTGCTATCAACCACTACCCCCAGATACCTCTCTGTGGGGCTGCTCTCCAGTGTCTCATTGCCCAGTCTGTATGTAAAGCCACAGTACGGTTGCCCCATCCCAGGTGCAGGATCCGTCACATGCTTTTGTTAAACTTCATGCCGTTGATGATCGCCCAGCTCTCCAGTCTGTCCAAGTTTCTCTGCAAGGCCTTTCCACCCTGATCTGAGTCCACAGCTCCTCCAAGTGTAATGTCATCAGCAAATTTGCTCATAACACCTTCTAGTCCTGCATCTAAATCATTTATAAAAATGTTGAAGAGGACTGGCCCTAAAATGGAGCCTTGAGGGACCCCACTAGTGACCATACACCAGCCAGAATTGGCCCCATTAACCACAACCCTTTGAGCCCTGTCTGTCAGCAAATTGCTTACCCATCGTATGATGTTTTTGTTTAGCTGTATGCTGGACATTTTGTCCAGTAGCATCCTATGGGAAACCATGTCAAAAGCCTTGCTGAAGTCCAAAAAAAACACATCAGCTGGTTTTCCTTGGTCAACTTGTTAGAAATGGCTCATTCTTCAAAATAGGATTAAATAAAAAAAGTAGGATTTATTAAAAGAATAGAGGTAAGCAAACAGCGCTGGGTGCACCGGGAGTCTCTGCTCCACCAGGACGCACCCAGCGCTGTTTGCTGTGTGTTGTTTAGCTGAGTTAAATCACATCAGAAAGAAAAGCTGTAAATGAACTTGAAAAGGAAATTCGAAAATTGGCCCACGTCCCAGCACAAACCTGGAAGGATGTGGAATGGGATTTATTTTCATGGCTGCCTGGTGGACCATGGGTTAAAAGAGTGTTATTTTTATTGTTATGTGGTGTAATGATGTTATTGTTTATACCTTGTATGATACCTTGCGTTACATTATTAATACACTGGGTGATAAATAGTACATTTGTAATAATTTCATTAAAAAAGGAAGGGGATATGTCAATTATGATGCTTAAGAATTGGACCCTCCAAGAATGGACTAATGAAATCCAGTTATTAACGACAGAAGAGACACGAATTGGGGATATTAAAAAGAAGATAAGGGATTGTTAGGAATGTTTTAACAAGTAGTGTCAATAAAGAACAGTCCTGTCTGCCTCTGGGTCCTGCCTCTGACAATTTAATTCTTGAACCACAGATGCAGTGTGTCCCAGTCTCCCCCTCATTCTAGTCAAGTTATCAAGTCTTCAGAAAATACTCCTCAAATTTATGAACCTGTTTGCTTTTGTTATTCCGAACTTCTATTTCTAACAGTTACAGCCTTTTTTTTGTCTTCGAGATTAATTTAACACGGCTATAGGTGTGACTGAACCTGTGAATGGCTGGTGAAGAATGTTTTAATTACTGGTGAAGTGTCAATAAGAAAGCTATTTGTATTTGTATGAAGTCTTTGATGTCTGGGGGTTTCAGAACAACTGATAACAACTAGTGACTGTTATGGGATACTATGCAGGCCTCTGATATCTGGCCAGGTGGCCAAGAGATTAAGAAGAAGAAAAAAAAAAGAAGCTGAAGAAGAGCTAGGAGACAAGACCTGCAGGGGATGCTGTATAAACTTGACACGGTGCCAAGGAGTACAAAGGGGAAGGACAAGAAAAAAACTTGGAGAGGAAGACTACGAGACTTCAGCATGAAAGACCCCTGGAGACCCCCAGAGGGACCACCGGAGACTGATGCGCATGCTCCAGTAGGAGGGACTGGACCCCGGAAGCTAATTATAATAACCTGTCTAGGAGCATAAAAATCAGCTACTTGATGTAACTGGTGTGCGTCCTGGTGGAGTGGAGACTCCTGGTGCACCCAGCGCTGTTTGCTTACTTCTATTCTTTTAATAAATCCTATTTTTTACTTAATCCTATTTTGAAGATTGAGCCATTTCTAACAAACTAGATGGGTGATCTTATCATAAAAGGAAATTAGATTTGTTAGGCAGGACCTATCCCTCAGGAACCCATGTTGGCTGGGACCAATGACGGCATTGTCCCCCAGGTGTGCCTCAATAACTTCAAAAATCATCTTCTCCATAATTTTACCAGGTACTGATGTGAGACTGACAGGCCTGTAATTGCTAGGGTCTTCTTTCTTACCCTTCTTGAAAATTGGCACAACATTTGCCAGCTTCCTGTCCACTGGGACCTCTCCAGATTCCTGAGATTGTTGAAAAAAATAGTTGAGAGAGGTTCCACAATGACATCAGCCAGCTCTTTAAGCACCCTGGGATGAATCCCATCTGGACCCATGGACTTGTATGGATCCAGGCAGAGCAGCAAATCCTGCACGTGTTCAGGGTCGGTTGGGAGTTTGTCATTCCCACTGTCATGGTCCTCCAGCTCAAGACACCCTGGGACCTGAGGCCCATCATCCGTGTTGAAGACAAAGGTGAGGAAGGCATTAAATGTCTCTGCCTTGCCCATGTCATTGTATGTGAGGAGACTACGCCCATCAAGTAGCGGAAATTGAAGGTTTTTCTGTCTTCTGTCCTTTTGGACCACTGGGAAGTGGACAATTCACAGAGGGAATTAGCACAGGAGGCTGAAAGCCTCAGAGAAAGAGCTAAAAGTACAGTGTCTGGACTCAGCTCTGTTTCTCTTCCTTTGGATAACGAGTGCCCCAACAGTCCTTGTGTGCATTTGTGGATTCTGTCCTCATTACACTATCTCACCCAGCAACGTGTCCTTTTCTGATGAAAGATAAAAAAACAAACCACAGGTCACAATCTCCATGTTTTATGCTACACTATGTTGTAAGGCTGTGGCATTGAAATAAGACCTGTCTCTTCTTGGTCCTTTCTAAAAGGTAACAGTCAAGTCTATTCCTCACAGGCGACAATGGCAGTGTACCGCGGTGGTACTATAAGCAAGACAAATTTACAGGTCCCAGAGACCTTTCCCCCTTACAGAAGATATCCTGTCCTTTGCAAGAGATGGTCCTGATGGGTGTGATACCACAGACCAAAGTAGAGAGAATGGGATAGAATGAAATAGATAGACTCAGACTGATAAGTCTGAGTATATAGGACATATAATTGATGTACTAAGGGAGAGCTCTGAATGGGAGAGGTGATTCTACAAGGGTTGTCCTCACCTATAAGGCAAGACTGTTCTCCTACCACAGCATACATTCAGCAGGGATGGTAGGAATTTCTGACAGGAGACAGCAGAAGCAGATCAGAGAAATGTTGACTTCAGAATTTAGATTGTAACTATTGCCCAATTAACTGGTGAAGCAGGGCAACTGGTGAGAAAAGAACCTCAAGGAAAGAGAACACCACTCCCTGGGAAGAAGGGAACATGGAGGAACAGTTTAATTTAATTTAATTTTATTTTATTTTATTTTATTTTATTTTTCATTTCAGTGAACACTCAGAGGAAGATTGGTAAGTGTGTGTGTTCAGTGTATAATGTCCATGGATGGAGCATGCTCCATAGTGGAATGAAGACCATGTGATGGTTGGGCCTCTCCTGGGCACCTGGGCTTTCTTTTTCTCCACCGTTCATTTGGCATGTCTAATGGGATGTTCTCATAACATTAAGGATGCTGATTCAGAGTGGGTTCCCTAGTGAAAGCTCGGTGGCATTATGGCTGAGAGAAGGCTATAAGCATGAAACTGTGAGGGAAAGCAAAACCAGGGAAGGGGATCACTGTCCCCTGGGAAGTAGAGAGCAGCTGGGATGCTCACCAGGTGTGAGACAAAAGAAAAGTGTAGAGAGGTTTTGGTGGGGACACTGGACCCATTCCTCAGTGCCCAGGGTGGTCCTGTCTCTGTACAGGGGTTGGTGGAGGTTGAGTGTGGGGAGCAGCAGAGAGGATAGTGGGGTGGGGATCTCCCAGCATTGGAGCTGGATACTATACTGCCCAGAACCCAGGGATCCCTTGTCCACCATTACTGGCAGCAGCTCCTGCCTGGAACAGCCCTCATTTCTCTTCGTTTTCCTCACTTGTATTTGCAGAGGAGCTGCAAGCACAAGGCAGGATGCAGGGGTGTGAGGAATGTTTTAACAATTCGTGTCCATAAAGAACAATTCTGTTTGAATCCTGTCTGCCTCTGGGCCCTGCACTGGCAATTTAATTCTTGAACCACAGATGCAGTGTGTCCCAGTCTCCCCCTCATTCTAGTCAATTTATCACTTCTTAAATTTATGAACCTGTTTGCTTTTGTTATTCCGGACTTCTATTTCTAACACTGCTATAGATGTGTCTGTGAATGGCTGGGGAAGAATGTTTTAATTACTCGTGTGTCTGGGAGTTTCAGAACAACTGATAACAACTAGTGACTGTTATGGGATACTATGTGGATCTTTGGTATCTGGTTAGGGGGGGCCGAGAGATAAAGAGGAAGGAGAAAGAAGCTGAAGGACGGCTGGGAGACAAGACTTGAAGAGGATGTTCTATAAACTTGGCATGGTGCCCAGTAAGTACAAAGGGGGAGAGGAAGACTACGAGCCTTCAGCATGAAAGACCCCTAGAGACCCCCAGAAGAGACCCCAGAGGAGACTGTGCATGCTCCAGTAGGAGGGACTGCACCCCAGAAGCTAATTTTAATAATCTATTTTTTTTAGAAGTAGTAATGAATATGTATTAGTCTAGGAGCATAAAAATCAGCTGCTTGATGTAACTGGTGTGCGTCCTGGTGGAGCGGAGACTCCCGGTGCACCCAGCGCTGTTTGCTTACCTCTATTCCTTTATATTCTTTCAATAAATCCTATTTTTTTATTTAATCCTAATTTGAATCCTGAGCCATTTATAACAGTCCCATCCAACTTCACCTTAAACCATCATCATACAAAGATATGGTCCTGGGCAATCTGTTTTAGGTGGACCCGCTTGAGCAGTGGATTTTGATCAGATGACCTCCAGATGTACGTGCCAACATCAACCTTTCTGTGATCTGTCATTCCTGTGGCCAAAGCCTGTAGAAAGTTCAGAGCCAAATACTGGGCATTTCTTCTGTTACAGGTAACAGGATTAACTGAATAGCAGTTCACCTGCATCCACCTCCCCCAATATGAGTAGGGACACCTTCCATAAAGCCCTATCCAGGCATGACTTGAACTTTTCCAGGGATGATGTATCCATGACTTCACTGAGCAACTGCTTTCACCTCTTCCAATATCTTACCATTTAAATCTAAGTCCCTCCAAATATCTAAACTAAATATCTTTTTTTTTTTTTTTTTTTTTTTTTAAATACTCCTCCTTGAAGTCCTGAAAGGCTGTAACAAGGTCTCTCCAGAGCCGAGAAAGGCTCCAACAAGGCAACAAGGTCTCCCCAAAGCCTTCCCCAGAGGAAGGCCAATGAGGCAGATGTTATGGTAGGTGTCTGTTGTAGAACATCCAATCTGGCTGAAGAGGCAGAAATAATATTCTACAAATAGCTATGAGAAGCCTCAAAATTGCTATCCCTTCTTCTCATGGGGACTTCAAGTTACCAGATGTCTGCTGGAAATACAACGCTGTGGAGCAAAACCTGTCTACGAGGCTTTTACAGTGTGTGGACAAAGCTGGTGATTGGCTTGGCTGAAAAGAGAACTGGGCCAGGAATTAAAAAGAGGGTTTATGACCATTGGAAGAAGGGGAGGTCCACTCAGGAACACTATAAAAATGTAGTGAGGCTGTGCAGGAAATCAACCATAGAATCAAGGAATTATAGAATGGTTTGGGTTAGAAGGGACTTTAAAGATAATTTCATTCCAACTCTCCTACCACGGGCAGGGACACCTACTGCTAAAACAGATTGTTCAATACCCTATCCAACCTGGATGCAATGTTTTCTGTAGGCTGAACAACCCCAACTCTCTCAGCCTGTCTTCACAGGAGAGGTGCTCCAGCCTTTTGATCGTCTCTGTAACACTCCTCTGGACTCGTTCTAATAGTTCTGTGTCCTTCTTGTTCTGGGGGCCCCGGAACTGAACACACTTCTCCTGGTGGGGTCTCACAAGAGCAGAGTAGATGGGGAGAATCGCCTCCCTCGACCTGCTGGCTATGCTTCTTTTGATGCAGCCCAAGATATGGCTGGTTTTCTGGACTGCAAGTGCACATTGCCAGCTCACACCAAGGTTCTCATAATCCAACACCACCAGGTCCTTCTCATCAGGGCTACTTTCAATCCATTCTCCACCCAGCCTGTATCATTGTACTTAGGATCACCCCAGACCAGATACAATACCTTGCACTTGGCCTTGTTGAACTTCATGAGGTTCACACTGGCCCACCTCTCAAGCCTCTCCATGTCCCTCTGGATTGTGTCCATTCCCTCCAGTGTGTTGACTGCACCACACTGTCGCTTGGTGACAACAGCAAACTTGCTGAGGGTGCACTCAATTTCACTGTCCATGTCTCGAACAAAGACGTTAAACAGTGCTTGTCCCAATGCTCACCCCTGAGGGTAAGGGGTACTTACCCCACTTGTTACTGATCTCCATCTCAACATTGAGCCATTAAACCCAAATCTTTGTGTGAGACCACCCAGCCAATTCCTTACCCACCAAGTGGTACATCCATTAAATCCATCAATTAAATCCATGTCTGTCCAACTGAGTGACAAAAATAGAATCATAGAACCATTAAGGTTGGAAAAGACCTTCAAGATCACCTGGTCCAGCCATCACCCTAATACTTATGTCACCCACTATACTATGTCCCTAAGCATGAGGTCCAACCTTTCCTTGAACACCCCAAGGGACAGAGATGCCACCACTTCCCTGAGCAACCAGTTCCAATGCCTGACTACTCTTTCTGACAAGAAATATCTTCTAATTTCTAACCTGAACCTGCACTGGTGCAACTTGAGGCCACTCCCTCTAGTCCTAGTTACCTGTGAGAAGAGGCTGATGCCCAGCTCCCCACAACTTCCTTTCAGGGAGCTATAGAGAGCAATAAGGTCTCCCCTGAGGCTCCTCTTCTCCAGACTAAACAACCCTAGTTCCCTCAGCTGTTTCTCATAGGACTTGCATTCCAGGCCCTTCACCAGCTTCGTTGCCCTTCTCTGGACACATTCCAATGCCTCTATTTCCCTCCTGTACTGAGGGGATACCATGGGGGACAGCATCAAATGCTTTGCACAATTCCAGGTGGATGATGTTTTCTATGAGCCTTAGCATAGTTTCCAAGAGTATCTCCTGCATGATCTTGCCAGGCACAGAAGTGAGACTGAAAGACCTGCAGATCCCTGGGTCTTGGTGTTGTTTCCCCTCTTCCAGTCAGCATGCACTTTACTGGACTGCCACAACTTTTCAGATATGATGGACAGTGGCTTAGCAACTCCATCTGCCAGTTCCCTCAGGATGCGTGAATGTGTCTCCTTAGGTGTCATGTACTTGTGCACCTTCAGGTTCCTTAGATAGTCTAGAACCTGTTTTCCTACACTGGACTGTTGAAGAATCTCCAGCCTTTACTGAAGAAAAGATTAAAGAATCCAGATCCTATATTGGATGAGGCAGTGTGGGGGGGAGGAGAGGGATAGGGCGGAGTTTGCAGGCAGGACACTACATAGAGACAAGAGATGAGAAAAAGGCTGAGGTACGTAATGCCTTCTTTGCCTCTTCCAACTGGCAGCAAGGCCATTTGTTCTCCAGGTACTCAGACCCCTGACCTGGTAGATAGGGGCACAAAGTAGAATGAGGCCCTCATAATCCATGAGGAAACGGTTAGTGATCTGCTACTCCGCTTAGATGTATGCTAGTCTATGGGGTCAGGTGGGATCCACCTGAGGGTGCTGAGGGAGCTGGTGGAAATGTTCATTGAGCCACTTTCCATCATTTATCAGCAGCCCTGGTTATCAAGGTAGGTCTCAGTTGACTGGCAGCTAGAAAATGTGACACTCATCTACGAGAAGGGCTGGAGGGACAATCCAGGAAACTACAGGCCTGTCAGTCTGCCCTCGGTGCTGGGAAAGCTCACAGGGCAGATTATCTTGAGTGTCATCATGCAGGGCAACCAGGCAATCAGGCCTAGTCAGCATGGGTTTTCCAAAGGCAGCTCCTGCTTGAGGAACCAGATCTCCTTTTATGACAAATTTACATGCTCAGTTGATGAGGGAAGGGCTGTGGATGTGGTCTACCTAGACTTCAGTAAGGCTCTTGAAAACATTTCCTGCAGCATGCTCCTGGAGGAGCTGCATGCTCAAAGCTTGATTTGGTGTACACTTCATTGGGTTAAAATCTGGCTGAGTGGCCAGACCCAAAGAGTCATGGTAAATGGAGTTCCATTTCAGTTGGAGGCCAGTCACTAGTGGTACCACTGGGGCTCATTACTGTCCCAGTACTCAGGACATGTCAGTACTCAGCACATGCCCACTCTTATCTGCCCTTGTGAGGCCTGACTTGGAGTACTGCATCCAGGTGGGGGTGAAAGGGAGAACTTGAAAAAGATGGTTGATGAAGGCAAGTAAAGGAGAAAACACACCATTTGAATGCCATGACACCTAAGTTGTTGTATCTTGTCTTGTATCGAGAGGCAACAGAATAAATTTCAGTTTGTGAACTTGCCATCTTAGCCATTGTAGTGGGTTTACGTGGCAAGGTTTTGGTAGCAGGGAGCCTTAGGGGTGGTTTCTGTGAGAAAGATCTAGAAGCTGCCCCATGTTTGGGAAGGGCCCCATTGTTTTCCAGATCTGAGCCAATAAGCCATGTTGTTTGCGCCTCTGTGAGAGCAAACAACATTTAAGACAGGGAAAAAAACGCTGCGCCAGACAGCAGCCGGGAGGGTGAAGGGAGTGAGAAAACAGCCTTGCACGTGCCAAGGTCAGTGTAGAGGGAGGGGGAGAGGTGCTCCAGGCGCCGGAGCAGAAGTCCCCTGCGGCCTGTGGTGAGGACCATGGTGAAGCAGGATGTCCCCCTGCAGCCCATGGAGTACCACGGTGAAGCAGGGTTCCACGCTGCAGCCCGTGGAGGAGACCACGGTGGAGTAGATGGCCCTGCACCGACGGAGGCTGCCGCCTGTGGAAGACCCCTGCCAGAGCAGATTCCGGGCCGGACCTGTAGCCCGTGGAGAGGAGCCCACGCAGGAGCAGGTGACCCAGCAGGAGCTGCTGCCCATAGGGGAGCCAGGTTGGAGCAGTTTTCTCCTGAGGGATGGACCTCGTGGTACAGACCCATATCTGGAGCAGTTCTTGAAGAGCTGCTGCCTGTGGGAAGCCCACGCCGGATCAGTTCATCAAGGACTGCATCCCGTGGGTGGGACCCCACAGCACAGGGGACGAGAGTGATCGAGAAGGAGCGGCAGAGAAGAAGTGCTGTAGACTGACCATAACCCCCATTCCCCCGTTCCCCTGTGCCGCTCCGGGGGAGGAGGTGGAAGAGGGTTGATGGGGGGGAAGGTGCTTTTGGTTTGCTTTTTTCTTCTTTGTTTTCTCACTTCTCTCGCTTGTTAGTAATAGGCAATAAATCTTACTATCTCCTTATGCCGAGGCTGTTTTGCCCGTTACAATAATTATTGCGTGATTTTCTCGTCCTTATCTCAATCCTTGAGCCCTGTTCACATATTTTCTCCCCATTCCTCCTTGAGGAGGGGGAGTGAGAGAGCGGCTGTGGTGGAGCTCGGCTGCCCACTCGAGTGGAACCACGACAGCCATATTCAGGGAATCTTCACATAAGTAGTATTTTGGGAGAAATCTTGCTATGATTCCACTCACATGTGATGAAAATTGAGAGATCTCGTTATATTCTCTGTGACAAGATGAAATGCTAAGCATTTTCATAATTCTTATCATTCTGAGCTCTAATAATTGTATTTTCTGTGTTCGTTGGACTGCAAAAAACAGGAATTCAGCACCTCTTACTATAGCTGCAGTCTTTTCAGTACGATAGATGTGATCTCCTTGTACAATATCATCTATCATTTCCTTGTAATATGGATTTCTAATAAATTTTTAATAACCACAAGTTTACCAATTGTTAAGTGTGGTTGTTACTAACTCTTAGGAAAGAAGATGGAAGAATGACTGATGGCTGAGATTAGGTTGAGTCAAGAAGAAATGAAGAATTTACTGGATCATAAGTTTATAAGTATCCACCAATGTCTCAAAACATAATCTCATGGTCCTCTTTTGGTGTTAAAAACTCAGATCAAGGCAGTTGCCAGCAGTTTGACATCCCTCAGAGAAAACCTTGGCCATGGGTTTGAAATGCAAGAAGTTCTAATAGGCAAGGAGCAAATGAACAGAGACTAGATGAATCAGATCAGATATCACCTAGAAACACATATTGGAAGAAATTATCAAACTAGCAAGACAATCTCACCTAAAACTACACAATTCTGCAGGCACATTTAGATGAACTTCCTTTTGCTACTAGCACTCTAAACCTCATAAAACTACACACACATTGCAGTGCTTCTCCCTCAGCAGGCATCCACATGCCTCTCTTCCATCAGCCTCTGAAAGGCCTGAAAGAGAAGCTGCCTGCAAAACCTGTCCTGTGAAATAGCAGGTAATCAGAACCCCTTTACTATTATTCTGCTACTTGCCTCATGCACAGCGGTCAAATGCAGGAAGTGCTCCTATAAGATATGGATGACAGCTAGGAATGTAGATGTAGTGAGACTCCAAGTAGAGCTCTTGAAACCAAGTGTGCCTATATTACTAGGCACAGTTTTCAATATCAAGGGAACAAACCATGGGTTTATTCCCTTCTCTCTAGCTTGTTTGTGTATGTTTTGGTGACTCTCCAATCACAATAAATAAACCATCCTGTGAATAGCCATCCTGTATGTGTGTCTATCTCAGTCCCTCGGTATCCTAGAATCTCCTTGATGATTATGCTTCTAACAACAACTCCAGAATGAGCACCAACACTCACTCAGTTCTCAACAACTACTCCATACCAAGAATTGCTGAAAACTCTGGAGGTACTTTTACATTAAGTTCAAATATTAACACTTCCTAATGATCTTATCTTGTAAGAATATTCCTACTTCTCTAAAGGGCTAAAGGCCTTGAACAGAAATTCTAGTGCCCTGGATGGGGAAAGGGGTGTGGGACTCTGTGGGAGGAGAAGCAAGACAGGTTGGTATGAGGCTGCCAAAGGTCCTAGTCTTCACTAGGATAGTTCTTCTTCTTCCTAATAATTTCTATGGTGCTGTGTTTTGGATTTAGGATAAGATTAATGTTCATAACACTCTGATGTTTTAAATGATGCAAAGCAGTGCTCACACTAAGTTGAGGATTTTTCTGCTTTTCTGTTGCCCTGCCTGTGGGGAGGATGAGGGTGCACAAGAAGCTGGGAATGGAGACAACAAGGACAGCTGACCCAAACTAAGGAAAGGGATATTCCACACCATCAAGCTGAACAGTCTAATCTGGAGGGAGTTGCCCAAGGGGGCTGCAGTTGCTCAGGGACTGGCTGCTAGTGAGCAATTACACTGTGCATCACTTGTTTTCCATCATTCTTTTATTTCCTATTAAACGCCATTTCAGCTCATGAGTTTTGCATTTCTTTATTCAGATTCTCTCCCTTGTCCCATATCAGGGAGGGACTGGGCAAATGACTGTCTGTTGCTTAGCTGCCTGACAGACTAGTCCACAACACAAGTTAATATTTCATAAAATTACCATCAAAAGTCCAGGAAAAACAATCTAAGAAACCCTGATAAGTGTTATAAGTGAGTTTTGTACTTTAAATAGTTCCTTGAGGGGAGGTATGATATGGCAATAAATATCAGAGGATTTCAGATAGGGCTTTCAAACATTACAAGTGGCAACTCTTGTCAGTTTCAAAAGAGGACAATCTTCTCTTATTTACAGAAGACATCTAGAACACAGCTGCTGACATGTTACATCTGGAAATCACTGCTTGCGTAGGCGAGTCAAAGCTTCTTAGACCTGATTCACAAATTATTCCGAATCTAAAAGGGCCCTTTCACCACTGAATGTTCTACAATGTTCTGTAAAGGGAACAATAGAAAAAAGGCAGATATGGCCCTACCTGGCCAACAGAGACATCCCTAACAATGCACAGTAAATATGTTTCTTTTCAAAAAGTAATTTGTCTCCACGGTGATATCAGAGGGGCAAGCCATTCCTGAAAGCACAGTTTTCTTGCTCTTAGTGACTGGTCTTCTTTGGGTAGGAGCCATTCATATGTTATCTGTACCAGAGGCATATTCAAGATAACTCCAAGCACACACGTCATGTATGTCCTGCAACCTTTCTTCCTCAGATTACCTGCAGGCATTCCTTAAAGAGAGTCACAACACTAAGTCTTAACGAAGGGTGAGATTTTCAAGGGTGATAAAAACTCTTCTGCCAGTCAGGTGCCCAGGTGTCAACATTTTTTTAGAGCCCTCTTCCCTGTAACAGTGTAAAGTCCAAGAGCACTGAAGGCTGCCCATAAATGCGCCGTCATACTGAAGTGAAAGCCAGTCAGGTCAGGAGTGACACAGATGAGACGAGGATTTTCTGAAGGTACGTTATAGCATTTTTGTATATATCCACAGTTATTCTTTAAGAATGTATCACTCTGTTGTACTGTTTCCAGGAAAAAAAGAATCCCTGAAAATGTAGAGTGTGCTATGTTACCTTTGCTCTTCCTTCTTGGCTATCGGAAAATAAATTAATGATTTGATATTGGGAAGAACTTCTTTAGTGAAAGGGTTGTTAGGCATTGGAATAGACTGCCCAGGAAAGTGGTTCAGTCATCATCCCTGGAGGTCTTTAAAAGACATTTAGATTTAGAGCTTAGTGAAAAGAAAGATGGTCAGAAGTACACACACACTTGTTGTCATACGTTGTTTGTCTGTGACAAAAAGTAAGCCAAGGCATAGCAAGGCATGAATGGAAAATCAATGAGGGGAACAATTCTTTCCTCTGTTTCTCATAGGGGATTTCTCCCTCCAAGAGACAGTTCACCTTGCAGAAAAGTTTCACTTGCTCAGGGTGGGTACTCCTGTTGCAGAAGAAGACACTGCTTGAAACTGTGTTTCCACAAAGTTATTTTCAAGTCTTTTTGTCAGCTGTTTGTGGGAGTTTCTGTTGCTTTCAGAAATACTGAGACGAGAAGTATCTTACCTCTGCAGTGCTCTTTCCTATCATGGTTACTTTGGGCATTAATTGTCCTGAGGAGGACTTATGTCTCTGGGCCTGGGACTTAAAGTATCTCCATGAGGAGAACATGTTTCTCAGTGTCCTTCCTGAGACTGTGTACAGAGGTTTACATGCCTGAGCAAGCAGAGCCACTAACTCACCTGCAGGGGTGCAGTTCATACCTCTGCCATGGGGGCCTGGCATCTTTCGGGAGGTCCTTGGTTACTGGAGACCTCCTCAGCAGCCTAGCAGGTCTGACTCAGTAATCCATGAGACCTGGACTCTGAAGGCTCCTCTTCAGGGTTCCTCTTCCTCCCTTCAATAAATCTACACTTGTGAGCTGAAGCCCTGTTTCCTATGTGATTGCTCCTATGCTTACATTGTACGTTTTCATCACTTGTTCTTTAGAATAAGTACGTTTCTGAAATTGCATCCTCTGGGACTATGCTGTTGTCTGGGACTGTCTTTCTTTCAAATTTCTCTTCAGATCTCATGCTGTAACTAGGTGGAGTTCTGTGCTGCCTTTTCTGTCTGGAAAATCAATGTTATGATATATATAAGTGGTGTGTTTTTGGGAAATACGTCACTGAGTTCCTGCCTCCCCTGCAGGTTGCAAAAAGCACATATCAGGAAATCAGAGTTCACACATGACAAAGAGAAGGTTCTTCTGAGATGGCTCGATACTGGTCGCCTGCATAGAGACACATACATTCAATTTCACAAACACATCCTTGGAGTTTTATTCTTTGTTAGGAAAGGAATACGGGGGTGGCCTCTGAGGGATGAGACTAGTGTCTGCCTTATACCAGACAGAGACTGTTCCAGCCAGCTAAAGGTGATGGAAACTGAAGGCCATGGAGAGGAAACATGATGAGCAGTTCTGGGAGAAGAGCTTATTTTATAATCAGATAATTATAAAAAAAAGAAGAGATCAGCTTCCATCAGAACAGAGACATGTCTTTGAGCACAGGTTGTTGTTGTTTCTTCACAGAAACAAAAGTGGCAGCAAACAAAAGGAGCACACTTGAATCAATGCAGGAGGTTGTTTGGAGAGACTCTTTTCTGTGAAGATAGTGAAAAAGATGGAGAAGGAACTAGGTAAGCAGAGGAATCCCGAAGAAGGCCTTCAGCTCCCTGAACACAAAACCTGGTCCACAGGGAAACCATCTTGTGAACTTTTCCTCGGTGTGTTCTCAAAGGAAGGAGCAGTATGAGCCCCCTGAAACCTTCCCAGCATGGGCTGCTGCGCTTAGGCTCTGGGGCACTTCACAGAGCATCAAGGTCCTGAGAGCATAATTGGAGCTCCATGGTAGGATACATTGGTCCAAACCCAAGACATTGCTATTACGCCCATGTTTCACAGGACCCTAGGGTTCTTGGGATGCTGACATGACCTGTTCTTGCCTGAAAGCTGTGCAAATACGTTCTTGTCCTTCCTTCAGGGAAAGTCTTGGCTAAATGTTATCTTTCCTATCTTTTCATATGAACCTTATGTTAAGAACCTGAGACCAAGATACCATGTGTCCAAGAGCTAAGGAAAAGATTTAAGTCTCCAAGTAAGTACACAGGATCCCACTCCTCTAGACCGCGGTCATCCTTGGGAACATCTCAGGTGGGGTGGATCACTGTGGAGAGAAGCGAGCATCTGTGGGATCGACTTCTCTGAGCTAGTTATCCACAGAAGCCCTTCCAATCCACAGCAGAGGGCTTCGCCTTTGGGAAAAGACAGATTTCAGGCTAGGGGAACACTTTGCTGCTGTCAGGCATGACCTACTCCAGCAGAGTGTACTGCTGTGGTAGGGAGTGGAAAGTTTTCAAAGAATGAGCTCAGAGGAAGATGCTGGGAGGGGTAACAGGTCATTATAAGATTTACCTTCTTTGTTGTATGATAAGGAGGACTCTTTCAAGCCTTTGTGGGACTTCCCTCATACAAATAGTGCAAGCCAAAGGGGTCCCCCTTTGAATTTTTAACAAGGTATTGAGCCACAGGTGACAGCCAAGTCCTTGTGGATAAGGCAAGAATCTAACCAAAGTAATGATTTCCTTCAGCCTCTCAGCAATTGTTGTTTCTTCACAGAAACGAAAGGGACGGTAAAGACTAGCATCACCCCTGAATCGATACAGAAATTTATGGAGATTCCCCGTTTTGTGAAGATAGTGGAACAGACAGATAACAAACTAGGTGAGCAGAGCCATCCCCAAGCAGCCCTTCAAGTCAAAGCTGGTCCATAGGGAAATCATCCTGTGAACTTCTCGCCGGCATGTCCGTGTCCTCAAAGGAAGGAGTAACATGAGCCCCCTGAAACCTTCACAGCATGGGCTGCTGCACTTGGGCTCTGGGCCAGCTGAGGGAGCCTCACGCTCCTGAGAGCATGAGTGGGGTTCCTCGGTAGGATACCTTGGTGCAAGCCCGTAACATTGCTCTTAGGCACGTTTCACAGGACCCTATGTTTCATGGGCTGCCAACGTGATATGTACTTCCTCAACAGCTGTGCAAATTATTTTTTGTTCTTCCTTTGGGAAAGGTCTTTGCTAAATTTCCTCTTTTATTTTTTTTCCTCTGAACATTATGCTAAGAATCTGAGACCAAGGCACAAGGAGTCCAAGAACTAAAGAGAAGATTTCAGCCTCCAAGTAAGTATGCAGGATCCCACCACGCCTCTTGACTGTGGTCATCTTTGGGAATATCTCAGGTGGGATGTATCACTGTGGAGAGATGTGAGCCCCTGTGGGGTCTACTCCTCTGAGTCTGTAACCCACAGAAGCCCTTTTCTTGTCCACAGCAGAAGACTTAGCCTTTGGGAAGGGATGGATTTCATGCTAGGGGCACACTGCACTGATACCAGTCTCATCCTAGTCCACCAGAGTATTGTTGTGGTGAGGAGTGAAATGCTCTTAAAGAAAGGGCACAGAAAAAGATGCTGGGAGGGGTAACAGGTCATTGTGAGAATTCCCTCATTGCTGTATGGTCAAGAGGAGTGTCTTACCCCTTTGTGAGACTTCCCTGTGATAAGTAGGGCATGGGACAAGGCCGCATCTTCCTCTGCTCAGTGAAGCAATGAACCTCCTTCACCCTATACTCTCTTGCAACTCCTGCACAAATCTCTGCAGCTCCTCGGCTGGTAGTCCCAGATGGAAAGATGATGACACCCCATGCAGGTGAGAGCCTGGCTTTATGCATGCTGTCTGGAGGCAAATGGAGGCAAATGGAGGCAAAGAGACTGGGAGCAATGCACTCGTCTTGGGATGAATTAGAAGGACATTGCTGGGTCTCTTTCTCTGCTTTCTGTGGTCCTATCCTACTCTGGAACCTCCAGTGTTTCTCAAAAGCTTATGCTACGGAGCTAGGAAGGTGTCAAACAAGGGCAGCTCTCTCAGAAGTCGCATCCTTATAAGGGCTTCTCCTGAGATTTTAAACTCTCTGGCCATGCTTTGGGGCTGGTGAAGCATTCCATGTCCAATAGAAACTGTTCTAGCTCTTTGGGCACAGGGTTCTCAGGCATCCTCAGCCCCCCTCCTGGCTGTGTTTGTAAACATGCTACTCCTTCTGGCCTAGCACGTGGTGGGAGGCATTGTCAGAGAGGAGGAATGTGTGAGGTTTGAGGAAGAATGTGGAGGTTTAAAATAAAAAATCTAGCCTTCATACTGTGGTTTAAACCTGGTGGGCAGCTAAAAACTACACATCTGCTCCCTGATGTTCTTCTGAAAGGATAGAGGAGAAAAGTGGAAAGGTACTAGTGAGAAAGAATGTGAGCTGAGACAAAAACAATTTAATAAGCAAGACCTATACTGCAAGAACCAACAAACCAAAATACAGAAGTCATTCACTGCTTCTAATTGGTGGGCAGTGGGTAAGTAGTAATGTCTCAGACCTTGTATGGATTCCCACTCCCCAACACAATCAGGATCCCTTGCCTGGAAAAAAAATCTCTTGACATTTCTCTGACTTTACCAAGATGAAATGCTTGCCCCCTTTATAAAGACAATGACCCAGTTCCCAGGAAACAATGTCAGTTTCCCAGTGGTTCCTCTCTTTCTTTGCAGGAAGCACTGTGGAGATAAACATGAGGGCACAGGGAGAGACAGAGAGAAATAAGAGTGAGAACCAAGCTGACTTTCAGAGACAACTGGAAGTTCCACAGCATGCAGCCCCACCTCCGGAGGAAGTGGCCAACACCCGGACTTCTCTCCAGGCCATCTCTGAAAAAATGCAATCTCTGATGACAACTATAAAGCAAGATGCCTCAGAGACCCTTGAGATCCTCAGAGCAGAGATGCAGGGCAAAATAAGCAATGATTTGGAGGCAGCAAAGAGGTCGTTGTCTGAGGAGAACCTGCTGGAGATTGACAATAAACTAGGTGAGCACTACAATCCCCAAAGAAGCCTTTGACCTGTGGCTTAACCCCGGTGGGCAGTGAAACACTACACAGCTGCTCCCTCATGTTCCTCTAAGAGGATGGGGGAGAGAAGTGGAAAGGTGATAGTGAGAAAGCACATGGGTTGAGCTATAGACAGTTTAACAGACAAGGCAAGACATATGCTGCAAGCACAAGCAAAGCAAAATACAGAAGCCATTCACTGCTTCTGACTGGTGGGCAGATGTTCTGCCATCACAATGAAAGCAGGACACCACCAGAGTCAGCACTTTGTGGGGAAGACCAGTGCCAAAACTGTGAATGTCTTCCCTTCCTCTTTCTTCACCCCAGCTTTTATTGCTGAACAATAAAAAAGGGAACTAGTGTTCGGTCCTTTGGTAAGCCCCACTTCTCTTGCAGTGCCTAAGTAGTGCCCTCTCAGACCTTGTGTGGATTCCCTCCTCCCAAAACAATCAGTATCCCTTGCGTGGAAAAAACATCTCAGGAACTGAACCTTTCATGCTACAATGAGAACCCACCTTCACAATGAAACAAGAAGGGCATTTTCTCTGACTTTTATAGGATGAAGAGTTTTCCACTTTAGAAATATAAGGACGCACATGCCAGGAAGCAATGTCACTTTCCCAGTTGCTCCTCTCTTTCTTTGCAGGAAGGACTGTGGACAGAAACACCGCAAGGGCACTGGAATCCATGCGGGAGAAGATGGAGAGGATTCTGACTGAGAAGCTGGCTGTGTTGCAGTGCCAACTGGAAGCCTCACAGCATGCAGCTACACCTCCAGAGAAACTGGCCAACAACCATGCTTCCCTCCAGGCCATCTCTGAAAAAATGCAATCTCTGATGACGTTTTTACAGA
Source organism: Aythya fuligula (assembly GCF_009819795.1). NCBI lineage: Eukaryota > Metazoa > Chordata > Aves > Anseriformes > Anatidae > Aythya > Aythya fuligula. Next base: position 516,835 of record NC_045590.1, read on the forward strand.
CCATGGAGGCATCTAGAAAGCAAGATGCCTCAGAGATCCTTGAGATCCTCAGAGCAGAGATGAAGGGCAGAAAAAGCAGAGATTTGGAGGCAGCAAAGAGGTCCTGGTCCAAGAAGAAACAGATGGAGATCGAGAAGAAACGAGGTGAGTACAGTAATTGGAAAGCAGGCAGAATCCCTAAAAGCCAATATTATCCTTTAGAGACATCATCCAGTGAGAAAGCCCTAAGCATCTCCTAGCATGGGATCAAGAAATACAGCCCTTTCTCTGGGGGAATGTGTTCCCAAGTGTCCCTCACCATTGAGACAGTTCCAATGCCAATATGGTGTCTGCAGGTTGTAAAGGTCCTTCTTCTTTCTCACTTTTTTCAAGGGAGTTTGTTTTTTTAGCTCTCAGTGCTCTGTAGCTTTGGTGAAGGTCTCTGTTGGGGCTCTAGGAACATTGACCTTAACAGCCCACTACTGTTTCTCCCTTTCACTTACTCATCTTCCTCATCAACATACAGTCTTATCTCCTGCAGTCCACCAAACCTGCCTGGAGAGAGACGGGGTAGGGCAATTCCTAGTCTCCATTTTACCTGGAAGACCTATCAGGCAGGATCATAGGGTGTCTGTGTTTTCTGTATTCCTCTGGCACTCAATTCATACACGCAAATGTAAGGGAAACATAGAATCATAGAATATCCCAATTTGGAAGGGACCCATAAGGATCACCAAGTACAACTCCTGGCACCACACAGGTCTACCCAAAAGTTTAGACCATGTGTCTAAGTGCACAGTCAAACTGCTTTTTAAATTCAGACAGGTTTGGTGAAGTGACTACTTCACTGGGGAGCCTGTTCCAGTGTTTGACCACCCCCTCAGTGAAGAACCTCTTCCTGATGTCCAGCCTTATCTTCCCCTGCTTCAGCAAAACACCATTCCTGTGGGTCCTATCACTGGTGTGAGAATAGGTCGCCTGCCTCTCCAATCCCCCTCGCAAGGAAGTTGCAGACTGCAATGAAGTCCCACCTCAGCCTCCTCTTCTTCAGGCTGAACAGGACCAGTGACCTCAGCTGCTCCTCAGCCATCTTCCCCTGTAGGCCCTTCATCATCTTCGTTGCCCTCCTCTGGAATCTCTCTATAAGTTTTACATCCTTTTTGTACTGTGGTGCACCAAACTGCACACAGTACTCGAGGTGAGGCTGCACCAGCGCAGAGTAGAGCAGGACAATCACCTCCCTCGACCAGCTAGCAATGCCATGCTTGATGCACCCCAGGATACGGTTGGCCCTCCTGTTTGCCAGGGCACACTGCTGGCTCATATTCAACTTTCTGTCAACCACAGCCCCCAGATCCCTGTCTGCGGGGCTGTTCTCCAGTGTCTTCAGTTTTGGGCCCCTCGCTACAAGAAGGACATCGAGGTGCTTCAGCGGGTGCAGAGAAGGGCGACGAAGCTGGTGAGGGGCCTGGAGAACAAGTCCTACGAGGAGCGGTTAAGGGAGCTGGGATTGTTCAGCCTGGAGAAGAGGAGGCTCAGGGGTGACCTTATTGCTCTCTACAGATACCTTAAAGGAGGCTGTAGTGAGGTGGGGGTTGACCAGTTCTCCCACGTGCCTGGTGACAGGACAAGGGGGAATGGGCTTAAGTTGTGCCAGGGGAGTTTTAGGTTAGATGTTAGGAAGAACTACTTTACCGAAAGGGCTGTTAGACACCGGAACAGGCTGCCCAGGGAAGTGGTGGAGTCACCATCCCTGGAAGTCTTTAAAAGACGTTTAGATGTAGAGCTTAGGGATATGGTTTAGTGGGGACTGTTAGCGTTAGGTCAGATGTTGGACTCGATGATCTTGAGGTCTCTTCCAACCTAGAAATTCTGTGATCTGTGATCTGTCACTTTGCCCAGTGTATACATAAAGTCACAGTACGGTTGCCCCATCCCAGGTGCAGGACCCGGCACTTGCTTTTGTTAAACTTCATGCGGTTGGTGATCGCCCAGCTCTCCAATCTGTCCAGGTTTCTCTGCAAGGCCTTTCCACCCTCATCCGAGTCCACAACTCCTCCAAGTTTGATGTCATCAGCAAATATGCTCATAACACCTTATAGTCTTGCATCCAAATCATTTATAAAAATGTTGAAGAGGATTGGCCCTAAAATGGAGCCTTGAGAGACCCCGCTAGTGACCATCCACCAGCCAGAAGTGGCCCCATTAACCACAACCCTTTGAGCCCTGTCTGTCAGCAAATTGCTTACCCATCGTATGATGTTTTTGTTTAGCTGTATGCTGGACATTTTGTCCAGTAGCATCCTATGGGAAACCATGTCAAAAACCTTGCTGACATCCAAAAAGATCACATTAGCTGGTTTCCCTTGATCAACTAGATGGGTGATCTTATCATAAAAGGAAATAAGATTTGTTAGGGAGGACCTACCCTTCATGAACCCATGTTGTCTGGGACCAATTATTGCATTGTTCCCCAGGTGCTCCTCAGTAACTTCAAGAATCATCTTCTCCATAATTTTACCAGGTACTGATGTGAGACTGACAGGCCTGTAATTGCTAGGGTCTTCTTTCTTACCCTTCTTGAAAATTGGCAAAACATTTGCCAGCTTCCAGTCCACTGGGACCTCTCCAGATTCCTGAGATTGTTGAAAAAAATAATTGAGAGAGGTCCCGCGATAACATCAGCCAGCGCTTTAAGCACCCTGGGATGAATCCCATCTAGACCCATGGACTTGTATGGATCCAAGCAGAGCATCAAATCCCACACATGTTCTGGGTCGGTTGGGAGTTTCTCATTCCCACTGTCATGGTCCTCCAGCTCAAGGCACCCTGGGTCCTGAAGCCCATCATCAGTGTTGAAGACAGAGGCAAGGAAGGCATAAAATGTCTCTGCCTTCCTTATTTAATTGTATGTGAGGAGACCTTCCCCATTAACTTGTGCAAGTTGAATCTTTTTCTGTCTTCTGTCCTTTTGGACCACTGGGAGGCAAACAATTCACAGAGAGAATTAGCACAGGAGGCTGAGAAGCTCAGAGAAAGAGCTAAAAGTACAGTGTCTGGGCTCAGCTCTGCTTCTCTTCCTTTGGATAACGAGTGCCCCAACAGTCCTTGTGTGCATTTGTGGATTCTGTCCTCATTACACCATCTCACCCAGCAACGTGTCCTTTTCTGATGAAAGAAAAAAAAAAAAAAAAAACACACAGGTCACAATCTGCATGTTTTATGCTACACTATGCTGTAAGGCTGTGGCATTGAAATAAGACCTGTCTCTTCTTGGTCCTTTCTAAAAGGTAACAGTGAAGTCTATTCCTCACAGGCGACAATGGTAGTGTACCACAGCGGTACTATAAGCAAGACAAATTTACAGTTCCCTGAGACCTTTCCCCTTACAGAAGATATTCTGTCCTTATCTAGAAATGGTCCTGATGGGTGTGATACCACAGACCAAAGCAGGGAGAATGAGATAGATAGTCTCAGACTGATAAGTCTGAGTATATAGGACATATAATTGATGTACAAAGGGAGAGCTCTGAATGGGAGAGGTGATTCTACAAGGGTTGTCCTCACCTATAAGTCAAGGCTGTTCTCCTACCACAACATGCATTCAGCAGGGATGGTAGGAATTTTTGACAGGAGACAGCAGAAGCAGATCAGAGAAATGTTGACTTCAGAATTTAGATTGTAGCTATTGCCCAATTAACTGGTGAAGCAGGGCAACTGGTGAGAAAAGAACCTCAAGGAAAGAGAACACCATTCCCTGGGAAGAAGGGAACTTGAAAGAACTGTTTATTTTATTTTATTTTATTTTATTTTATTTTATTTTATTTTATTTTATTTTATTTTATTTTATTTTATTTTATTTTATTTTATTTTATTTTATTTTATTTTATTTTGTTTTATTTTGTTTTATTTTATTTCATTTCATTTCATTTCATTTCATTTCATTTCATTTTTCATTTCAGTGAACGCCCAGAGGAAGATTGGTAAGTGTAGGTGTTCAGTATATAATGTACACAGATGCCCATGGAATCAAGCTCCATCATGGAATGAGAACCGTGCGAGGGTTGGGCCTCTCCTGGGCACCTGGGCTTTCTTTTTCTCCACTGTTCATTTGACATGACTGATGGGATTTTCTCATAATGTTAAGGATGCTGATTCAGAATGAGTTCTGTAGTGAAAGCTCAGTGGCATTATGGCTAAGAGAAGACTATAAGCATGAAACTGTGAGGGAAAGCAAAACCAGGGAAGGGGATCACTGTCCCCTGGGAAGTAGAGAGCAGCTGGGATCCTGTCCAGGTGTGAGCCAGAAGGAAAGTGTAGAGAGGTTTTGGTGGGGACATGGGACCCATGCCTCAGTGCCCAGGGTAGTCCTGCCTCTGTACGGGGGTTGGTGGAGGTTGAGTGTGGGGAGCAGCAGAGAGGATAATGGGGTGGGGATCTCCCCACATTGGAACTGGATGCTATACTGCCCAGAACCCAGGGATCCCTTGTCCACCATTACTGGCAGCAGCTCCTGCCTGGCACAACCCTCATTTCTCTTCCTTCTCCTCTGTCCTGGTTTCAGTTAGAACAGAATTAATTTTCTTCCTAGTAGCTGGTGGAATGCTGTGTTTTGGCTTAGGATGAGAAGAGTGCTGATAACACCTCGATGTTTTAATTGTTGCAGAGCAGTGCTTATACCAAGCCAAGGACATCTCAGCCTTTTGCTCTGTCCTGCCAACAGGCAGGCTGGGGGTGCAGTAAGAGCTGGGAGGGGACAGACCCAGGACAGGTGACCCAAACTAGCCAAAGGGGGACTCCATACCATCTGACATCATGCTAAACAATATATAGGGGTGGCTAGCCGGGGGGAGGGGGCCGGACTGCTCGGGGTTAGGCTGGGCATTGGTCAGCGGGTGATGAGCAATTGCATTGTGCATCACTTGTTTGTACATACTATTATTAGTAGTACTATTATCACCATTGTATTATTATTATTATTATTATTATTATTATTATTATTTTATTATTATTGTTATTATTATTTTCCTGTCTTATTAAACTGTCTTTAACTCAACTCACGGTCTTCACTTTCCATTTCTCTCCCCCGTCCCAGAGAGGGAGGGGGGAGGGTGAGCGAACGGCTGCATGGTGTTTCGCTGCCGGCCGGGTTAAACCACGACATCCTCACTTGTATTTGCAGAGGAGCTGCAGGCACCAGGCAGGATGCAGGGGGATGCAGACATGATGGGTGAGTGCATGCAGAGTGCTGCTCCCATGCCTCTGTGCATGGGGCAGCAGTGACTGGGTGCGGGTGCTGGTGGAGAATGAGTGTGGCTTGCTGAAGGCTTCCCATTCTCTTCCACCAGACCTTTTTTGGGACAGGATACTAAGCATTGTGTCTTCCCTTCTCACTCTCTTCTTGCAGAGTCCCTGAAGAAGGAGAACAGTAAGTGTGTCTGTCTGCCTGAAGGCCAAGCACAACAGCTGATGTGTAGTTTTTTGAGACATGGTATAGTGGTCCTCTGTGGAGGAGTCTTTGGAACACAAGCAAGAGTGAGGGAAAGGGATTTGGAGGGAAGTCTGAGAAGTGGTGGCTGGAGCTGGAGAGACAGGTCCACTGAGCAGCCCTGTTTCCTTTGGATGGAGTGCAATTCCTGTCAGAAACTGGAGACACTTGTTTGGAGGAAGCTCTTTGCTCCCATAATCTTGATGTTTAACTTATGGATACTATTTTTAAATTTTTAAAAAAATGTTCATTGACCCTGATTGCATGTAATTGGAAAGATTAATACTGTCACTAAAGTTAAGTGGAGGGTGGAAGTATCAGGGATGGAGCAATCCTGGTGTATTTTTTTCCAAGCATGCAATCAGAGCAGATGCTGTGATGGTCTTATACCATTTGGGACCCCGTTGTTTAGTGGGCTTCCTTGTGAAAGCTCAATGATCTTGATGTTGACTCAAGGCTTAAAGTAGCACCTCAGGAGAGCAAGTAGCCCCAAAGAACGTGAACGTGGGCCATAGAGAACTGCCATGTTGAATTCGCAATGTGAGGCAGCAAGAATGTGTAGTAGTGCTGTGTCAGGGCTATTGCAGCTTCTGATGTGCAAGCGTCTGGCCAAGGAGAGCTGCTGTGTCCTTCAGCACCTCAACTGCTAGCAAAGGCATGAAGCTGGCATAGCCTTAGAGGCAGCAATGTTTCAGGCCATGTGTGTCAGTCAGGGCCATTGCCCTGAGATATAGTGAGCATCTTGGAGGATAGTGGGGTTCTTCCAATGTTGGCTCTTGATGTTGTACTGCCCAGAGTCCAAGTATTTTTTAGCTTCTCCACAAGCTTTCTGTGTGGTAATACAGTCATTGGAGATCATGAGGATGGCTTTTCCAGGCGCCTCTCCGTGCCTTGGTCTCACTGTTCCAGCTGGTGCTCTTTAGCTTTAGCTTTGCCAAGGCAGTGCCCCTTAGCCACTTGTAGACGGTTTTCACATTTTCATTTTGGTGCTGCAGGGCTCCACTAACAGAAACTGTGGACTTCCTGATTATCTATGCCTGATGTACATAAACAGTTGTTTTCCTTGCTTGATTTTTTCTTCTTTACCATGGAAAGTTAAATAGCCTTCTGATTAGCTTTCTGACCTGTAGAAGAGACATCCTATTGTAGAAGAGCATGGTCTTCTACCAACAGCATAGGCTGTTATATAAGTCATTGGACGCTTGGTCTCCTGAAAAACACCCTTTGCATCCTTTTCTTGTTTTCCACAGAACTGCTGCATGCACAATGGTACAAAGGTAAGAAATGAGAACAATACTTTCTGAATTCCACTACTTGGATCTTCAGTGCAGTTCTTTAAAAAATTTGCCCTTCTCAGGTAACAGTTCTGAAACTAAAAGCATAACAGCAAAATTTGTTTCCGAATCTCTCTTATTCGTTTGGTGTCCTGGAAACTCTGCAATGCCATTGTTTACTGCTTCTGGAATGTAATATAATTTCTTCTCCAGAAGAAACTGTGTTGCACTTTGAAAGGAGAGGCTCATTTCAGGGTGTTTAGCTCCAGCTTTTCTACTGCCAAGTGTGTGCTAACGTGGTGTATATGCCAGTCTTGACCAATAGAATTTCTCCCCATTCTCATACAGGAGGATTTTGTGGTCCTAGTTCTACTCAAAGACAAGTTCTGTGCGTAAGCATGCCTCTTATCCTGTCATCACCTTTATACAGTTTCAGTGATTAAGGCAAAGGCTTATGATCTCCTTACATTCCTCTTTGAAGCTACATGCCATTTTCAGGGAAGTGTCTCTATGAGTGTTACATTTGCTGAATATTGGCCTCTCTCTCAGTGTTCCATAGATGAGACATAGGAGATCTGGGATGGCAGAAGGTGTGGGGGGGTCCTGGTCAAAGCAACTTCCTAGGGCCTATCAGAGTGGAGATCAAGACATGGTAGCGGAATAACAAAATGCAAAAGGTCTACCAAGAGAAAGCTTCAAAGCAGTGATCTTTTTGCCCTTTCTTACTTAACAAACGACTTGACTATTGCAGTTGAAGTCACCCTTGATGCTGACATGGCTCATCCGAGGCTGCAAGTATCGAAAGACGGGAAGAGTGTGACTGACACTGGTGCAATCAGAAGGGTGCCCAGCAAGAAGGAGAGATTTGATTCCCACACTTTTGTGTTGGCAAAGGAAGCTTATGCATCTGGGAGAGTCTACTGGGAAAGTGGATGTTGGAAAGAGGAGAAACTGGATCTTGGGTGTTGCCCAGGAGACTGTGACACACAAAGGGACTTTGGTTCTTTCTCCTCAGAATGGCTTCTGGGCCATAGGGGTGGCAGATGGGCAAGACTATTGGGCTTACACGGATCCTTGGACCCGTTTGACTGTGAGTGGTAGACCACGAAAGATTGGGATCTTCCTGGATATCTCAGCCAAGAAGCTGTTATTTTACAATGTCCACCAGAAAAATACTTTGTACACTTTTTCCTTTGATAATGACTGCAGCCAGGAAACAGAGCTCTTTCCTTTCTTCTCAACAGGTCCCCCTGCAACAATGGTTGACACTGAGCCTCTACAAATAGTCCAGGGGTTTGATGATGATGAGAAGTGAAGGGACAAAGTGAGAATGCTCAGTTAATGCATGGCTGAAATCCAGAGCCTTCGTTCTGACTACGTTGTATTTATCCCCACAGTTTTTGCCACCAAATTAAAACCTAAAAGCTAATTCATAAAAGATGTTTTCACCACTACTTCCTAAGCAGTCTCTGATCCAATTCTGTAGGAAGACCTGGATTTCAGATCACTGAAATATTTGTGATATATATTTGTGCAAAAGTGGTCTACTGTTCTAGAGTGGGGGAGCATTCTAATGAACTGAACCAAACCTTCCTAAAAATACTTCTGAATTCTGTTTCCAGATGGTCACCTGTCATGGCAGATCCTTCTATGTCATTTGCAAGTATGCTCTGCTTCCTGAAGGTCTCTTGCCTGATTTGTTACTCATGTTTCTTGAGAGGCTGTGTGAAACACAGTCCTACCCTCCTTGTTTTGGGATGTAGTCTTGTGCTGGGAAAAAAATATGAAATGAAGTAAGAAAGAGTGATTTTTCCTGTGATGCTGAGTGCTCTGATGTTGTTCTGTCTTCTTCTTACTGATAATCTGCTCATCAAGGGGGATTCAGAGCCATTACTGCCCAGATTGTTAGGTTCCCTGTCGTGGTTTAACCCGGCTGGCAGCTAAACACCACGCAGCCGTTCGCTCACCTGCAGGAACTGGAGCTGGAGCGGCTGCAGGAACCGGAGCTGGAGCGGCTGCAGGAGCTGGAACTGGAGCAGCTGCAGGAGCTGGGACTGGAGCAGCTGCAGGAACCAGAGCTGGAGCGGCTGCAGGAACTGGAGCTGGAGCGGCTGCAGGAACTGGGACTGGGGCGGCTTCAGGAGCTGGGACTGGTGCGGCTGCAGGAGCTTGAACTGGAGCAGCTGCAGGAACCGGAGCTGGAGCGGCTGCAGGAGCTGGAACTGGAGCAGCTGCAGGAACTGTCACTAAGTTGATAGCAGTATCCATGGCAGCTCGATAGGCGTAAGCCAGGCCCCAGCATGTTACAATGATTTGTGTTACTTTGGAACTTCCCGAATCGCGACACCTTTTATTCAAGCATTCTGCCAGTTTTTGAGGATTTTGCACTTGTTCAGGGGTGAATTTCCAAAACACTGGGGGTGCCAACTGGTCTAGATGCCTGCCCATATCCTCCCATACTCCCTGCCACCCACAACTATACTGCCTCCGGGCAGATCTCCGGATGAGCTTCCTAAGTAGTTGTTTAACTTTAAGCAGAACCTGAAGTGCATTCAGGAGGCAGAACAACAGGACTATGCTGGTCTGAGTATCCCAAGGATATTCAATATCTTGGAGAGCTATTGTAATAAACTCGGAGGATAAGAGGGTGGTGAAGGAGGAAGGGAGAGTGATCAAGTAAGAAAAATTATCTTCCCCTTTCCCCTCCACAGATTGACTCCCTAATGAAAAAAGGCAACAGATACAATTGCTAATAGTTTCCAAAATACAGTTTCCAAAGTATAGAATCGAAGATGTTACTGAGTACAAATACCAGGTTAGAGTCATGGCCAGATATTTCATCATCTCATAAGCCACTGATACAACACACAGTACCATAATGGCCTGGAAAGAGGATGAGGAACCCACAGTGGATGAAGTGGCTAAACAACTCCGGCAGTACGAAGAAAGTCTCTCCTCTTCCTTACAGGCCTGCGTCTCAGCTGTGGAGAAACTTTCTGAAGAGTTCCACCAACTTAAAGAGAATCTATCTTCATCCCCACCTGAACCAACCAGTGTCCACCGACCAAAAGAGAACACTTGGGAGAAACTTTCTGAAAAGGTTCACCAACTTGAAGAGAGATTATTCTCCTCCATACCTGTACAGAGCAGTGTCTCAGCTATCAGGGGTAGTCGTTCATCCACACAAGGAAGACGATATGGTGGGTACTCACCCCGTGCTACCCTGTGGTTTTACTTACGAGACCATGGAGAGGACATGAGAAAATGGGATGGAAAATCTACCGCGACCCTAGAGGCACGGGTACGTGAGTTGCAAAAGAAAACAATCAGGAAGAAGGGATTCTCTGAAAAGTTTGCTGCTCCAACTTCCAGCAGACAGTCCTTCAAACACAGAAACGAAGAAGATTCCGACCAGGATTAGGGAGGCCCTGCCTCCAGCCAGGGGGAGGAAAGGGATAATCGAGTTTATTGGACTGTGTGGATTCGATGGCCTGGCACATCAGACGCACAGAAGTATAAGGCTTTAGTAGACACCGGTGCACAATGCACTATAATGCCATCGAGCTATAAAGGACCAGAGCCCATCTATATTTGTGGAGTGACAGGGGGATCTCAGCAGTTGACTGTATTGGAGGCTGAAGTGAGTCTGACTGGGAATGAGTGGGAAAAGCACCGTATTGTGACTGGCCCGGATGCTCCATGTATCCTTGGCATAGACTATCTCAGAAGAGGATATTGCAAGGACCCAAAAGGGTTCCGGTGGGCTTTTGGTATAGCTGCCTTAGAGACAGAGGGCATTAAACAATTATCTACCTTACCTGGTCTCTCAGAGGACCCCTCTGTTGTGGGGTTGCTGAGGGTCGAAGAACAGCAAGTGCCAATCGCTACCACAACTGTGCACCGGCGGCAATATCGCACTAACCGGGACTCCCTGATTCCCATCCATAAGCTAATTCGTCAATTGGAGAGCCAAGGAGTGATTAGCAAGACTCATTCACCTTTCAATAGTCCCATATGGCCAGTGCGAAAGTCTAATGGCGAGTGGAGACTAACAGTGGACTATCGTGGCCTGAACGAAGTGACGCCACCACTGAGTGCTGCAGTGCCGGACATGCTGGAACTTCAGTACGAACTTGAATCGAAGGCAGCCAAGTGGTACGCCACAATTGATATCGCTAATGCATTTTTCTCCATCCCTCTAGCAGCAGAGTGCAGGCCACAGTTTGCTTTCACTTGGAGGGGAGTCCAATATACTTGGAATCGACTGCCCCAGGGGTGGAAACACAGCCCTACCATTTGCCATGGGCTGATCCAGTCTGCACTGGAGCAGGGGGAAGCTCCTGAACACCTGCAGTACATCGATGACATTATTGTGTGGGGTGACACAGCAGAGGAAGTTTTCGAGAAAGGGAAGAAAATAGTCCAAATCCTTCTGAAAGCTGGTTTTGCCATAAAACAAAACAAAGTCAAAGGACCTGCACGAGAGATCCAGTTTTTAGGAATAAAATGGCAAGATGGACGTCGTCAAATCCCAATGGATGTAATCAACAAAATAACAGCTATGTCTCCACCAACTAACAAAAAAGAAACACAGACTTTCCTAGGTGTTGTGGGGTTTTGGAGAATGCACATCCCAAATTACAGTCTGATTGTAAACCCGCTCTACCAAGTAACCCGTAAGAAGAATGAGTTTGAATGGGGCCCTGAACAACGACAAGCCTTTGAACAAATTAAGCAGGAAATAGTCCATGCAGTAGCCCTTGGGCCAGTTCGAACAGGACCAGATGTAAAGAATGTGCTCTACACTGCAGCCGGGGAGAACGGCCCCACCTGGAGCCTCTGGCAGAAAGAACCTGGGGAAACTCGAGGTCGGCCCCTGGGGTTTTGGAGCCGGGGATACAGAGGGTCTGAGGCCCGCTATACTCCAACTGAAAAGGAGATACTGGCAGCATATGAAGGAGTTCGATCTGCTTCGGAGGTGGTCGGTACTGAAGCGCAGCTCCTCCTAGCACCCCGATTGCCGGTACTAGGCTGGATGTTCAAGGGAAGGGTCTCTTCTACGCATCATGCAACTGATGCTACATGGAGCAAGTGGATTGCACTAATTACTCAGCGGGCTCGAATAGGAAACCCCAGTCGCCCAGGAATATTGGAAGTGATTATGGACTGGCCAGAAGGTAAATACTTTGGGATATCATCAGAGGAGGAGGTGGGTCGTGCTGAAGAAGCCCCACTGTACAACCAGTTGCCAGAAAATGAAAAGAAATATGCCCTGTTCACTGATGGGTCCTGTCGTATTGTGGGGAAGCATCGAAGATGGAAGGCTGCTGTATGGAGTCCTACACGACGAGTTGCAGAAGCTGCTGAGGGAGAAGGTGAATCGAGTCAGTTTGCAGAAGTGAAGGCCATTCAGCTGGCTTTAGACATTGCTGAACGAGAAAAATGGCCAGTTCTCTATCTCTACACCGATTCATGGATGGTAGCAAATGCCCTGTGGGGATGGTTACAGCAATGGAAGCAAAACAACTGGCAGCGTAGGGGCAAACCCATCTGGGCTGCTGCATTGTGGCAAGATATTGCTGCTCGGGTAGAGAACCTGGCTGTGAAAGTACGTCACGTAGATGCTCATGTGCCCAAGAATCGGGCTACTGAAGAACATCAGAACAACCAGCAGGTGGATCAGGCTGCTAAGATTGAAGTAGCTCAGGTGGATCTGGATTGGCAGCATAAAGGTGAATTATTTATAGCCCGATGGGCCCATGACACCTCAGGCCATCAAGGTAGAGATGCAACATACAGATGGGCTTGTGATCGAGGGGTGGACTTGACCATGGACGCTATAGCACAGGTTATTCATGACTGTGAAACATGTGCTGCAATCAAGCAAGCCAAACGGTCAAAGCCTCTTTGGTATGGAGGACGATGGCTGAAATATAAATATGGAGAGGCCTGGCAGATTGATTACATCACACTCCCTCAAACTCGCAATGGCAAGCGCCACGTACTTACAATGGTGGAGGCAACCACCGGATGGCTGGAAACATACCCTGTGCCTCATGCCACCGCCCGGAACACTATCCTGGGCCTTGAAAAGCAAGTCCTATGGCGACATGGTACCCCAGAAAGAATAGAGTCAGACAATGGAACTCATTTCCGAAACAACCTTATAGACACTTGGGCCAAAGAACATGGTATTGAGTGGGTGTATCACATCCCCTATCATGCACCAGCCTCCGGGAAAGTTGAACGATACAATGGACTGTTAAAGACTACATTGAAAGCAATGGGCGCTGGGACATTCAAAAACTGGGATACGCATTTGGCAAAGGCCACCTGGCTAGTCAATACTAGGGGATCTGCCAACCGAGCTGGACCTGCCCAATCAAACCTGTTACGTACTGTAGATGGGGATAAAGTTCCTGTAGTGCATGTAAAAAATATGCTGGGTAAAACAGTCTGGGCTACTCCTGCCTCAGGAAAAGGCAAACCCATTCGTGGAATTGTTTTCGCTCAGGGACCTGGATACACTTGGTGGGTGATGCAAAAGAACGGAGAGGTCCGGTGTGTACCTCAAGGAGATTTAATACTGGGTGAGAATAGCCCATGAACTGAATTGTACCATGTTAATTGCTATATAATACTGTATGTTATCACTACTATGACTACTATAGGTGACTAATTAGAATGTATGGAAAAGAGTGTAACCTGAGCATGACATAAATGGTATGGAATAAGGGGTGGATAGATGTCCTGGTTTCAGTTAGAACAGAATTAATTTTCTTCCTAGTAGCTGGTGGAATGCTGTGTTTTGGCTTAGAATGAGAAGAGTGCTGATAACACCCCGATGTTTTAATTGTTGCAGAGCAGTGCTTATACCAAGCCAAGGACACCTCAGACTTTTGCTCTGTCCTGCCAACAGGCAGGCTGGGGGTGCAGTAAGAGCTGGGAGGGGACAGACCCAGGACAGGTGACCCGAACTAGCCAAAGGGGTATTCCACACCATCTGACGTCATGCTAAACAATATATAGGGGTGGCTAGCCGGGGGGAGGGGGCCGGACTGCTCGGGGTTAAGCTGGGCATCGGTCAGCGGGTGGTGAGCAATTGCATTGTGCATCACTTGTTTGTACATATTATTATTAGTAGTACTATTATCATCATTGTATTATTATTATTATTATTATTATTATTATTATTTTCCTGTCTTATTAAACTGTCTTTATCTCAACTCACGGGCTTCACTTTCCATTTCTCTCCCCCGTCCCAGAGAGGGAGGGGGGAGGGTGAGCGAACGGCTGCGTGGTGTTTAGCTGCCAGCCGGGTTAAACCACGACATTCCCATATAGCAACAATCTTCTGGTAATCCCTTGCAGCTAGTTAACTGATGCTTTTTAATGCAGGAAGCACTCTTACTAGAGATCCCAGACCTCAATAAATGTAATGCTTGTTTGTTGCCTTGAGGTTCTTTCCCCGAGGGCAGCTATTTTTCCTTTGAAGTGCCTGCTTATGTTCAGCACAAAAGATAATTTCTTATTGTCTGCAGCAAGTGCACACCCCCAGATCATGAGCCTTGACTCCCTGCCCTGACAAGCACAATGCAGACCCAAGTGCAAATGTTGACAGGAAAGGCACTGTGAAGCAGTCTCCTAGGGAAATTATTTGGATTTTCACTTGTCCCAATTCTTTCAGCTACCCTTCCCAGCCTGTTGCGCCCCATTGGAGGTACTGAAGACACACTGGAAGGATATCATAGGAGTGCCAGACAGCTCTGATCATAGCCGAAATATAATATTTTTTTTTCTGTTTCAAATGCAAAGCCATTATCAGAATCACAGAACCACAGAATCACAGAATCACAGAGTTGTAGGGGTTGGAAGGGACCTCAAGAGATCATCGGTCTAGTGATGGGGAGGGGACATCATTAGGGCAGCTGACCTAAACCAACCTAGGGGATATTCCATGCCATATGATGTCGCACTCAGCAATAAAAGGTGGGAAAGGGGAAGCAGCGGGGGGCTGTCACTGTGGAAGCGTCTATCCTCCCAAAAAAAACACTATGTGTATTGAGGCCTTGCTGCCTTACTTCCCAGGATGTGGTTGAACATTGCTCATTGGTGGGAAGTAGAGAGTAACTGCTGTTCTCTCTCTGTGCTCCCGTGAGGTCTTTGGCTTTTTTTTTTTTTTTTCTTTCTCCCTTTTCCCTTTAATTAAATCATCTTTATCTCAAATCTTGAGCCCTTTGTGTCGTATTTTATACCCCTTCCTCTTTGAGAAGGGGCAGTGAGAGAGTGTCTGTGGTGGAACACAGCTGCCTACCCACATAAAACCACCACAAGTCCAAACAATGTTCAGGGAATTTGCAAAGTGTAAATAACCTTACTCTTTTAGTGTACAAGGACAGAATTCACACATGAAAATCAAGATAGCCAAACTTTCCACGTCAATGAGTTTGCTCTCAAGCTTTGTCCTTCCTGCCATTTCTAGATTCATGCATTTGATCCTTTTCTCTCATCAAGAGACAAAGAATATATCTGCAAGAACACTGACAATTTACAATACCTGTACAAATTCTCCCTTGCACAGTTTTCAGAAGAGCTTGTGGCAGAAGGAGAATGTCTTTCTCTTCCTCTGTGTTGGGAATTCCTCCTGCTAGGACACCCTCTCCTGGCAAGTCTATCATTAGCCCAAGAGGCACTTCACACAGTCAGATGTCAGGATGCTGAGAATCCTTTTGATCACCCCTAGCTCTTGGCAGATAGTCATGGGAAAGTGAGCAGAAATCATCTACCTCACAGAACATTCAAAATGACACCATTCTCATGACATTGAAAACCAAGCCTGGTTATGGGTCATTTTTATGAAAGTTAAATTTAGAGTCAGGGTTTAAGAAGTGAAGACACACATTGGAAGCAAGGAAGCAATAGCAAGCAAGGAACTGAAGATGTTTGTAAGGATGATGCTGGGAAGTACTAGATTAAGATTAAATCTCATTTAATCTTTATGTTTAAAATCTCATAAACATGAACCAGTGTCAAGAAAAGCTGGTTTGATAGTCCAGGCGGGCAGTGACAGCATTGAAGAGAGAAGCCTGAAGGCTATCAAAAGAGACTTTAGGGGGCTGGGACGGTTAGTGGATGGAGCGGGAGTGCAGGTGGTGTTTTCATCCATCCCTACGGTGGCATGGAGGGGTACAGAGAGGACACGGAAAGCCCACCTGTTAAACATGTGGCTCCGGGGCTGGTGCCAACGCAGAAATCTTGGGTTTTTCAACTATGGGGCACTTTACTCAGCACCTGGCCTGATGGCTGTAGACGGGTCCCTATCTTTTAAGGGAAAAAGGATCCTGGGCCAGGAGCTGGCAGGGCTCATTGAGAGGGCTTTAAACTAGATAAGAAGGAGGATGGGGCTGAAGCAAGGATTGTTGGGGCTGTGCCAGGGGGAGCAATGGCAAGGCCGGAGGATAAGGTAAAGGCCCAGCTGAAGTGCATCTACACCAATGCACGCAGCATGGGTAACAAACAGGAGGAGCTGGAAGCCATCGTGCAGCAGGCAGGCTACGACTTGGTTGCCATCACGGAGACGTGGTGGGACCAGTCTCATGACTGGAGTGCTGCAATGCCTGCCTATAAGCTCTTCAGAAGGGACAGGCAGCACAGAAGGGGTGGTGGTGTGGCTCTCTATATTAGAGAGTCTTTCGAGGTTGTAGAACTTGAGGCTGGGAATGGCAAAGTCGAGTCCCTTTGGGTTAGGATCGGCAGGGACAACAAGACTAGTGTCCTGGTCAGGGTCTGCTATAGACCGCCGAACCAGGATGAGGAGGCGGATGAGGAGTTCTACAGGCAGCTGACAGAAGTTGCAAAATCATCAGCACTTTTTCTCGTGGGGGACTTCAACTTCCCAGACATATCCTGGAAGCACAACACAGCCCAGAGAAAGCAGTCTAGGAGGTTTCTGGAGAGCGTGGAAGATAGCTTCCTGACGCAGCTGGTTAGTGAACCTACCAGGGGTGGTGCCCCGCTAGACCTTCTGTTCACAAACAGAGAAGGACTGGTGGAGGATGTGATTGTCGGGAGCTGTCTTGGGCAGAGTGACCACGAAATGGTGGAGTTCACTATTTCTGGTGAGGCCAGGAAGGGGATCAGTAAAACCGCTGTATTGGACTTTCGGAGGGCTGACTTTGGGCTGCTCAGGACACTGGTTGGTGGAGTCCCTTGGGAGGCGGTTCTGAAGGGCAGAGGGGTCCAGGAAGGCTGGGCGCTCTTCAAGAGGGAAATCTTAATGGCGCAGGAGTGGTCTGTACCCATGTGCCCAAAGACGAGCCAGCGGGGAAGAAGACCAGCCTGGCTCAACAGAGAATTGTGGCTTGATCTTAGGAGAAAAAAGAGGGTTTATAAGCTTTGGAAAAGTGGGCAGGCCACTAGGGAGGACTATAAGGATGTAGCGAGGCTGTGCAGGGACAAAATTAGGAAGGCCAAAGCTCATCTGGAGCTCAATCTGGCTACTGCCGTTAAAGATAACAAAAAACGTTTCTATAAATACATCAACACAAAAAGGAGGACTAAGGAGAATCTCCATCCTTTACTGGATGTGGGGGGAAACTTAGTTACAAGAGATGAGGAAAAGGCGGAGGTGCTCAATGCCTTCTTTGCCTCAGTCTTTAGCGGTAATACCGGTTGTTCTCTGGATACCCAGTACCCTGAGCTGGTGGAAGGGGATGGGGAGCAGAATGTGGCCCTCATAATCAATGAGGAAATGGTTGGTGACCTGCTACAGCACTTGGATGTTCACAAATTGATGCGGCTGGATGGGATCCACCCGAGGGTACTGGGGGAACTGGCAGAGGAGCTGGCCAAGCCGCTTACCATCATTTATCAACAGTCCTGGCTATCGGGGGAGGTCCCAGTTGACTGGCGGCTAGCAAATGTGACGCCCATCTACAAGAAAGGCCGGAGGGCAGACCCGGGAAACTACAGGCCTGTCAGTTTGACCTCAGTACCAGGGAAGCTCATGGAGCAGATCCTCTTGAGAGTCATCATGCGGCACTTGCAGGGCAAGCAGGCAATCAGGCCCAGTCAGCATGGGTTTATGAAAGGCAGATCCTGCTTGACGAACCTGATCTCCTTCTATGACAAAGTGACACGCTGGGTGGATGAAGGAAAGGCAGTGGATGTGGTCTACCTTGACTTCAGCAAGGTATTTGACACCGTCTCCCACAGCATTCTCCTCAAGAAACTGGCTGCTCTTGACTTGCATTGGCGCATGCTTCATTGGGTTAGAAACTGGCTGGATAGCCGGGCCTAAAGAGTCGTGGTAAATGGAGTCAAGTCCAGTTGGAGGCCAGTCACTAGTGGCATCCCCCAGGGCTCGGTGCTGGGGCCGGTCCTCTTTAATACCTTCATCAATGATCTGGACGAGGGCATTGAGTGCACCCTCAGTAAGTTTGCAGATGACACCAAGTTAGGTGCATGTGTCGATCTGCTCGAGGGTAGGAAAGCTCTGCAGGAGGATCTGGATAGGCTGCACCGATGGGCTGAGCTCAACTGCATGAAGTTCAACAAGGCCAAGTGCCGGGTCCTCCACCTGGGACGCAATAACCCCAAGAAGAGCTACAGGCTGGGAGATGAGTGGTTGGAGAGCTGCCAGGCAGAGAAGGACCTGGGAGTGATGGTGGACAGTCGGCTGAATATGAGCCAGCAGTGTGCTCAGGTGGCCAAGAAGGCCAACAGCATCCTGGCTTGTATCAGAAACAGTGTGACCAGCAGGGCTAGGGAGGTGATCATGCCCCTGTACTCAGCTCTGGTGAGGCCGCACCTCGAGGACTGTGTTCAGTTTTGGGCCCCTCTCTACAAGAAGGACATCGAGGTTTTTGAGCGGGTCCAGAGAAGGGCGACGAAGCTGGTGAGGGGCCTGGAGAACAAGTCCTACGAGGAGCGGCTGAGGGAGCTGGGCTTGTTCAGCCTGGAGAAGAGGAGGCTCAGGGGTGACCTTATTGCTCTCTACAGGTACCTTAAAGGAGGCTGTAGCGAGGTGGGGGTTGGCCTGTTCTCCCACGTGCCTGGTGACAGGACGAGGGGGAATGGGCTTAAGTTGTGCCAGGGGAGTTTTAGGTTAGATGTTAGGAAGAACTTCTTTACTGAAAGGGTTGTTAGACACTGGAACAGGCTTCCCAGGGAAGTGGTGGAGTCACCATCCCTGGAAGTCTTTAAAAGATGTTTAGATGTAGAGCTCAGGGATATGGTTTAGTGGAGGACTTCCTAGTCTTAGGTCAGAGGTTGGACTCGATGATCTTGAGGTCTCTTCCAACCTAGAAATTCTGTGATTCTGTGATTAGAATGTCTTTTGCAAGCAGGAAAAAAAAAAAAAAAAAAAAAAAAGAAATTAGATTAATGACAGCTGCAGCCTGTGGTGTATTTTGGTGTGCTATGGGTGGCAAAGCAGATGTGAGGTTACAGCTCAGAGAAATATAGAAGCATTGCATCAGAGAATGGCTTTGGTTGGAAGAGATCTTAAAGATCACCTGTTTACAAATCCTGCACCAAGGGCAGAGATGACACCCACTAGATCAGGTTGTCCAGGGTCCCATCCAACTTGACCCTGAACCATCCTTTTATGAAGATGTGGTCCTTGGCAATCTGCTTTAGGTGCACCTGCTTAAGCAGTGGGTTTTCATCAGATGACCTCCAGATGTACATGCCAACATCAAACTTTTTGTGATCTGTCATTTCTGTGGCAAAAACCTGTAGAATCTTCAAAGCCAAATAATGGACACAGCTTCCATTACAGGTAACAGAATTAAGTGAAAAACAGTTTACCTGCATCCACCTGCCCTGACATGCATACGGACACCTCCCACAATGCCCCATCCAAGCATGACTTGAACTTTTCCAGGGATGACGTACCCATAGCTTCACTGGGCAACCTCTTCCAATGTCTTATCTTCTAAATCTAATTCCCTCCAAACATCTAAACTAAATCTCCCCTTTTTTTTTTTTTAGTTTAAAACCATTCCCCCTTGTCCTATATCTATCTGCTCATGTAAAAATTGCTCTCTCGCTCTTTCTCTTTTTTTATTTTATTTTTTAATATGTCTCCTTGAAGTCCTGAAAGGCTGCAACAAGGTCTCCCAAGAGCCTTCTATTCTACAGGCTGAAGAGATGCTCCAGCCCTCTGATCATCTTCACAACCCTTCTGTTCACCCTCTCTAAGAGGTCCAAATCTCTCTTGTGCTGGGGGCCCCAGACCTAGATGAAGTACTGCAAGTAGGGCCTTACAAGGGCAGAACAGAGGGTGACAATCACCTCCCTTAACTTGCAAGCTACTCCTTTGTTGATGTAGGCCAGGATGCAATTTGCCTACTGGGCTGCAAGCATACACTGCTAGCTCATGCTGAGCTTTTCATCCACCTGAACCCCCAAGTCCTTCTCTGCAGGGCTGCTCTCAATGTGTTCTGCTCCCAGTCTGTCCTCATGTCTTGGATTGCCCTGACCCAGGTGCAGCACCTTGCACTTGGACTTGTTGAACCTCATTAGGTTTGCACAGACCCTCTTCTCCAGTTTGTCTGGATCCCTTTTGATGGCATCCCTTCCTTCTGATGTATCAGCTGCACTACTCAGCTTGGTGTCATCTGTAAACTTACTGAGAGTGTGCTCAATCCCATTGTCTACGTCACTGATAGATATTAAAATATACCAGTCCCAAGACAGATCCCAGAGGGACACAACACATCACCGGCCTCCACCTTGACATAGAGTCATTGACCAAAACTGTATGGATCCCTCCCTCCCTCCCTCCCTTCCTTCCTTCCTTCATCCAATTAATTATCCACCAAGTGTTTCACCCTTCAAATCCATATCTCTCCAATTTAGAGATCAGTGTGTTATGAGGAACCATGTCAAATGCCTTACATATATACAGATTGCTGGCATTGGTCAGTCTTCCTTTGTCAGCTGATGCTGTCACTCCATCAGAGATGACCACAAGAGCCCTCTTGGTGAAGCCATGCTAGCTGTCTCAGGTCACCTCCTTGTCTTACATGTGCCTTGACATTGCTTCCAGGAAAAATCTGTTCCATGATCTCCCCAGGCATGGAGGTGGGTCTCACTGTTTTATAGTTCCCTGGGTCCTCCTATCTGACCTTTATAAAAATGGGAGTGATGTTTCTCTCCCAGTCACCAGGGATTTCACCTGATTGCCATGACTTTTCACATATGATGGAGAGTGGCTTGTCAACTATGTCGTGGTCCAGACACTTGGCCACCTTGTTCAGGGATGAATGTTATCTACCCTTCAGAAAGCCACAGCCCCTCAGAGCTTGACATCCCCTAAAAGTAATGCAGCCTCCCAGGCAGCGCTCCAGGGGGAACACACTGCCACCCAGGTGTCAGGCTGCAAGGTATGCCCAACTCTCACACCAGCTCAGGACAGCACGAGCAAGCAAATCTGTGGGAGGGACGTCCAGGTGGAGGCACTCCTCCACCTAGTGGCAGAACTCAGGGAATGGGTGAATAGGCTGAGGAGGACCAGGGAGTCCAAGAGAGAGACAGACTACTGGAGCCACTCCCTACCTTCCCCGAGACAGGCCCAGCAGGCAGAAGGAAAACACACGTTGGAGGATTGTATCATCTCTCCACCTGGCTGAAAGCACTGAACTAGATAGAGGATAAGGGCCAGTGGCAACAAGTCCCTGCATGGTGTGGCAGGTTGGTACCCCTCAGGGACTTCCCCACCTTCCCAGGTGCCTGTGCACAATAGGTATGAAGCTTTGCAGGTTGATCTGGACAATACTGAGGAACATGGTACATCTGGCTTGGAGGTGACACTGAGGTCATATTAAGCTGCACCCTGCATCAAATCAGCTCCCACCAAGAAAAAAAAAAAGATAGCTTGTTGTCATGTGAGACTCCCTTCTGAAGGGAACTGCAGGACCAATATACAGACCAGACCCACTTCTCAGGGAAGTCTGCTACATCCATGAGGTCCTAATTACGAGTGTGAAGAGAAAGCTCTCTGCCCTTGTTCGGCACTCTGACTATTAACAATTACTGATTTTTCAGGCAGGCAGCGATGAAGCTCCAAGAAGAAGTCTGAGGGCAATCAAAAGAGACTTCAAGGCCCTGGGACAACTGATTAAGGGATCGTGACCGAGAAAGCCTGGGGGTGTTATAACAGTGTTTATGGGATGGTATGCTAGCAAGGTGCATCTGTCTGCCGTCGATGGAGAGCCATGCAGCAGCAAAGGCACAAGGGACATTGACAATTCAGAAATCACAAAAGTGCCCGGGAATTGTCAGGCAGGAATTAGGGCTTCTGCCTCCAAAAAAGTGGCAGGATCTCTAGCCCAACAGAACTGTATCTACATCAATGCACTCAGGCAAAAAACAGGAGGAGCTGGAAGACATTGTGCAACAGGAGGGCTATGTCAAAGTTGGTATCACCAAAATGTGGTGGGACAGCTTGCTGGAATGGAACACTGTAACAGATGGCTACAAACACTTCAGGAGGGATAGATTTGGAAGGAGAGGCAGTAGGGTGGCCTTGTATATTTGGGAGTGTTTAGACTGTCTTGAGATTAATAATGGCAATGACAGAGGTGAGTGTTTATGGGTAAGAATTAGGGGGAAGGCCAGTGAGGCAGATGTCCTGGTGGGCGTCTGTTGTAGATCATCACAGCTGGCCAAAGAGGCAGACAAAATATTCTACAGACAGATGTGAGAAGCCTCAAAATTGCTAGCCCTTGTTCTCATGGGGACTTCAAAATACCATATGTCTGCTGGAAGTGCAACACTGTGGAGAGATAACCAGTCTAGGGGGTTTCTAGACTGTATGGACACAGCTGGTGAGTAAGACAATGAAGGATGGTACCCCCCTAGACCTTTTGCTCATAAATTGGGAAGGACTTGTAGGTGATGTGAAGGTTGGAGGTCAGGAAGGCTGGAAACTCTTCAGGAAAGAAATCCTCACATACCAAAAGATGATCTGGAACTGAAGACTGACTTGGCTGAAAAGATAACTGTGCACAGAGGCCAGGAAGAAAAAAAGAGGGTTTACGACCATTGGAAGAAGGGGAGGTCCACTCGGGAAGACTATAAAGATGCAGTGAATGTGGTGTGATTGCCTAAACATGGAGCATAAAAATAATATTCACATTTTAAGGAAAATGTACAGCATTGAAGAGTCTTTCAGAGTCACGTGTAATTGCATTACCTGAGCATTCTCCAGGCTTCCAACCTTAGATGCTATTGCACTGGGGGAACCTGGTGTGCTGATTCTAAGGAACAGTATGGAGTGTAGAGCAGAGTGGAGACACCGCGGCTAGGCTCTGTGACAAGAGGGGGACTCAGTTGTTCTTGTGCACACTGAGACCAATAAGCTGCACTTTTGCTACCCTGAGCCAAAAACCTGTCATGTTTTTGACAAAAAGTTGTACTCTAGTGTACTTTTGGTCATTATGTTAGAAATGGCTCATTCTTCAAAATAGGATTAAATAAAAAAATAGGATTTATTAAAAGAATAGAGGTAAGCAAACAGCGCTGGGTGCACCGGGAGTCTCTGCTCCACCAGGACGCACACCAGTTACATCAAGTAGCTGATTTTTATGCTCCTAGACTAATACATATTCATTACTACTTCTAAAAAAACAGGTTATTATAATTAGCTTCCGGGGTCCAGTCCCTCTTACTGGAGCATGCACATCAGTCTCCGGTGGTCCCTCTGGGGGTCTCTAGGGGTCTTTCGTGCTGAAGGCTCGTAGTCTTCCTCTCCAAGTTTTTTTCTCGTCCTTCCCCTTTGTACTCCTTGGCACCGTGTCAAGTTTATACAGCATCCCCTGCAGGTCTTGTCTCCTAGCTCTTCTTCAGCTTCTTTTTTTTTTCTTCTTCTTAATCTCTTGGCCACCTGGCCAGATATCAGAGGCCTGCATAGTATCCCATAACAGTCACTAGTTGTTATCAGTTGTTCTGAAACCCCCAGACATCAAAGACTTCATACAAACACAAATAACTTTCTTATTGACACTTCACCAGTAATTAAAACATTCTTCACCAGCCATTCACAGGTTCAGTCACACCTATAGCCGTGTTAAATTAATCTCGAAGACAAAAAAAAGGCTGTAACTGTTAGAAATAGAAGTTCGGAATAACAAAAGCAAACAGGTTCATAAATTTGAGGAGTATTTTCTGAAGACTTGATAACTTGACTAGAATGAGGGGGAGACTGGGACACACTGCATCTGTGGTTCAAGAATTAAATTGTCAGAGGCAGGACCCAGAGGCAGACAGGACTGTTCTTTATTGACACTACTTGTTAAAACATTCCTAACAATCCCTTATCTTCTTTTTAATATCCCCAATTCGTGTCTCTTCTGTTGTTAATAACTGTATTTCATCAGTCCGTTCTTGGAGGTTCCAATTCTTAAGCATCATAATTGACATATCCCCTTCCTTTTTTAATGAAGTTATTACAAATGTACTATTTATAACCCGGTGTATTAATAATGTAAGGCAAGGTGTCATACAAGGTATAAACAATAACATCATTACACCACATAACAATAAAAACAACACTCTTTTAACCCATGGTCCACCAGGCAGCCATGAAAATAAATCCCATTCCATATTCTTCTAGGTTTGTGCTGGGACGTGGGCCAATTTTCTCATTTCCTTTACAGGTTCATTTACAGCTTTTCTTTCGCTTGCTCACCTCCCCCCCTCCTTCTCTGGGATGGGAGAGAGAAATGGTAAAGTGAAGCCTGTGAGTTGAGATAAAAACAAGAAAATGTATGGTGGACCAAGGGAAACCAGCTGATGTGATTTTTTTGGACTTCAGCAAGGCTTTTGACACGGTTTCCCATAGGATCCTACTGGACAAAATGTCCACCATACAGCTAAATAAAAACATCATACGATGGGTGAGCAATTGGCTAACGGGCAGGGCCCAAAGGGTTATGGTAAATGGAGCTGCGTCAGGCTGGCGGGCAGTCACCAGTGGGGTCCCTCAAGGCTCCATTTTAGGGCCGGTACTTTTCAATATTTTTATAAACGATCTGGATGTAGGAATAGAGGGTATTTTGAGCAAGTTTGTTGATGACACCAAACTTGGAGGAGTTGTGGACTCAAATGAGGGCGTAAAGGCCTTGCAGAGGGATCTGGACAGGTTGGAGAGCTGGGCAATCACCAACCGCATGAAGTTCAATAAGAGCAAGTGCCGGGTCCTGCACCTGGGACGGGGAAACCCTGGCTGCATGTACAGACTGGGCGATGAGACGCTGGAGAGCAGCCTAGAAGAGAGGGATCTGGGGGTCGTGGTAGACAGCAAGTTGAATATGAGCCAGCAATGTGCCCTGGCAGCCAGGAGGGCCAATCGTATCCTGGGGTGCATCAAGCACGGCATCGCTAGTAGGTCAAGGGAGGTGATTGTCCCGCTCTACTCTGCGCTGGTGCGGCCTCACCTCGAGTACTGTGTGCAGTTCTGGGCACCACAGTATAAAAAGGACATGAAACTGTTGGAAAGTGTCCAGAGGAGGGCTACGAAGATGGTGAAAGGCCTTGAGGGGAAGACGTACGAGGAACGGCTGAGGTCACTGGGCGTGTTCAGCCTGGAGAAGAGGAGGCTGAGGGGGGACCTCATCACAGTCTACAACTTCCTCGTAAGGGGTTGTCAAGAGGCAGGAGACCTTTTCTCCATTAACACTAGTGACAGGACCCGCGGGAACGGGGTTAAGCTGAGGCAGGGGAAATTTAGGCTGGACGTCAGGAGGGGGTTCTTCACAGAGAGGGTGGTTGCACACTGGAACAGGCTCCCCAGGGAAGTGGTCACTGCACCGAGCCTGTCTGAATTTAAGAAGAGATTGGACTGTGAACTTAGTCACATGGTCTGAACTTTTGGGTAGACCTGTGCGGTGTCAAGAGTTGGACTTGATGATCCTTAAGGGTCCCTTCCAACTCAGGATATTCTATGATTCTAAATAATAACAATAATAATAATAATAATAATGATGATAATGGTACTACTAGTAATAATGTGTACGAAACAAGTGGTGCACAATGCAATTGCTCACCACCTGCTGTCCGATGCCCAGCCTAACCCTGAGCAGTCCGGCCCTCCTCCCAGCCTGCCTGCTGGCAGGACAGTGAGAAGCTGAAACATCCTTGGCTCGGTGTAAGCACTGCTCTGTAACAATTAAAACATCAGCATATTATTAGCATTCTTCTCATCCTAAACCAGAATTTAACATTCTATCAGCTACTAGGAAGAAACACCCTTTTCATCAATCTTTAAACAGCAATTACTAAAGATAAATTTTCCACAGACTTCTCCTTCTTGTGCTAGTAAATAATCCAAAGCTAGGCAATTTTGATACAAAGCAGTTCTCATCTTGGTATTTTGCTTTGCAGTTAATCCAAGTGCATCTCCGGTTTTATTTATAATTATTTCTATTACAGCTAATAACCTAATTATTCTATTAAGTATATATACTGGGTCCTATAGCCCCAGGATCTGTCTTCTGCCCACATAGCTGGATCATAATAGGCAAACGCCTTCAATCAAGGGGTTGGGCCCGCTTTCAGGGTCAATTCAGGCTTGTGTTACCGTTTGGCCTGTCAGGGTGATCCAGCTCCTGGAAAACGAATCACAATTTTATATAGGTTTAAAAAAAGGTTCTTATGTTATTTTCTCGGGACAACCTGACCTTAGTGTGGGAGAAGTCTGGTCGAGGCCCTCTCACTCAGCAGTCAATACCCATAGGGGTTGCCTCCCTTGGTAGACCATACACACTGCAGTGGAGGGTCCTGCCCTGGTCTTGCCTTCTCCCTTTTCTCCCTTCAGGCTTGTCCCCTTTATTTGGCATCCTTAATTCATGCAGAGCCTCGTTGCCAGAATATTAGTTCTTCCTTACCTTGAGTTTCAGTTTCCCAGGAGCGGACTCAACCCTCCAAGTTTCAGTAGTTACTGGTCCTTTTATTCTGGATGTGTGGGTCCCTTTCTGTGGTTCTCACAGCTGTTTCAGTAGTCAGTTAAACAAGGTACAGTCCCTCACATCGGGTTCAGTGATTCCTCCCTCCTGTGGCTGCTTGTTGAAACACTTTCTTTTTTATCTTCTGACAAGTTAAGCAACGGCTATGTAATTTGCTTTGCCGCATGGCCCTTTCCAGGTTCCTGTAGTAGGATTCATCTGATAGCCACAGCAACATTCACATTTGTAGCCACCTTTCAGGTTGATACAGATTTGACTACAGATACCAGGGTTTTGGCATTCATCAGTATCTCCACAGTTTCTCTTGTCTACAAACTCAAACCCAGATGGACAGTCACATGCATTTATGTTGCATTCCTTCAGGGGCTCATCACCCCAGTCCTTGCAGTCTCTCTGGTGGTTACACACTTTATTGATATCTATGCATTCTCCACTTCTGCACTTGAATTTGCCAGGTCCAGAGCACTGAATAACATTGTTACAGTTTGCTTCATCAGTGCCATCCAGACAGTCTCTCACACCACTGCACTGCCTACTCCCATGGACACAGTTCCCATCTTCACATCTGAACTGGTCCAGGAAGGGCAGTTAATTTCATCACTTCCATCCTTGCAATCAGGATCTCTGTCACATCGCCACAATTCTCTTCATCTTCTCCACTGTCACAGTCTTTTTCACCATCACATTTCCATGACACTGTTCTCATATGACACAGCTCAGCACTTTCGTCAGACCCATCTTCACAATCCGGGTCCCCATCACACTGCCATCTGTTTGGCACACACTGACCACTGTTGCACACAAAGTCAGATTCAGCACACATCTTCTTCACACAAGCACTCTCATCACTGCCATCTGAGCAGTCTTCACATTTTACTCTAGCACCGTCGGCAGCAGTGCACAGGCAGGCGAGGGCGAGCAGCAGGCAGAGCGCCCCACACCGTCACCTGTGTCACTTATACTACTCCTATTACCCATGTTGTTAGTGTCAGTGGCATCCTCCTGGTACCATTTCTGTCTTTGTCGCCCCTTATTCTCCCCCTTTTCTTTTTGTCACTAACCATTCACCACAAATGGATGAGACACATGATTACTAGTTAGGAAAGAGAGTGTAACGTCTGCTATACAGCTGCAGGCAGTGCCAGCTGCAACCTTAGAAACGGTTTGTGTAAGAGCCTGCTGGTGGTCATTTGGCAGTGTAATCTGCGTCTCTGCACCCCTGCCCCGCAATAGGGCTAAGTCGTCATTAGTAATAGTTATAACACCGATCTGGGGACGAATAGTCTTTTTTGCATTGCAAGATAAACCTTTTATAAAAGGAATGTTAGAGTGAAGCAGCACAGCTCAGCACAGCTGCCGCTGCCTCCATGGTTAGGTCAGACAGGCTGCAGGGTCCTGATGTCCGCCCCTCTGCTATGTGCCAATTCGCCACACGGTGAGGGTCGGCTCCCGTTGTCCACTGACGCCTCTGATCTCCCGTAGCAACTCGATCTCGGGTCTCCAGGCGCCACTTCAGGCTCTCGGCGCCACTCTGGTCTCTCGGCCTGTTCAGGTCTCATACGTTGCAGGAAGCACGGCCGAAAGCACCAGTAGAGACAGATCATGCTCCTGTCTTTTTCTTGTCACACTCAAAACATTTAAGAGCAAAAATAGGATCACAAGATACACCGCCAGGCCCATATATTAGGCACTACCACTCAAAACTTGGATAAAACAGCACTTCTTTTCAGTCTGTCACGTACTTCGTTCATCTCCGCCCACTCCCCTTGCAGAGAGTATGGAACCATGGATCAGAACTCTGCACTCGCTTTGCATCTCACTCACACAGCACAATCGTACACAGAGGCCTCTAGCACATCTCATTCATACCACAGGAATATAATTTACAATGATAACCAACCAAATAAGTATTGCCTATGACTGTGCTCTTTGTGAGGTGATTTGTAACACTTTGTTTCAAACCCTTACATTTACACAAATACTTTCAACACAAAATACATGGACATTTAAAAATAACACATACAATTATTAACACTCCAGTTAGTATCCCTCCAGCAGCCAAAAACATACCGTTTGTCTGCAGTTTCAGGAGATCTTTGCTCCCACGGTGAGCAGCTGAGAGTGGAGTCCCCTCCAAGCAAAACCCTCAGGGTGCACCTAGGGGCGTCCGCACTGCAGCCGATCCCGCAGCCGAGCAGAGTGTCTCCTGCCTGGCTCACCAAAATAACTCACAGAAAGCTGACTCCACAATCAGTAAGATTGTAAAGTAGGTATGTTTACTCAGTTCCATGCAGCACGGGGCGGGTAGTCCCACCAAAGTCGTGCACCCCTAATGTGGCAATTTGCTTTAGTAAAGAGTTACATATACATGAACATTCCTATACATATGTATAACCTGTCCCTTTGTGAACAATCTTCCTTATCTCAGACCCCTTGATTAAAGTCCGAACCATGAGGTTGTTTTTGATCTGGTTCTCGGGGTCCGAGAGGCTCCTGTTATCTGGAGGTATAAGTGCAGCACAGGCACAAATGTAGCACATATTCATTCTTAATCAATTGCTCTCTAATTTCTAATTCCAATGTTTCAGCTTGCTCTTTTCTGGATCCACGGGTATTCTACTATTAATGTTCAAAGCCTGACAGACCCTGTCCTCTGTGGATCAAAATACAGGGGGTCTTAAGGGTTCTTTTGGTCATTCTATCATATAATACTGGATCATTTTTAATTTACTCTTTAATTTTCTGGGGCCCCTATTGTTCCAATTTCCTAAATTCCTAATTTCCTAATCATTATTCATAATGGACTTTCTGGTGGTATATCTGGTAATTTGCTCCCTTTCTGGTCCTTGGTCTTCGATTTTATCCGACCCATCTGGGAATTTTACTTGTGGCAATTCCCACAGCCCTTGGTTGCCCCCAGTGAGAGTGTCTTGCAGGGGGTTTAGGACCTATGACCCACCCATGTATCCCCGAATTCTATAGGAACCATTTCTATAGAATCATTCCCTTCACCGGCCAAACCCCCCACAGGAGACTAGAACCAGTGAGAAAACAAAAAGACCTCCATGTTGACTTCAGAAGTCTCAGTTACACTCTCACACACACAAACACTGGCAACCGCACCTTTACCCAACTGGACGGTATCCACTTACGACTCCGTCGTCTTCGTCCAGAATCCAACCGGACGGTATCCACAAACGACTGTCATCTTCATCCGGGATCGAACCGTACGGTATCCACAAACAACCCTGTCGTCTTCGTCTGGATCTTCGCGCGCAGAATTACGGGCAAAAAAAAAAACAGTGCACAAAAAAAACAGACACACTGCATCTGTGGTTCAAGAATTAAATTGCCAGAGGCAGGACCCAGAGGCAGACAGGACTGTTCTTTATTGACACGAATTGTTAAAACATTCCTAACAATTATAATATCATTATAGTACCAAAACACACCACCTTCCCACAAACTACACACCTCCAAGTTGCAACCACCCCTCACTGAGCATGCGCTCTGAATTTCTCGGAGCCTATACCTTTAAATGGGGAGGGGAAAATTTTTCACCAATCATAACTTAAGATATGCTTGCTTAGAGTCACTCAAGCTCCACCTAAACGATAGAAAAAAAATATTTTAAAAAAAGATAGAAAATAATATAAATTGGCCTAAGAGAGAGAGGAGATTAAGGAATATACCATTCTCAGGGGAGATACCTACATGAGGGAATACATGTATACAGTCACAAGGACCTCCTGACTTCTGAGATCAGGCAATGGGCTGAGACTCTCTTCCCCCTCCCACTGGGATGCCTTTGGGTGAGATTTGAACACTTGATTTTACTGTGTGTCTCTGCAGAAACTTAGAAATCTCTAGAGTCTTTGTGCCTTTTAAAGTGTTAATTTCCAGGCTGTGCTCCTGTGTATTTCATACATGCTAGCTTGCTTTTGCAGACAGTAAATTATCACCAAGAACTCAAAGAACCTGTTGTCCTGGTTTCAGTTAGGACAGTGTTGATTTTCTTCCTAGTAGCTGGTAGAATGCTATGTTTTGGCTTAGGATGAGAAGAGTGCTGATAACACCCCGATGTTTTAATTGTTTCAGAGCAGTGTTTACACCAAGCCAAGGACATTTCAGCTTCTCACTTGGTCCTGCCAGTGGGCAGGCTGGGGGTGCAGCAAGAGCTGGGAGGGGACAGACCCAGAACAGGTGATGCAAATTAGCCAAAGGGCTATTCCATACAATCTGATGTCATGCTGAACAATATATCGGGGTGGCTAGTCAGGGGGAGGAGGGCCGGATGGCTCGGTGTTAGGCTGGGCTTCGGTCAGCAGGTGGTGAGTAATTGCATTGTGCAACACTTGTTTTGTACACATTATTGTTAGTAGTACTATTTTCATTATTGTTATTATTATTATTGTTATTATTATTTTCCTGTCTTAATAAACTGTCTTTATCTCAACTCACAGGCTTCACTTTCCCGTTTCTCTCCCCCATCCCAGAGAGGGAGGGGGGAAGGTGAGAGAACGGCTTTGTGGTGTTTAGCTGCTGACCGGGTTAAACCACAACACCTGTGTACCTGTTGCTGTAATAAATTGCACTTAACTGCATTATTCCTAGTCATGATAGATCTCATTAAACACGACTAGAGTAAGGGTGGTTACATGTTTTTGGTGAATCCGTGACTGTGATAGTTCAGTGCTCTGAATCTGATCAGACCCATGTTGGTTAATGTGTTATTGGTGAATCTGTGACCATGAAAGTTCAGTACCCTGTATCCAACTGGACCCGTAACGATAAATTGGCTACACCCCTTAATGTGACAGTGAGGCTGTACAGAAACTAAATGACATGGGCCAAAGCCCAACCAGAGCTCAGTCTGGCTACTGATGTTAAAGATAATGAAGTTTGTTTTAAAATATACTTAAACAAGAAAAATAGGAGTAAGGAGAATCATAAAATCATAGAACCATAGCACCAAAGAATGTTTTGTGTTGGAAGGGACTTTAAAGATCATTTCATTCCAACCCCCCTAACATGGGCAGGGATACCTATCACTAAACCAGGTTGCTCAAAACCTTGTCCAAGCTGGATGCAATCTTTCTGCAGGTTGAACAACCCCAGCTCTCTCAGCCTGTCTTCACAGGAGAGGTGCTCTAGCCCCTTGATCATCTCTATGGACCTCCTCTGGACTTGTTCTAATACTTCTGTGTCTTTTTTGTGCTGGGGGCCCCAGAGGTAAACACACTGCTCCACGTGGGGTCTCACAAGAGCAGAGCAGAGGAGGAGAGTCCCCTCCCTCAACTTACTGGCTATGCTTCTTTTGATGCAGCCCAAAATACAGTTGGTTTTCTGGGCCGCAAGTGCACATTGCGAGCTCATACCAAGGTTCTCATAATCCAACACTACCAGGTCCTTCTCATCAGGGCTACTTTCAATCCATTCTCCAGCCAGCCTGTATCATTGTACTTAGGATTGCCCCAGACCAGATACAATACCTTGCACTCGGCCTTGTTGAACTGCACAAGGTTCACACTGGCCCACCTCTCATGTTGCTCAGTTATTCTCCTTCTGTACTCCAGTTTTGCAACCCCATGGAAGAAGGCCACCAGATTTGTCAGGTACAATCTGCCTGTAGTGAATCCATGTTGGATGTCACCAGTCATCTCCTTGTTTTCCGTGTGCCTTAGCATAGTTTCCAAGAGTATCTACTACATGATCTCGCCAAGCACAGAGGTGAGAACGAAAGGCCTGCAGTTCCCTGGGTCTTGGTGTTGTTGAGGCAATTCCTTCTAGTCCTATCACTAGTTACCTCTGAGAAGAGTCCGACCCCCATCTCCCCACAACTTCATTTCAGGGAGTTATAGAAAGCAATTAGACTTCCCCCAAGCCTCCTCTTCTCCAGACTAAACACCCCCAGTTCCCTCAGTTCCCTCACAGGACTTGCATTCCAGGCCCTTCACCAGCTTCGTATGCCTTCTCTGGACACATTCCAAGGCCTCTATTTCCTTCTTGTCCTGAGGGGATACCATGGAGGACAGCATCAAATGCTTTGAACAAATCCAGGTGGATGATGTCAGTTGCTCCTCCTCTATCAACCAGTGTTGTAACCCCAAGGTAGAAGGACACCAGATTTGTCAGGTACGATCTGCCCTTTTGAAGCCACATTGGATGTCACCAGTCACCTCCTTGTTTTCTGTGTGCCTTAGTATATTTTCCAGGAGTATCTACTGCATGATCTTGATAGGCACAGAGGTGAGACTGAAAGGTTTGCAGATCCCTGGGTCTTGGCAGTGTTTTCCCTCTTCCAGTCAGCATGTACTTCATTGGACTGCCACGACTTTTCAAATATGATGGACAGTGGCTTAGCAACTCCATCTGCCAGTTCCCTCAGGATTCGTGGATGCATCTCCTTAAGTGCTATGGACTTGTGTACCTTTGGGTTCCTTAGATACTCTAAAACCGGATCTCCTACACTGGGCTGTTGAAGAATCTCCAACCATTACTGAAGAAAAGATTAAAGAAAAACATAGTGACAAGAGAGAAGAAAAAGGCTGAAGTAGTTAATGCCTTCTTTGCCTCAGTCCTTAGCAGCAAGGCCAGTTGTTCTCCA
The DNA here is from genome assembly GCF_009819795.1 of Aythya fuligula. NCBI lineage: Eukaryota > Metazoa > Chordata > Aves > Anseriformes > Anatidae > Aythya > Aythya fuligula. The sequence continues at coordinate 550,153 of NC_045590.1, forward strand.
TGTACTCAGCAATCAGGCCTAGTCAGCATGGGTTTTCCAAAGGCAGTTCCTGCTTGAGGAACCAGATCTCCTTTTATGACAAGGTTACATGCTCAGTTGATGAGGGAAAGGCTGTAGATGTGGTCTACCTAGACTTCAGTAAGGCTCTTGAAACCATTTCCTGCAGCATGCTCCCGGAGGAGCTGCGTGCTCAAGGCTTGAATTGGTGTACACTTTGTTGGGTTAAAATCTGGCTGGGTGGCCAGACCCAAAGAGTTGTGATGAATGGAGCTCCATTTCAGCTGGAGGCCAGTCACTAGTGGTTCCACCAGGGCTCAATACTGGGGCCAGTTCTCTTTAATATTTTTATTAGTGATCCGGGTGAGGGGATCGAAAGCACCCTCAGTAAGATTGCATATGAAACCTGGTTAGGCGCAAGTGTTGATTTGCTCAAGGGTAGGAGGGCTCTGCAGAGGCATCTGGATAGGTTGGACCAATGGGTCGAGGTCAACTGTATGAAGTTAATCAAGGCTAAGCGCTGGGTCCTGCACTTGAGGCAAAACAAACTCCTGCAACTCTACAGGCTGGGGGGGACAATGGCTTGAAAGTCTGCCTGGAGGAAATGGACCTGGGGGTATTGCTAGATAGCCATGTGAATATGAGCCAGCAGTGTGCTCAGGATACCTAGAATGCCAAGAGCATCCTGGTTTGTATCTGACATAGTTTGTCCAGGAGGACTAGGGAAGTGATATCACTCTGCACTCAACTCTGGTGAGGCCCCACCTCAATTACTGTATAGTATATAAAATAATGAATGCTACTCACACAGTGTTGGAGCGTATCCAAAGAAGTGTAATGAAGCTGGAGAAGGGTCTTGAAAACAGGTCTCATGAGAAGCAGCCGAGGGAGCTGAGGTTCTTAAGCTTGGAGAAAAGAAGGCCCAGGGGAGAACTTAATGTAGGTAATTTACAATTACCTTACAGGAGTGTGTATCAAGGTGGAGATTGGGGTCTTCTCTCAAGCACCAAGTGATAAGTCTGGGGGAAATGGCCTCAAATTGTGCCAGGGGAGGTTTAGGTCAGATATTAGGAGAAATTTCTTTACTGAAAGGGTAGTGAAGCATTGAAATAAGCTGCCCAGGGAAGTGGTTGAATCACCATCCCTCTGGGTCTTCAATAAACATAGAACTTGGTACTTCTGAACCTGAAGATGGGACCTTTGGGACCGAAGTCCATGGTAAGCAAAGATGCATCCTGGTTTGCATTAAAAGTAGCATGGACAGCAGATCAAGGGACATGTCCCCCTCTTATCTGTCCTTGTGAGGCCTGACTTGGAGTACTACATCCAGGTGGGGGTGGAAGGGAGAACTTGAAAAAGATGGTTGATGAAGGCAAATAAAGGAGAAAACACACCATTTGAATGCCATGACACCTAAGTTGTTGTATCTTGTCTTGTATCCAGAGGCAACAGAATAAGCTTCAGTTTGTGAACTTGCCACCTTAGCCATATTCAGGGAAACTTCACATAAGTAGAATTTTGGGAGAAATCTTGCCACGGATTCCACTCACACGTGATGAAAATAGAGAGAGATCATTATATTCCCTGTGACAAGATGAAATGCTAGGCATTTTTGTGATTCCTATCCTCCTGAGCTCTAATATTTTCATTTTCTCTTTTTGTTGGACTGCAAAAAACAGGAATTCAGCCCCTCTTACTCACAGAATCACAGAATTTCTAGGTTGGAAGAGACCTCAAGATCATCGAGTCCAACCTCTGACCTAATGCTAGCAGTCCCCACTAAACCATATCCCTAAGCTCTACATCTAAACGTCTTTTGAAGACTTCCAGGGATGGTGACTCCACCACTTCCCTGGGCAGCCTGTTCCAATGTCTCACAACCCTTTCAGTAAAGAAGTTCTTCCTAACATCTAACCTAAAACTCCCCTGGCGCAACTTAAGCCCATTCGCCCTCGTCCTGTCACCAGGCACGTGGGAGAACAGACCAACCCCCACCTCGCTACAGGCTCCCTTGAGGTACCTATAGAGAGTGATAAGGTCTCCCCTAAGCCTCCTCTTCTCCAGGCTGAACAAGCCCAGCTCCCTCAGCCGCTCCTCGTAGGACTTGTTCTCCAGGCCCCTCACCAGCTTTGTCGCCCTTCTCTGCACACTTCTCTTACTACTGCTGTAGTCTTTTCAGTACGATAGGTGTGAGGTCCTTGTCTAATATCACCTTTCATTTCTTTGCAATACGGGTTTCTAATAATTTTTTAATAACCACGAGTTTACCAACTGTTAAGTGTGGTTGTTACTAACTCTTAGGAAAGAAGACGGAAGAATGCCTGATGGCTGAGATTAGGTTGAGTCAAGAAGAAATGAAGAATTTATGTGATCATAAGTTTATAAGTATCTACCAACATCTCAAAACATAATCTCATGGTCCTCTTTTGGTGTTGAAGACTCAGATCAAGGCAGTTGCCAGCAGTCTCACATCCCTTAGAGAAAACCTTGGCCATGGGTTTGAAATGCAAGAAGTTCTAATAGGCAAGGAGCAAATGAACAGAGACTAGATGAATCAGACCAGAAACCACCTAGAAACACATATTGGAAGAACTTAACAAACAAGCAAGACAATGTCACCTAAAACTAGACAATTCTGCAGGCACATTTAGATGAACTTCCTTTTCTAACTAGCACTCTAAACCTCATAAAACTACACACACATTGCAGTGCTTCTCCCTCAGCAGGCATCCACGTGCCTCTCTTCCATCAGCCTCTGAAAGGCCTGAAAGAGTAGCTGCCTGGAAATCCTGTCCTGTGAAATAGCAGGTAATCAGAACCCCTTTACTATTATTCTGCTACTTGCCTCATGCACAGCGGTCAAGTGCAGGAAGTGCTCCTATAAGATATGGATGACAGCTAGGAATGTAGATGTAGAGAGACTCTAAGTAGAGCTCTTGAAACCAAGTGTGCCTATATTACTAGGCACAGCTTCCAATATCAAGGGAACAAACCATGGGTTTATTCCCTTCTCTCTAGCTTGTCTGTGTATGTTTTGGTGACTCTCCAATCACAATAAATAAACCATCCTGTGGGTAGCCATAGTGTATGTGTGTGTATCTCAGTCCCTCGGTATCCTAGAATCTTGTTGATGATTATGCTTCTAACAACAACTCCAGAATGAGCACCAACACTCAATTCTCAACAACTACTCCATACCAAGAATTGCTGAAAACTCTGGAGGTACTTTTACATTAAGTTCAAATATTAACACTTGCTAATGATCTTATCTTGTAAGAATATTCCTACTTCTCTAAAGGGCTAAAGGGCTTTAGCCTTTTAGAGATTCTAGTGCCCTGGGTGGTGAAAGGGGTGTGGGAGGCTGTAGGAAGAGAAGCAAGACAGGTTGGTATGAGGCTGCCAAAGGTCCTGGTCTTCGCTAGGATAGTTCTTCTTCCTCCTAATAATTTCTATGGTGCTTTGTTTTAGATTTACGATAAGATTAATGTTCATAACACTTTGATGCTTTAAATGATGCAAAGCAGTGCTCCACTAAGTTGAGGATTCTTCTGCTTTTCTGTTGCCTGTGGGGAGGATGAGGGTGCACAAGAAGCTGGGAATGGAGACAACAAGGACAGCTGACCCAAACTAAGGAAAGGGATATTCCACACCATCAAGCTGAACAATCTAATCTGGAGAGAGTTGCCCAAGGGGGCTGCAGTTGCTCAGGGACTGGCTGCTAAGGAGCAATTACACTGAGCTTCACTTGTTTTCCATCATTCTTTTATTTCTATTGAACGCCATTTCAGCTCATGAGTTTTGCATTTCTATTTCCAGATTCTCTCCCTTGTCCCATGTCAGGGCGGGTCTGGGCAAATGACTGTCTGTTTTTTAGCTGCCTGACAGACTAATCCATAACACAAGTTAATATTTCATAAAATTACCATCAAAAGTCCAGGAAAAGCAATCTAAGAAACCCTGATAAGTGTTACAAATGACTTTTGTACTTTAAATAGTTCCTTGAAGGGAGGTATTATATGGCAATAAATACCAGAGGATTTCAGATAGGGCTATCAAACATTGCAAGTGGCAACTCTTGTCAGTTTCAAAAGAGGACAATCTTCTCTTATTTACAGAAGACATCTAGAACACAGTTGCTGACATGTTACATCTGGAAATCACTGCTTGCATAGGCAAGTCAAAGCTTCTTAGACCTGATTCATAAATTATTCCGAATCTAGAAGGTCCCTTTCACTACGGAATGTTCTACGATGTTCTGTAAAGGGAACAATAGAAAAAGGCAGATATGGCCCTATCTGACCAACAAAGGCATCCCTAAATATGCACAATAAAGAAGTTTCTTTTCAAAAAGTAGTTGGTCTCCATGGTGATATCAGAGGGTCAAGGCATTCCTGAAAGTACAGCTATCTTGCTCTTAGTGACCGGTCTTCTTTGGGTAGGAGCCGTTCATATGTTATCTGTACCAGAGGCATATTCAAGATAACTCCAAGCACACATCATGTATGTCCTGCAACCTTTCTTCCTCAGATTACCTGTAGGCATTCCTTAAAGAGAGTCACAACACTAAGTCTTATTGAAGGGTGAGATTTCCAAGGGTGATAAAAACTCTTCTGCCAGTCAGGTGACAAGGTGTCAACATTTTTTTAGAGCCCTCTTCTCTGTAACTGTGTAAAGTCCAAGGGCACTGAAGGCTGCCCGTAACTGCGCCGTCATACTGCAAGTGAAAGCTAGTCAGGTCAGGAGTGGCACAGATGAGACGAGGATTTTCTGAAGGTATGTTATAGCATTTTTGTATATATCCACGGTTATTCTTTAAGAATGTATCACTCTGTTGTACTGTTTCCAGGAAAAAAAAATCCCTGAAAACGTAGAGTGTGCTTTGTTACCTTTGCTCTTCCTATTTGGCTATCAGAAAATGTATTAATAATTTGATATTGGTAAGAACTTCTTTACTGAAAGGGTTGATAGGTATTTGAATAAACTGCCCAGGGAAGTGGTTCAGTCACCACCCCTGGAGGTCTTTAGAAGTCGTTTAGATGTAGAGCTTAGTGATATGGTTTAGTGGAGGAGTTGTTAGTGTTAGGTGAGAGGTTGGACTCGGTGATCTTGGAGGTCTCTTCCAACCTAGATGATTCTGTGATTCATCGATTAATTAATAAGAAGTTTAAAGGAATACAGCTTTCACTAACTGTGTTCAAGCATGTCTAGTGTTTATATATATTGGATTTCAAGGCATTTTCAATTTTGGGTTTGAAAATGAAACGAAAGTGTGAAAAGAAAGATGGTCAGAAGTACACACACACTTGTTATCCTAGGTTGTTTGTCTGTGACAAAAAGTAAGCCAAGGCATGGCAAGGCATGAATGGAAAATCAATGAGGGGAACAATTCTTTCCTCTGTTTCTCATAGGGGATTTCTCCCTCCAAGAGACAGTTCACCTTGCAGAAAAGTTTCACTTGCTCAGGGTGGGTACTCCTGTTGCAGAAGAAGACACTGCTTGAAACTGTTTTTCCACAAAGTTATTTTCAAGTCTTTTTGTCAGCTGTTTGTGGGAATTTCTGTTGCTTTCAGAAATACTGAGATGGGAAGTATCTTACCTCTGCAGTGCTCTTTCCTGTCATGGTTACTTTGGTCATTAATTGTCCTGAGGAGGACTTATGTCTCTAGGCCTGAGACTTAAGGTATCTCCATGAGGAGAACATGTTTCTCAGGGTGTCCTTCCTGAGACTGTGTACAGAGGTTTACATGCTTGAGCAAGCAGAGCCACTAACTCACCTGCAGGGGTGCAGTTCATACCTCTGCCATGGGGGAGGCCCTTGGTTACTGGAGACCTCCTCAGCAGCCTGGCAGGTCTGACTCAGTAATCCATGAGACCTGGACTCTGAAGGCTCCTCTTCAGGGTTTCTCTTCCTCTCTTCAATAAAAGTACACTTGTGAGCTGAAGCCCTGTTTCCTATGTGATTGCTCCTATGCTTACATTGTACATTGTCATCACTTGTTCTTTAGATTGAAGAAGTTTCTGAAATTCCATCCTCTGGGACTGTGCTGTCGTCTGGGACTGTCTTTCTTTCAAATTTCCCTTCAGATCTGATGCTGTAACTAGGTGGAGTTCTGTGCTGCCTTTTCTGTCTGGAAAATCTATGTTATGATATATAAGTGGTGTATTTTAGGAAATATCTTACAGAAGCCAGAGTTCCTCCCTCCTCTGCAGGACACACAAAGCACGTATCAGGAAATCAGAGTTCAGACATGACAAAGAGAAGGTTCTTCTGAGATGGCTCGATACCAGTCACCTACATAGAGACACATACATTCAATTTGACAAACACATCGTTGGAGTTTTATTCTATTCCCTTAGGAAGGGAATACAGGGGTGGCCTCCGAGGGATGAGACTAGTGTCTTTCTTATACAAGACAGAGCCTGTTCCAGCCAGCTAAAGGTGATGGAAACTGAAGGCCATGGAGTGGAAACATGCTGAGCAGTTCTGGGAGAAGAGCTTGTTTTATAATCAGCTAATTATAAAATCAGAAGAAATCAGCTTCCATCAGAACAGAGACATGTCTTTGAGCAGAGGTAATTGTTGTTTCTTCACAGAAACAAAAGTGGCAGCAAACAAAAGGAGCACACTTGAATCAATGCAGGAGGTTGTTTGGAGAGACTCTTTTCTGTGAAGATAGTGAAAAAGATGGAGAAGGAACTAGGTAAGCAGAGGAATCTCCAAGAAGGCCTTCAGCTCCCTGAACACAAAACCTGGTCCACTGGGAAACCATCTTGTGAACTTTTCCTTGGTGTGTTCTCAAAGGAAGGAGCAGCATGGGCCCCCTGAAACCTTCCCAGCATGGGCTGCTGCGCTTAGGCTCTGGGGCACTTCACAGAGCATTAAGGCCCTGAGAGCATAATTGGAGCTCCATGGTAGGATACATTGGTCCAAACCCAAGACATTGCTAATACGCCCATGTTTCACAGGACCCTAGGGTTCTCGGGATGCTGACATGACCTGTTCTTGCCCGAAACCTGTGCAAATATGTTCTTGTCCTTTCTTCAGGGAAAGTCTTGGCTAAATGTTATCTTTCCTATCTTTTCATATGAACCTTATGTTAAGAACCTGAGACCAAGATATCAAGTGTCCAAGAGCTAAGGAAAAGTTTTCAGGCTCCAAGTACACAGGATCCCACTCCTCTTGATTGCGGTCATCCCTGGGAACATCTCGGGTGGGGTGGATCACTGTGGAGAGAAGCGAGCACATGTGGGATTGTCTTCTCTGAGCTAATTATCCACAGAAGCACTTCCAGTCCACAGCAGAGGGCTTTGCCTTTGGGAAGGGACAGATTTCATGCTAGGGGCACACTTTGCTGCTGTCAGGCATGTCCTACTCCATCAGAGTGTACTGCTGTGGTGGAGAATGGAAAGTTTTCAAAGAATGAGCTCGGAGGAAGATGCTGGAAGGGGTAACAGGTCACTGTAAGATTTCCCCCCTTTCTTGTAAGATAAGGAGAACGGTTTCAAAACTTTGTGGCACTTCCCTTGTACAAATAGTGCAAGCCAAAGGGGTCCCCCTTTGAATTTTTAATAGGGTATTGAGCCACAGATGAGAGCCAAGTCTTGTGGATAAGGTAAGGAACTAATCAAAGTAATGATTTCCTAAGAATCAGAGAGATGTGAGAGTGGAGCTCAGCTGGGATGGCAACCATGTCATTCATCTAATTATAAAATCAGAAGAGATCAGCTTCCATCAGGACAGACACTGGACGTGCCTTTGAGCACAGGTTACTGTTGAGAACGCCTCTGTCTCAAAGTGCTTGGGTAACACACAGATCAAACTTAGACCATTCTCAGGGTTGGTCAAACATTTCTAGGGGAAAAGCCTGTTGCGCAGAGGAGAGGAAAGGCTAAGGAAAAGGATGTGCATGCATTACCTGCCCATGGCTTATACTGTTGCTCCAGCTGAAACAAGCAAACATATGGCAACCACACATACAAGAGAGACCAAAGAGGGAATTGCCTGGAAAGGATAGGATTTCAGAGCCTTTGGACATTGTCCTTGCAGAGAGGTGGTCTCAGCCTCTTGGGTGTGTTATCAGAATCTCAGCAATTGTTGTTTCTTCACAGAAATGAAAGGGGTAGTAAAGACTAGGATCAACCCTGAATCGATGCAGAAGGTAATGGAGATTCCACGTTTTGTGAAGATAGTAGAACAAACGGAGAACAAGACAGGTGAGCAGAGCTATTCCCAGGCAGGCCTTCAACTGCCTGACACCAAAGCTGGTTCACAGGGAAACCTTCCTGTGAACTCCTCTGCAGTTTGTCCTCGAAATAAGAAGCAGTATGAACCCCCTGACACTATAAACCCCCCTTTCTTGTGGTGAGGGGCCCAAAACTGAACACAGGATTCAAGTTGCTTCCTCATCAGAGGGACAATCTCTTCCCTAGTCCTGTTGGCCACACTATTTCTGATAGAAAATAGGGTGGAATGGGATGGATTAGGTGGATTGATAAGTCTGAGTATATCCATCTTCTGTGGGACGGGGGGCTTAGCAATGTGTCCTCCCTTCCAACCGTCTACTTAGAGAGTCCCCAAAGAAAGAGTATGCTGAGTGTGGGCATCTGTCTGCAGGACGAGCACACCATATGTTGCGGAGGTTTTGGGGCAGTGGTATAGTGTTGTTGGTGGTTTCGTTGGTGGCGGAAGGCTTTGGAGCAGGAGCGACAGTGAGGGAAGGGGATGTGGCGGGAAGTCTGAAAAGTGGTGGCTGGAGGTGGAGAGGCTGGATCACCAAGCAGCCCTGCCTGATTTGTTGAGGTGCAAGGATTGGGCTGGTGACAATGATCCCTGCCAGAGTCAGAGGGATGCTAGTGAAGGGGCGTGACCCAAGACCTCCCTCAGAGGCATCTGCTGTGCCACATTGAGGTGGACAGTCCCAGAAGGCACTGCCTTCTAACTCATGGGTCTTGACGTGACTTGTTTTCTTCTTCTCTGATGTGCACGGTGACTGTGCAGAGGAGCTCTGAGCAATAGAGGGTGAGTCTTTCTAATTGCCCACAAGGATTCCCCGAGGGGATACAGGCCTTGGAGGTGGCGAGTGACAACAGCTGCACCAGCAATGGCAGCTGCCCCTGAACCTGCACCACGATGGAGTGAGCCAGTGTGCTAGGGTCAGAGTTCCAACTGGTGTTCCCTACCTTTGGATTTGTCGTAGAAATGCCTAGTGGCCACTAGAGATAAAAAGGGACATTTTTAACGCCAAACTCTCTTGCAGGTGCTAGCTCTGCAGCTCCTCAGCAGGCAGACCCGGTGAGAAGGATGAAGACTCCCCATGCAGGTGAGGGCCTGGCTTCATGCACGCTGTCTGGAGGCAAAGGGAAGCACAGAGGCTGGGAGCAGTGCACTTGTCTTGGGATGAATGAGAAGGGCACTGCTGGGTCCCTTCCTCTGCTTCCTAGGGTCCCATCCTACCTTGAAATCCTCAGTGCTGCTTCACGGATCCTACTTCACTGCTGGGAAGGTCTCCAGCAAGGCCAGCTTTCATAGATTTGGAATCTTCGGAAGGGCTTCTCCAGAGGTTTGCACCTCTCTGGCCACACTTTGGGAGAGGTGGTGTCTCCCCTGTGCAATGCAGACAGCTCTAGCTCGGTGGGCACACAGGGCTCGCGCATCCTCCGCCTCCGCCTGGCTCTCTTTGTGCACTTGCTGCTCCTTCTGGGATGGCAGCTGGTGTGGCACACTGCCAGAGAGGAGGAACCTGTGGAGGTCTGTCATGCTAAAGGCCCACCCCAGCACTGTGCAACCATTGCTCTTGGAGAAAGCACAGTAAGCCTTCTCCATCGCCTGTCCCGAGCTCAAAACACTCCCCGCTCTGCCTTCAGCTTTACCTGTGCACGTGTCAGGAATGGTCATGCCCTTGCAGAGAACCCGTCGGAAGGAGGAGGAGAGGAGGGGGGTTCTGATTAACCCTCGGGATGGACCACCATGCAAAAGGAACACCAAAGGCAAGGAAGAGCTCTAGCTTTTGAAGGCATATAGGAGATGAGAGAAGAGGGTCGGACGTCTCTGCACATCGGCAGAAGCTGCCAGATGGTGAGCAAAATAGTTGCTAGCCTTAGCAGAGATGCCTGCTGACCTTTGCCGTGTTCTTGTCTGGAACTTTCACCTTCCCCCACACAGTCCCTACCAAAGTCCTGGATCAAGCACCCGTCTTTGACATCGTACATGTCCTATTCTAGCCCAGTGTACTGCTGCGATTGGTAGTGGAAGGCTTTTGCACGATGAGCTCGTATGAAGATGCTGGGCAGTTGGCATGTCACTTCTCTTGTTCCTTTTCACACAGACAGCAAAGGAGGAATCCCTCTCCTTGGCGTGAGGGTCCTATCAAATAGCCAGGTCAAGGCTGTGTGTGAGATTCAGTCACTGCACCGGCAAGGTAGTGGACTCTTCCATGGTAAACCATCTTGCAGGTAGGAGCTGCCCTAATGCTCTGCTTTCCTATACAATCAGGGGAAGACTCAACTTGGTTGTGTTTTAACCCTGGCTGGCAGCTAAACACCACAGAAGCACTCACTCGCTCTGCCCAAGAGGGATGCAGGAGAGAATCCAAAAGCTAAAAGTGTAGGAACTTGCGTGTTTGAGATAACGTCGGTTGAACAGGTAAAGCCCAAACTCCTTTCTCATCCTCAGTCCAAAACTCAGCACCCTACTAGCTCCAATAATGAACATTAACACTATCCCAGAGAAAACGTGGGCAGCCTTGCAGGGGAGGGCAAAGGCTGACCCGAACTACCCACAAAGAAAATCTGTCCTGGAAGAACAGTGTGTGGAGGGCTGCCTGAAGGGCCCACAGCAGGGAAACGACAGAAGCTTACCGCTCCAGAAATTCTGACTTCCAAGGACCTCCAGCAAGTGCTTTGTCATATCAGCTATCCCCATGCAAATAAGCTGGACCCCAGGCTGCCAGTGTGCAGTGCAATTTCCCAGCACAGAGCAGGACAGCCTGCACTGTGTGGAATGCCCTCTTACCTATGCTGTAAGGCAAGATCTTCTCTTTCCTCTGCTCCTTCCAGGGGGGAGTGCTTGCAAAGAAAGTTCTTCCCTGGACAAAGGCTTGGAAATCAGCAGAGCTGGGGCCCCCTCTGTGGACGTGGCTTTGGTTTGTGAGGAATGGGTTTCCTCTGAATTTTAATGAGGGCCATCAGCTGCAGACGAGAGCGACGTCCTTGTGGATAAGGCAAGGAACTAACCAGAGTAATGATTTCCTGAGGAGCAGCAAGGTGTGAGAGTGGAGCTCAGCTGGAATGTCCACCATGTCATTCAGCTGATTATCAAATCAGAAGAGATCAGCTTCCATCAGAACAGACACTGGACATGCCTTTGAGCACAGGTTACTGTTGAGAACGCCTCTGTCTCAAAGAGCTTGTTCTGGGAAGGGGAAGCATTCAGGTGGCACACAAAGAAGCGCGTGCTTAAAAACACCCAGATCGCACTTGGACCATCCTCCAGCTCAGTACGGTATTTCTAGGGGGAAAAGCCTTTTGCGCAAAGGAGAGGAAAAGCTAAGGGAAAAGGATGGGCATTCATTACCTGCCCGTGGCTCATACTGTTGCTCCAGCTGAAACAAGCAAAAATATGGCAACCACACACGCACAAAAGATACCAAAGTGGGAATTGCCTGGGAAGCATAAGATTTCAGAGCCTTTGGACATTGTCCTTGCAGAGAGGTGGTCTCAACCTCTTGGGTGTGTTATCAGCATCTCAGCAATTGTTGTTTCTTCACAGAAATGAAAGGGGCAAGAAGAAGCCTCCCTGAGTCGATGCAGAAGGTTATGGAGATTCCACGTTTTGTGAAGATTGTGGAAGAAATGGAGAACAAGACAGGTGAGCAGAGCCATCCCCAGGCAGGCCTTCAACTGCCTGAAAGCAAAAGCTGCTCCACAGGGAAACCTTCCTGTGATCTCCTCTGCAGTATGTCCTCAAAATAAAAAGCAGCATGAACCCCCTGACACTATAAACCCCCCTTTCTTGTGGTGAGGGGCCCAAAACTGAACACAGGATTCAAGTTGCTTCCTCATCAGAGGGACAATCTCTTCCCTAGTCCTGTTGGCCACACTATTTCTGATAGAAAATAGGGTGGATTGGGATGCATTAGGTGGATTGATAAGTCTGAGTATATCCATCTTCTGTGGGATGGGGGGCTTAGCAATGTGTCCTCCCTTCCAACCGTCTACTTAGAGAGTCCCCAAAGAAAGAGTATGCTGAGTGTGGGCATCTGTCTGCAGGACGAGCACACCATATGTTGCGGAGGTTTTGGGGCAGTGGTATAGTGTTGTTGGTGGTTTCGTTGGTGGCGGAAGGCTTTGGAGCAGGAGCGACAGTGAGGGAAGGGGATGTGGCGGGAAGTCTGAAAAGTGGTGGCTGGAGGTGGAGAGGCTGGATCACCAAGCAGCCCTGCCTGATTTGTTGAGGTGCAAGGATTGGGCTGGTGACAATGATCCCTGCCAGAGTCAGAGGGATGCTAGGGGTAGTTGGAAGGGGCGTGACCCAAGACCTCCCTCAGAGGCATCTGCTGTGCCACATTGAGGTGGACAGTCCCAGAAGACACTGCCTTCTAACTCATGGGTCTTGACGTGTCTTGTTTTCTTCTTCTCTGGTGTGCACGGTGACTGTGCAGAGGAGCTCTGAGCAATAGAGGGTGAGTCTTTCTAATTGCCCACAAGGATTCCCCGAGGGGATACAGGCCTTGGAGGTGGCGAGTGACAACAGCTGCACCAGCAATGGCAGCTGCCCCTGAACCTGCACCACGATCGAGCAGCATGAGCCCTCTGAAGCCTTTCCAGCAAAGACCATGGGCCGCTGCACTTCATCTCTGGGGCAGCTGAGAGAGCCTTACAGCCCTGAGTATATGAATGGGGCTGCATGGTAGGATAAATTGGTCCAAACTCATGTCATTGCTATCAGGCCCACATTTCCTGCCAACATGATATGTTCTTCCCCAAAAGCTGTGCCAATAATTTCTTGTTCTTCTTTTGGGAAAGGTCTTTTCTTAATTTCCTCTTTTATCTCTTTTCATATGAACATTATGCTAAGAACTTGGGAGCAAAATCCGCAGTGTCCAAGAGCTAATAGAGTATTATCGACATTTACGTAAGTATGCAGGATCCCACTCTTCTTTACTGTGGTATTCCTGGGGAACATCTAAGGTGGGTTGTATCACTGTGGACAGAAGTGAGCTCCTCTGGAATCTACTCCTCTGAGCTAGTTTACCACAGAAGCTCTTCCAGTCCACAGCAGACTGAGACTGAGTCCACTGAGACTTTGTGAAGGGATGGATTTGATCCTAGGGGCACACCTCAATGATTTTAGGCACATCCTATTCCAGCAGAGTGTATTGCTGTGGTGGGGAGTGGAAAGCTTTCAAAAAATGGGCTCAGAGGAAGATGCTGGGGGGTGGGGTGGGGGGTTAGGAACGGGTCATTGTGAGATTTCCCTCCATTGTTGTAGGGTAAAGATGAGTGTCTCACCCTTTTGTGAGACTTCCCTGTGACAAGTAGGGCAAGTCACAAGGCCTTCCTCTGCCCAGGGAAGCAATGAACATTCTTCACCCTATCCTCTCTTGCAGTTGCTATCTCTGGAGCTCCTCATCTTACAGTCCCTGGTGGAAAGAACATGACTCCCCATGCAGGTGAGATCTTGTCTTCATGGATGCTGTCTGGAGGCAAATGGAGGCAGAGAGGTTGGGAGCAGTGCACTTGTCTTGGGATGTATTAGAAAGGCTGTGCTGGATCTTTTTCTCTGTCTTCTGGGTTCCCGTCTTTCATTGGAGCCTCCAGTGTTTCTCCAAAGTTTATACTATGGTGCCAGGAAGGTGTCAAACAAGGGAAGCTCTCTCAGAAAGTGGCATCCTCATAAAAGGTTCTCCAGAGATTTTAAAGTCTTTGGCCAGGCTTTGGGGCAGATGAAGTCTCCCCTCTCCAATATGAATTGTTTTAGCTCGTTTGGCACAGGGTTCTCGGGCATCCTCAGTCCCCCACCTGGCTGTGTTTGTAAACATGCTACTCCTTCTGGCCTAGCAGGTGGTGGGAGGCATTGTCAGAGAGGACGAATGTGTGAGGTTTGAGAAAGAATGTGGAGGTTTAAAATATAAAATCTAGCCTTCGTGCTGTGGTTTAAACCTGGTGGGCTGCTAAAAACTACACATCTGCTCCCTGATGTTCCTCTGAAAGTATAGGGTAGAAAAGTGGAAAGGTACTAGTGAGAAAGAATGTGAGCTGAGACAAAAACAATTTAATAAGCAAGACCTATGCTGCAAGAACAATCAAAGCAAAATACAGAAGTCATTCACTGCTTCTAATTGGTGGGCAGTGGATAAGAAGTAATGTGTCAGACCTTGTATGGATTCCCACTCCCCAACACAGTTAGGATCCCTTGCATGGAAAAAAAAATCTCTTGACATTTCTCTGACTATTCCAAGATGAAATACTTCCACCTTTTTAAAGACAATGGCCCAGTTCCCTGGAATGAATGTCGGTTTCCCAGTGGCTCCTCTCTTTCTTTGCAGGAAGGACCGTGGAGATAAACATGACGGCACAGGGAGAGTCGGAGAGAAATAAGAGTGCGAAACCAGCTGACTTGCAGAGCCAACTGGAAGTCTTACAGCACGCAGCCCCACCTCCGGAGGAAGTGGCCAACAACCAGGCTTCCTTCCAGGCCATCTCTGAAAAAATACAATCTCTGATGACATCTTTGCAGAACGTGGAGGCATCTAGAAAGCAAGACCTTGGGATCCTCAGAGCAGAGATGCAGGGCAAAATAAGCAATGATTTGGAGGCAGCAAAGAGGTTGTGGTCTGCGGAGAACCTGCTGAAGGTAGACAGTGAACAAGGTGAGCACAGTAATTTGCAAGCAGGCAGACTCCCTAAAAGCCAACATTATCCTTTAGAGACATAGAATCATAGAATCATAGAATCATAGAATATCCTGAGTTGGAAGGGACCCTTAAGGATCATCAAGTCCAACTCTTGACACCGCACAGGTCTACCCAAAAGTTCAGACCATGTGACTAAGTGCACAGTCCAATCTCTTCTTAAATTCAGACAGGCTCGGTGCAGTGACCACTTCCCTGGGGAGCCTGTTCCAGTGTGCAACCACCCTCTCTGTGAAGAACCCCCTCCTGACATCCAGCCTAAATTTCCCCTGCCTCAGCTTAACCCCGTTCCCGCGGGTCCTGTCACTAGTGTTAATGGAGAAAAGGTCTCCTGCCTCTCGACACCCCCTTATGAGGAAGTTGTAGACTGTGATGAGGTCTCCCCTCAGCCTCCTCTTCTCCAGGCTGAACAGGCCCAGTGACCTCAGCCGTTCTTCGTACGTCTTCCCCTCAAGGCCTTTCACCATCTTCGTAGCCCTCCTCTGGACACTTTCCAACAGTTTCATGTCCTTTTTATACTGTGGTGCCCAGAACTGCACACAGTACTCGAGGTGAGGCCGCACCAGCGCAGAGTAGAGCGGCACAATCACCTCCCTTGACCTACTAGCGATGCCGTGCTTGATGCACCCCAGGACACGGTTGGCCCTCCTGGCTGCCAGGGCACATTGCTGGCTCATATTCAACTTGCTGTCTACCACGACCCCCAGATCCCTCTCTTCTAGGCTGCTCTCCAGCGTCTCATCGCCCAGTCTGTACGTGCAGCCAGGGTTTCCCCGTCCCAGGTGCAGGACCCGGCACTTGCTCTTATTGAACTTCATGCGGTTGGTGATCGCCCAGCTCTCCAACCTATCCAGATCCCTCTGCAAGGCCTTTCCACCCTCATTCGAGTCCACAACTCCTCCAAGTTTGGTGTCATCAGCAAACTTGCTCAAAATACCCTCTATTCCTACATCCAGATCGTTTATAAAAATATTGAAAAGTACCGGCCCTAAAATGGAGCCTTGAGGGACCCCACTGGTGACCGCCCGCCAGCCTGACACAGCCCCATTTACCATAACCCTTTGGGCCCTGCCCGTTAGCCAATTGCTCACCCATCGTATGATGTTTTTATTTAGCTGTATGGTGGACATTTTGTCCAGTAGGATCCTATGGGAAACCATGTCAAAAGCCTTGCTGAAGTCCAAAAAAATCACATCAGCTGGTTTCCCTTGGTCCACCATACGGGTGATCTTATCATAAAAGGAAATCAGGTTAGTTAGGCAGGACCTACCCTTCACAAACCCATGCTGGCTGGGACCAATGACTGCTTTGTCCCCCAGGTGCGCCTCAATAAGTTCGAGAACCATCTTCTCCATAATTTTACCAGGCACTGACGTGAGACTGACAGGCCTGTAATTGCTAGGGTCTTCTTTCTGACCCTTCTTGAAAGTCGGCACAACATTTGCCAGCTTCCAGTCTACCGGGACCTCTCCAAATTCCCAGGATCATTGAAAAATAATTGAGAGAGGTTCCGTGATGACGTCCGCCAGCTCTTTCAGCACCCGGGGATGAATCCCATCCGGACCCATGGACTTGTAGGGATCCAGGTGGAGTAGCAAATCCTGCACACGTTCAGGGTCAGTTGGGAGTTTGTCATCCCCACCGTCCCGGTCCTCCAGCTCAGGGCACCCTGGGTCCCGAAGCCCATCATCGGCATTGAAGACAGAGACAAAGAAGGCGTTAAGCGTCTCTGCTTTGCCTATGTCATTGTCTGTGAGGAGACCTTCCCTATCAAGGAGCGGCCCTATATATTCTTTAGTTCTCCTTTTTCCATTCACATATCTAAAAAAAACCTTTTTATTTTCTCTCACAGACACAGCCAGCTTCAACTCTAGCTGTGCTTTGACCACACGAACTTTCTCCCTACAAACACAAACAGCATCCCTGTATTCTTTCCATGACACCTGGCCCTCCTTCCAGTAGCGAAACACTCTCTGTTTCTGCCTAATCTCCATTAGAATGTTCCTGGTCAGCCACGCCGGCCTCCTGCCCCGCCTGCCTGACTTGCGATATTTAGGAATTGCCTGATCTTGTGCTTCTAGGAGGCATCGCTTAAAGAATGACCAGCACTGGTGGACATCGAGGCCTTCAAGAGCAGTTTCCCAGGGGACCTTGCTGACTAGTTCCCTGAGCAGCCTGAAGTCCGCTTTCCCCATATCTAGGGATGAGGTTTTGGTGGCACTTTTCCTTCTGTCACCATAAATTTTGAACTCAACCACTTCATGGTCGCTATGACCGAGGCGGCCACCAATCACCGCATCTCCCACCAGACCCTCTCTGTTTTCTAGCAACAGGTCTAGGAGGGCACCTTTCCTAGTTGGCTCCGTTAGCACCTGCATCAGGAAGTTATCATCTAGGTGCTTCATGAACCTCCTGGACTTGCTCGTGTCAGCCGTGTGGCACTCCCAGTTAACGTCTGGCAAGTTGAAGTCCCCCATAAGGACAAGGGGAGTTAATCTCGAGGCCTCTCTTAGTTCTGTAAAGAATAATTTATCGGCGCTATCATCCTGGCCAGGCGGTCTGTAATAGAATCCCACAACGACATCCCCTTTATTCGTTCGTCCCTTGATCCTTACCCAGAGGCTCTCAACTTTGCCATTGCCGACCTGAAGTTCCACGCAATCCAGCCCCTGCTTCACATACATCGCCACCCCACCACCTCGCCTACCCTGCCTGTCCCTCCTGAAGAGCCTGTAACCATCTATCGCAACACCCCAGTCACAGGACTCATCCCACCAGGTTTCGCTTATGCCGATGATGTCGTAGTTGCGGGACTGGGCCAGGACTTCTAGCTCATCCATTTTATTCCTCATACTGCGTGCGTTCGTGTAGAAGCACTTCAAGTGCGTCTCCTTACACTCAGCACCTTATGGATCTGACCGAAGGACCCCACTGGCACACAGCCCCTCTGATTCTAGCGTACCATCCCTTAGGTCTTCACCGGCGTGCCTGGTTTTAGCCCCTTCCCCCTTCGACTCTAGTTTAAAGCCCTATCTATCAGCCCTGCCAACTCCTGACCAAAGATCCTTACCCCTCTCCCAGAGAGGCGCATCCCATCCGGTGCCATCAGGCCCGGTGTAGCATAGACCTTCCCGTGATCAAAGAACCCAAAATTCTGCTGGTCACACCAGTCTTGAAGCCACAAGTTTATGTGAACAGCACGCCTTTCAGCTTCGATCCCCCCTATTGGAAGGACAGAGGTAAACACAACCTGCGCCCCTGATCCTCTAAGTAGTCGTCCCAAATCCCTAAAGTCTCTTTTGATCGCCTTCGGACTTCTCGTTGCTACTTCATCGCTACCAGCCTGAAAGACCAGTAGCAGGTAGTAGTCAGTGGGCCGTACCAGGCGCTTGACTTTCTTGGCAAAGTCTCTCACCTGAGCCCCAGGGAGGCAACAGACTTCTCTGCGGGTTGGGTCCGGTCGGCATATCGGTCCCTCTGTCCCTTTCAGGAGGGAGCCCCCCATAACAATAGCCCTTCTTTCTTTTTTGAAGGATGATGTGGCAATGTGATGTGTAGGTCGCCTTGTCTTAGGCGCCCCCTCCAACTGGGACGGGTTTTTATCTACTTTGTCATTTAGATTGTCTTGTTCTAGTCCTTCATATCGATTATTTAAGGGTAGATGAGAAGGTGAGGTGGGCAGAGAGAGGGCTTGCCTACCACCCTGAATAGGCACCTGCCTCCATTCCCCCCCTTTGATCTAGGTCTCCTCCAGCTGCCTGGCAGGAGGAGGGAACCTCCGTCTTCTGCATAACAGGAGACGCCTGTGGTGTGGCAGGCTCGTGAGCCTGCCTCAGAGAGGGTAGAGTACACCTCCACCAGTCAGTTTCCCTCTCTGATTCCCTGATGCTCCTGAGCCTGTTCACCTCCTCCCGAAGCTCCGCTACCTGGCTGAGCAGTTCTTCAACCTGGGCACACCTCCCACAGGCATACCCACCACTGCTGTCGGAGACCGACAGAAGGCTGGGGCACACTCTGCAGCCCAGGACCTGGACGGCTGCGTGTTTCCCCAAGCCCTCCGTCTGAGTAGCCACACTGGTGACCGTGGCTGGAGATGCCGCACGAGATGCGGAGGCCACGTTTTTCTGCCTGGTTGATACCATGGTCAGGTTCTACGCAAGCAGGTTACAAGCACCGAAGGGAGAGGCAGCTGCAACAGAGGGCCCCCCGCTCGCCCTGCCCGCGCGAACTGCTGCGCAAACTGCCGCACCACGCCCTTCGACGCGCCGCGTCCTGTTTGCCCGTCCTGTTCGCTGTGCTCCTGGTCGCTCGCGCTCCCTAGGGGCAACTTTTAAACAGCCTGGGAGGGGGCGCTGCTGGCTCCGCCCGCGCCTTGTCAGCCTCCCTCGCGAGGACTGCCGGGTCCCGGCGGCTCCCCTGAGTGGCCTCGATGCCGGACAAAAATCCCTGCCTGCCTCGGTCCCCTGCTCCGCTGCAGAACACGTCTGCCCCGGAGCCGATCGCCTCAGCAAATGGCCAATGACATCATCCAGTGAGAAAGCCCTCACTTTCTCCTAAAATGTGATCAAGAAATATGTCTCTTTCTTTGGGGGAGGCTCTTTCCATGTGTCCCTCACCACTGAAACAGTTTCAATGCCGATAAGGTGTCTGCAGGTTGTAAAGGTCTTTCTTCTCTCCCACTTTTTTGAAGGGAGTGTGTTTGTTGAGCTCTCAGTGATCTGTATCTTTGGTGAAGGTCTCTGTTGGGGCTCTAGGAACATTGACCTTAACAGCCCACTACTGTTTCTCCCTTTCACTTACTCATCTTCCTCATCAACATATTCTTTTCTCTCACAGCCCATCAAACCTGCCTGGAGAGAGATGGAGTAGGGCAATT
The DNA here is from genome assembly GCF_009819795.1 of Aythya fuligula. Lineage (NCBI taxonomy): Eukaryota > Metazoa > Chordata > Aves > Anseriformes > Anatidae > Aythya > Aythya fuligula. The sequence goes on from NC_045590.1 coordinate 569,938, forward strand.
CCTAGTCTCCATTTTACCTGGAAGACCTATCAGGCAGGATCATAGGGTATCTGTGTTTTCTGTATTCCTCTGGCACTCAATTCATACAGGCAAATGTGAGGGAAACATAGACTCATAGAGTATCCTGATTTGGAAGGGACCCATAAGAATCATCAAATCCAGCTCCTGGCACCGCACAGGTCTACCCAAATGTATAGACCATGTGTCTAAGTGCAAAGTCCAATCGCTTTTTAAATTCAGACAGGTTTGGTGAAGTGACTACTTCACTGGAGAGCCTGTTCCAGAGTGCAACCACCCTCTCAGTGAAGAACCTCTTCCTGATGTCCAGCCTTATCTTCCCCTGCTTCAGCATAACACCATTCCTGTGGGTCCTATCACTGGTGTTTACAGAGAATAAGTCACCTGCCTCTCCAATCCCCCTTGCGAGGAAGTTGTAGATCACAAGTAGGTCCCCCCTCAGCCTCCTCTTCTCCAGGCTGAATAGACCAACATCCTCAGCAGCTCCTCAGCCATCTTCCCCTGTAGGCCCTTCATCATTTTTGTTGCTCTCCTCTGGACACTCTCTATAATTTTACATCGTTTTTGTTCTGTGGTGCCTGGAACTGCACACAGTACTCGAGGTGAGGCCGCATCAGTGCAGAGTAGAGTGGGACAATCACCTCCCTCGACCAACTAGCAATGCTGTGCTTGATGCACCCCAGGATACAGTTGGCCCTCCTGTTTGCCAGGGCACACTGCTGGCTCATATTCAACTTGCTGTCAACCACAACCCCCAGATCCCTCTCTGCGGGGCTGCTCTCCAGTGTCTTGTAGTCCAGTCTCTATGTAAAGCCAGGGTTGTTCCATCCCAGGTGCAGGACCCGGCACTTGCTTTTGTTAAACTTCATGCAGTTGATGATCACCCAGCCATCCAATCTGTCCAGGTCTCTCTGCAAGGCCTTTCCACCTTCATCCAAGTCCACAACTCCTCCAAGTTTGATGTCATCAACAAATTTGCTCATAACACCTTCTAGTCCTGCATCCAAATCATTTATAAAAATGTTGAAGAGGATTGGCCCTAAAATGGAGCCTTGAGGGACCCCACTAGTGACCATCCACCAGCCAGAAGTGGCCCCATTAACCACAACCCTTTGAGCCCTGCCCGTCAGCCAATTGCTCACCTATCGTATGGTGTTTATTTTAGCTGTATGCTGGACATTTTATCCAGTAGGATCCTATGGGAAACCGTGTCAAAAGCCTTGCTGACGTCCAAAAAGATCACATCAGCTGGTTTCCCTTGATCAACTAGATGGGTGATCTTATCATAAAAGGAAATCAGATTTGTTAGGGAGGACCTACCCCTCAGGAACCCATGTTGGCTGGGACCAATGACCGCATTGTCCCCCAGGTGCACCTCAGTAACTTCAAGAATCATCTTCTCCATAATTTTACCTGGCACTGTCGTGAGACTGACAGGCCTGTAATTGCTAGGGTCTTCTTTCTTACCCTTCTTGAAAATTGGCATAACATTTGCCAGCTTCCAGTCCACTGGGACCTCTCCAGTTTCCCAAGAATGTTGAAAAAAATTATTGAGAGAGATCCCGCGATGACATCAGCCAGCTCTTTAAGCACCCTGGGATGAATCCCATCTGGACCCATGGACTTGTATGGATCCAGGCAGAGCAGCAAATCCCGCACATGTTCAGGGTCGGTTGGGAGTTTGTCATTCCCATCATCATGGTCCTCCAATTCAAGGCACCCACAATTCACAGAGGGAATTAGCACAGGAGGCTGAAAGTCTCAGAGAAAGTGCTAAAAGTACAGTGTCAGGACTCAGCTCTGCTTCTCTTCCTTTGGATAAGGAGTGCCCCATCAGTCGTTGTGTGCATTTGTGGATTCTGTCCTCATTACACCATCTCAGTCAGCAACGTGTCCTTTTCTGATGAAAGATAAAAAAACAAACCATAGGTCACAATCTGCATGTTTTATGTTACAATGTGCTGTAAGGCTGTGGCATTGAAATAAGACCTGTCTCTTCTTGGTCCGTTCTAAAAGGTTAACAGTCAAGTCTATTCCTCACAGGCGACAATGGCAGTGTACCGCGGTGGTACTATAAGCAAGACAAATTTACAGGTCCCAGAGACCTTTCCCCCTTACAGAAGATATTCTGTCCTTATCTAGAAATGGTCCTTATGGGTATGATACCACAGACCAAAGCAGGGAGAATGAGATAGATAGTCTCAGACTGATAAGTCTGAGTATATAAGACTTATAATTGATGTACAAAAGGAGAGCTCTGAATGGGAGAGGTGATTCTACAAGAGTTGTCCTCACCTATAAGGCAAGGCTGTTCTCCTACCACAGCATGCATTCAGCAGGGATGGTAGGAATTTTTGACAGGAGACAGCAGAAGCAGATCACAGAAATGTTGACTTCAGAATTTAGATTGTAGCTATTGCCCAATTAACTGGTGAAGCAGGGCAACTGGTGAGAAAAGAACCTCAAGGAAAGAGAACACTATTCCCTGGGAAGAAGGGAACTTGAAAGAACTGTTTATTTTATTTTATTTTATTTTATTTTATTTTATTTTATTTTTTATTTTATTTTATTTTATTTTATTTTATTTTATTTTATTTTATTTTATTTTATTTTATTTTATTTTTATTTTATTTTATTTTATTTTATTTTATTTTATTTTATTTTATTTTATTTTATTATTTTATTTTTCATTTCAGTGAACACCCAGAGGAAGATTGGTAAGTGTGGGTGTTCAGTATATAATGTCTATAGATGCCCATGGAATCAAGCTCCATCGTGGAATGAGGACCGTGCGAGGGTTGGGCCTCTCCTGGGCACCTGGGCTTTCTTTTTCCCCACTGTTCATTTGGCATGACTGATGGGATTTTCTCATAACGTTAAGGATGCTGATTCAGAATGGGTTCCATAGTGAAAGCTCAGTGGCATTACGGCTGAGAGAAGACTATAAGCATGAAACTGTGAGGGAAAGCAAAACCAGGGAAGTGGATCACTGTCCCCTGGGAAGTAGAGAGCAGCTGGGATCCTGTCCAGGTGTGAGCCAGAAGGAAAGTGTAGAGAGGTTTTGGTGGGGACACAGGACCCATGCCTCAGTGCCCAGGGTAGTTCTGCCTCTGTACAGGGGTTGGTGGAGGTTGAATGTGGGGAGCAGCAGAGAGGACAGTGGGGTGGGGATCTCCCAACATTAGATCTGGATGCTATACAGCCCAGAACACAGGGATCCCTTGTCCCCCCTGCCGTCAGCAGGTCCTGCCTGGCACAGCCCTCATTTCTCTTCCTTCTCCTCACTTGTATTTGCAGAGGAGCTGCAGGCACCAGGCAGGATGCAGGGAGATGCAGACATGACGAGTGAGTGTGTGCAGAGTGCTGCTCCCATGCCTCTGTGCATGGGGCAGCAGTGGCTGGGTGCAGGTGCTGGTGGAGGATGAGTGTGGTTTGCTGAAGGCTTCCCATTCTCTTCCACCAGACCTTTTTTGGGACAGGATACTAAGCATTGTGTCTTCCCTTCTCACTCTCTTCTTGCAGATTCCCTGAAGAAGGAGAACGGTAAGCGTGTCTGTCTGCCTGAAGGCCAAGCACAACAGCTGATGTGTAGTATTTTGGGACATGGTATAGAGTTCCTGTGTGGAGGAGTCTTTGGAACACAAGCAAGAGTGAGGGAAAGGGATTTGGAGGGAAGCCTGAGAAGTGGTGGCTGGAGCTGGAGAGCCAGGTCCACTGAGCAGCCCTGTTTCCTTTGGATGGAGTGCAATTCCTGTCAGAAACTGGAGACACCTGTTTGGAGGAAGCTCTTTGCTCCCATAATCTTGATGTTTAACTTATGGATACTTTTTATTTCTTTAATTTTTAAAATATATTCATTGACCCTGATTGCATGTAATTGGAAAGATTAAAACTTTCACTAAAGTTAAGTGGAGGGTGGAGGTATCAGGGATGGAGCAATCCTGGTCTATTTTTTGTCCAAGCATGCAATCAGAGCAGATGCTGTGATGGTCTTATATCATTTGGGACCCGGTTGTTTAGTGGGTTTCCTTGTGAAAGCTCAATGATCTTGATTCTGAGTCAAGGCTTAGAGCAGCACCTCAGGAGAGCAAGTAGCCCTGAGGAAAGTGAACGCCAAGCTCTGGTCTGTAGGGAACTGCCAGGCTGAATTTGCAGTGGGCGGCAGCAAGAATGTGTAGAGGCGTTATTTTAGGGCTATTGCAGCTTCTGATGTGCAACGGTCTGGCCAAGGAGAGCTGCTGTGTCCTTCAGCACCTCAACTGTTAGCAAAGGCATGAAAGCTGTCATAGCCTTACAGGCAGCAATGTTTCAGGCCATGTGTGCCAGTCAGGGCCATTGCCCTGAGATATAGTGAGCATCCTGGAGGATAGTGGGGTTCTTCCAATGTTGGCTCTTGATGTTGTACTGCCCAGAGTCCAAGTATCTTTCAGCTTCTCCACAAGCTTTCTGTGTGGCAATACGGTCATTGGAGATCATGAGGACGGCTTTTCCAGGCGCCTGTCTGTGCCTTGGTCTCACTGTTCCGGCTGGTGCTCTTTAGCTTTGGATTTGCCAAGGAAGTGCCCTTAGCCACTTGTAGACGGTTTTCACATTTTTTGTTTTGGTGCTGCAGGGCTCCACTAACAGAAACTGTGGACTTCCTGATTATCTATGCCTGATGTACGTAAACAGTTGTTTTCCTCGCTTGATTTTTTCTTCTTTACCATGGAAAGTTAAATAGCCTTCTGATTAGCTTTCTGACCTGTAGAAGAGACACGCTGTTGTAGAACATGCTCTTCTAAGAATAGCATAGGCTGTTATATAAGTCATTGGACGCTTGGTCTCCTGAAAAACACCCTTTGCATCCTTCTCTTGTTTTCCACAGAACTGCTGCATGCACAACGGTACAAAGGTAAGAAATGAGAACAAAACTTGCTGAATTCCACTACTTGGATCTTCAATGCAGTTCTTTAAAAAAATTGTCCTTCTCAGGTAACAGTTCTGAAACTAAAAGCATAACATGCAAAATTTGTTTCCGAATCTCTCTTATTTATTTGAAACGTCCTGGAAACTCTGCAATGCCATTGTTTACTGCTTCTGGAATGTAATATTATTTCTTCTCCAGAAGAAACTGTGTTGCACTTTGAAAGAAGTAGAGGCTCATTTCAGGGTGTTTAGCTCCAGCTTTTCTACTGCCAAGTGTGCACTAACATGGTGTATGTGCCAGTCTTGACCAATAGAATTTCTCCCCATTCTCATACAAGAGGATTTTGTGGTCCTAGTTTTACTCAAAGACAAGTTCTGTGTGTAAGCATGCCTCTTATCCTGTCGTCACCTCTATACAGTTTCAGTGATTAAGGCAAAGGCTTGTGATCTCCTTACATTCTGTTTTGAAGCTACATGCCATTTTCAGGGAAGTGTCTCTATGAGTGTTACATTTGCTGAATATTGGCCTCTCTCTCAGTGTGCCATAGATGAGACATAGGAGATCTGGGATGGCAGAAGGTCGGGGGGTCCTAGTCAAAGAAACTTCCTAGGGCCTATCAGAGTGGAGATCAAGACATGGTAGGAGAATAATAAATTCAAAAGGTCAACCAAGAGAAAGCTTCAAAGCAGTGATCTTTTTGCCCTTTCCTACTTAACAAATGACTTGATTATTGCAGTTGATGTCACCCTTGATGCTGACACGGCTCATCCGAGGCTGCAAGTGTCGAAAGACGGGAAGAGTGTGATTGACACTGGTGCAATCAGAAGGGTGCCCAGCAAGAAGGAGAGATTTGGTTCCCATGCTTTTGTGTTGGCAAAGGAAGCTTATACATCTGGGAGACTCTACTGGGAAGTGGATGTTGGAAAGAGGAGAAACTGGACCTTGGGTGTTGCCAAGAAGACTGTAACACGCAAAGGGACTTTGGTTCTTTCTCCTCAGAATGGCTTCTGGGCTATAGGGTTGGTAGATGGGCGAGACTGTTGGGCTTACACGGATCCTTGGACCCGTTTGACTGTGAGTGGTAGACCACGAAAGATTGGGATCTTCCTGGATATCTCAGCCAAGAAGCTGTTATTTTACAATGTCCACCAGAAGAATGCTTTGTACACTTTTTCCTTTCATAATGACTGCAGCCAGGAAACGAAGCTCTTTCCTTTCTTCTCAACAGGTCCCACTGCAAAACAGGTTGACACTGAGCCTCTACAAATAGCCCAGGGGTTTGATGATGATGAGAAGTGAAGAGACAAAGTGAGAATGCTCAGTTAATGCATGGCTGAAATCCAGAGCCTTGGTTCTGACTAAGTTGTATTTAACCCCATGCTTTTTGCCACCAAATTAAAACCTAAAAGCTAATTCATAAAAGATGGTTTCACCACTATTTCCTATGCCTTCTCTGATCCACTTCTGTAGGAAGACCTGGATTTCAGGTCACTGAAATATTTGTGATATATATTTGTGCAAAAGTGGTCTACTGTTCTAGAGTGGGAGAGCATTCTAATGAACAGAACCAAGTCTTCCTGAAAATACAGTTCTACCCTCCTTGTTTTGGGATATAGTCTTGTGCTGGGAAAAAAATATGAAATGAAGTAAGAAAGAGTGATTTTTCCTGTGATGCTGAGTGCTCTAATGTTGTTCTGTCTTTCTTCTTCTTACTGGTAATTTGCTGATCTAGAGGGATTCAAAGCCACACTGGAAGGATATCACAGGAGTGCCAGACAGCTATGATCATAGCTGAGATATAATATTTTTTTCTGTTTCAAATGCAAAGCCATTATCAGAATCACAGAATCACAGAATCACAGAATCACAGAGTTGTAGGGGTTGGAAGGGACCACAAGAGATCATCTGGCTAGTGATGGGGAGGGGACATCATTAGGGCAGCTGACCTAAACTGACTAAGGGGATGTTCCATGCCATATAATGTCGCACTCAGCAATAAAAGGTGGGAAAGGGGAAAAAGCGGGGGGCTGTCAGTGTGGTAGTGTCTATTCTCCTGAAAAGCCACTATGTGTATTGAGGCCTTGCTGCCTTACTTCCCAGGATGTGTTTGAACATTGTTCATTGGTGGGAAGTAGAAAGTAACTGCTGTTCTCTCTCTGTGCTCCTGTGAGGCCTTTGTCTTTTTTTTCTTTTTTTTTTTTTTTTTTTCTCTCTCTCCCTTTTCCCTTTAATTAAATCATCTTTATCTCAAATCTTGAGCTCTTTGTGTTGTATTTTCTACCCCTTCTTCTTTGAGATGGAGGAGTGAGAGAGTGTCTGTGGTGGAACATAGCTGCCTACCCACATAAAACCACCACAAGTCCAAAAAATGTTCAGGGGAATTTTGCAAAGTATAAATAACCTTACTCTTTTAGTGAGCAAGGACAGAATTCACACATGAAAATCAAGACAGCCAAACTTTCCATGTTGATGAGTTTGCTCTCAAGCTTTGTCCTTCCTGCCATTTCTAGATTCATACATTTAATCCTTTCCTCTCATCAAGAGACAATGAATACATCCACAAGAACACTGACAATTTACAATACCTGTACAAATTCTCCCTTGCACAGTTTTCAGAAGAGCTTGTGGCAGAAGGAGAATGTCTTTCTCTTCCTCTGTGTTGGGAATTCCTCCTGCTAGGACACCCTCTCCTGGCAAGTCTATCATTAGCCCAAGAGGCACTTCACACAGTCAGATGTCAGGATGCTGAGAATCCTTTTGATCACCCCTAGCTCTTGGCAGATAGTCATGGGAAAGTGAGCAGAAATCACTTACCTCACAAAACCTTTCAAATCCCACCATTCTCATGACATTGAAAACCAAGCCTGGTTATGGGTCATTTTTATGAAAGTTAAATTTACAGTCAGGGTCAAAGAAGCAAAGACACACATTGGAAGCAAGGAAGCAATGGCAGGCAAGAAACTGAAGATACCTGGAAAGATGATGCTGGGAAGCGCTAGATTAAAATGCACTGGTTAAAATCTCATAAATAGGAACCAGCGTCAAGAAAAGCTACGTTTACTGGAAAGTCTTTTGCAAGTAGGAGAAAAACAATTTTATTTTAGATTAATGGCAGTTGCAACTTCTTGTATTTTTGGCAGATGCGATGTTACAGCTCAGGGAATCATAGAAACATAGAACCATAGACTGGCTTGGGTTGGAAGGGATCTTAAAGATCATCTGTTTACAAATCCTGCACCAAGGACAGAGATGACACCCCTTAGATCAGGTTGCCCAGGGTCCCATCTAACTTGACCTTGAACCATCATCATATAAAGATACGGTCCTGGGCAATCTGGTTTAGGTGGACCTGCTTGAGCAGTGGGATTTGATCAGATGACCTCCAGATGTACATGCCAACATCAACCTTTCTGTGATCTGTCATTTCTGTGGCAAAAGCCTGTAGATACTTCAAAGCCAAATAATGGGCACAGCTTCCATTTCAGGTAACACAGGACAAAACAAAAATCACATCAACTAATTCCAACCCCCTTGTCATGGACAGGGACACCTTTCACTAGACCAGGATGCTCAAAGCCTGTGGTGAAGGTGAGGCTCCACCTCAGCTGTTTTCTCACTCCCCCTCCTCAAAGTAGAAGGGGAAGAAAATACAATAAAAAAGGCTTAAGGGTTGAGATAAGGATGAGATCACTCAACAACTATCATGATGGGTGAAACAGACTCAGAGTAGGGAGATAGTAAGATTTATTGCCTACTACTAACAAGCTAGAGAAGTGAGAAACAGAGGAAAGAAACCAAAAATGCCTTCCCCCCATCCACTCTCTTGTACCTCCCCCCCCGCCCCCCCACCGAGCAGTGCAGGGGAGTGGGGGTTGTTTCCAGTCTGTAGCACTTTGTCTCTACTGCTACTTCTCAGTCACTCTCTGCCCCTGCTCCATGTGGGGTCCCTCACACAGGATGCCATCATTTCCAAAATGATCTTGTGTGGGCTTCCCACTTGCAGCAGCTCTTCAAGAACTGCTCCAGATATGGGTCCATACCATGGCGTCCATCCCTTGGGAACACACTGCTCTAACATGAGTCCCCCATGGGCAGCAGCTCTCCCCAGATCTCCTTCTCCTGTGTGGTCTCCTTTCCACAGGCTACTGCTCTAGCCCAGAACCTACTGTACCATGGTCTCCTCCACAGGCTGCAGCATGGAACCCTGCTCCACCATGGTATTCCGTGAGCTGCAGGGAGGCAACCTGCTTCACCATGGTCCTCACCACAGGATGCAGGGGAACTTCTGCTCCAATGTCTGGAGCACCTCCTGCCCTCTTTCTGCACAGATCTTGTTGTCTACAAGGCTTTTTCTCACTCTTTTCTCTCTCCAAGCTGCTGTGTAGCAGAGTATTTTTTTTTTCCTCCTTTCTTAAATATGCTCTCACAGAGGTGCAAACAATAACGCTTATTGGCACGGCTCTGGTCAGCAGCGGGTCCCTTATCCAATATGGGGCAGCTTCTGGATTCTTCTCACAGAAGCCACCCCCCACTGCCACCACCCCCGCTACCAAAATTGTTCCACATAAACCCACTACACTTGCTGAGGATAACCTCTGCCCCAGCATCCTGAGAGTAATGCACATGTTGAATGGATATGGACTATGTTTGAACCCCTGGGGTATACCACTTTTTAGTCACCTTCATTTAAGCTTTACACCACCTCCCTCAGGGCTCCACCATTCCGGCAGTTCTTAGTCCACCCCACTGTCTGCTCATCTAGCCCAGATATCAAGAGCTTCTCTATGAGGATCTTAGGTGAGACAGTGTCAGAGGCCTTCCTGAGGAAGAGGCAGGCAAGATGTGTGCTTTTCCCCTCATCCACCAGGACAGTCATTTCATCATAGAAGACTTTCAGGTTGGCCAAGCATGCCCCCCACCTTGGTGAATTCATGCCGGCTACTCCTGATGACTAGTTTTTCCTATAAAGACCTGGAAATGCTTTCCCAGATGAGCTGCTCCTTCATCTTCAAAAGGGTTATTGGCTCAAGGAGATGAAAGTGTGTGGAGCAGAATTGATTTTTCATTTGCTTTCTGTTTTGTTGGGGAAAAAAAATAAAATTGAACAACAAGGCCAAAAGAGACTTTTCCAAGACTGTGACACGGTGAACAATGAAAGATCCTCACTTAGGGAAAGAGTAGGCATATAATGATTATGAGAACAGAGAGTGGAAAATCATGATACTGGTTTGTCTATGGCCAAACTCCCTTTAGCAATCAAGTTTCTTAACTTGGCAAAACTCTCTACCAGGCGCCTCCAAGAAAATTTGAGCTCGGTCGGGTAATTTCTCTAAGAAATCACAGAATCACAGAATTATAGGGGTTGGAAGGGACCTTAAGAGATCATTGGGTACAACCTCCCTGCCAAAGCAGGTTCCTTAGAGCAGGATGCCCAGGTAGGCATCCAAACGGTCCTTGAATATCTCCAGAGAAGGAGAGTCCACAACCTCCTTGGGCAGCCTGTTCCAGTGCTCTGACACCATCACTGTGAAGAAGTTCTTTCGCATGTTGGTGTGGAACTTCCAGTGCTGCATTTTGTGGCCATTAACCCCTTGTTCTGTCCCCACAAACCACTGAAAAGAGGTTGTCCAAATCCCTCTGTCCCCCACACCTTGTATTTATGTGTATTTATACACATTGATGAGATGCCATCTCTGTCTTCTTTTCTCCAGGCTGAACAAGCCCAGGTCTCTCAGCCTTTCTTCATAGGGAAGATGCTCCAGGGCCCTCTCTTCCCTCAGGGACCAGGGAGGCCTCCAGATTCTGGAGCTCTGTACAGTCTCCAGTCTGGACTGACACTTCACCCCTCAGGGGATCCATCTGTGTGCCCACTTGAGCCCAAAGAGGCTGTGTGCCCTCAGTTTGGGTTGCTGTCTTAGTCTGGCTGCTGCAACATCAGTGTTACTGTTGATAGGTCATTTCAACTGCCCTTCAGAGTTCACTATGAAGCAATAATCTTTTCTTGCCTCTCCTGCAGTATCCTCAGTACCTCCCATTGGGCACAGCAGGCTGGGAAGGGTAGCTGAAATAATTGGGACAAGTGAAAATCCAAATAGATTCCCTAGGAGACTGCTTCACAGTGCCTCTCCTGTCAACATTTGCACTTGGGTCTGCATTGTGCCTGTCAGGGCTGGGAGTCAAAGCTCATGATCTGGGGGTGTGCACTTGCTGCAGACAATAAGAAATTATCTCTTGTGCTGAACATAAGCAGGCACTTCAAAAGAAGAATAGCTGCCCTCAGGGAAAGAACCTCAAGGCAACAAACAAGCATTACATTTATTGAGGTCTGGGATCTCTAGTAAGAGTGCTTCCTGCATCAAAAAGCATCAGCTAACTAGCTGCAAGGGATTTCCAGAAGATTGTTGCTATATGGGAACCTAACAATCTGGGCAGGAACGGCTTTGAATCCCCCTTGATGAGCAGATTATCAGTATGAAGAAGAAAGACAGAACATGAGAGCACTCAGCATCACAGGAAAAATCACTCTTTCTTATTTCATTTTCTGTTTAATGAAGAGGAACATGGAGTGCAAAGACAAAGGAATAGCAAAAACTGGTTGCTGCAGAAGGTGTGAGTGCATTTCCTTGTTTGATAGGTCCAGGTGTTGCTCCTGGGGGTTGATGGCATTTCAAATGACAAGCACAAGTATACTTCCTGCTCTTTCTGAATTTGCCAGTCCAGGCTTCTCTGCCACTGACAGAGTTTGAGTGGAACCAAGCAGGTCTGTCAATGATCTGCTCTGCTTCTCTGTCCTTTCTCCCTCTCCATGGAGACCAGAAGAATCATTGCAGCTCAGGTCAGATTTCTACGTACCATGTCGTGCTGCATTTTTTGTGGGTAGTCCCACCCTGTGTTGTGGTTGATGGAGAGGGGTTTCCCCTTCTCTCCTACCTTACCAAGACCTGGTTTGAGGAAAGGGTACAGTTTCATTGATGGTTCGATGGAGACTTCCAGGATACGTCCTGAAACCCCAGCATTGTAGAAGGAGAGTGTGTTCTGTTCTAAGTCCAGGTCAAGCCCAACCGCTGCTAGTGGGGCAGTATTCTGATGCATCACATTATTGGCTTCCTCAGGCCAGAACTTTCCTTTCTCCCTTCTCAGTGACCAGACTCCATGCTTAGGAAGCTCCTGCCAGCTCTCTCCTATCAGAGTGTCCCTCACAGTCTCTGTCAGTACCCCCACCTCCCAGTCCAGCCCATCCCACACCTGCACCTCCCAGTAATGCCGCCCCAAGGCAAAGCCTTCCCTGCCCACCACGATGGGAAGCTGGCACTTGATAATGGAACCCTGATCAGAAGGCTCATGATGGACTGTCCTCTTGTCAGGGGACAGGGCGAGCTCAGGGTGTTTCCGTGCTACATCCAGGGTGATGGGCACTGGAATGACAGAGGAGGAGTCATTAGTTACAAATAGCAGAGAATCCCAGACATCGACATCCTTATGAGGAGAAGGACCTGTTGTCTTTTAGAGTGAGCTTTAGAAATAGAGCTCTGCTGCCAGGTCATGTTGGAGTTCAAACATGGCTTCTAGCCTGAGGGCGATGCCAATTTCCTGGCAAGCAAGGAATGACAACTTCATTTCCAAGTTGGCTGCTCATGGTTCAGTACTGTGGGACCCATACCATGGGTGTAGCTAAAACCAAGGGAGATACCAACCCTTGTCCATTTGCCACTGCTCAGCAGTGTTTTGGCCAGCTTGTTCCAGAAGGAACAAGGGGACTTGCTTCAAGCTTTGACACTTTGACTTTGCTTCTAACCCTTCTGTCAGATTACATGCCCACAAACTTACCCATGTAGCTTCGAGCCCGTCTGAACTCTGTTTAAAAAAAAAGAAAACACAAATCAAAAGCAGAGGCTGTATTCAAAGGCCAAAATGCCCATGCTGGATCCATGTCCCTTCCACATTTGTGGAGCAGTGGTCTGCCATGCCTGAGGTACCTCACAAGCAAAGGAGTAAACCTTCTGTCCTGGCATTGGCCCAGGCCTGCCACTGAGGAAAGCTTGTGATATGGGACAAAGGAGAAGCTCCATAGGAGCTGAGCATGGCCTTCACACGTGTATGTAGTGGTCTAGCCCTCAGGACTTGCATTATATGCCCCGAGTGCCCCCCAAATATATCAGGCAGCTTAGGGACAAGTTCTCTAATCCTGCAGCATGCTGACTGATATGGGAAATGGTGGATAATAATTCATTGTCATTTGGAGTCCCCATTGCGTCCCTCTGAGCCCTCAAAGAGGAGCTCACTGTCTGGAGTACAGTGTTTTGCTAGGACTGTGTGATCAGTGGAAGGTGTGGCTCCTAACCACTGACAGACTTGTATTTAAAGAGACAGAGAAAAGGAAGATGCCTTGACTTACCTAGTTCTCTGTTTATTGTATCTGAAAGAGAAACATGGACTGTTAAGTGCTTGGTCAGTGAGAGGGAGCTACCACTACTAGGTACTGAGAGATACCCAGGGAGAAGAATAATGACCACAAGGCCAGATAACTGGACTTCATCTCTCACTAACATCTGCCTAGAGCATCAGGACACAGACAGTTTGTATCTATGTATGTTTTCCACAATAGTGGCAACACACTATTTATTTTCTCCCATAATTGGTCTCTTACCATATCGAGCCTGCAGTGAGTCATAATCTGCAAGAGAAAAAAGATAAAAACATCTTTGCTTTCTGTGTTGAGGATTTGAAGAAGACATTTCAGATATTTCTGCATCAGATATGCATGGCCTGAAGGGACGGTGAAGTGATTTCCCCTTCTGAGCATGGTACCCTGAGTGAGCTAGATAAGCCTACACCCACTCCATTTTTGTGAGGTGAATTCTAGTGATGGCTGCAGGCATGGATTTTGTTCTGCAGATGCCTTGCCCACAATTTCTTTAGTGTAAACTTGTTATGGGAATGAAAAAGAGGATGTGAAAGGAAAGGGCAGATTGGAGGAGGTCCACAGTGAGGAAGGGTGGATGCCTGGCCTGGGAGAAAGGCTAAAGGATAATGACTACATAAACTTGGGAAAACTGGAGTGGGACTTTCTCAGTGTGGAGAGATTAATTTTAGTGTACCTGCATTTGATGTCATTTTCTCAGATTCTGTACAGCAAGGGAAAAAAACACAAATGTTAGACATTGAGTAATGGCTTGAGATCCATAAGACTCCTCACAGAGAATTGAAAACTGATGCGAAAGAGATGGTCATAGCCCTAACAGAGGTCAGCCTCAGAACACTCAGTCCCTCAGTCCTGTAGACAGATGGAGATGCCCCCTCCTGATGCCTGCACTCTCTCTTCTGTTACCCACTAATGCAAGGAGGTTTCAGGTTCCCTCAGTGCTTTCAGATACTGGGAATTAAGACATCCTTCCCTGGTCAGTTGGGGACTTGGGAAAAGGGCTCTGAGCTGTTCAGAGGGTTGCGTTCTTTGTGCTTGTGCTAGATGAAGGGATGACAGCAGAAGGAATTTCAAGGCACACCATAGGGAAATGTCCAGGGAAAGGAACTGACATCTTCCTGTGCAAGCTAGTGAGTCTAAAAGGCTCCTAGGAAAGTAAATGTTTTTCATATTTTAACCAACTCTTCAGCTGAGATAAGAGCACAAGTATAGTAGCTTTCTTCTGTGAATGCAAAGAAATCTCTTTCCAGATGAAAGACAGATGGAAACTGTGACTGATTGTTGAAGTGGGTACTTAGAGATGGAGATCTCCCTTACCTTGATTTTCAAAAGTCTCTTCTACAACTTTTTTTTTCTTAGAGGTCCTCTGTTTTGCTGTAATGTTCAAAGAAGCAAATGAAATAATGAAGAACAGAGGAAATATCTGAAGATCATATGTAGGTTGTATGTGAAAAAAATATCTGAATTTGACTGGGGGCAGGTCATAGCATGTTGGGTATCACAGGGGGTTGTATAAGCACATCATGCTGGGGATGGAGTAGAAGAAACAAATAACTTGTATTTAGTTGAACCATGTCATTTTTTATGAAATTATAGTGGGTTTATTTTATTTTATTTTATTTTATTTTATTTTATTTTATTTTATTTTATTTTACATTCTTTTCCACTCTGTTATTGGCCATAATGTATTACCAAGTATTCTTTGAAGATTCCAGCTTAGGTACAATGTAAAGATTTGGAGTATTGGGCTTAGCTTCTTTAAATTTTGCAACTTATGATAAATAAACAATCTCCACTCCCTACCTTGAACTCCGACTGGTTTGAACACTTTAGTGTGATGGGGTCAGGCAGGGGAAACTGAAATAAAGGCCACTTTGCACAGCAGCAGGACTGTGGCCACACTACCAGCTGAGTGCAGACTTGCACATCTTGTGGCGTGTCTCTGTGCAGATGTATCTACACCCACAGGTGCCTAGCATGGTATGGATGAAGGGCCAAGCTCTTTTGTTTTGTTCAATGACCACTTTGTCTTCAATAGGTTTCACTGAGGCAAAAAAATAAAAATAAAAATAATCTTACCTCTAAATAAAAGAAGAGCACTCACAGCACTTATAAGAAGAGTTAAAGTCAATAGTATCCAGAATGCATGGATCCATGCAGATGTATGTGGAAAAGCAGCACCTTTGAAAAGAAAAATCTTTGAGTTTCATCTTGCAATGTGCAATCAGGAGGAATCAATCAGGAGGAATCACTTTGGGATCATGTCAGTACTTCTCCAGGAACTACAGAGCTGAGTTGACTTATTCAGATCAAAATCTCAGCTTTCGGAAAAAGATGGAGAATAGAATTCTACCCTAAAATTATCAGGCATTTTTCCTCTGGATCACAGAGGTTACAAGTGTCTATAAAGACAAGCTAATTCATCTGAGCTGTGATAAGTGTTACAGAAATGTGTGGATGGATGAGCAATGATCTGGGACTCCCGGGATAGTGTTTTTCACCAGTCCCTTGGGCATCTAACCTTTTTAAAGAGTACTTACCCAAGAGTTCCCTTAGAACTGATGTAAGAAATAGCCACAAACCCTACCTTCTGGGGCAGAGCCCGCCTTCTCTAGAGACTTGTACAGCATTCAGGCCAAGAAGAACCCTTCCCTTTCCTTACTACAGCCTGTCCAGCCTGCAGTTGGGCATGGTGGTTTGTGATCCATCTAGCTGGACTATCTTCCAGCTGGATCCAGCTTCTGTCTTCTAGCTGGACCTATTAACTTCGCTGGCACTGGAAAGCACCTTACAGAGCTTCTAGGACAAAGGATATCGTTATAGCAAAGGCTTCTCAGGACACTGAGTGATCTCCCTGCTCTTATCTCTACCCTTCAGCCTTTTCATCATATTTTCTTTCCCTTTCCCTTTGAGGAGGGGAAGTGAGAGAGAGCTGTTGTGGTGGAACTCAGCTGCCCAGGTAAGTAAAACCACCACAGGTATGACTCACTTGAGAGGCGCACAGTAGTTTTCTCAGCCTGTGCCATGTTGTTCTGGATTTGACAGGTGACTTCTTCCACTTCCTGTCCTGTAATTGTGACTCGGCTCAGCACACTGAAGAGCTCCTTGCTGTCCTGATGTATTTCAGTGTCTGGAGACAGCATCTGCTTATTCCGAACAACCCACTCGACAGTGGGTTTGGGGAACCATCCATGTGATCTGCAGGCAAGCTCAATACCTTGTCCTCGGGGGCCCAATATTTCAAAGAATACTTCATTGGTACCTTAAAAGCAAGAGTTTGTTAGTGAGAGGAGAGTGTTTCCACAAAAAGCATCTCTACCTGGGATTTACAGCTCTTGTTTAATAGAGAGTTTGGCCCCATTTCCTGCCAGTTTCTTTTAGTACTTAGCCTAGACCTTGAAATGGTCCCCTGGGATCACAGATCCTCTCTGCTATGTATGCCAGCTTGTCCTTGGCTAAGAAAAAGACACAATGCTGGATGGGTCTGCCTCTCAGCTCCCTACCTGGCAGAGAGAAGCTGTTTGTCTTTATACCTTTTGCTTACAAAAAGAATCTGTTACTGCTGTTACAGAATCTGTATGACACTGGTCCAGTTTTGAGGAAGTGGAAAGAAGAAAACATAAAAACTGTAAAGCATGCACAGCTTTTTCCCTGGCATCTATCCAGTTCATGCTAGCATGAAGGAGTGGGTATTGATGATTGCTGTATAGGGACTGCACCAAAACTGCTCTAGTATGAGGGTGTGGGATGCACCACATGCATATCTTAGTCAGACCCCTGAGTCCAAGCTGGACTTTGTAGAGATATTTCCTGGTTGATAGTAGGAAATGGACACCAGCTGGGACCTCTTTCTCTTGCCTATCCTTAAAGCTTATCTAGCCACTTTTGGATGAGGAGATGATGTTTTCAATCAGCAAGTCTAGGCTGACTGGCTTCATGTGACATTACTTTCCCACACACAGATTATGCCTACTGTCCATGAAGACAGGGCAAACTTTCACACCAGCACAATAGGTGGGGACTTATGTGTCTATCATACAGAATCACAGAATCACAGAATCATCTAGGTTGGAAGAGACCTTCAAGATGACCTAGTCCAACCTCTGACTTAACACTAACAAGTCCTTCACTAAACCATATAACTAAGCTCTACATCTAAATGTCTTTTAAAGACCTCCAGGGATGGTGACTCCACCACTTCCCTTGGCAGCCCATTCCAATGCCTACATGTAACTACCCTTTCAGTAAAGAAGTTTCTCGTAACATCCAGCCTTATCCTCCCCTGGCACAACTTCAGCCCATTCTCCCTCGTCCTGTCACCAGGTCGGAGAATAGACCAAGCTCCTCCTCACTACAGCCTCCTTTAATGTGGCTATAGAGAGCGATAAGGTTGCCCCTCAGCCTCCTTTTCTCCAGGCTGAACAATCCCAGCTCCCTCAGCCACTCCTCATAAGACTTGTTCTCCAGACCCCCTCACCAGCTTTGTTGCCCTCCTCTGGACTCTCTCAAAGCACCTCCATGTCCTTCTTATAGTGAGGGGCCCAAAACTGAACACAGTAATTGAGGTGTGTCCTCACCAGAGCAGAGTACAGGGGGAAAATCACTTCCCTAGACCTGCTGGCCACACTGTTTCTGATACAAGCCAGGATGCTGTTGGCCTTCTTGGCCACCTGAGCACACTGCTGGCTCATATTCAGCTGACTATCAACCAATACTCCCAGGTCCTTCTCTGTCAGGCAGCTGTCCAACCACTCATCTCCCAGCCTGTAGAGCTGCTTGGGGTTGTTGTGCCCCATCATGTGGTCTCACATCTCCCCAACAGTGATTACTGCAGCTAGCTAAGCCTACACTTATCACAGTAAAGCTGAGAGCAGGGATGAACCCTGCATAGGAACTCACCCTGATCTCTTGGCCGTCTTATCAAGCTATCCCCGCATACTCCACTTCTCCATGTAATGCAACCAGTTTTGAACATGTATGGTGAAGTCTCTCAAGAGACTCAAGGAAGCACTTTATGCTATGAGAGTTTAAAGCTCCTTCCTTGCCTAAAAATAAAAGTGACCCTCCTTGGGCTGCCCAGGTTGCTAGTGCCCCTAATTGCCTCCTGTACAGTGAGTGGCACATGGATTGAACTCTTCCCAGCCTCTTGCCAACCTCTCAGTCTCTCAGTGGCTCTGAATTAAAGAATTAAATCACATCACAATTTGGGTGTCATGTGGCCCACTGGATCATATGACTGGTCATATTACATGGTGGATCATATGAGGGGAGATCAGCTGGGGGCAGTGTACTTTTGAATAGCTTTTTTCCTTCTGTAAAAACCCTCTTCCTTTCATAATCCAGCCCACAAAATCTCCAACCTGCAATGCTGAGCACGGTGGTTGTGTCAGCACTCCAGTCCTTGGAATTCACAATGCAGCTGTACGTTCCTTCATCTGCCGGCAGCACATTCTTCAGTGTTAGGGACACATTCCCAGCGGCAAGTCCATCTTTTAGCAATTCAGTCCTCCCCACGTATTTCTGCCCTGGTTTGTTAACTGTGTTCCTCCATATGTAGACATCTTCTATACGCCCATCTGTGATTTTCTTCCACTGAACTTCAATGTCATACAATGGTTTCATGGAAGTGACATTGCAGGGAAGAACTGTGTCCAGGCCAACAACCCCCAACACATTGGGGGGAGAGATGACCTCGAAATTTTCTGTAGGAACCAAACTTGAGTAAACACCTGCCTGAAATCCATCAGAAAAGGTACCAGTATAAAAGGCAAAGAGAACTGGGATATTTATGCCTGCTGCAGAGAATGGGTAGCACTTGCAAGTTGGAAATCTTCATTAGAGACTATTCTCTTTTCAGTTAAATCTGAAAAGACCATGAAGCAATACATCAGAACAGAAATGTAAGAAAGAAAGAAAGAAAGAAAGAAAGAAAGAAAGAAAGAAAGAGAGGGAGGCAGGGAGGGAGGAAGGAAGGAAGGAAGGAAGGGAGGGAGGGAAAGAAAGAAGAAGAAGAAGAAGAAGAAGAAGAAGAAGAAGAAGAAGAAGAAGAAGAAGAAGAAGAAGAAGAAGACGAAGAAGAAAAAGAAAAAGAAAAAGAAAAAGAAAAAGAAAAAGAAAAAGAAAAAGAAAAAGAAAAAGAAAAAGAAAAAGAAAAAGAAAAAGAAAAAGAAAAAGAAAAAGAGCCTATGTGGTCCTTTGGGGAAATGACTGTTGTCCACTGGAATAACATCTGGAAAGCATTTTTAATGATATGAGGAAAACTGTTAGCATGTTTGCTAACATATTTATAGATTAAATAAAATGTATTTATTTTATTTTATTTTATTTTATTTTATTTTATTTTATTTTATTTTATTTTATTTCATTTCATTTCATTTCATTTCATTTCATTATCTTTGTAATATTTACTCATTTGTTCTCTCACTCTCTTTTTTTTTTTTTTTTCTTTTTTCTTTTTCTTTTTTCTTTTCTCTGGAGCAAAATGAACACTGGAAAAGTGGAAGCCCAAAGTGTTGAAAAGTATGGAGAAAATAGGCTCTTAAAAGTGGAATAAGTGGGGATTATTTGGAGGAAAAATAACAACAACAACAACAACAAAATTGCTTAAAAGAATGTACAGAAACATTTTGTCCAACTTTCTAGCCTGCCATGGCCCTTTCCAACCTATGTCAGCAGCAGTGAGGCAGCTGTGTCAATGGAAACTGCCCATGTAGACTTGGAAGTGCTCTTGCTGCTTTGGCAAGGGCAGATGTGACAGAGCTGGGTTGGGTTAGGGCTACCTCATCTCCAACAAAGAATATAAACTCAGGCTGGAAAGAGGAAAATTCCAAAACGACATACTGACAGGGCAGCTCTGGCTCTTTTGGAGTTAAGAGGAAGTCTCAGGAGACCATGAACTTCAGCTTGTGCATTTCTTATCACCTGCAGACTTTAATCCCTCAGGAATTAAAAGAGATTATGTAAGTGTTACCTGATGAGATGGGGGTGGCTGCTAGCAGTGCCACGGTGAACAAAAGCCAATTCTTCTGCTCCATGACTGCAGTTACATATGTAGAATGATAATTCAGCTGACCTGAAAAAGACACAGAAGGTAAGTATAATAGAAGGGAAATCTGTCCTAAACACAGGACATTTCTTAAATTGCACTAACACACCTTCCAATGCACTCAAGCAGGTGAGTTTAAATGCCAGGAAAACCTATTGCTGTCCAGATGTCTCAATTTAAATTTCAGCTTCTGAGAATTTCTTGCAGCCTACCATGCTCCCAGAAGGTTATGAGAGTGTATGCAAGAAACAGAAAAATACAACCCAGCCCACACTGTTTTCTGCAAAATTTGATGAACACATGAATTAACACACCAATTTAAATCTCTGGTCTGAGTTTCACAAGTCTCTTTGTCCATGTTATGAGATGGGTAAAGAAAGAGGGAAGAAATGGTGTTTAGCAGCTTCCGTACAAAGGTTTACAGGAAGGGGAAACTGTCCTCTTTGCTATCATGAAGACACGGCTCCCTGAAACAATCAGACTTCAGAGTGAAATCAGAACCTCTCTTTCAACTTCACACAAGATTTCATGTAACTAATTGACACAGCTAACCACATTCAGCACTGACACAAACCTGAGATAATTTAGGGCTGCACCAGGGTCAACTTTGGTGCCCTGTGCTAGAAAACATACTCTTCTCTGGTCTCTGGCTTTTTTGTGGAGTTTGACATTTCCAGTACATGGTTGACTGTCACTGTCTCGGTCCCCATAGCAACAGTTTTGGTATGGTATCTTTACTACTTTGCCATAGTTCAATATTCTGTATTTTTTTTTCTTAGAGTGGGTAGCCCTTCAGTCTGTGGTACATGGAGTGAAATGGGCTCTTTTGGTTCCCAGGTCATCCAAGAAGCTAAAGATCATGTTTGCACCACAGAATGAGATGACACTGTTAAGTATATTGTCCACATCCCCATGAACTTCACAGGTAGGTCAGGCCATTGAATGTGACACTGCAACTGGCACTAAATTTCATAAATGTTCATCAACTTCATCGATGCTGAATCTTGCTCTTGCCACTCTCCAGGAGTTTTCATGGGATTTGAGATAAACGAAATTGACTCTTTACAGATAATAGGCACACAAGAAACTAGAAAATGTTATTGAAGACATTAATTTAGAGACCTAATATGGGAAAGGGATTAACCTTGCCTAGAGATGAGAGCATTGCATCTCCTCATCTCCTCAAAGGAGGTGTCCTTGCTGAGGGGCACTGAGGCTCCTATTTGTCACCCAGATAACCTATCCAGAGAGATGTGCTGTATTCCTGGGGCATGTGTCAGAGACGTTAGGAAGGCTCTGCCACAGCTTGTTAAACCGGAGGATTACTATCCTCCTGTTGTCATTCAGGTTGGATCCTAGGAAGCTGCAACTAGAAAAATTAGGAATATTAAAAAGGACTTTGCATCCTTGGGAAGGTTGTTGAAGGAATCAAGGGCGCAGGTAGTGTTCTCCTCTGTCCTCCCTCTGGGTGACCAGGACCCAGAAAGAAGAAGGAGAACAGGACAGGTGAATGAGCGGGTGGTGTCTAGACCAAGGATTTGGGTATTCTGATCATGGGCAGGCCTCTGAGAAGCCAGGTGTGTGGGCTGCTGACTTCAACTCAGTAAGTGGGTCACAAGTGTGTTGGGGAGCAAGCTCTCTGGGCTAATTACCAGGGCTTTAAATTAGGTTTGATGGGGGAAGGGAGGAGAGCTAAAAGTGACAGAGAAGGGCTGGGGGATGTTGTCACTGGTGTCACTGTTGAAGATAGTATGGAAAAACCTCTGAGTTGTCCCATAAGATCATCTGAGGGTTCCTCAGAGGAGGTAACAATTCTGATATTCCATCCGGAATCTTCTTGTGTCCCTCTAGGGGTAACTGTGCCTGCTGCTTCCCTAAAATGCCTGTACACCAAAGTGCGAAATGTGGGAAATAAACAGGATGAGCTCAAGATCTGTGTTCAGTCATGGGGCCAAGATCTCATTGCAATCACAGGGACGTGGAGGGACAGCTCACATGGCTGGAATGCTGTCATGGAGGGTTATGTCCTTTTTAGGAAAGACAGGCTGAGGAAGCAAGGGGGTGGTGTTGCCCTTTCTGTGAGGGAGCAATTAGAGTGTACCCCGCTCCACCTGGAGGAGGGTGAAGGACAAGTCCAGAGCTTGTGGGTGAGAATTTAGGGGTAGGCTGGTATGGAGGACACAGTTGTGGGGGTGTACTACGGGTCACCTGATCAGGAGGAGAAGGTCGATGAGGCCTTCTACAAGCAGCTGGAGGTAGCCTCACAATCATGGGCGCTGGTTCTCATGGGGAACTTCAATCATCCAGACATCTGCTGAGTAAGCAACTCAGCCAGACACGCACAATCCAAATGGTTCCTACAATGCATTGAAGACAATTTTCTGATGCAGATGGTGGAGGTGCCGATGAGGAGAGGGTACTTCTGGACCTTACTCTTACCAACAGGGATGGGATTGTTAGGGATGTGAAGGTTGGGGGCATCTTGGGATGCAGCAACCATAAGATGGTGGAGTTCAAGATGGAATTTGGTAAAAGAAGTAAGACAAAAAGCAGAATTGCTACCCTGGACTTCCAAAGAGCCAATTTCGACCTCTTCCAGGACCTGCTTGGGGGTATCTCATGGGCTAGGTTGCTAGAAGGCAAGAGTGCATGTCAGAGCTGGGCTACATTTAAATAACACTTCTTCCAAGCTCAGGATCGGTGCATCCCTAAGAGTAGGAAATCATGGAAGGGGGGAAGGAAACCTGTGTGGATGAGCAAGGAGCTCATCGACAAGATCGAAAGGAAGAGGAAGATCTATGAAATGTGGAAAAAGGTCCTGTCCTCTTGGAAGGAGTATACAAATGTTGTCAGGGCCTGCAGGGACACGACAAGGAAGGCTAAAGCCCACCTGGAGATGAGGCTTGCAAAAGAGATAAAAGATAATAAGAAGGGTTCTTTTCAGTATGTAAACAGTAAAAGGAAGACTAGGGATAATGTGGGTCCCTTGCTGAACGAGGGGGGTGTCCTGGTAACAAGAGACGCTGAGAAGGTGGAGATACTGAATGCTTTATTGGTTTCAGTCTTTACTTCAAGGACTCCCCCCCAGGACTCCTCGACCCTTGAGGGAGGAGAAAGAGTCTGGGAAGTGGAGATCTCCCCCCTTGTTGATAAGGGAGTGGTTTGGGAGTGTCTGAGTGGGCTCAAAGCACACAAATCCATGGGTCCCGATGGGATGCATCCATGTGTGCGAAGGTAGTTGGCAGAAGTGATTGCCGAACTGCTCTCTATCATCTTTGAAAGGTCCTGGAGAACAGGAGAGGTGTCTGAAGACTGGAGGATAGCCAATGTCACTCTAGTCCTCAAGAAGGGCAGGAAGGAGGATCCAGAAAACTACAGGCCAGTCAGTCTCACCTCTGTCCCTGGAAAGGTATTGGAGCAGCTTGTTCTGGATGCCATCTCCAAGCAATTGGAAGAGAAGGTTATAAGGAGTAGTCAGCATGGATTCACCAAGGGGAAATCATGCTCGACCAACCTCGTTGTCTTCTATGATGGCATCACCTGCTGGGTAGATGGGGGGAGAGCAGTTGATGCCATCTACCTTGATTTTAACAAGGCTTTCTATACTGGCTCCAATGACATCCTGCTAGCAAAGCTGAGAAAGTGTGGGATGGAGGAGTGGACAGTAAGGTGGGTTAAGAACTGGCTGACTGGCTGAGCTCAGAGGCTGGTGATTGGTGGTGCAGAGTCCAGCTGGAGACCTGTGACTAGCGGTGTTTCCTAGGGGTCGGTGCTGGGTCCAGTCTTGTTCAACATCATCGATGAACTTGATGAGGGAAAAACGTCTACCTGAGGCAAGTACACTGATGACACAAAGCTGGGAGTAGTGGCTGACATGCCAAAAGGCTGTGCTGCCATTCAACAAGACCTGGACACGCTAGAGAGGTTAGTAGGAAGAAACCAAATGAGGTTTAACAAGAGCAAGTGTAGAGTCCTGCACCTGGGAAGGAACAACCACATGTACTACTATAGCCTGGGAGATGACCTGCTGGAGAGGAGCTCTGCAGAGAAGGACGTGGGGGTCCTGCTGGACGACAGGTTGACCATGAGCCAGCAGTGTGCCCTGGTGGTCAAGAGGGCCAATGGGATCCTGGTATGCATTAAAAAGAGTGTGGCCAGTAGGTTAAGGGAGGTGATCCTCCCCCTCTACTCTTCCCTGCTCAGGACTCACCTGGAGTACTGTGTACAGTTCTGGCTCCCTGGTACAAAAAAGACAGGGAACTCCTGTAAAGAGTCCAGCAGAGGGCCACAAAGATGATATGGGGCCTGGAGCATCTTCCTTATGAGGAAAGACTGAGAGACCTGGGTCTGTTCAGCCTGGAGAAACGAAGACTGAGAGGGCATCTCATCAGTGTGTATAAATACCTGAGGTGTGTGAGACAGAGGGATTTGGCCAACCTCTTTTCAGTGGTTTTTGGGGACAGGACAAGGAGTAATGGCAACAAGATAGAGCACATGAAGTTCTGCACCAACATGCTAAAGAACTTCTTCATAGTGAGGGTGACGGAGCACTGTAACAGGCTTCCCAGGGAGGTTGTGGCGTCTCCTTCTCTGGAGATATTTAAGGCGCGTCTGGACACCTACCTGGGCAACCTGCTCTAGGGAACCTGCTTGGCAGGGGGGTTGGACCCGATGATCTTTTGAGGTCCCTTCCAACCCCTTCAATTCTGTGATTCTGTGATTCTGTGTAATTCTGTGATTCTATTGTTTGGTGATTAAAAGCTGTGATTAAAGTGTTTCAGATTGTATTATTCTTGCTGGAATACTAGGACAGGCATTTGGGTGGGGGACTTGTAGAAACCTATTGCCATCTGGATTATAAATACCAAATGACTTGGAAATACCAAAAATGTCACAAGATGTTTGTGCTTAGACAAAAGCAGCTTCTCTCCTAGCTGTATTCATTGCCATTTGAATATTGCAAGTTCTTTTGAAATTCAGTGAAACCCCATACATCCAGCCCAAATACAACTGAGATGAGTTGTACTGATGAGACTGGATACATCAGAGAGCAGAAAGTAGGATCAGACACATATGGGAGCATCTGGACAAAGGAGTTCCAGCCAGCAAATGCTGAGACCTGATACTTTGTTTAGCAAAGGTATTTTTGCTAACAAATGTTATTTTTTGTTTTCTCTGACTTAAAAAAACACATATTGTGTTATATGAGGAGAGACCAAAAAAAACCTCACTGACTAGCAGATCAACATTTATAACTTCAAAGAACAAAACCAACTGAATGCTTATATGCCATTTTAAAACAAACAAACAAGAAGAAACACAACAAAAAACAACAGTTTGTCTTAATTCCCATAGGCTTCATGTGCATTGCTAAATAGACATAGTGTGACATATTTTAAGATAAACAATCATTATTCTACTAGAAGGATAGAAAATTAAATTAACTTTGGCACTGCAACTTGTATCAAATGCACAAATTCATTGAATGCAGTAGAATTTTAATATGGATGGTTTAATGGTAAGAAAAAAAGACATTTTCATGAAGGCCTGATATTCACTGCATAGAAGATGACAACCTTAATTATTCAAACTAATCAGAAAAGTTTGAGGTTGTTAACATCTCTGCAAAGCATTTATTTTACCCTGAGACACTGTGCTGGGGGGGGGTGTGTGGGGGGGAGGAACAGAGGGAGGAGCTTCCCTGAACCAAACAGTCCCCTTCAGAAAGGGAATATAGACCTTTTCTCCTGCTCTGCAGCCTCCGCTTCAGAGATATGCTGCAAGATAAATGCTATTTCCATACACCAAAGACAACTGACAAATCCTTGGTGAAGCAAAACCTAACCCATCTGGCTAGTCAATACCTCAGCTTTCTCCCCCTTTCTCCCACTTTCATTTTCTCTGCAAGAGCTATCAGGAGCAAACATGCTGCTGATGCCTACACTTCCTCCCTGACAACACTTAAGGAGACATGGGTGGAGAGAAGAGACTGTTGGCCCCTGCGTGCACAGCTTTGTTGAAGGGAATAGAGCAGTTCCCTTCCATCTCTATGGAAGCCTGACATTCTTGGTTTGTTCAGGAAGTGAAAAAGTTAAAAGAGAAACGCCTTACCTGTCTTGATGTATGAAGGTGAACAATGATATCGGATAGCTGTTTTACCTTCTTGCCGGAGAAAGTGAACTTAAGCCTTAACTCATGCAGGATGACAGTGGGTTATGCACCATCTTCCTGCAGAAGGAAAGGAAAATGAAAGAAAGAATCAGGTACTGAAGTTTAAATCTGACATTCCTCTGCCAGAAGATCACACTTCATCTTTCATACGAGGGCTGCATTGTTGTGTTGTAAACGATCAGATGCAAAAGGAACTTTGGTGTTAGGAAGAAGTTTAAGACAATCATGCATCCAGCTGAATGCTCACTGCTCAGCATCAGAAGTGAACCTTATTTCAGAATAAAATGTGTATTTCACCTGTTGTAAGGTAGGAAAGGTCTCTCCATCTTCTGTCTCAGATCAAAGAGACTGAACTCTGAACAGTGGAACTGAAATGAAGAATGAAATGTTAAAGATTAACTCAGGGTGCAACTCTGAAGATCACGTTTTCTTCTAAGACTGATGCTTTACTGTCAAG
Organism: Aythya fuligula; assembly: GCF_009819795.1. Taxonomy (NCBI): domain Eukaryota; kingdom Metazoa; phylum Chordata; class Aves; order Anseriformes; family Anatidae; genus Aythya; species Aythya fuligula. The sequence continues at coordinate 596,957 of NC_045590.1, forward strand.
TTACAATGGTAATGGAAGCATGTTGTCCTTGGGACTTGGCAGATACCCTTAAAAGAAACCAGCTTGAAAAGGGTGTAACTTTCCCTTTGGAGAAGGTAATGTCTTTGAATCTAACTATTTGTGGATTTTCACAGGGTTTTCCTCTTAATATCGTTTCTCACAGCAGTTTCTTCCTGAAAAATACAATGCAGGAAGTATTTCTAGTTGCCTTAGAAACAAAGTTGAATTTTCTTTAGGAAGGAGTGAAGGCAGAACAGAGAAAAGAAGATGTTACACTTGGTGGAGGAGGACCAAGTTAGGGAGCACTTAGAAGAAATGTGGCATACAAAAGTCCATGGAGCTTGATGGATTGCATCCTCAAGTTCTGAGGGATCTGGCTGATGTCACTGAGAGACCACTCTCCATTATCTTTGAAGGTCATGGCAACTGGGAGAGGCTCCTGAAGTCTGAAAGAGAGCAAATGTTACCCCTAAATTCAAGAAGGGCAATAGGAAGAAGACCTGGGTGACTATGGTCCAAGCAGCCTCACTGCAGTCCCTGGAAAGCTGATGGAGAAAACACTCCTGGAAACCACTTCCAAACACACAGAAGACAAGAATGTGCTTATGAACAGTCAGCATGGATTTCCGAAGCACGGATCATGCTTTACTACCCTGTTAAACTCCTATGAAGAGGTGACCAGCTTGTTGGATGATGGGGAAAGATGATGTTTTATACCTATTATTTAGTGGGATTTTGACACTGCCTCCCATTAATGTCCTTGTAGACAAGCTGACAAAGTATATGTTAGATCAGCGGACAGTGAGGTAGAATACTCTATAAAGGGGAAACAGTTTGAACAGCCAGGCTGTGCTGGATTTACATGGCAGAGTAATAGGGGGGATGACCTCAGTGTGGGGCAGGTTTATCCTAAACGACTACAGCCATTGGACACGACCCACACTGGAGGAGGGGAAAAGTGTGAGCAGGAAGGAACAACAGACAGCCGTTAAGGACTGATTGCAGTTCCTCATTCCCCATATGCCTGTGCCAAGTGGTGGGGAGAGGGACTGGGAATAATAGAGTGAAGCTGAACCTGGGCAAAGCAGGGGTGGAGGAAGGGTATTGTTTCAATTATGTCTTTGTTTCTCACCACCCAAACCTATTGTAATTTTCAATAATTTGAATTTTCACCAAGGTGAATCAGAAAAATGGGGCACAAAGTCCTGCCCCTGGGGAAGAACTATATAAGGCACAAGGACATGCTGGGAACATCCAGCTGGAAAAGCAGCTTGGCAGAAGAAAAGGACCTGGAGGTCCTGGTGGACAGCAAGATGGCCAACAGACAGCAATGTGCCCTTGCTGCATAGAAGGGTAATGGTGTTCTGGGCTGCATTAGTAGGACCAATTGTAGTCTTAACCTGGGGAAAATAAGGAAACCTTAAAGAAAACAGGGAGATGGGTAGCCTTGAGATAGCAGAAGCAAGGGAGATAAAGGATGAAAGGTTAAAAAAAAAAAAAAAAAACAAAAAACAGCTGCAGGAAGATTCCAGACTGACCGACTGACCTATGGAAACCTTTAGCTCAGTAAAGGTCATTAACATATTAAAAACCACACCCATCAAAATACTAATGTATGTTAATGTGGGATTTGGTTCCTCTCCACACACACACACACCCTTTGTCCTCTGTAATGGGCAAACTCAGAAGAGGTAAGTTAGGCGAGATGAAATAGCCAATTAAAACTAGCAAAAGAGATAGTCTCACAAGTTTGCTGTGTATAAATAATGGTGATTCAAGACAGAGGTGTCCTTGCTTTGTGAAAGATTGCCAAACACCTGACTCTGCAGAGTTACATAATTAATCATTTTTGCTAATAATGCAGGAAAGTGGAAGCTAGCAATGACAAGGACCAGCAGGAGGAAGAGTCTTCCCCTAAAGCCTGAGGTGTTCTTGCAGAATCGTTTTACCCCCTGCAGATGGAAAAGGAACAAAAGACCCAGTGCAGGGGTGTGGAGCTGGGTAAGGCAGCCTGATTTGCTGACCCAATCTGCTCTTGAGTAAGTCTGCTGCTTACCAGGGGCTCACATCACCAAGAAACGGACAAGCCTCATAATCCTAAGGACTATTACCTTCTGCTGCTCTTCCATGAGGGCACCAGAGCAGCTGGAGCTGTCTGGGGACTGTCAAGAGAGTTTACAGAGCCCTGGGAGCAGCAGAAAAGACTCAGTAGCACAGGTAGCATTTTCATCAGTCCTCCAGCTCAAGGGGAAGGGTTTTGAAAGGGTCAGTCAAATCAACAGAGGTGTGCAGGACTGGTGCTACAGACAGAGCTACTTAGACAGTAGGACTTGCTTTGAGGAACCTGGTCTGATGGGGACTGATGGGGCCCATCTGTCAGATAAGGGGAAGAATATTTCTGGTGATAGGCTCGCCAATCTGGTGAAGAGGGTTTTAAACAAGAGTTTCCAGGGGAGAAGAACCTCTGTCTATCATACTCCTTCCAACTTGAAGACAGTGTTAGAAATGGATGTCCAGAGTCTGGAGAAGAGTCACGGATCAGCAGGAGGGCACCTGAAAAGCAGCGCAAAGGAATTCCAGCCATTCCAGCTACTCCAGTCAGTAAGACAGCTTCATCACGGACCCAATTTAAATGTCTCTGTGCTAGCTCACCTGATATGGGGAACAAACAGAATTACGGATGCCACCCACTATGAAGACATAGTGGGTGGCTTCCAAGACTGGAGTGATGAAATCAAAGGATACAGGCACTTTAGGAAGGCAGACAGGGGAGATGGCAATGCCCTCTGTGTCAATGAGCATCTGGAGTGCATGGAGCTCTGCCTGGGGACAGATGAGGAGCTTACAGAAAGCTTAGCTTCCTTTTCCCAGTGATAGAGGAGCCAATGAATCACACAGAATCACAGAATTTCTAGGTTCGAAGAGACCTCTAGATCATCGAGTCCAACCTCTGACCTAACACTAACAGTCCCTACTAAACCATATCCCTAAGCTCTACATCTAAACATCTTTTAAAGACCTCCAGGGATGGTGACTCCACCACTTCCCTGGGCAGCTGTGGTGGTTTTACCGTGCTGGGCAGCTAAACCCCACAACCGCTCTCTCACTCCCCCTCCTTTAGATGAGGAGGGGGAGAAGTAAAGCAAAGAACAACTCACGGGTTGAGATAAGGATAATTTAATTAAAGGGAAATAATTATAATAATTAAATAAAGACTACCATGAACTAAACAATTTAACTAAGGGGAAGTAAAAGGGAAAAAGGTAAAAAAGGGAGGAAAACAAACAAACAAAATAAATGAAAGCTATATGGAAGTGCAGAGGAAAGAAATTACTCTCTACTTCCCACAAATGAGCAATGATTGACCACGTCCTTGAAGCAAGGCCTCAACGCATGCAGCCGGTGTTCGAGAGGAGGACCGACGTCTTCTCAACGAGAGCCCACCCCTCCCCTCTTCTTCCTGTTTCCACCTTTTATTGCTGAGTGTGACACCACATGGTATGGAATATCCCTTTGATTGATTTAGGTCAGCTGCCCTAGTGATGTTTCTCTCCTCACTTTTTTGCCCACCCCCTAGGATGGTTAGAGAAAGGCCCAATGCTGTTCCAATGCTGCTCAGCAGTAGACACAACACTGGTGTGATAACACTGCTGTTCCAGCTACAAGTACAGAGTACGACACTGAATGGGCTGCTGCCGGGAAAGTTAACATTCCAGCCAGACCCAGTACAGCAGCCTGTTCCAGTGTCTAACAACCCTTTCAGTAAAGAAGTTCTTCCTAACATCTAACCTAAAACTTCCCTGGCGCAACTTAAGCCCATTCCCCCTCGTCCTGTCACTAGTCACGTGGGAGAACAGGCCAACCCCCACCTCACAACAGCCTCCTTTAAGGTATCTGTAAAGAGCAATAAGGTCGCCCCTGAGCCTCCTCTTCTCCAGGCTGAACAAGCCCAGCTCCCTCAGCCGCTCCTCGTAGGACTTGTTCTCCAGGCCCCTCACCAGCTTCGTCGCCCTTCTCTGCACCCGCTCAAGCACCTCCATGTCCTTCTTGTAGCGAGGGGCCCAAAACTGAACACAGTACTCGAGGTGCGGCCTCACCAGAGCCGAGTACAGGGGGACGATCACTTCCCTAGCCCTGCTGGTCACACTGTTTCTGATACAAGCCAGGACGCCGTTGGCCTTCTTGGCCACCTGAGCACACTGCTGGCTCATATTCAGCCGACTATCCACCATCACTCCCAGGTCCTTCTCTGCCTGGCAGCTCTCCAGCCACTCATCTCCCAGCTTGTAGCTCTGCTTGGGGTTATTGCGCCCCAGGTGCAGGACCTGGCACTTGGCCTTGTTGAACTTCATGCAGTTGACCTCAGCCCATCGGTGCAGCCTATCCAGATCCTCCTGCAGAGCTTTCCTACCCTCGAGCAGATCGACACATGCGCATAGCTTGGTGTCATCTGCAGACTTACTGAGGGTGCACTCAATGCCCTCGTCCAGATCATTGATAAAGATATTAAAGAGGACCGGCCCCAGCACCGAACCTTGGGGGACGCCACTAGTGACCGGCATCCAACTGGACTTGACTCCATTCACCACGACTCTTTGGGCCCCGCTATCCAGCCAGTTTCTAACCCAATGAAGCGTGCGCCAGTCCAAGTCAAGAGCAGCCAGTTTCTTGAGGAGAATGCTGTGGGAGACGGTGTCAAATGCCTTGCTGAAGTCAAGGTAGACCACATCCACAGCCTTTCCTTCATCCACCCAGCGCGTCACTTTGTTATAGAAGGAAATCAGGTTCGTCAAGCAGGATCTGCCTTCCATAAACCCATGCTGACTGGGCCTGATCGCCTGCTTGCCCTGCAAGTGCTGCGTGATGAATCTCAAGAGGATCTGCTCCATGAGCTTCCCTGGTACTGAGGTCAAACTGACAGGCCTGTAGTGTCCCAGGTCTGCCCTCTGGCCCTTCTTGTAGATGGGTGTCACATTTGCTAGCCGCCAGTCAGCTGGGACCTCCCCCGATAGCCAGGACTGCTGATAAATGATGGATAGTGGCTTGGCCAGCTCCTCTGCCAGTTCTCTCAGTACCCTTGGGTGGATCCCATCCAACCCCATCGACTTGTGCACATCCAAGTGCCGTAGCAGGTCACCAACCAGTTCTTTGTGGATGGTGAGGGCCACATCCTGCTCCCCATCCCCTTCCACCAGCTCAGGGTACTGAGTATCCAGAGAACAACCGGTATTGCCGCTAAAGACTGAGGCAAAGAAGGCATTGAGCACCTCCGCCTTTTCCTCATCTCTTGTAACTAAGTTTCCCCCCACATCCAGTAAAGGATGGAGATTCTCCTTAGTCCTCCTTTTTGTGTTGATGTATTTATAAAAATGTTTTTTGTTATCTTTAACGGCAGTAGCCAGATTGAGCTCCAGATGAGCTTTGGCCTTCCTAATTTTGTCCCTGCACAGCCTCGCTACATCCTTATAGTCCTCCCTAGTGGCCTGCCCACTTTTCCAAAGTTTATAAACCCTCTTTTTTCTCCTAAGATCAAGCCACAATTCTCTGTTGAGCCAGGCTGGTCTTCTTCCCTGCTGGCTCGTCTTTGGGCACGTGGGGACAGACCGCTCCTGCACCATTAAGATGAAGAGACGTGCTGTGCTGGATCTCATTCTCACCAACAAGGAGGGGTTGGTGGGGTGTGTGAAGCTCAAGAGCAGCCTTGGCTGCAGTGACCATGAAATGGTGCAGTTTAGGATCCAGAGGACAGTGAGGAGGGAGCACAAAAAGCTTGCTACCCTGGATTTTGGGAGAGCAGACTTTGCCCTCTTCAGGGGTCTGGCTGGTAGAGTGCCATGGGACAAACCCCTGGAGGGAAGAGGGACCCAGGAAAGTTGCTTAATGTTCAAGGATCACTTCCCCCAAGGTCAGGAGCAATGCATCCCAGCAAAGAGGAAGTCAGGAAAAAACACCAGGAGGCCTGCATGGGTGCACAAGTAGGAGCAAGGATGAATAACCTGGGAGGGATACAGCAACATTGTCCAAGCAGTCAGGGATCAGGTTAGGAAAGCCAAAGCATTCATAGAATTAAATTTGTCCAGGGACTTCAACTGCTACAAGAAGGTTTCTATAGGTACTTCAGTGACAAAAGGAAGACCAGGGAATTCGTGGGCCCTGTGTGGAAGGAAATGGGAGACCTGGTCATCTGGGATATGCAGAGGGCTGAGGTACTTAATTGCTATTTTGCCTCAGTCCTCACTGACAAGAGTTCAAGACACGTGTCCTGGGCCCCAAAATGCAAAGGCAGGGATTGTTTGAAAAAAGAACTGCCTAGTGTAGGAGAAGATCAGGTTTGAGACCATCTAAAGAACCTGAACCTGCACAAGTCCATGGGACCTGATGAGATGAATCTACGGGTCCTCAGGGAACTGGCAGGGAACTGTTTGAGATGTTGTGGCAGTGCAGTGAAGTTCCCATTGACTGGAAGAGTGGAAATATTTTAGAAAAGGTAAAAAAGGAAGACCTGGGGAACTTCAGGCCCTTCAGTCTCACCTCTGTGCCTGGCAAGATGATGAAGCAGATAATCCTGGAAACTATGCTGAGGCACATGGGAAATAAGGAGGTGATTGGTGACAGCCCATGTGGCTCCACTAAGGGCAGTTTGTGCCTGACAAATCTGGTGGCCTTCTACCATGGGGTTACAGCACTGGTGGATAGGGGAAGAGCAATTGCAAAGCATCTTACACTGTTCTTCATTATACCCTTGTCTCTAACTTGGAGTGACATGGATTCAATGGAAACCTAGAAGAGGTTTCAACTTTGTGTAATGGCCTCAGTGAAAGTCCTTGGCAAATGTTGGACTGCAAATACTTTTGTCTTTCTGAGACTCTCTCAGTGAAAGCTCCTAGCAGAGCTCTGAAACAGGCAAATACTGGACTCTGATAAGTGTCTTTTTAATGTGACACCCCTCATCCCATCAAAATGAAACGAAAAAGATGTAAACAGATGACATCAAATAAAAAAACAAGTGATATAACATATAAACAAGAGATATAAAGTTTATTATTTATTATTTATATATATTATAATATATTTACTTCTTCTTCTTCTTCTTCTTCTTCTTCTTCTTCTTCTTCAATTACATATATTGTAATATATTTACATATAATATATTCTTAAGGTTTAGCGCAATATTTCCATGTTCCATGAGACCTTCAGGCATTTAATCCCATGCTTTTTGTCCATTCTCTTGGTAGATGTCTTCTACAGATTATTAATTTCACCCTTTTGTCTCATCACATCTCTAAAACAGCTGGACATTATGTGTCAAACGTGAAGCTCCAATAAAGCATTGTGGTTTCTTTTAAAACAAGTTGCATGCATGTTGTGGTAAACTAGCTCAGCATCAAACAGCTCACTCTCTACAAGCAGTATTTAGGAATTTGAAAGGCAGAAGTTAGAAAATTCATGGGCTAAGATAAACAATCAAACAAACAAACAAAACAATACAATAGAAAATGTAGTGCTGTAACATGCAATTTTTCATTACCAGCTGACTGATGCCCAGTTGTATTGCCCTTTCAGGAGCTTGGAGAAACTGTCAAACAGTATTTGCATGTAAAAGAGAAATGCATAAATCTAAGAGCTTAAATGGGGGAACCCTAATTCCTTTTTCAACTGCACTAGTAATAGTGGATAATCCCTCTTTGGTGAGGCAGCTACTGGCCAGGGCATTGTTATCTCCATTCAGTTATCACAAGTGCTCAAGATTGCATGGATAAGTAGTAAAAACATGTTGTTATGGAAAAACAAACAAACAACAAACAAACAAACAAAAAACGTCACCCAACAATGTCACAGATCAAGAAATGACAGAGAAAATAACAGGACCTCTACAACAGCAGGAGGCAATAATCCTCTAATAATCATACTCATTTAAATGGATTACCTGAATAATCCAACATTTCTGATGTTCTTTTATAATTCAAACTTTGATTTTCTTCATACTCACTCTTCTTACAACATTCAGAAAAAAAAAAATAAAAATTAAGGATTTTGTTTTTCTTTGTCCTGTATTTATCATCATGCATTTTTCTGTGATTCTTTATGCATGCCTTGGAATTCAAATATATCCTTGACATATGCTCCACCAAAATGTAGTCATTACAGGCTTCTCATGTTCTCTTAGTTGAGAACAAATAATATTAAAAGATATTTTGCTTCAAACTTCACCTTTTTTTTCTCTACTTTTAGACACAGCATCTTTGCCTCAGTATTTACTTTTTTTTTTTTTTTTTTTTTTTTTCTTTCCAAGTTTTCTGTTTTGTTCCACAGTACTGCTCTCTGGATTTGATAAGAACTGATGTCCTAAGACATTGTTGTCTCTCCTCTAGTCCACTCTGACACATTGAAGAGAACCTTACCTCTACAAGCTATTTGATTCAAATTATCCTTCTACAGTGTCTCCAAAGGGACAGGGATTAAGACTGGGCAGATAACAGGTGTGACTACCCTTTCTTCTCCTTTAGGTAAAAATGGGTAAAATATTTCTGCATGTTCCTTTCCAAGGCTTAGAGGGATTTTCACTATGATATTCTTCTGCCCTGCTTCATAAAATTTGATTTGTGCTTCCTCCAAGTCCAGAAGCACACCAATCACTGAGTAACTCATACTCTTCTTCTCAATCTTGCTGTTTTCCTTGCTAGAGAATAACTCTCCCTGGGATCTGTGCAGAGCCCAGAAGTCCTCACCAGCATTTGTCCCTTCCTCCTCTTGCCTCTCTGTCTCCCTCACCACCCCTAGCACCCAGTCCTGCTGCTGGTCCACCTCCACCTCCCAGTAGTGTTTCCCAGCTGTAAACCCTTCCTTCCCCACCAGAACCGGGACTGTGGAGGGATTGCTCAGGCTTTCAGGCTCAGATGAGGTGTCCTCAACTTTTGGAGTCCCCGGCACTGGGAGCTCTAGGACTCGGCAGTCAGGATTCACATCAATGAACACTGGAGGAGAAAACAAGAAGAATCCAGTGAGCAGAGCCACTCAGGGACCTGTCTCTGTAGGGGACTATGGGCTGAAATCTTTGAGGGTCTGAGCAGTCCTGGTGTGATTCAACAAAGAATTGAAACATTCTCCCAAACAGGGCATGCAACAGTCACTGAGGAACCAACAGGCACCTTTCAAGCTCTCATAGCCATGTACTCTCTCGGGGTGTAAGTCCAGGTGACTCTTTCTCTCCCTTCACTCACTTCACAATAAATTTCTCTCTCTTTTCCATGTCACCATCCATCCTCTCTGGAATGGTGCCTATACCCTACCCTTTGACACTTCTTAGCAACTGCTTTTCTCAGTCTTCCAAATTGCCCATCCCACTGTCATTTCCTTTTAACCAACTCAGGTGACGACATGTCCCTGTGACTCCAGCTCAGCCTACCAGTTTCTAAAGTCATGGCATTGTCATTTCAGGGTAACTTGGACAGATGGAAAAACACTTTTCACACCCTTTTTTCCTGTTGAATTACCTGCATGGCTCCGGGCTTCCCAGAAATCTGCAGAAAGGTAAGAGACAGTAGGGTTTTAACAACCTATTAGTCAGTTAGATACTTGTATTGGGTTTACATAGAAAGGTTTTGGTAGTGTTGGACTGCAGGGATGGCTTCTATGAGAAGAGTCCAGAAGCTGCCCCATGTTATATAAGAGACGGTTCCAGGAGCTCCAAATGGCCAGTGCCACGCCAATAAGTAATGTTTTTAGCACCTCTGTGAGAGCATATCACTCTGTGAGACTGAGACACCAAGATCAGTGCAGCAGGAGGGCAGGAGGTGCTCCAGGCATGCAGCACAAGTTACCCTGTGGCCTGTGGAGAGTCCCCTGGTGGAGCAGGCTGTCCCCCTGCACCCATGGCTCCCACATGGAGCAGATCTCCACGCTGCAGCCCATGGAGGAGCCCCCGGTGGAGCAGCTGGCAGTGCCCTGGAGGAGGCTGTGGCCCACAGAAAGCCCCCAAAGGAGCAGGCCCTGGGCCAGAGCTGCAGCCTGTGGAAAGGAGCCCACACAGGAGCTGGAGGCTTGGGGGGGAAGCTTCTGCCCATGGGGGACCCATGTTGGAGCAGATCTTGAAGAGCTGCTGCCTGTGGGAAGGCCATGTAGGATCAGTTTGGGACGGATGGCTTCCTGTGGGAGGGACCCTACATTGGAGCAGAGGAGAGAAAGAGACCATGAAGGAGTGGGGGATACAAAATGTCATGGACTACTGTAACCCTCATTCTTCACTCCTCTGCACTGTTCAGGGGAAGAGGTAGAAGGGGATGGAATGGGGGGAAGGTGTTCTTAGGTTTTTGTTTCTCACTGCTCTAGCCTCTTAGTAATAGGTATTAAATTTCATTAATCCCCCTATGCTGTGTCTGTTTTGCCTGTGGCAATAACTGTTAGGCAATCAAACCTTGAGCCCTTTTCATTGTATTTCCTCTCCCTTTCACTTTGGCGAGGGGGAGTGAGAGAGCAGTTGTGGTGGAGAGCAGTTGTATGTTCATCTGCGCAGCTGAGTGAAGCCACCACAATACTTCTCAAACTAAAATAATGAGAAGACTACTCGTGTACAATTCATCTCTGATTCTCCATCAGTTTTGCCTTTTCTTCTCTTCACTCACAAATTCTTCTGCTTCTTAGCAGTTTTTAATGACTTACCCAGCTCAGCTTTCAGTTGACCTGGAAGGGAAAAATATTCCTGTCACTACATTTTTTTTTCTTTTTCCCTTTTCACAAAAGTTTTACTAAATAGGACAACACCAGAATACAGAAAAGGAAAGAATTCTGAAATCTGGTGAGAAACATTTTTATTCATGTTATTTCAATACCAGTGTCAGTGGTCCAAGGTGAAGAACACGGAGTTTATCCTCCAGATTCCATCAGCTCTACATTTACACACTAGACCTGGGATAAAGCTTGGCATGTCCTTTAGCAGAGAAGCTGGGAGCCAGCTGAGGGACAGCCGAGATGGGATCATTTCAGGGAAATTCTGATTTTATCTTTGTGTTTCAGTGTGCTCTCAGGAAAGTCCATTTCTCTACTATGTGTTTGACCCTGGATGTACCTGTGTGTCCTAATGGGTCTTTTAATAACATTGTCTGACTTTTTTGGAAGGAAAAAAAAATGTCTGGCTTTTCCCTAGAAGGGTTCCTCTACTTTGTGATGAGCTGTCAGTTTGTTTTGTGGACATCCTGGACCCAACTGAACCTAAATACAGCTCCCTACAGCTACAGGCCCAGAATTTTCTTACATTCCTGTAACATATTCTTCCAAATGGAGAAGGTCAAAAGTATAGCAGAACACTCTGCCTCCTGCCTAAAAGCCTGGTTGTGGGAAACTTTCACAAAGAATGATTTGTTTAGGTTGTTTGTTTGCTGCTTCACCAGAAGACATTGGAACTGATCTCTCTTGCTCTCTAGAAAAAGGATTAGCCCAACAGCAGTGAAGATTACTCCAGCTGCTTGTGCTTTATAAGCTTTCTAGAGCACATTCAAGTAGAGGGCTGTTTTAGATGACTGGGAAGAAATGTGGTGCATTTTCTCTAGGATAAAACCCATTAGTTATCTGTGTTAGTTATAGCTTTGTTGTGAAGTCTTGTGAGCAAAAAAGTGAGGCCTAGTCTAGTCGCAGTGTAAAGCAGCAGAAAAAGAACCCAGGGGGATATTTTTTAATGGAAGGGACAGAATCTCATAGGTGGATGTTTCACCTTATTTTTTCAGCTTCACATTCAGAGATGGCATAGACACACTCAACTGAAGACCTGGATTATTGTTTCTAAGCTTGACAGGAACATAACATTTATATAAGATGTTTTGTCTTACCAAAGTGGTCTTTGAGTTTTGATTTTGCTAAAAGAGAAGAGCATAAATGACTGATGTAAAAAAATGAAGGAAACAACAGCAAATGTTTGTAAGAAAGATAGTAGAAATATATCCCCAGCTGTTCATTCTGGGAACAGTGCATATAATTACATGGGAGACTTCTGTCATTAAACTTAGAATCATAGAACCACTGAAAGGTTTTAGTTAGAAAAGATCTGAAAGATCATCTAACTACAACCCCCCTGCCATGAACAGGGACACCTCCCAGTAGAACAGGTTACTCAAAGCTGCATCCAACCCAGTCTTAAACTCTTCCAGGGATGGGGAACCCACAACTTCTCTGGGCAACCTCTTCCAGTGCCTAACCACCCTCACAGGAAATAATTTCTTCTTAACATCTAATCTAAACCCACCCTCTTTTAGTTTAAAACCATTAATTATTCTTGTCCTGTAACTACATTCCCTGATAAAAAGTCATACAAGTAATTAGGTTTTTTTTGTTTGTTTGATTTGTTTTGTTTTCCTTCTAACATGGGAAGAGGGGAAGCATAGAATAAGAAAGCTGAACAGAAATTTGTAGTTGTTTTCAGGTGAAACCATAGGGAAGAGAAATAACCTTAGAGGGAGGTAAGTGGACTATGAGCAGGGCAATGGCACTGGTACAACAGTTCCTGCACATAGAGGCAGAGGTAAATATCATCCATACTTTTCCTATGTAAGCACCTCTGAAAGCATTTCTGAGAAGCTATTCAGACTAAAACCAAACTATCTATATAAAGCAGCTTATTTCATTGTGGCTTGACTGCATCCATTCTCAATGATTTTTTTTTTAAGAAAATTAGATTTACCTCTACGATTCGTGGTTTTCTCTTGTTCTAAACAGTTCAGCACATAAAATGAAAGAAATAACAGAAATGGAGTAGTTATTGGATGTGAGTTGGAAGTTAAAAGTTACTAAGAGAACTTTTGTACTTTATATATATGGACTTTCCATAAATCTTCACTTTAAACATGTATCACTTCTGTGAAAAACACACTTTCTTTTCAAATATTTTACAGGTTAGCACACAACATTTATCTTATTTTAAAAATAAATAAATAAATAAAAAGTAAAGTAAACATGTCAGATTGTGCTTGGAGATTTTCACAGGAAAATAATTCTTTTAGTTGAGTCTTGTGTCTAATTTTAAATGCGTAAGCACATTAAAGAGTACTATCAAGACCAATAATCAGACTAAAATCAACCAACAAAAAAAGAAACAGAAACCACCACAAACAGGCATGTCTTCAATACATAGATTTTATATGCAATGAACAACAGCAACAACAAAAACATCTTACCTAACATTGACTTCAGTTGTTCATTTTCTAGAAAAAACAGTACACAGATAGCAGTGTAATCTCTGTGATAGAATTGCTGAAAGAGCTCAAAAATGTAAATACACAAACTGTAAAACCATACGGTATATGTATCCTTGAAGCTTGGCTGCTTTCATTGCACTGTTAACTGCTTTAAGTAGGTGTAAGGCCAACAATATAACCCATGAATGTATCACTAAATTTTAACCTTATTTTATTTAGATAACTCATTTTTTTAAACAGGGTAGAAACAAGACATATTTGTGCTGCTGGTAGATATCTTCTTTCAAAACCTGTTTAAATTATGCCTTAATTGACCAATTTAAGAGGGGTATTCAGATGCATAGACACCTAGAACATTTGAGATGCCCTGGGATATCCCAAGTGACATGTAGGTGTCACTCTAAAAGAGCTCTGGTCTCTTATAGGTGAATCCGTGCTCCCAGTGGATATCCATTGAAACAGTGAAATTGGATATAGCATTGAAAAGGGCTGCTACTCCACAATTACTGTTTTGAAAATCAACGTGCATTCGAATATTTTTTTCCTGAATTTATGTCTTTCAGACTTCTGAACAGCCTAACATAATTTCAAAAGCAAAGAGGTTTTACCTTCTTCCATCTTCATCTTCATTTTTACTGAAAAACAAAAGAAATTGAATCATAATGGTAGTTATTCATGTAAGCTTCACTTACCTTACAACAGTGAAAATCATGTGTGAACAGAAGTAACTGATGTTCAAACTTTAATTTAATTTAACCTAATAATTTAAATTTCCCAAGGCTTCTTGTTCTTCCAGAGAACTTTTTTTTTTTTTTTACCTTGCTTCATTTTTAATGGAGTTCAACAACAAATAAGATAACATCTTGAGACACTCAGTCCTCCCTAGGTATCGTTTGTCACAACTGCTGCCCAACTAAGGTTCATAGACTGGGAATACATATTTTCTGATCAATGGATATTTTTTGATCAATGGATCAATGGATATCTCTAGCCTCAATTGCCAATTATATCAGGGAGCAGTCAGGGACCACCAGTACCTCAGGATACAATTGTTCATTCAATCTATTTGTTAGAATAGAGCCTGGTATGTTTATGGCATGAGTCTATTAGTTCTCAACAATAAGCAGTTTTTTTCTGTGTGACAGCATGAGCCCGGGGCTATTGCTAACAGGTAGTTTGACTGTGGATACTCAAGTATATTTTTAAGTACAGATATAGCTCATGAAAACCAACTAGACATAGTCAAAGAAAACTTGCTTCTTGCATGTAAAGTCTTCTGGAAGGCCTTGATTTGGATCCTTGAATTGCCGTTAGTTTTGGGTTTTGTTATTATTATTTTTTTTATCTTTTAAGGATGTGGAGGAATGATTATGATACCTTAATTAACTCTTGAATGATTAAACAGGGATCTTAGATATGATTGAGATGGCAGGGAATGCCAGTCAGCTCCTTTGAAGCAGGCTGTTTATAAGCACAGATGAAAAAGCTCGTGCAGGGTATTATTGCAATGTGGTACAAAAGTAAGTTGGAAAGTTATAAAACACTTGTCGATAACTAGGATTTCTAATTAGTCCCTTAATATTTATTCTAGTTAAATTCTAATAACACGTACACTCTACAAAGTATCATAATTGTCATAATCATCATCTTTATTTCTTACCTGATTTAATTGTTTTCTTGTGGTTACCTGGTTAACAAAACAAACAAACAAAAAATAAAAATAAAAATTCCACTATTTCTGTAGAGTAATACTGAGGGTAAACCGTCCCCTGTTTTGTGTTTCATGTCATCGGTTACTCTCTGGATTTATGTCTCCAATTACAGAAAGGGGCCTACTTGTCAGACCTGAAACTCTCTGACCTAAGGACATTCAATTTGCATTCCTCCTTGTTAAGCCCATGTGCTTTCCCACACCTTTTTTGTTCCATTTCCCGAATACAGTCATTAAATAATTACTGGTGATTTTGATTGTATGCTTTTGTTACAATCATAGATTTCAATATGAACTGTTGTGATATTTCTATACTTTGACTGATAAAACATGGGAAGAAATACTTACTTCTCAGCTTACAAAATACAGTGGAGATTAGGACCGTGATAAAACATAAAATTACCAGGTGGACAATCAGCCATTTTGAAATGGAGGGAAAGAAAATCTCTGTAAAAATGACCAAAACGAGTTGTATTGTATTAATGAGTAAAACATAAAGATTATTGTAACTCAGGTTGTAGCCAATACATCTGAGGAGATGATGAATTTGTATTTTGCTTGAATTTTCCTGGTAATGTTGCTAAAGAACAACATTCAGGAAGAATCAAATTCAAATTCAAACTCTCCCTCAGAAGTAAATTGGGGATATTCTTTCTGTGGGTACCACATTTGAAAGTATGAAGGAGATGTCTGAGATAGGTAGACAGGTTTGCACAGTTCATGAAAAAACAAAAAAGACAAGAAAAACAGCTGTACTGTCTCTCAATTTCTATTTTTGTTTTTATTTTTCCATGGGTGTGTTGTACTTCATAATAAACTGAGTATAAAGCAGGTGATGGAAAGAAGGAAGAAACCATCACCCCTGGGCAATAGAGACACACTCACTCTGAATATATCTGAGAAATTAATATCTGACACATCCTGCAAACTAAGATGCATAAGTCAGGAAGAATAACATTTAAGACAGTTCTCTATTATGTTGATTCCTATTGTCTCATTACAGGTATCTCCACATTCAGTGTTATATTATTTCTTAATGCCATTGTATAAGGGAGTTTACTCAATTCTTCAAAAACACTACGCTTCTCTCTAGTTCCCTTTCCAGCCTACACATTGGCTTTTGGGTTGGTGAAGTTCTTTTGGGGGTCAAACCCTATCTTGACACTACCTGATGCCTGTCTATATTCCCAGGAAAAAGAGATGTATTAAGTGCTACAGAGTGCAGGGAAGCATGACATTATATCCACCCTATAATGATTACACAGTAATGTACATGTTTAAAACAGCAAACATAAACACATAGAATAAAAATATTTATGAGGTATTGAAACTATCATATTAATTCTTCCGACTATATATTCTTATTATTTATTTTATTTTATTTTATTTATTTTATTTTATTTTATTTTATTTTATTTTATTTTATTTTATTTTATTTTCCAGCTATGGGCTATGAAACCTACATGTGCACACCTTGTTAAATTGCCAGGTAACATACTTCTGGATAATGAAATCCTGTGGAGCATTCAGCCATAGCTAAGGAAATATGTCCTTTTCAAATATGCATACAGATGGATTTTTAATTAATTTTAATTCAGCTCCAGTAGTTGACTGCCCTAAATCTGAAGAAGGGAACATAGAAAGTATCTGGGCCCTTCTTTGAAGAAGAAAATGATTTATTGGGTACAATTGATAGTTGTGTAGTAAACTAGAAATAAAGGTGTCGGAAGACTGCAGCTCTCATGAACTTTTTCCAGTACTCGTTCTGGGACTACTTTTTCAGGCTAGCTCACAACATAAAAACGGGACCTATATCAGTTTTTCTATCTTTTTAATCTTACAAACAGTTGACTATTGTGCTCACTCACCTGAAATCTGAATTCTGGACTCACTCGTTGTCTTTAGCAGATTATTGACTATCCTGCAGGAGACTTCCATGTCAGATCCGGGCTTTAGGTTCATGGAAGTTATGACTCTGTAAACGCCTGAAGGCATCATCATCATCTTTGTGGTTGATTGTTCCTTCCGCACCTGTCCTTGGCCATCCAGCCAAATCACCTCAGGTTTAGGAAACCATCCATCTGCATGACAGGTGAGGCCAATGCTCTGTTTCATGTAACTTCTCAGGGAAATGGAAGGCACACTACCTTTAGCTAAGGAAAAAGCATAAGAATTCTCTATTTCAAACACTACTGAGAATGGGAAATTGTCTGTTTTATAAGGACATCACTCATATTCAACACTTACATATGGGTGTATATAAATATATATTTGTATGGAAGCACATGGAAAGACTTTTCTGAATTTGAACTTTGACAGGAACTTGGGCCCTGAAGTTACTTGCTTCATGGTTAACAATTCAGTAACTTTCAGATTAAGAATAAAAACTGACTTAATGGAGATTATGGTAGACAGGGCTAGCTAGGGACTGCTATTCCTGAATGATGTTACCAGTGGAATGTATTAGAGGATTAAGCTAGTTATTTCAAATAAATTTCTACTGACATAGCACTAATGAAGTCTACAGAGAAAAATAAATAAATAAATAAATAAATAGGTCATAAAATTTATAATCAGGAACTCAGATGACTAACATGTAGTGTTACTTAGATGTTAAACTTTTGTTTCATCTCGAATTAGCTAAGAAGACATCTGAAAAATTTGGCTGCAACATGAAGTGTCACTACAGCTATTCAGCAGAAATTGGCTCCTGTGTAACAGGAAGAAATGTATCCAATTCGAAGCAAACCACATTAACAAAAGCTACCAGTGAAGATGGTGTCTATTAATGTACTGAAATGGAAATATGAGCAGTGAAGACTTACCCACTAATTTGTTTTCCTGCTGTGTACAAACAGCAAGGGAAGCAATGAGATATTGGGATGGAACCAATTGATTATACTGACCATAGAGAGAGCATGGGCAATAAGATCAAAAATGGTCAATTGCATGGTAGAAACCTAAATGTATCTGGATAACTGCAGGGTTCCCTGAACTCTAGGCTTCCATTGAGTTTGAAGGGAGGTTGTACTCCCAAGTCACATACAGGTGCAAGTGTTTGGCTACCTGAATGCAGGTATCTCAAGCTGGAGCTAAATCTTACCTCAAATAATCTGATGTAGGCATTAACTGAGAGAAAGTTAACTCAAATAAAACACATTCTTACATGAGAAGAGTTTATCCGTCAAATTATATTAAAATTATATTTTCCTCAGTCAGTGATGTATATATATGTCTCTGATCAGTGCTTCATCTTTGAATAAAATGAGAGAGAGAATTGCCACTGACCTGCTACTTTCAGTTCAATTAACACATCATGGTACTCATCGTTGAAAGAGACCACACAAGTATATGATCCCTTGTCAGAAGTCCTGATGTTCTTCAAGAGCAGAGACATGTTTCCTGCCCCAAATTCACTATGGAAGAATTCTGTTCTGCCTTGATATCTCTCATCTTGCTTTTCCTTTTGAGTTTTTCCATCATATGTGCTCACAGGTATTTTTTGAGACTGTTCATTAAATATCCACTGGACAGAGAATATCTCAGGAAAGTTCTCTGCTACCACATAGCAAGGCAGAACCACTCCTTCTCCGATGACTCCAATGACTGAACTATTAGGAGGATAGCTAATAAATTGATCTGTGTAGAGATAAAATAACAGTGGTTTTGTTTGCCCATATCACATTTTACATGGCAGTACATCAGAAAATGACAGACAAGTACATCAGATAATGTGGCAAAGAACTTAGATAAATAATGTTCATATCATCTGAGGCTCATGGAGTTTCAGTACATTGAACATGAACTTAAGTAAGTTCATGGCCATTAAGTGATGGCTATTGAGAAGTCATGGAAAAAAGGTGAAAATGAAAAATAAAGGAGAAGACTGTAAAAAGTCTCATACAGGATGCAGGATCTATCTAAAAGAAATACAAAAGTGGGATTCATTTGCCCAGACTATGGTACTTTCTATAAATTGAAGTGTCATAGGGTGTCTAACACATTCACATGGTGCTACGGTGCTGGCAGATGTGACCTGCAACAGATCTTCACTCATGTGAAGCAGTAGATAGAAGAGAGACAAAGTGAGAGACAAAGGGAGTTAGATTAAGATCCAGAACTGAGCACTTAAAAACAGACACCCAACCTTCCTAATCATCAACAGAACCAAAAGTGAAGCTTCCATCTTTGAATAAACTGAGATCTGCAACTGACCTGACTTCCAGTCAGTTATTTAATTGACTACATTCTTACAATAGTCCGTGGACATCTAGTCAATACTCCCTTCCATCCATCCTACAGTAGACAGTGAATCTGTTCATTGGTTGTGATAGAGTTTTTAACGCCCTTACCTGATGCCCTGATGTACCCTAGATACAGGACTGGTAGATGTGACTCAAGGTACATGTTGAGTCTGGAATTTTTTGGAGCATCAAAAAGCAAGAATAGAACTCTGCACTGTCTAAAATACCAATAGATTCCATTACATGGACAATAAATTGTGTCCTAGATGCTGAGCTTGCATGCCAACACCTACTTGTTGAGAATTAAGTGTAAGCAGATAAATCTATGAACTAAACTGAAAATCTTGGGCATAATTTATTTGGCTACACCTGGTTGTCTAGTACTGAATTACCCTGGAATATCCCACCTGGTATCCATTCACCTGTTTTGAGGGTTATAAGTCTCCTTCTGCCTGATCTTGTCTTCCAGTCTACACAGAGGTCTCAGACCTTAAGGTCTCAACCTTAACACAAACCAGACTGTACCAGGGTCATACTTGTGTATTTTAAGTCTCTGATGTCATCCAAGTTAAAAGGAAATAGAAGATGGAGACATTATTTTTTACTTTTACAGTTATGTGAACTGAGGAAAAAATTAAGCTGTTTGATTAAATATATTTGAAGTTGAACTATTTTTACCTGTAATTAGACATGATACGTGTTGAAAAGTCAGTATGTGAATAGCTGTCAACCACTGAAGGGTGGAACCCATCATCGTGCTGGTTTCCTAATCACCCACAGGACCAAAACTAAAGCTTCCAGATGAAACTCCTGTGTGACTCCTTTGCTCTCTTCACATGTTCAATGCAAAATAACAAGCATAAATGCACATGTAACACTATAGGAAAATACATGAATAAAGATTCAGACAATGCACTGGATGATGTCAAAGGCAAAGAAGATTGCAAGGCATCTTTGCTCTAGACATCTCCCTATTAAATTTAACTACCTACACTAAATGGTGCAAAAGAAATATACTTCTTGCCTGCTCTCTTCAGTTGTCCATACTTACCTTTGTCTTCCAGAAACTCTATTGCCTTCACCAACATATTTTTTTTCTTCCTTTCAGTTAGGTGTTAAAAGTATTTCATTTTGTCTTTTGATACTAGCAAACTGCTCTTTTTTAATTCTTTCTTTCTTAATGAAAAACAAAACAAAACAAAATAAAACTACCCCTGTGGATAAATTCCTAGGGAAAAAATGTTACTATACTAATCTCCCTGTTGAATTCCATCAGCATTTTAAAAAGAAACTTGTGATTTAATACATGTGGCTTTTTCCAGCTTCCTCCAAAGATCTTGATTTTCTAAGTCACCACTGAACAAATCCGTACTCAGCATGCTTACGGCATGCTACGTCAGGCAACCTGTTAAATCCACAGCAGTTAATTCAAGTATCGTTGTAGACGCAGGGGATTTTTCTTTATGGATTTAGTGAAAATATAATCTCTTACCTGAATAGTAAGAACCTTAAGACTTCTGTAGGGGGGTTGGTTGTGGTGCACCTTTGTCCTCATATCTTTATTACCACTGAAACTTGTGATTGCATTTTCAACATCCAATAGGGCTAGAGGGGCTTGACCAGCCTGATTGGGGAAAAGGTTAATGTCAAAATTCATGCTGAAGCACCGAAATAGCTTCATTCTTCCCAATTGATCTCTATACTGAACAAGTATAGAGATCAATGAAACAAGTGAAACAAGATGGGGATATTCCTCCTTGCGCTTCTATGCAAATTGGTTCTCTTAGCAACCATCATTTAAAATAAGACTTAGAAGTATGTAATGAACAAGTTAGTACATCATGTTTTCCCTTCCCTTCCCTTCCCTTCCCTTCCCTTCCCTTCCCTTCCCTTCCCTTCCCTTCCCTTCCCTTCCCTTCCCTTCCCTTCCCTTCCCTTCCCTTCCCTTCCCTTCCCTTCCCTTCCCTTCCCTTCCCTTCCCTTCCCTTCCCTTCCCTTCCCTTCCCTTCCCTTCCCTTCCCTTCCCTTCCCTTCCCTTCCCTTCCCTTCCCTTCCCTTCCATTTTCACCACATGCTTAAGTATTGCCCTCTGTTTGCAGACATATCTGGATCTTGCTAGTATTATGATACTATGATTCTATCATTTTTCTCTCACACAGGTCTTCTTGTGTCCTGTTCAAGATCAGGAAACAATTTAACAATTTCAGTTGAACTTTCTTCCCGTTTTTATACTTCAGCTTTCCTGACTGGTGGTCATCCTGTCAACAAGTGTTCTCAGGACGAGACTGCTTTTTCTCTTTCTATATCCAGATTGTATAGAAGATTCCTGAAAAACTTATGCCCTAGAACTGTTATGTGCGGCAGTAGAACAGAAAGGTTTTTTTTGTTTGTTTTATTTTGTTTTGCTTTGGGGGGAAGCTTCTTTCCATATTTCCTGTTTTCCATCATGGAAATACAAGAACTACTGTTGACTGAAAATGTCATCCAAATAGCTTATTAACTTTACTCCAGATTTTATTATTGTTATTTTATATTATATGTATTATTATTTATTTATTTATTTAAACAAAAACATAACTGGAAAACAAGTTTATGTGGGCAAAGTGTGCCAATCTCCTTCATCCTTCTGATTTTTGAAGCTAGAAACACAATTGTTTCTAACCAAATTTGATTAAGCAGTGTAGTTTCCCAGAGATACAAAGTTTCTGTAAGGTCTGTGAAAAAAAGAGTTGCTTATTTCTCAAAAGAAAGACATAGATTTGTACTATACCAATGGAATTAATTTAAGTATGGCTACATTCAGAATCAATTTCTCTGCAGTAACTGCATAGCTGAAGTTCTTTTGTTAGCTGAAATGCTTACTGGGGAAATTAAATTAAATTTATTAAAAGAACACCCCAGGAACCTCCTCGGGCACATTTTATAAAAGGTGCAGGAATATCATCATCACTCAGGTTGGATTTCACTCAGTACTACTGGACCCACTTTCAAGCACCCTCCAAGAAAACTAAAGAAAAACATATTTTTTATCTTTATACCAGGGCATGAAACACCACTGAATTTGTAGTAAATCCTACAGACACTTAGGAAGGGAGACTTTTGAAGAAGCATAAGTGATGCTTAAAAACATCTTTCCAGAGGCAAAGCTGGAGAAACCACAAAGGAACTTGCTTGAAAATGAACCTCCTGAATGATGGAGCCCAGGATGACCATAAAGAACAGGTATATTGGGCTTATGTGGCAACACTATGGTAGCAAATGGCATCTGCAACAATACTCAAGAAGCTGCCCCATGTTAGAGAAGACCCAGTTCCTAATGACTCCAAAAGGCCCAGAGCCAAGCCAAGGACTTAACACTTGTTTTCTCTCTGTGATAGGATATTTAAGAAAGGGAAATAACTGCTGTGCCACAGCAAATGGCAGAGGAATGAGAAAATGTGTGAACGAAAAAAGCCCTGCAGACTCCAAGGTCAGTGAAGAAAGAGGGCAGGAGATGCTCCAGATGCAGAGCACAATTTTCCCTGCAGCCCATGGAGAGGTGCCTGGTGGAGCCAGCTGTCGCCCTGCACCCATGGGTCCCACTGCAGAGAAGATCTACACACTGCAGCTGGAGGAGGAGACCACAGTGGAGCAGGTGGCTGTGGCCTGGAGGAAGCTGCAGCCCATGGAGAGCCCTGCAGGTGTAGAGCCCAGGCAGGACCTGCAGCCCATAGATAGGAGACCATGGTGGATCAGGAGTTCTGGCATTAACTGCTGCTTGCAGGGGACCTGAGCAGTCCACTCCTGAAGGACTGGCCCCACCTGGAGTACTGCGTCCAGGTTTGGGGCCCCCGGCACAAGAAAGATGTGGACCACAAGGTGTGGGCCACAAGGATGATCAGAAGGCTGGAGCACCTCTCATATGAAGAAAGGCTGAGAGAGCTGGGGTTGTTCATCCTGGAAAAGAGAAGGCTCTGGGGAGACCTCATTGCAGCCTTTCAATACTTAAAGGAGTCTTATAAAAAGGATGGAAAAGGACTCTTTACTCAGATAATGATAGGGAAGGGAGAAATGGTCTTAAAATAAAAGTTGGTAGATTTGATTAGACATTAGAAGGAAATTCTTCACTGTAAGGGTAGTGAGGCACTGGAACAGGTTGCTAAGAGAATTTGTATATGCCCCATCCCTGGAGGTGTTCAAGATCTGGTTGCATGAGGCCCTGGGCAACCGGATCCAATCTGTAAAAATGCAGGCAGGGAGGGCAGGCAAGGAGGGAAGCTAGGCAAGGACCTGCTGGGCAAAGTTTCCAGGTCTCAGATGAATGTTTATGCTCCCTCTACCGTCCAGAATGTTGAACCTTCCTTGACTGGTAACTGCATCTTGAATAGCTATCAAAATGACTGATCCTTCCTAGGGGCCACAAAACAAATAAACACACAAACAAACAAAACAACAACAGTAACAACAATAGTGCTTTAAATCTTAGTGCAATCTCATATCAGTGACACAAAGAATTCATTCCACCTGTAAGTGAAGGGGAATTAAGCCCTGTTTAGAAGTTCAGTAATTTTTTCTCTGTCTAGGATCTGATTCTTGTAAATCAAGATATTTCCCTTCTCTCTACAGATCTTAACTTTCCCTCTCTCTAATACATAAAGAAAGCTGATATAATTGAATCATAAGGTTTAACTTTTCTAAATTACTTTGATTTCCTACATGGTCTTTGAGCAGTATATTCATACTTCTAATTTCAAATCATCCTCATGGGTAATGGACTCAGGCAACATCCCTTATTCTGTTTTCTCTCTCTTCTGTTCATGCTTTATCAGTTTTATCATATTTTCTCAGTTTAATTGCAGCAATTGTCAGAAAGTCATACAAGAATATCAGTTGCACTGAACAGGTACACCGGTGTTTGAAAGTTGCACTTTGGATCTGGGTGTGTGGGCAAATTCCACCTTTAGATATCTCTTACCATAGATTGTCAGACCCAAAGGTAATAAGTTGTTAGTGGTGAAAGTTCAGTCTTTAATAGTTGTTAGCTTGAGTGAGTAAATTACTAAAGTCTACCCCCTC
Organism: Aythya fuligula; assembly: GCF_009819795.1. NCBI lineage: Eukaryota > Metazoa > Chordata > Aves > Anseriformes > Anatidae > Aythya > Aythya fuligula. The sequence goes on from NC_045590.1 coordinate 621,151, forward strand.
TATAGATAAGGAAAACAAAAGTACATATGCTCAGGCAATACAAGTCAACCTCAAAGATTCCTTACTTTTGTAACGCATGCTGAATTTAAAATGGATACTTTGAATATTCTTATTCAGGTAAGGAATCAAATTCTGGCTGAAACAGAACTGTGCACAATTAAGTTTTTGGTGTGGTTTGTATGAATATTGAGACAGTCTTTTGCTATTTACAGTCTTGAGGAAATGATTTTGGTCTGGACTTAAGATTGCTCCTTTCTTGCCTGGATCAATGGGAATATATAATTGTCTTTTGTGGGTGACATTTTAAAGAAATTGTTAAAGGTTTTTTAAGGTCTTTCTATAATATGAAGATTAAAGCAATCTGTTTTCTTAAGAGTTTATAATCACAGAATCACAGATAACATATAAATCTAATCTATGATTATGGTTTTCATCAGATGCTATCTACTAGCAACCTTTATTAAAGAGATTTGTTGCTGAAATGCTACTTTTTATTTGCTAGGTTGCTCGAGAGAGTTTTCCAAAACTTGTAGTGGTTGGGGTTTGGGCTGAGGACTGTAACTCACTGATTTGGAAACTTATTTCCGTTTATGAAAGCAAAATTGCACTTTTTTTTTTTTTTCTTTTTTTGGTCAGAAATAGAGACTTTTTATACCTACTTGTCTAATAGGTATATAAAAATATGATTTATTATACATACCACAATATAGATCATTTTTATTAATGAAATATAACAGAGGTATAAATTTATTCTGTAAATAATCAATACAGAGGATATGGATTTGTATATTCTTGTATATATAAGCAATAAATCTTTGCAAATTTTTCCAGATACTGGTACAAATCAGTGAAACATTTTCTTTCTCTTTTCTTTTCTTTTCTTTTCTTTTCTTTTCTTTTCTTTTCTTTTCTTTTCTTTTCTTTTCTTTTCTTTTCTTTTCTTTTCTTTTCTTTTCTTTTCTTTTCTTTTCTTTTCTTTTCCTTTTCTTTTCTTTTTTCTTTCCTTTTCTTTTCTTTTTTCTTTTCTTTTCTTTTCTTTTCTTTTCTTTTCTTTTCTTTTCTTTTCTTTTCTTTTCTTTTCTTTTCTTTTCTTTTCTTTTCTTTTCTTTTCTTTTCTTTTCTTTTCTTTTCTTTTCTTCTTTCTTTTGTATTTTTAATAAAAGCTGATGTATGAGCCTTTACCTTTATTTGGAGCAGTGTAAATCAGAAATAAATAAAAGTAAGACACAAAAAGCTCAGTAGTTTAGCCACAGCTTTCAGTACTTTTATTCTTCCTTCCTTCAGTTTAGATCTCAGTAAAGCTAACTTTGCTTTACAGTGAACAGTTGGTAGTTCAACAGAAGTATAAATGAGTGAGTGCAGACTACAACCATGGGCATAACATTCGGCAGTTACAATTCCTAGTTTCCTTTTAAACTTTTTACTGGTCCATGTTTTTATTTTGTTAGGAAAGAAAAAATGCACATGGGTTAGCTTTCACAAAGAAGTGAGCACTGTGTATATTCTGCAGTCCTTGCATACGAACAGTAATGCTTTTAGGCTCTAAAGAAACTAGTTCCTTCCCATGCACAGTTATGTGAGTCTGTACTATAAATAGTCTTGGCTGGACTAAATTATTTTTAGAGCTCATAGGGAAAGCTCTGATCAGGGGAAGGTACTTACATTTTATATTATATATATATATGCATGTATATATGTATATATAAAAAATGGGTGAGATTCCTAGATTTGCATGTCAGTGAATCACTGACTGTATGTCAGTGGCCAGCAGGGCTAGGGAAGTGATTGTCCCCCTGTACTCGGCTCTGGTGAAGCTGCACCTCAAGTACTGTGTTCAGTTTTGGGTCCCTCACTGCAAGAAGGACATGGTGGTGCTCGAGAAAGTCCAGAGAAGGGCAATGAAACTGGTGAGGGGTCTCGAGGACAAGTTTTACGAGAAATGGCTGAGGGAGCTGGGGTTATTCAGCCTGGAGAAAAGGAGGCTCAGGGGCAACCTTATCGCTCTTTATAAGTACCTTAAAGGAGGCTGTAGTGAGGTGGGGATTGGTCTATTCTCCCACATGCGTGGTGACAAAACGAGGGGGAATGGGAGAAAGTTGCACCAAGGGAGGTTTAGGTTGGATATTAGGAAAAACTTCTGTACTGAAAGGGTTGTTAGGCATTGGAATGGGCTGCCCAGGGAAGTGGTTGAGTCACCATCCCTGGAGGTCTTTAAAAGACACTTAGATGTAGACCTTAGTGATATGGTTTAATGGAGGACTGGTTAGTGTTAGGTCAGAGGTTGGACTAGGTGATCTTGAAGGTCTCTTCCAACCTAGATGACTCTGTGATTCTGTGATTCTGTATCATCTCTGAATTTCTTTACAGTAATCCTATAGGTCACTTTTTCTTACCTATATATTTCTAGCTAAGGATCTGTATACAGTTAGTTAGCTCATAGAAAGGAGGTCAGTTCTACTCATAGCTACTTTTACTGAATGTATGGGCCTGGAATAACAATTTTAAAGCTAATTCATTAGGTATTTCCCAAGCTGAATGCTTGCAGTTCTTGATTTTAAACGGCACACAAGTCTGCTGGTTAGTGAACCTACCAGGGGTGGTGCCCCACTAGACCTTCTCTTCACAAACAGAGAAGGACTGGTGGAGGATGTGATTGTCGGGAGCTGTCTTGGGCAGAGTGACCACAAAATGGTGGAGTTCACTATTCTTAGCGAGGCCAGGAAGGGGACCAGTAAAACCGCTGTATTGGACTTTCGGAGGGCTGACTTTGAGCTGTTCAGGACACTGGTTGGCAGAGTCCCTTGGGAGGCGGTTCTCAAGGGCAGAGGGGTCCAGGAAGGCTGGGCGCTCTTCAAGAGGGAAATCTTAAAGGCGCAGGAACGGTCTGTCCCCACGTGCCCAAAGACGAGCCAGCAGGGAAGAAGACCAGCCTGGCTCAACAGAGAATTGTGGCTTGATCTTAGGAGAAAAAAGAGGGTTTATAATCTTTGGAAAAGTGGGCAGGCCACTAGGGAGGACTATAAGGATGTAGCGAGACTGTGCAGGGACAAAATTAGGAAGGCCAAAGCTCATCTGGAGCTCAATCTGGCTACTGCCGTTAACGATAACAAAAAACGTTTCTATAAATACATCAGCACAAAAAGGAGGACTAAGGAGAATCTCCATCCTTTACTGGATGCGAGGGGAAACCTTGTTACAAAAGATGAGGAAAAGGTGGAGGTGCTCAATGCCTTCTTTGCCTCAGTCTTTAGCGGCAATACCGGTTGTTCTCTGGATACTCAGTACCCTGAGCTGGTGGAAGGGGATGGGGAGCAGGATGTGGCCCTCACCATCCACAAAGAACTGGTTGGTGACCTGCTACAGCACTTGGATGTGCACAAGTCGATGGGGCCGGATGGGATCCACCCGAGGGTACTGAGAGAACTGGCAGAGGAGCTGGCCAAGCCACTATCCATCATTTATCAGCAGTCCTGGCTATCGGGGGAGGTCCCAGCTGACTGGCGGCTAGCAAATGTGACGCCCATCTACAAGAAGGGCCAGAGGGCAGACCCGGGAAACTACAGGCCTGTCAGTTTGACCTCAGTACCAGGGAAGCTCATGGAGCAGATCCTCCTGAGAGTCATCACGCAGCACTTGCAGGGCAAGCAGGCGATCAGGCCTAGTCAGCATGAGTTTATGAAAGGCAGATCCTGCTTGACAAACCTGATCTCCTTCTATGACAAAGTGACGCGCTGGGTGGATGAAGGAAAGGCTGTGGATGTGGTCTACCTTGACTTCAGCAAGGCATTTGACACCGTCTCCCACAGCATTCTCCTCAAGAAACTGGCTGCTCTTGGCTTGGACTGGCGCA